>NC_072474.1:59465439-60091064 GCF_027574615.1 Eptesicus fuscus | reverse complement strand
TATCTCTCCTTTGTATTTTTCTTCCTCAGATTCAAACCCTTAAATTTCTTTTTTCTTTTGTCAACTGAAACTATTAGAAGTCATTAAATTCACCAACACAAGAATATCTTACATTCTTTTACCTAGTGCAATAGAATCAACCCAAATGACACTGTATGTCTTTTTAAAAAATTACCTTTGCTTCAAATGGTCCTCGGAGCAAGAATTCAAGGAGCAGTGTGATCTCCTAGTATCTCTATGCCCAACTAGTATTTAAGCTGTATTACTAATGCCTTCATGGGTATGGGCAATATGAGTCATAAAATTCAAAGCTAAAGTGAATAATTGTTTCCAGACTAGAAACTCCAACTCATAAAGTCTCTCAATTGCACAGAGATAGGATTAAAGACTGATTACTGAGAAAATAACTTCATCCCCTTGGTTGGGATTAGGGTAATGTCTTTATCACAACCCACAATTAAAAACTGTGACCACCAAGAATATTAAAGTACTTCTACAATATGTTATTTAGGGCAGTGATACACATGGGAGCCTGAACAGATAGAAAATGTTAAGCTTCTAAAATGTTAAATTTTTAGATAATATTTTTCATTTCAAAATAAAACATTTTTAGTAAATATTTAGGCAGTGTCTTCAGTATTAAAATCACTTTTCACTATTCTAAAACAGGCAAAACATTTAAAATGGTAATTTAGGTCTAATTAATACCACTGAATAAAATTTCACTGTTCCCAGCAAACTCACAAATAGAAACTTATTTTGTAATTAGTTAAGATCTCTCATGACATTTCTTTAGAGCTATATACAAAAACATTCTAAATTTGGGATAATTTCTAAAACTATTTTCCTCATTGGAAAAATCTAGTAAATAATAATTAGATTTTGACTAATCAAATTGAACTTAATTATTTAGACATGACATGGTGTGATGTGCTCTGGCTAAGAACAAGTGACTCATTGAGCTAAGAAGAGAGATAAATAAAATTTTGAAGTTAATCCCAGAAATTATTCTGATAAAAACAAAGTCTGCCATAAGTATCCTTCAGATGAAGTTCCTAGGGGCACATACTCTCAGTGACTATCAGAGATAAAGCTTTTATCAACAACAAACTTGTGATTGTTGAAATAAATAATCAGAGATAATTGCATTGATATCTTTTCTTTCACGTAAGAAAATATGTAAAAAAACATTTTATTTTCTTTCAAATATTTAAAGTAGAGTAAGGGTGTCAAGGTCTTTCAGATCTTAGAAAACTCAATTATGGTGTCTTTTATATGTTTGCAATCTAGATTTTACTGTTTTAATAGTTACCAGAAAAGAGCTCAAATGAGAACACACTTTCTCTTATGACAAATTTTCTTGCTTTCAATTTACAGTAGTGATATTTACCTCGGACTCTATTGGGCATCAAGGCAATTCAGGAATCTCCACTGTCGGTGTTATCTTTGCACTATTTTGAGGACATGAAATTTGTAGAATTTTTACAGGGCCACCCTCTCTCCCAACACACATGCATAAAAGCTAAAATTAGTTGCATCAAGCAGTGCACAATCATCTACATTTTTAATAGAATCGATAAAGAACACTTGAATTCAATTGTTCCTCCTGTTTAAACTTACATTATGACAAAGAACATTCATGAGCAACTACCACTTAACAACTGAACATTTGTTTCCCATAGGAAACATCTCTCCTAACCACGTTCACACTTTTATTTTATTTTTTTAATTAATAGGGTCTAGGAAGCACAATTATAATTTGATATGAAGCATGAGCCCTGGTTGATCTTTCACATATAGTTGTTTAAATAAATGACTGGAAAAAAACTTGAACAAGTACTTGGATTTCTATGGATTTTTATTAGGGTATTAAAACATGGAAAATAATACACATTCACAACAAAAGGGCATTGTTGCATTTTCTCGACATGCACATGATATTACAGACAAAAGGACGTATCTCATAAATTGATACAGTGTGATGAGTTAAACTCCTGCTTACAAACAGCATACAGTATTTTGCATATATCAATTTCACTTAATGTTAAAGTTTTATTTCCAATGTCAATGTTAAATGGCTGGTGCATATACAGTTATCAAGCAATTACTCTCATTGTCTTCTCAGACATGCAAACATTCTGCTAAATATAAATCTACACGTATCATAGCTGCATGGATTTCAGAAGTGGTCAGCATAGAGGAGGATGCTGGGAAGTTTGAGTTCTTTCAGATCTTAATTCAAAACAGGAGGTTTTCATCTATGTCTTCTGCAAAAAAGCAAAAACAAAACAAAGCACATTTTTAGGAAGTAGCCAGAGTAGTACTAGAAACAACGTTGGAGCTGAAGGATTAGAACAGTTATTAATAAGGCAGCACGATGGTTCTCAGCCCGGGGAGGGCATCAGTCACCTGTGACACTTAAAAAAATATATAATTTCAGGCTTCATGCCTAGCTTCCTGAATCAGAACCCCCAAGGGTGGGCCGATGGCGTGTGTACATTTAGAAAGCTCTGCAGGTAGTTCTGATGGAGGGTTGAGAACCACTGATAGAGGAGGTAAAGGGGGGCCCAGCCAAGTATACTAATCGGTAAGGGTTGTTAAAATATAATGGAAATAAGTAGAGGTACAGTGACAAATCAAATTTCCAATCAAGTAATTGGGAAAGAACTTGTTGCTGCAACTATGGAAGAAGACAGCATCCTCAGGAGGCTATAAAACTGCCCCTTACCAGTATGGTCCTCCCTCCCGCAGTAATTGTTGCAGACTAAGCTACTACCTGTCTGGGGCACCAGGTAATTCTCCTGCCCAATATAAATCTTCCTCTCACTCCAAGAGTGGGAAAAATGATGAGTTTGGTATATTTCTTTCGAGCACTGGCTTCATTTGTAAAATTGGGATAATAGTCTCATTACTTATAAACTAATTTATGTCCTATATAATAAAAGCCTACTATGCTAAGTGTCCAGTTGTCCGGTCAGCTGTTCAACCAATCAAAGCATAATATGCTAATGATATGCTAAAGCTGCTCAACTGCTCGCTATGATGTGCACTGACCACGGGGGGGGGGGGGGGGGACAGACAGTTGACCGGTTGACCAGTCGCTATGACATGCACTGACCACCAGGGGGGCAGACGCTCCAACCAGTAGGTTAGCTTGCTGCTGGGGTCCGGCCAGTCAGGACTGAGCCAGATGGGCCGGACATGCCTTGGAGCCCTCCGGTGTTCCCTCCCCAGCTGGCCAACCTCCTGTGTCCCTCCCAGCCTGGTGGAGCCCCTCAGCCTGGCCTGTGCCCTCTCACAATCCGGGACCCCTCGGGGGATGTTGTAGAGCCAGTTGTGGCCCAATCCTGCAGGCCAGGCCAAAGGATTCCACTGGTGCATGAATTCGTCCACCGGGCCTCTAGTTTGTTTATATTCTTGCATATATCTTGAATAGGTTTCTAATATACGTATAACGTGAATATATTTATTTTTCTTTTCCCTCATCAACTCTTGCCTAAATCTACCACATCATCTTCTCAACTGTTCTTTGGCTTCTCCACAATGCAACCAAAAGAATCTTCCTTAAATATAAATCCAATGAAATCACTCCCTGTTTAAAACACTTTGGTGAGCCTCCAGGATTCCTAGTGTGATGTCTTTAACTGGCTTAGTGGGACCTGCATGATCTGACTTGTTTACCCTATTAGTCCCACTAGGAAGGCTTTCCTAAAGATTAGTGTGGATATATGTCCATAAGCATACATACACATGTTATGTCCTGGGCAGTAAATAAGTAAGACTCCACCACCTCCTAAATGAACCCCTTTTTGGACACAGAAGGAAAATGAGACCTGCAGGGGATGAGTGGCATACCCTAATTCCCATAGCCAGTTAATGACAGAGCTGGAATATTTGAGCACATTTAGTTCACATCAAAGGCCATTAAAATTCAGGAAAACCCTGGCTAAAATGGTCGTGTCCTTCTGTTGATTTCTCGGCCCAGAGGGAAGGAAGGATATACTTACAAACTGAGACATACTTGCTTTGTTTTCCCTATCTGTATCCCAAAGCAGTAACTTGTTTACTGGCTCTGACTGAATGTTTCATATCTGCTTTATTGGCTTACTGTGTGATAATTCTTTCCCTTCTTCATAATAACGTAATCACAGCCAAACCACACTGAACAAACAAGACCATTAGGAGCTTTGCAGCCACTGGACTTTAAGCTCTTCCTGCTCCTCCCAGACAACCGCCCAGCCCAGAGCCTGAGGGAGCCTACGTGCTGAACAGTGGCCACAGTTTCCTTAAATAAATGGTCTCTGTTCATATTCATCTTTTGCTTCCTCCTTTAAAATCAAGTGCCATCTAAAAGAGCATACACAAGTACGTCCTGCCCCAGCCACGTTATTCCCTCTCCAGAATGGTGGGGTGGCAGGGACACACACACACACACACACACACACACACACTCCTCAATGTGAGAGAGAAACATCAGTTGGCTGTCTTTCACATGTGCCCTAACCGGGAATCAAACCTGCAACTTTTTGATGCACAGGACGATGTCAACTAACTAAGCCACTCTGGCCAGGCTAGGGTGATTTGTTATCCAGCAACAGACAACTAATACACAGAACTAGATGCTTACAAAAATATACATTCTTTGCTCATTACGGTTGTGCTTCTTTCACAGAATAATATTGTAGAGAAAAAGAACTAATACTTTCTGCTTGCCTATTTATCAATAAACTAGAGGCCCGATGCACAAAATTCGTGCATGGGGCGGGGGGTGGTCCCTCAGCCTGGCCTGCACCTTCTCACAATCTGGGACCCCTCATTCCTAACTGCCTGCCTGCTCGCTCCTAACCCCCCACCTGCTCACTCCTTACCGCTTGGCTCACCGCTCCTTAGCACTGCTGTGGAGGCGGGAGAGGCTCCTGCTACTGCCACTGCACTCACCAGCTGTGAGCCTGACTTCTGGCTGAGTGGTGCTCCCTCTGTGGGAGCGCACTGACCACCAGGGGGCAGCTTCTGCATTGAGCGCCTGCCTCCTGGGGGTCAGTGTGCATCATAGCGACCAGTTGTTCTGTTCGTTCCACCGTAAGGGTCGCTGGGCTTTTTTATATATAGATAACTAATTCATCATATTCTCAGCTCTTTCCAATTTCAAGGCATTATACATGTGCCTAAAAACTACTTTAAAAGTGAAGTTCACATGAGTTACCTCTTTTGGGGAATTTCTGACCTTTGAGGAACTTAATTTACTGCTTGGTCATATGTTATTCTACATGTATGTTGTGAATATATGTATAAAACCTCAGCCTTAAGGATTTAATCTTCACTGTTCATTTACATTGTAAGCAGTTTTGATTTTCTATTTTTAAATACATCTTTCAGCCCTAGCTGGTTTGGCTCAGTGGATAGAGCCTTGGCCTGCAGACTGAAGGGTCTCGGGTTCGATTCCAGTTAAGGGCACATACCTCAGTTGCAGGCTCCTCCCCGGCCTGGGCCCTAGTTTGGGGCATGTGCAGGAGGCAACCCATCGATGTGTATCTCTCACATCGATGTGTTTCTCTCACATCGATGTTTCTCTCTGTCTCTCCCTCTCTCTTTCACTCTCTCTAAAAATCAATGGAAAAATATCCTCAGGTGAGGATTAACAACAACAAATTATTCAAATTTTGATTATTAAAAACATGCTTGCTCATAAAAATCAACTCTAACTTAGGAAAAGAAAAGGAAGTAGATTAAGGCATAACCTAGCAAAACAAATGTGTAAATTTCAAGTCCTCCACTGTGGGAATAAAGAAAAAAAAACCCTTAATTTTATTTTTGTCACTGAAGATGAAGTAATGGGTCACTTTTGGATTAAAGGAATACTATTGGGATACAATTTGTGATGTAAGACCCAGCTCTTGTTGGTGTGTTGGTAATGAATCCTGAGATTCTTCTGATGTCTCCCATCGGCAAAAGCAGGCTGGCTATTTTACTCTTCACATATGATTTTTTAAAAGTTTGGTCCAGCCTGGCTGGCATGGCTCAGTGGTTGAGCATTGACGTATGAACCAGGAGGTCATGGTTTGATTCCCAGTCAGAGCACATGTGTGGGTTGTGGGCTCGATCCCCAGTGTGGGACGTGCAGGAGGCAGCTGATCAGTGATTCTCTCTCATCGTTGATGTTTCTATCTCTCTCTCCCTCTCCCTTCCTCTCTGAAATCAATTATATATGTAATACCCAGGTTAAGGAAGGGTATACAACCCTCTTCTCAGAAGGGCAGCCTTCTGAGATTTGGCACAACTCTTTGGATTCACATCATTTTCTTAGGTTTAACCAACTGCTGAGACCTCAATGCAGGTATCCTCTAAATATTCACACTTGCTACTCTTTGAGTATCATAAAGAGTCAAAGATAACCTTGCCAGGAGAGTTCTTTCTCTGAAGGAGCCCTGCCTGGGATCCTGCCACCTTGCAGTTTCTAGGTTTCGATTTGAACACACAGCAGGACGTCTCTATGAGGGTCACAGGGCTTAGGTTTGTCTGGAGAATGATGATGAGCTTACCTTCTTTAATTCCAAAGCAGTGGCCCCACTCCTTCAGGGTGATGTGCTTATCCTTGTTGGGGTCACACTCATCAAAGAAGCGAGTGATGCAGTGTTCCATGGGCACTAGAGATGCCCGCAAAGGAGCGAGCTCCGAATGTGTCAAGACCCTGCAATGAAGTTCATGGCAGCCTGTTAGCTGAGTAGCTTGTGTGTGAAAGGTAACTCTTAGAATCACCATGGGCATTTTTCTTCCACAAGACTGCTGACTATGCCAAATGAATAGTACACTCATGAAAAGTTGCAAATGAAATAAACTATCTTTGGGTAAGACAGACAGCTTTTGGGGTGTCAATTCTTAAGGTTTTCTTTTTCATTGAAAACTGCCCTCCCACCATTCTACATTTGTAGGGGTGCACCCCAGCGATCATCTTTCTGCAACCTGGACATACCTAATTGCTCCAGATGCAGCACTTGACCCAAGTTGGGCCAATCAGAGTATCTTGGGACTTTAGGATCAAGAATGAGAGAATTAGCAGAGTCTCAGTGGGAAACGTGTGAACTTGGGAGCTGGGGTGTGGCCATAATCTATTATTTTCAAAGCAGTTTTGTGTTTAAGCACCAAACCACATTTATTTGACATTTCAGTCTTCTAGACTGGAACTGGGAAATTTCCTAAATCTGTTTAGAATTCTCTTTGTCAAGATAACTAGACATTATATCAGGAAAGTGACCTAGTCACAGGAAGGTAAAGAGTTTTTACCTGTCCATAGGATGTTGGTCAAGTTCACTAAACTGCCAGTGTACAGGATACACATACATGTGGTAGTTTTTCTTAAAGTCCCTTAAGAGAAGGTCAATGGAATGGTCCCCAGCCAAGAGTCTCTTTTCATCCAGGTAAATTTTCTTGACCTGGAATTAGGAAGGGAGAAAGATCATCAGAGAAATGTAATCAAATTATCACTTGCTAAAGCTTACTTGAAGAACAATGTAATAGCATGACAGAGGAAATCAAGCCCGGGCCATTGTATGAGACCACATGAAATGCCTTCTAATCAACAACAGTCTTCCTTTTCTCTACATAGAATAACAGCCAACATTAAAACAACTTAAGTTTTCAGAAGAAATTTGTCCTTTTCGATTTTTCTCTTTTAACTAAGTAATGTTTACTGCATTCCTTAAAACTATGAGAAGATTTTAATGAAAGGGCTAAACTGACTTAGGCAAGACTGTTGATCAGTGAGTGAAAAGCCCACTCTTCTCCCATTGGCATACTCCATTCTTAATCCTCAGGGTATTGCCATCCACTGCCTGCTCAGGCTCAGTTTAGCCCTAGTGTGATACTGTTTGTCCACCCTACCTGAAATTTCTGTTTTGTGTCTAATGCTCTCAAGGCTCTCTGTGATGATGTATGAATGAGACAGGATAGAAGTTACTTTGGGGCAATGCGTGCAAAACTCCTAGCTTGTGGCGTTACCCATTATTTCACTGAGTAATTGGAAGCAATCAGAACAGAACTTCTAACCATTCTCATGACCACATCTACCACCTTCCCTCCTTATTAGTGTGCATGAACTTCTGTGCTCCTAATCTAAGCCCTCCCCTCACTGATGCCCGGAGCCCACCTCTCCTCATCTACTCAACATAACCTATGGCAGTTGGGCATCTTTCCTTCTTCACTGGGTTATTTCCACAAACACAGGAGATCCTCCACCATCTCCCACTGGGAGGTGGAACTCTTAACCTTACACCCCCCTCCAGCTTCCACCCTGTTTCACTGTTTTCCTTTGCAGAAAAATCTCTTGAAAATATTGTTTATACTTGCTGCTTCCATATCCTTCCTCTGATTCTATTTTGAACACTGTCCACTAAAGCTTTTCTCCTCTCCATTCTGCATTAACAGCTCTTGTCAAGGTCAACTATGATCGCCACATGCCATATCAATGCCCAACTCTTAGTCCTCCTCTTACAACCTATAAACAGCTTTGACACAGTTTAGGCACACCCATCTTCTTGTTTTATTTTTTCTTCATAGCACATTCCATCTCACCTGGTATATTTTATATATATGTTTATATATTTGCATGTATGTTCATATTTGCATATGTAAATATATACACAAATAGTATATTTAAATACACATGCACATATATACTTACTTGTTAAGAGTCTGTCTTTTTGCCTAGAATGTAAGCTCATGAAGGCAGATAGCTTTGTTTTGTTTATTGCTGTATCTCCAGCACATAAATCAATTCCAGCTACTGGAATAAATTTTTCCTGGGAACTTCTGGAATCAATATTCTGCACATTTTAATCTTAATATATTACTGACATTGTGAGTAATGAATTCTCTTATACCATAAATCTATGTCTGGCCCGTGAGGGCAAAAATACATTTAGGTTTAAATAATATGTCTGGGCATGAATATACAAATGCTGAATTGAGGTTCAGCTTGCTTAAACAGAGGTTGCTCCAGGTCTGAGTTAGGAAGCTCTCCCTCAGGCTACTGCCCTTTGCATAGGAATGGGGTGGTTTAGCATGTCCAATACCTTGTGGCATGAATGGTCACCGCTACTATTCCATATGTGCTAACCAGATTGGGGAGGCAAAGTGGGCTTTTGCTAGCTGCCCAGGGAGGTCACCCCCTCCCCACCTTTGTTCTGACACCTTTTTTCCTCAGGTCTTCTAGACAGACGGCCTGTGCATAACTTACTTTATTTCTTTGCTTCTCATTTAAATATCCATCATGTTCAGGGTTAGGCTCATAAAGTTGCATGAGGATATTCTTGAGCCAGTCTCTCATTCTTAGAGGGAACTGAGTCACCTCAAAGTCCGTACAAACAGGAATAGCTGTTTCAAGAAGAAAGTAAATTGATGTTAACCTTTGGGTCTTACTCCTGTCCTATGGCAAGTCCTCATAACAGGAAGCGTGGTGATGACAGCATCCTCACGGCCCAACCACCACAACGTGGCCCTTAACCCTGGCGGCACAACAGCATTGCCCTGGGTGTTTAAAACACATATCAGATGCCAGCTTCCATTCAAAGGAATTCTGATTTGGTTGCTCTGGGGTGGAGCCTGGAATCAGGATGTTTCACAAGCTCCAAAGGTAACGTAGATGTGCAGCCAGGGCTGAGAAGCACTTCTCCAGAACCGGAGAGCTGGGGTTTAGAGGTGGAGGACACACGCTATTTATTAGGGGAAAAGCGAAAAAGGTAGAAGTTAGCTCTTACTGTGGTCACAATGGGATACTTTGAAATCTCAGTGGCTTAAAGGAACCAACATTTTTTTTTTCAGTTCTGTTGAGATATAATTGACATACAACACTGCATACATTTAAAGTGTGCAGAGGAACGACTTGACATACATATATTGTGAGATGATTCCACAGTAAGTTTAGTTAATATCCATCATGATGTCACATAGTTACAAAAAAAATTTTTTTTTTTACTTGTGATGAGAACTTTCAGGATTTACTCTCTTAGCAAGTTTCAAATATATCAGCCAGTGGTATTAACTATATAGTCAACATCACATCGAAGGTTTATTTCTTGAGACTACTGCAAGTCCAGCACAAGCTGGCAGGAGGGCTCTCTGCTCAGCGCAGGCTCTCTGGGCTTCAGCGCGATGGAGACTCCACCCTCTCCACACAGGGAAAAGAGCGCGTGGAGAACCACACAGCAGTTCTGAAATGCTGCTGTCCAGAAGGCACATGGATGACTTTTGCTCAAATTTCCTTGGACAAAGCAATCGATATGGAGACGCTTAATCCTCTCCTGGGTATAGAAGGAGAGGAGAACTGGAAATATTAGTGAGCACTGCAGATGTGGAGAATCACTTAGCGATGAGGAGATCCAAAGACAATTGAGAATATCCTGGGAAAGGAAGATGATTAAAAAAAAAACATACAAAAAACTTCTGGAAGAATATGTTGTCATAAAAGTTCTTGGCAGGGGCTTAACTTGACTACGGAAAAGGACAAATAATTTAGCAAAATTCCAATGATTCATCTCAATTATTAAGTGGATAGCATTGTATAGTGGTTCTGAACCCTAGCCACACATTAGAATTGTCTAGGTTACTTTAAAAACAAATGAAAAAAAAAAAAAAAAAGCCAAGGTTCCAACCCAGTTCAATAAAATGGAAATCTCTTATGCTTAAAACCTGGGCCTTCTCCTTCTCCTTCTCCTTCTCCTTCTCCTTCTCCTTCTCCTTCTCCTTCTCCTTCTCCTTCTCCTTCTCCTTCTCCTTCTCCTTCTCCTTCTCCTTCTCCTTCTCCTTCTCCTTCTCCTTCTCCTTCTCCTTCTCCTTCTCCTTCTCCTTCTCCTTCTCCTTCTCCTTCTCCTTCGCCTTCTCCTTCTCCTTCTCCTTCTCCTTCTCCTTCTCCTTCTCCTTCTCCTTCTCCTTCTCCTTCTCCTTCTCCTTCTCCTTCTCCTTCTCCTTCTCCTTCTCCTTCTCCTCCTCCTCCTCCTCCTCCTCCTCCTCCTCCTCCTCCTCCTCCTCCTCCTCCTCCTCCTCCTCCTCCTCCTCCTCCCTTCTTCTTCTTCTTCTTCTTCTTCTTCTTCTTCTTCTTCTTCTTCTTCTTCTTCTTCTTCTTCTTCTTCTTTGTAGTCTCCCAGGTTGATTTTAATGTGCAGCCTGGGTTCAGAACTATATTAGCTTTCTCCTGTTTGCATATGTATGAGCACATGTAAGTGTGTTGTTCAGATATGCACAGATCCACCCCCAACCCTCTCCGCAATGGTGGCTGGCAGCAGTGATGGACTCTTACATTTGCAGGCTCCGAAATAATCCAGTTGCAGTTGGTGCCCCTTCTTGGTCCCCTCCAGTCTGCACTTAGTAGCAAACAGATGGCAGGAGCTAGCATAGGTCTGATTGTCAGTACCACAAACCTAGGAAAGACAAGCATGAGAAAAAACTCGTGTCTCTGAATGCTCATTGGGAAAACGCTCGGCTCCTTCACGCTCACTGTGCCGTGCCCACAGGTGGTCAGGTAGGTGAGGCTATTAAAATTATAACTATCCCATTTGGCACAAAAATGTTAACTAAGTTATACCAATGGTGATGACTATTTAACTTGAGATAAGCTCAGTAGAATGAAACTGAAGACGTTCCAAGGATAGAGTGAATTTTAAAGTGATTTCTATAGATCAGTGCCATTATTACCTTTCTAGGGCACAGTTGAAATTCTTTGATTTTGCTGCCATTTGTTCCTACTTAATATTAATTCAAATATTAGATGATAACCTGGGCTTTTACCTTTTTTTTTTTTTTTTACAAAAAATTTCAATAGCTTCTTTCATTTAAATCATTAGTTGGTGTGCCTTAGAGACCAGTTTGTAGAATACTTACTTGGTCAAGGAGTTTTGTAGGAGGACAAGTCATTGGGTCTTGGCAAACACAGTGGGGTTTTCCCTGTGGGTCAGCCTTACACATGTGTCCTCTTTTACACTGGAAGTTCATGCAAGCATCTAAGAGAAAAGTTTGGACAGGGTAAGCTAAATTGGATATATAAACTCAAATTCACCCAGATAATTAGCTCCATTTGCATTAATAAGAGAAAAATTGGGAAAACTTCAGAGACCATTTTAATGTTAATTTTCAGGTCAGGTCCTCCGGTATAAACGATGTTACACAATAGTCTAGATTTTTCTATACATTTTGGCTCGGAAATTTAGGAAAAACAAACAGCTCTGTTGGCCCACCTGCAAGACTCATAGCCTGAAGTCTGTAGTGCAATTTTGTGCAAGTTGTTTAGAAGTTAAATAAGCCATGAGAATTTTGTTGTGTTGAAATAAAAAATGTTTATGATTGGGAATTAGGTTTTAATTAAATATGGGATCTAAATTTCCTAGTAAGTTATGGATTTCAGAATCAAGAAGGTAGAATTAATTCCTCTCAGAAGCAAAAGGATTTAGATGAAATGAATTCTAGCTTTCACGGTAGCGTTGCAACAGGACTTCCATTTGGTAAACACACGTACTCATAGCTGTACTCATAGCTGTCCCCCTCATCTGTAGGGGATACCTTTCAAGACCCTCAGTGGATGCTTGAAACCATGGATAGTACTAAACACGTTATACTATTTTTTTTCTTATACATACATGTCTATGGTAAAGTATAATTTATAAACTAAGCATTGTGAAGTAGCTTTAAGCTACTATTGACCTTCTGACGATATGCCAGGGGAGAGATCATTGGTTTTGGGAGAGCCGGGATCATCGTGATGATATTGATGGTTGGATGTCAGGAGCAGATGTTAATCATTGGAAAAATTTAATATTTTTGGACTGATGTTGACTGCAGATAGCTGAAACTGTGGGAAGCAAAACTGTGAATGGGGTAGACTACTGTATATCAAATGTGGGCAAGAGAATGTCTACAATAGGCCCTGACCAGGTAGTCAGTTGGTTAGAGCATCACCTGCCTGATATGCCAAGATTTTGGGTTACATCTCTGATATGCACTTACAAGAAGCAACCAATGAATGCACAAATAAGTGGAACAACAAACTGATGTTTCTCTCTCTCTCTTCATCTCTCTCTCTTTCAAATCAATTTTAAAAAAGAGAGAGAGAATGTCTACAATTTATGAGAGCATTTCCTTGGGGAGAACTGGGGGGAGGAGAATTCTGTGCAGTAGTCACAAATAAAGGGATGGGGATAGCCCAAGGTAGCTGATTCCATCTCTTCCTTGATATAGTCACAAACAGCCCATACTCACCAACATCGTATACCCTAATGTTGCCTTCAGTTGAACTTTCATCTTCATTCAGTGAGGTTTCTGCTTTTTTGGCCTTTATAATAACAAGAGGAGAAGTTTAAGTCTATTGGAAAGCTGTTACCTATTTTATATTTCTGATGTACATACATTCACTGAGCTTTTCATATCCAAATCACGTCAGATCTCAAAAAGAGACACCAGTCACAACTGTGGAAATACACAGCAATCCTTTGAGAACAGGAGCTATTTCTATCTTCCTCAACTGGATTCATGCTTTATCTCTGGGGATTACGCAATAAAAGTTGGAACTAACTAACATCAGGAGCAAAGTTGGAACCTCCCATTGGGATTTGGGAAAACAGTAGAAATATAATATCATCATGCAGTTCTGTGGGTAAGACATGTTACCTCAGTAATCTCTTTTTAGCTGCTGGTAAAGGTTTCTTACAGCTTCTAAAGTGTAAGAAAATTCCTCTCTTAAAATGACAGCAGAGTTCTCAGAAATCGAGGTTATTGACCTTGCCCACCAAAAGCTGTTAAAACTTCCTGGTGGATGGCTGCCAAGGTTTTGCACTGAAGCTCCAAATGATTAAACAACCAAATAACAATATGCTTCCTCTTACCCCACTCTCACTCTGCTGTCTCCCAATTAACATTTTGTGCCTGTTTGCTTTATAAAGTTGTAGCTGAAGTCTTTGTTCTTCATCTTTATAATTAAACTAGAGGCCCGGTGCATGAAATTTGTGCATGGGGAGGTAGGGGTCCCCTCAGCCCAGCCTGCACCCTCTCCAATCTGGGACCCTTCAGGGGATGTCCGACTACTGGCAGTCGGACATCCCTCTCACAATCTGGGACTGCTGGCTCCTGCTTGCCTGCCTGATTGCCCCTAATTGTCCTGGCCTGGTCGCCACTGGCCTGGTCGCCCCCAACTCCCCCTCCCCTCCTCGCTGGCCTGGTCACCCCATGCAGCCTGCTGTTCAGTTGTTTGGTCGTCCCTCACTAACGCTCCTGTCAGCCTTGTCGCTCTACACAGACTGTGTTCAGTTGCCCGTCCAGTTGTTTCGGTCATGATGGCCCCTGGCTTTTTATATATTAGGATCAACAGACATTGCTGGATCTCCTGTTATGTTAGAGGCATTTTGCTAGACATTGGTAATTCAACTTGATATGATCTGACACCTACCTGCCCTCAAGGCATTAGAGCAGCAGTTGTCGGTGTCTCCCACCCCTTATACCTGTCAGAGTTTACTATTCTAGTTAGCTCCAGGGACTTTCAACAGCCAGCATCTGTGTCTTTGTGGCTTCAAAACTATGGAATTCTATTTAGCCTGCTCAAAGAACAGACTGTAAATTGTAGGGAATTAACACCCCTCCTGGAAATTCTAAGCCTGTATAAATCAGGTACCTTTGATTAGCTTCCTTTCCTTTCCTGTGTCACTTCTCCACTCCTCTTTGTTCCCTGAACTTCTAAACAAAACAAAACAAAACAAAAACAACAACCCCTGCCCCCCCAAAAAAACAAACAAACAAACAAAAAAAACAACCAACAACAAAAACTGCACTAAGATTCAAGGTCTGCTTCTAGGGGAACCAAAATAAAATAGTCATTTTCAGCCTAATAATGGAGAGGCAGAGAGAAATAAGAAACTGCAATATATTTAGTAATGTCCTGATAGAGATAAGCATAGGAGACTGGGAAAGCACAGAGAAAGGTCACGGCTGTTTCTTGATAAAGCTAACTGCTTTAGCAGACAAACATCACTGTAAATAATCTCACCCCTTCGGATTCTCCAGGTTCACTGGCATCTACATTCTCATTCTCATGAGCTCTTTCTCTTTGCTCCTCATGTTTGATGTGATAGTTATTGGAAGTAGCTCTTTCAGCCTCCTGGAAGGCCTCGCTTGGGATGAAGTAGTCGTCACTTGCACTGTGCCTGGGGCCATCATCACCACCATCAGCAGCAGGCTCTATGAGTAAAGCCTCAGAAACAGTCTTTTTCTCCATCTCCTCAGGGTTGCTGATAACTTCAAGGCCAGCTTTTCCCTCTTGGCTCTGCCATTCAGTATCCTGATTGTGCTTAATGATTTTTGATGCAGGTTCCTCTTCCATTTCTTCATTAGAGTTATCCTCTTCTTGTTCTTGGTGACCCTGCTCAAATTCATCTTTCTGCATCTTGCTTACTTGAGTTGGTTGACTGGACTCTTCCAAAATATCATCAGATTGGGTAGTGTCTTCTTCCTGCTTGCTGTTAGAATGCTGCTGGGGAAATTCTCCCTCCCTTTCTTGGTTATCATTGTGGGTGCCAACTTCACTTGGCTCTATTCTCGTCCCTTCCTCTTCTCCATTTGGAATGTTTGGATCCTGATCTTGGTTTCCTTCATCACCTAGGTCTTCACCATGTTTGCTGCTCCTATTTAACTGAGGATGTGAATCAGTTATAAGCTGTTCTTGGTTTTCCTCTGTCTTTGTGATACTTTCTTGTTGGTTAGAATCTACAGTGGAACTAACATCAGGAGCAAGGAAATCAATATTCTCTGGGAGTTTTTCCTTTTGAGGCTCACTCAGATCTTCTTTTAGGTCCAATGCACCTTCAGTGAGTGCATCATCTAAAGTCTCACTTAAGTCACTTTCACTTTCTTCTTGATCCTGTAATCCCTGATCTGCTGACTGGTCATGATTTTTCTCCTTTAACTTTTGTACTGAAGATTTTTCAGCCTTAAAAGAAAAATGTTTATTTTGAAACAAATGGTAATTTGTTATATACATCACATTTACAATTCATAAAGCCAACATTTAATATTTATTATTCTTTGTTAATATAATGACATGTAAACTTACATTTATAATGTTCTTCATATTCTATAACTACAAGTTTTACCTAAATTTGAATTTTGTGAAATGAAACAATTACATAGCACCTCAATTGAAGGAGTAAAACTCATTAATTCTCACAATTCTTCTAGTGATCAGAGGCAATTGATATGATATAAAAAATTAAACTGAGATGAGAATGAAATAATCCCTTTGGCCATGCTTTGAAATGGAAACTTTTGGAGAATTTGGAAATTATCTTAGCATAACTATGTGACTTTTACCTTATTGTTGGGTTGCTCTTCTACAGATACTATAGTTTCCTTTTCATCTTCTGCATCTTCAACCCCTAAAATGGGTACCGTAGTGTCGCCAGGTGTTACTAACAGTTCAGCCTGTTGAATGGAACTCAAGGACTCTGCGGTTGGTTGGGAATGGTCAGATAGGAACCTTGCATTTGTCTGAAAATTAAAAAATTTGTTTGTGTTATTCATGTACAGATGTTAATGTTTAAAATTTTTAGTTTATCTTTTATTGTCATCACTAGAGGCCCAGTGCATGGGATTCATGTACAGGGGTGGGGGTGAAGTGGGGGGAGGGGGCGTGGCCTGCAGGGATTAGCTCACTGTGGGAGCGCTGCTCATCCCGGTCAGCTGAGTGGCTGTGGACCCCCTCTCTCTGAGTGGCTACTCCCTATGTGGGAGCAAACTGACTACCAGGGGGCAGCTCCTGTGTTGAGTGTCTGCCCCCTGGTGGTCAGTGCACAGCAAAGTGACTGGTTGACTGGTCATTATGGTCGTTCTGCCATTCGGTTGCTAGGCTTTTTTTTTTTTTTAATATATTTTTATTGATTTCAGAGAGAAAGGGAGAGGGAGAGATAGAAACATCAATGATGAGAGAAAATCATTGATCAGCTGCCTCCTGCATGCCCTCTACTGGGGATCCAGCTGCAACCTGGAGCATGTGCCCTTGACTGTAATTGAACCTGGGACCCTTCAGTCTGCAGGCCAATGCTCTATCCACTGAGCCAAATTGGCTAGGGCTGGGCTTTTATTATATAGAATTATTAGTGGCAATACACTTCATTTCAAAAATAAATTAAAAGATATTCTCTAGAATTTATAAGGATACAAGCAAATGTTCAGAGTATAATCTTAAGTGAAAACAGAATCCCAGTAATGTTTAAGAAAAAGTTATATATGTAGAGACTGGGTGAAAATAGAGTTTCAATAATAATGAATTTTGAGTCTTGGAATTACTTTCTGTGTTTTTCAAACTTTTACAAAGCAATTGTACTTTATAATGTTGAAAAATATTGTTTGTTTATCAGGAAGTTGAGGTTAAATTAAGTTAACCATAGGGTATAGCATTTGTACATTTGCTTAAGTTAATTACTCACTGATAATTAGCATAAAGACTATAAACCTTTTATTCAATATTTGTTTACTTCCTACATTATCAGCTGATATTCATCAAGAAATCCTTTAATAAAAATAATTTAATGTCAACTAATTAAAAAACTGTGGAACAGAACACCAAGTCTAGTAGGGAAGAGTAGCTAAGGCGTATTATTTCCACTAGATGGATGGCTCTGTCTACTTCTAGCAAGATTGGAGGCATGCTCTGGCCAGTGTGCACAGTGGTTAGAGCACTGGCACATGCACTGAAGGATTTAGGTTCAATTCCTGGTCAAGACCATGTACCTGGGTTGCAAATTTTATCCCTGGCCCTGGTAGAAGTGCATGCAGGAGGCAGCCAATGGATGTGTCTCTCTTACATCAGTGTTTCTCTTTCTCTCTCTCCCTCCCTCTCTACCTCCCACTTTCTCTAAAAATCAATGGAAAAAATATCATTGGGTGAGAATCAACAACAACAACAAAAACAGATAAGAGGTCAGAAACCTGATTGGAGAAGTTGAGATAAGACAGCTCCCTTCAAGACTTGACTCACCTATTTACTATCTATCTGTGGTTTTGTTCCTCTTTAACCTGTCATCTCTCAAGGTGAAGTGAGCAGAAATATCAGGATAAGGTCAAGTGCCCATCAGTAGATGAATGGATGAAAAAGCTGTAGGACATTTATTCTATGGAATACCATGCAGCTACAAAAAAGAGGGATCTCTTACCCTTTAGGACAGCATGGATGGACCTGGAAAATATTATGCTAGGTGAAATAAGCCAAACTGAGAAAGAAAAATATCACATGATCTCACTTATTTGTGGGATCTAATGAATAAAATGAATTGACCAACAAAATAAGACCCGAAGCAGGGAGGCATGCAACAGACTGACATACCTTGATGTGGGGTTGAGGGGATGAGAAGAGATAAACCAAAGAACTTATATACTTCCTAGAGGCCCAGCGCACAAAATTCGTGCATGGGGTGGGGGGAATCCCTCAGCCCAGCCTGCACCCTCTCGCAATCCAGGACCCCTCTGGAGATGTCTGACTGCCGGTTTAGGCCCAATCCCTGGATTGGGCCTAAACCAGCAGTAGGACATCCCCCTCGCAATCCGGGACTGCTGGCTCCTAACCGCTGGCCTGCCTGCCTGCCTGCCTGATCACCCCTAACCACTTGCCTGCCTGCCTGATCACCCCTAACTGCCTCTGCCTCGGCCCCCGCCACCGCAGCTTTGTCTGGAAGGACGTCTGGAATGATGTCCGGAAGGTCGTTTGGCTATCCAGTCTAATTAGCATATTATGTTTTTATTATTATAGATATGCATAGCCCATAGACACGGGCAATAGGGTAGTGAAGACCTGGAGGGAGGATAGGGCCTGGGAAGAGGGGGACAAGAGGGAGAAAATGGGAGATATCTGTAAAACTATCAACAATAAAAAATACATAAAAAAGATAAGGTCATGTACATTAAAATATTTTATAAATTTTAAGGAGTTACCTAAGTGAAAAATTACTATGGCTAGTAGCAATAGCATGCAGTGGTAATAATACAAAGTGTCTGATATCTTAGGTAGGTAGTCGCCATGAGTATTAAAGAGATGTCAGATCAGGTGTAAGTATAAGACTCAGATTCCATTTGGATGGACTCATCTTTATTCCATTAGCAGGTCCTGCAGTGCTGATTGTGCAATAGAAAGAAAGGGTGGGAGTACAGGATTTATTTTAGATTTGGTTTGCTCTCCTGCTTCTTATTATCTTTTCAACTAAGAAGAAGGATAATATGTTTTAAAATTTCCAAAGAAGCTATCTGTAAGAGGGAAAAGGAGAAAGAATGGCAGCCAGTTGGCAAGTTGCCGGCAGGGGCATCAGGTAAGCCAAGGCTGGAGGAGATTTTAGGCTTCTTAGAGGAGGACGGCTCCTCCTCCCGCCCCCTTCCTCTTCAGTTTCCCTCCTCAAAATGGAAGAGGTGCACAAGAACACGGCAGCTTATTTTCTTTCAGAAGTTTCTTGAAAATGAAGTTGTTTTTTCCTTATGCTCACATCTACATTTTAAACAACGTACCCTCTGGATATCTGCACGGAATCTTATAACCACACAGAATCCGCCCACTGACTTCTGGAGAACTCAGGCAGCAGGGGGAAATGATACCAGATTTCTAACAGATAGAGCTATGAGAAGGTATTTTGAGCGTTTCCTAGGTCTGTGTGATAAACAAGTTGTCCTAAAAAAGAAACATCTGGAATGTGTCTCTCTGCAGGCAGGTCATTCAAACACTTCTTTCAAAGGCGCTTTTGATGCCTGTCTGCATAGCGGCAACCGCTTCAAGAGCAAAGCACATTTTCAGGGGAAAACAATGGTTCTGTGGAGCCCCTTTCCGTGCTGAACGTAATTTATCCCTTGTTTGTAATTTCCGAGGACAATGTATAATTTCAGCTGGAGTAGCTCCACACTATTTAAACATGACTCTTGGCAGTGGTCATAAATTCTGTTTCCTCAGAACTGCCCGGTCTGGTGGCATGGCGTTTGTCTTTGCTGACACATCTGTCAGTCAGAAGCTATCCACTAGCTGGGATCGAATCTGAGAGGGAGGGACAGCAGGGACAACAGATAAACTGCTTTGTCTATTTAAAGGAGCCCTCCATTTGGTGAAAAAGAAAAAAAAATACACAAATCCTTTCGTTTGGTTAAGGATGGATGATATGGCTCTTTGGGGACATTCAAATTGTCACCAGCCATGGATATATATATATATATATATATATATATATATATATATATAGCATGCAGTGGTAATCTTAATATATATATATCTTTTATTTTTCACATTATTTTGAGACTGCTGATATGTCTCAAAGGATTTGATTTGTACAGCTGATTTATTGCTGTGTGAATGGAGGGGCCAGTATATGTGACTGAAAAAAAAAAAGATGTTTTAGTTCTATTTTCAGTGTGTTTATTTGAACAAACCCCTAAGGATGAGTTCAGAACTGATTTGTGGTTACCTTACCATTTCCTGTCCCTAACCCCTTGGTTCCTGTTTTTATTACAGACTCAGCATTTCTCATCCAGGTTGTATTTGACCTTGAAGAAAATGCTGTTGGAGAGCGTGGCTGTGCCCTCCACGATTTCTCATACAAATTCCTTAAATTTCTCATGCTAATGTGATGAGCTTCCTTAGGAGAATTTATTTCTTCCTGTGCTCTTTCGTATTTGGGCATATTTCCTGACTAATAAACTGATAATCAGCATTTTCAGCTACATACCAGTATATAAGGCATCTTATAGAATCTGTTAGTACTGAAAGAAATATATATTTTTAAAGTACCATATCTCAATTTTCCTAATCATCCATTCCTCACTTGGGCAAAAAATATGTAACGTGACTAAAACAAACAAAAAAGTTGTAAGCCACTACATAAGAACATTTTCTTTTAAAAAAATTGCATTTATTTATTTATTTATTTATTTATTTATTTATTTATTTAGATTGATGTGAAAGAGAAACATCAATCAGCAGCCTCCTGCCCCTTGCCAGGGACTGAGCCCGAAAACCGGGCATATGTCCTGACCAGGAATTAAACTGGTGACCTCTCGGTGACAAATGGTGGTAACGGAGGTCCGACTCCCTCTGGTTTGGTCTCGGCCGGACCCAGGGGCACGGCTTCACCCGGACTAAGGGGAACGTGGCCTCACCCAGACCCAGGGGCGCGTGGCCTCACCTGGGCCCGGGATCCAGCCTCACCTGGATGGATCCAGGGGCTCACGGCCTCACCCGGACCCAGGATCCGGCTTCACCCATACCCAGGGGCGCAAGGCCTCACCCGGACCCAGGGGCACGTGGCCTCACCTGGACCCAGGGCGCGTGGCCTCTCCCAGACCCATGGCCTCACCCGGACCTAGGTGCGTGAGGCCTCACCCGGATCCAGGGACACATGGCCTCACCTGGACCCAGGGGCGCGTGGCCTCTCCCAGACCCAGGGGCGCGTGGCCTCACCCGGACCTAGAGGCCTCACCCGGATCCAGGGACACATGGCCTCACCCAGACCCGGGGGCGCGTGGCCTCTCCCAGACCAGGAAAAAAAAAATAACAGAAAAAAAAAATTTACCGGGATTGCTGCAGCAGTTCCCAAAATGTACAGGAAAAAAAGCACAGTCTTCATGCTTCCAAGACCTGTGAACCAAGAAGAGAATTAGTAGTGGTGGGTAAAGTTTCCTTATGTGTGAAAGGCTAAAAGATAATCTTAGCAAATATTGAGCTTGATACCGTCCTTTGTATTTACAGGTGATTGCTGTCTTTTTGGACTAACATGTCTGCAAAGACAGATTAGTGACAGTTTTGACCCAACTGTGCCCCTGTGAGGACTCCTTGAGTTTTTGGCCCAGCTGTATTGGTGGAAACTGTCTGTGCTTATGACTGTGTGTCCTTGAATGAAAGCTCTACGCAAATCTTGGGTCTTAAGACTTGCGAGTATTCAAAGGGAAGTCAGCAGTCACAAAGTGAAGTACTAGGGTGTAAAAAAAAAGTCTCTTTGGTGGTAAAGAAACCCACACATTCAGTGAAGAGTTTTAGGCATGAGACATTGTACTGCACTCAAGGGGCCACCAATGTTCACCTAATTTAGAGGTTTCACATTGGCAACCTGTGAGTTGGTGGTGGCCTGAGAATGGGTTTGGTTTGGTGGGCACTGTGTATTTTAAATTCGCACTTAAAACTCTGGAGAGTTCATGTAAAAGATCCACCTACGCAATTTCTCTTGATCTATTGGCCCTCCTGGTAACAGCAGGGTCTCATGGCGACAGTTGGCTAGACCGGAGTAGAGACTGTCCTGTACGAGGGACGCTGTCATTTGTATCTGGTCTGTTTCACTTTGGTTATTTGCTTGCATTTTTGAGTTCGGCTAATTCCAAACTAACTTGTTCAGTTTAGAGATGAGACAAGTGAAACAAACAGGCTAAGTAAGTTGGCCTCTAGGTGAACTCTCTTAAAAGGAGTGGGCTGTCTACAATTTCTTGCACCGTAACCTTAAACCTGGTAATCTGAACTCTGACTGAGATTAACGATACAGTTTTTAATCGCTAACAGAGATTTTCTATCTCCAAAACTCCCAGAAATAGTAGGCAACTCTTTTAAATTACTTCTTACAATCATAGTTTTATACGTACATGCATTACAGAGCTTTAAATGACACTTTGAGGTTTAAAAAGAAAGTGAGTAGTTTGCTAGTTACCTCAATATTTTAAGCTAACATGCTTAAATGGATATTTAAAAGAAGGTGTGTGGGATGGGAGTGGGGTGGAGGGGATTGATGGGGGAAAATAGGACATCTGTAATACTTTCAACAATAAAGATAAATTAAAAAATATATATGCATATGTTTTATCTGTCCCATTTAATCAAAAGAGATTTTTGTTTCTTCATCTGATTTATATTTTTCTTACTTACTAGAGGCCCGGTGCACGAAATTCATGCAGGGGGGGCGGTGTCCCTCAGCCCAGCCTGAACCCTCTCTAATCTGGGACCCCTAGGGGGATGTCCGACTGCCTGTTTAAGCCCAATCCCTGGTCCCCTTGAGGGATGTCCGACCGCCCATTTAGGCCCTATCCCCTGGGGTTCGGTCCTAAACAGTGGTCGGACATCCCTCTCACAATCCAGGACTGCTGGCTCCCAACCGCTCACCTGCCTCTGCCTGATTGCCCCTAACCGCTTCTGCCTGCCAACCTGATCACCCCCTAACAACTCCCCTGCCAGCCTTATCGACATCTAATTGCTCTCCGGCCAGTCTGATTGCCCCTAACTGCCCTCCTCTGCTGGCCCGGTCACCCCTAACTGCCCTCCCTGATGACCTGATTGCCCACAACTGCCCTCCCCTGCAGGCCTGACCCCCCAACTTCCCTCCCCTGCTGGCCTGGTCCCCCCCAACTGCCTTCCCCTGCAGGCCTGGTCCCTCCCAACTGCCCTACCATGGAGGCCCGGTCTCCCCCAACTGCCCTCCCCTGCAGGCCTGGTCCCCCCCAACTGCTCTCCCCTGCAGGCCTGCCCCCCACAACTGCCCTCCCCTACAGGCCTGGTCCCCCCCAACTGTCCTCCCCTGCTGGCCCAGTCACCCTTAACTGCCCTCGCTGCTGGCCTGATCACCTACAACTGCCCTCCCCTGCAGGCCTGGTCCCTCCCAACTGCTCTCCCCTGCAGGCCTGCCACCCCCACAACTGCCCTCCCCTGCAGGCCTGCACCCCCACAACTGCCCTCTCCCCTACTGACCTGGTCTCCCCCAACTGCCCTCCTCTGCCAGCCTGGTCACACCTAACTGCCCTTCCTGCTTGCCTGATCACCCACAACTACCCTCCCCTGAAGGCCTGGTCCTCCTCAAATGCCCTCCCCTGCAGACCTGGTCCCCCCCGCCAACTGTCCTCCCCTGCAGGCCTTGGTCCCCCCCAACTGCCCTCCCTTGCTGGCCTGTTCTCCCCCAACTGCCCTCCTCTGCCGGCCTGGTCACCCCCAACTGCTCTCCTCTGCTGTCCTGGTCAACCCTAACTGCCCACAACTGCCCTCCCCTGCTGGGCATCTTGTGGTGGCCATCTTGTGTTCACATGGGGGCAGCCATCTTTGACCACATGGAGGCAGCCATCTTGTGTCTTAGAGTGATGGTCAATTTGCATATCACTCTTTTATTAGATAGGATTATTCTTATTTATTTATTTTAGGAAGCATAGGAATTACTACAGGTATTTGGTTCTAACTTCATTAGCAAATGTTTTAAAAAATGTATTTTTATTGCCCTACCTGGTTGGCTCAGTGGATAGAGTATCAACCCACAGACTGAAGGGTCCTGGGTTTGATTCCGGTCAAGGGCACATATCTTGGTTACAGACTTGATCCCTGGTCCTGGTCAGGGCACGTGCAATTGATGTGTCTTTCTCACATCGATGTTTCTCTCTCTCTGTTTCCCTTTCTCCCTTCTACTCTCTCTGAAAATCAGTGGAAAAATATCCTTGGATGTGGATTAACAACAACAACAACAACAACAAAATATATATTTTTTATTGATTTCAGAGAGGAAAGGAGAGGGGAAAGAGATAGAAACCTCAATGATGAGAGAGAATCATTGATCAACTACCTTTTGCACGCCCCTGACTGGGAATTGAGCCTGCAATCCACGCATGTGCCCTGACCAGGAATTGAACCATGACCTCTGGTTCATAAGTTGATCAGCTCAACCACTGAGCTACACAAGCTAGACAGCAAATAAAGTTCTTATTGAAGAAAAGGAGGTTGTAGGTATGAGCACAGACTTTTTATCACGTCAGAAACAAATTAGAACTCATTCTCATCTATCCCACTATTTGATCATCAAGAGGTAGACCTGGACTAGGGAACAGTGCTTTGGAAGGATGGAGAGAAAAGCTGCACATAGAAGGTAATTTGGGATAGAGTATGGAGGAAAAACTCAAATCATGTATAACCTTAAATAATAATCCATTCTAGTTTTAATAAAAATAACATGTATTCCACTTGGAGATTTTAATTCCTCTAAGGGCCACCTCTGAAAATGACTACTCATTACTTAAATAGAAATTCAGAGTACTAACGGTGAAATGTGTGTTACATCATTTATACCTTTAAATAAACATTATGTAGAACTAGTAATGGTGTATACCAGATACCAGATTATATTATCGAAGTGCCTTGGGTTTATCAAACAGATTTATAACTGGGATATTATCTTATTTGATCATTTAAACAACTTCATTGATATAGTAGATGAACAGACCTAGAAAGGTTATTATAGGTCACACTCAAGGTCAAAGAGCTGTTAAGAAGAGGAACTGGACTGGAACCCAGTTTCCTGGCTCCTGTTCTGGTACTCTCCCCGCTCACTTGTAAATAAAGATCTCCATTTACCTCTTACAGAAAGATGTTGGGAAGGAGAAAAACAACAAACAAATACCCCCAAACCAGTATTGGAAGAAATTCAGAGTTTACTTTGAATTAAGGAGTTCCAAGCATTTTAAGGTTTAAGGTTTTTGCCTATGTGGCAAATAAATATTTTTCTGTGTTGGGAAAAAAAGGCTGATCATAGAAGACTGGCTGGGTTATTTGATAGCAAAAGTCCCTTTCAATAATGCTTTTTAGTCTAAACAAGGCCTTTGCATAGAAATGAAATTTCCCTTGAATGAAGAACATGTCTAAATAAAAGCTTGTAGCATGTTAGAAATGGTCTTTGGGAAAGTTATGTACGAGGATAGGCCAGTGAAAGACTTAATAGGAGGAAATGGCAATATTAAGGTGAGAGGTGGTCAGAGCATTGAATTTTGGCTGTGGTCTTGGAAATGGAGAAGAGAAAAATAGATTCAGTTTGTATTGGCCCCTGAGAGCCAATTATTAGATTTTCAGGAATTTAGTTGACTATTAAATAAAGCCATTATTAAAAACTAGAGGCCCAGTGCACAAAATTCATGCATGGGGGGGGAGGTGTCCCTTTGCCTGGCCTGCACCCTCTCCAATCTGGGACCCTTCGGGGGATGTCTGACTGCCCGCAGGAATTGGGCCTAAACCGGCAGTCAGACATCCCTCTCGCAATCTGGGACTGCTGGCTCCTAACCACTTACCTGCTTGCCTGCCTGATCGCCCCTAACCACTCTGCCTGCGCCGGCCTGCTTGCCCCCAACTGCCCCTCCCTGCTGGCCTGCTCACCCCCAACTGCCCTCCCCTCCTGGCCTGATCACCCTTAACCACCTCTGCCTCGGCCCTGCCACCATGGCTTTGTCTGGAAGGTCTCCTGGTATAATTAGCATATTACCCTTTTATGAGTATAGATTAAATTATACACACATATACTTAAATTAATAATATCAAACAAAAGAAATAAATACTCAAAACACATCACTTCACACTTATGCTGCATTTTACTGTTACTTACTCTTATGGTTATTTATGCCTGTTGACTCTGTAGGTGGAAATACTATATAATGTGCTACTGGGCATCTGTTCCCAATTTTGCTCAGTGATGTCATGCTAGTAGTTTGAAATTATCCATAGTGGGAGGATTATACCATGAAATCATCAAATGCTGCTCAATTTCTCTCCAGCCTTCCCCAAAGCTGATTGCTAAACATTCATCAGCATATTGAGTTGTACACTTGAAATCTGTATGGTTTTGTTAACTAAGGTCACTCAAATAATCTCAATTAAAAAATATTTACCAGCATATCACTGGAAAATATTTAAAAGCAGAACAGATAAGATTTAATAACCAATTGGATATTGTTGGAAGAAGAGAAGGAAGTCTTAGGCTATCACATTTCTAATTTGGGCAAATGGGTAAATGATAGTATTAATCACTAAGATAAGGAATTATAAGAGGAGGATCAGGTTTTGAATTAGTTTTGGACTTCCTGAATTTTAGTAGAGATATACTTGAATAAGTGAGTCTACAGGTAAGCATTGAGCTGGGGGTTAAAGATATACTTTGGGTGCTATGGGCATGAGAAGCTATATAATGAGTAGAGCAGAGGGCAGGGGCCAGAAGCCTGGTGAATAAAGACCATTAGGTCCATTAGGTCCACAGGATGGGAAGAGCTAAAGGTACAAAGGATGAGAGACAGGAGTTTCACATAAGAAAAAGAGTGTTAAATGTCCCAGAGAGGTCAAAGTAAACAAGGCCAGGAAATTATCCACTGCCTTGGGAATTACAGAGGTTATTGGAGTGGTGGGAGAGTAGTTTTGGTGCAGTAGTGTTGGTGTAGCCAATCTGTAGTGACTGAGGAGTAGGTAGTGATGAAGTAAAGACAGTGGGTGTGAAGATGGCTGTCTATGAAAGAAAGGAGAGTAAGGGGAAAGTGTGATCACAGGCAAATTTTATTTGTATTAAAATGTAGTCATCCAAGTGTTTTTTTATGCTTAGGGGAAAGCAAAAGAAACCCAAATGAGCCCAGCTGGCATGGCTCAGTGGTTAAACATCGACCTATGAACCAGGAGGTCAGGGTTTGATTCCCCATCAGGGCACATGCCCCGGTTGTGGGCTCCAGCCCCAGTGTGGGGTGTGCAGGAGGCAGCTGTTCAGTGATTCTCTCTCATTATTGATGTTTCTATCTCTCTCTCCTTCTCCTTTCCTCTCTGAAATCAATAAAAATATATTAAAAACAAGAAAAAAAGAAACCCAAATGAGAAGATACAGGAGAAGAGAGGAAATGTGGTAAGCAATGATTGTCCCAGTGACCCACAACTCCTGGGCTGCATGCCCTGGACTTTGGCCTTGGCCTTGTGACTTGTTTCGGCCAATGGGACATTAGCAAGCATGGTGCCAGCAGAGGCTTGGCAAGCACTTGCACACTAGAATTTTTCCTCCTGTGAAAGCCATCCACCATGCTATAAAAAAGCTTGGACTACTGACTAGCTCAATCGTTTAATGATAAGCAACCATGCAGAGAGAACTTTGGAGGATGAGAGACCATCTGGGATAGCTCAGCCTCAGCCTCAGCCTCAGCTGAGCTCCCAACTTGCTGGAGCCACATGAGTAATTCCAGACAAAATCAACAGAAGAACCACCCAGTTGAGTCCAGTACAGACTACAGAATCATGTGCAAATAAGGGAGTTGGTTTTAAGCCATTTAACCTGGAGGTGGATTGTTATGCAGGAATAGATATCTGAAATAGGGGAAAACAGAGAAGTTGCCTGAATCATTGTGTAGCTAATATTGCACAGCAATTCATGACATAGGCTCTGAAACAGGACTTCCTGGATGTTAATACTTAATTTGCATAATCCTGAGTAAATTATTTAGTTTTTTTTAAGCCTCAGTTCTTTACCTGTACAGTGATGATGAAGATAAAGTGAGGTGATAGAATCTTAGTAAGCCCTTGATAAATATTTGCTGGTCTAATGTTAAAGCACAGGTGGAAGGTTTAACTCTAAAAGAAGGAGGGATTCTTTCTTTCGTTTTTTCTTTTATTTTTTTCAGAAAAATATAGAGAAAAGCTTAACTGTAAGGATGTGTTGAAACAAGGCCCCAGAGATATAAATTCATCCAGTCAGACGTGGCTACTCCTACCTTATATTTATATAGCATTCTATAGTTTATAAAATATTTTCTTATATGCTGTCTCATTTGATCCAATAAGAAAAGGAGCGTAGATAACATTTAATGATAAGAAACTGAAGTTTGGAGAATGTAAATTTTTACTTGGCTCTGGGTGCAAGGGTACGAGGTGAGCAAGAACTGGACCGCACACTTTGGACTCAGAGCCCAGGGTTCTCACATGGTTCAGCAGAACATGCTGCAGACTAGAACTCAGAGGTTTTGGCTTTGGGCCCTGGCTTTGCTAAGTACTAAATGCTACTTTGAGCGATCACTTAATGTCTCCAAACCTCATCTATAGGAAAGGAATGACAATTCCTTCCAGTGTCTAAGGAGCCATTGAGATGGGGAAGTTCTTTGTAAACTCTGAAGTAACATCCTATCCTATCTAATAAAAGAGAAACATGCAAATTGACTGCATCTCTGCTATGTCCACCAGCCACGCCCACCAACCAATCAGGAGCGAGTTTGCAAATTAACCCAACCAAGGTGGTGGTTAATTTGCATATCCAGGCGCAGAGCAAAGACTGAAGACAGTGTAGAAGGAAGCCAAGCGCTGCAGAAGGGAGCGAAGCTGTGGAGAAACAAGCAAGCAGGGTGGCAGAGAAGGGAGGGAAGCAGGCGGGGTGGGGGAGAAGGGAGGGAAGCAAGCAGGGCAGGGGAGAAGGGAAGGAAGCAGACTGCCACAGGAAGTCCTATTGCAGGAATCTTCCTGCAACGGGCCTCTAGTCTAATATAAAAGAGTAATATGCAAATTGACCATCACTCCAACACACAAGATTGCTGCCCCCCTGTGGTCAAAGATGGTTGCCCCCATGTGGACACAAGATGGCCACCACAAGATGGCCAGCAGGGGAGGGCAGTTGGGAGGGACCAGGCCTACAAGGGAGGGCAGTTGTGGGCAATCAGGCCTGCAGGGGAGGGCAGTTAGGAGTGACCAGGCCTGCAGGTAAGGGCAGTTAGGGGAAAACAGGCTGGCAGGGGAGTGGTTAGGGGGTGATCAGGCTGGCAGGCAGAAGCAGTTAGGGGCAATCAGGAAGGCAGGCAGGTGAGCAGTTGGGAGCCAGCAGTCCTGGATTATGAGAGGGATGTCCAACTGCCTGTTTAGGCCTGATCCCAGTAGGGTAGTTGGACATCCCTCAAGGGGTCCCAGATTAGAAAGGGTGCAGGCTGGGCTGAGGGACACCTCCCCCTCCCCCCACACAGATTTCGTGCACTGGGCCTCTAGTAAACATATAAGTGATGATTATTCCATTGCTCTGCCTGGTGCCTCTCATCAGTACTATTACTATAGTCATCTATGCCATGTATTAAGTGATAAGGGAAATGAACCTTTAGTGTTCCCTTACTTTTTCTCCTCTCTCCTTTCATGTCTTCTTTCCCTTTTGGGATTTCAAGCTGCCCAGGCCTCCTAGTTACATAATATTTTCACACTTAATCCACTCATTAAACAAACTCACTTGTCTTATATTTCATGCATTTAAATTCCATTTTTTATATGCATCTCATCTATACCTAGAAGATAAGAATGTTCCTGAATTAATGTCTTTCTAGTCTCAGGTAAGAGGTATTTTCACCATGGCTTTAGCCCAAAGGAGCTACTAGATAGAATGCTGAGAATCTTGGCATAGCTATGGGAGAGACAGATCAAGACATACAAAAAGTATAGGGTTTGTCCCATGACCTTCAGTGGCCAGATGTGCAGGGTTGAGAGTCAACCCCAACATTTTCTGCATGGTCCCTGATCATTTACTGTGTCCCAGGATGGAACTATTTTCAGGGGTCTCATGTTTATTTATATTTCCCTCTGGTAATTGAAAACAAGACTTAAAGACAGAATATGGTTGTCATTTAGAATGATCCAAGTGGGAAACTACCTCAAGTTTTCAATTATAAAGCAGATGCCTGTGCTGCATTTTTGAAGATAAGACCCTATGGAACAATCCAGTACCTAGAATGTAGAAGGCCTTGAGTTTCACATTGTCCTTCAAACCAGTCACTGGGCATTTGTGTCTCATAAGTTAATTGTATTTGCCACACACATTGATATAATTAATTTCCCGGTCTTTAGCTTCTTATTTTAAGAATTGAACAAATGTGCTGGGAAACAAGAGATATTTTGAAAACAACTGTTATACTGACGTCTATAAGGAGGCTTAATTAGCTGATGCTTGCAAAGTACTTGGAAAATGAAATCCATGATGTTCTTGCTAAGTATGATATAATTTATTCTTTGATTAGTAAAAAGTCGTATGCAGCATGTCCCCCAAAATGTATACACACTTTAACAGCTGATAGCTCAATTTTGAAAATGAAATGTATTTTAATAAACACTGCATTTATACGTTTTTTGGGGACACTCTATATTTCAAGACATTAAAATTTGGTGTGTACTTTCTATAAAAGCAGATTGTTATTTCTGCAGAAAGAGCAAATAAAATTCTAGGTGAAAAATGCAAAAATTAGACTTATTTATTTATTTACTTTTGGTTAATCCTCACCTGAGGATATTTTTCCATTGATCTTTTAGAGAGAGTGGAAGAGAGGGAAAGACAGAAAGAAACATAAATGTGAGAGGAACACATCAACTGGCTGCCTCCTGCATGCCATAGTACACGCCCTCGACCAGAATTGAACCTGTGACTCTTCAGTCTGTAGGCCAAACTGTCTAGGGCAAAAATTAGATACATTTCAAAATACAGAGTTATTATTTCTAAAGGCTTAAATATGCAGTGTTTATGTGAAATTAGATAAATACTATTTTGCCCAAATGTATGAGCTTATTCAAAGGCAGCAGCATAGCTGAAAGAAGACTTGGTATAGAACTGGAAGATCTAAGTTCCAGACCGGATCTGCCTTCAGTCAGCCAAGAGACTTTGGGCAAGTGACTAGTTTCTTTACCCACAAAACAGGAAGATGATAGTACATTTCCTATTTATTTTTAGGGTTGTTTTGAGATCCAAATGTGAACAATAGTCATTTGGTAATTTTGCCAACTGTAAAAATGAATGGAAAGATATCATTTATTTGAGACACTCATACTGCAAAAAATGGCTTAATAACCCGAATAATTACTACTTCGCAGAGACTTGAATTGATTTCTTTACTTAGTTATTTAGTTATTTCTTTATTTCCTCTGCACTATTGTTTCTTTTCATGGGTGAGAGAGGTTAAAGGTGAGAGACGGTGGGGAGCTTTGAGGAGAGCCTTTTCCTTCTGTTAGGAGCAGAGTGCCAAGTACCAAACTTTCAGGAGAACCTCCCCTGGAATTCTGAAAGATGACAGCTAAACCTCCTTTCTTCAGTATGGCCTTCCTGGGGAATCCCAGGATTTGGAATTTCAAATACCATGAGTTCTCCAATTGGCTGGAACCATATACCACCAAAACAAATGTCCAGATGAAACATTTGGCATGGCAGAAAGTTTTCCCATTAAGAACCAAGCATCCACGGCCACCAGCTCTATTCAAGTCATGTGGGTAGCTGTCTGGAGACAATTTCGAACATTTCCCCTTTAATATGTATCAACTCGCTGGTATAGTAAAGATGGCTGTAAGTTCTTTGCTACTCTTGTGTGGAGGTGGAGTTGAATTTTCCTCCCTTTCAACCTGGATGGGTCTTAGTGACATAATCTATCAAATCATTGCGACAGAGGTGATTTCAAAGGTTAGTTCAGAAGAAGCCTTGGAGTTTTGACCTGGATCACTCGGAACCCTCATTTTGGGAGCCACGAGCCACTTTGTAAGAGACTGGCATGCCACAGAAGACACCGTTCAACAGTCCCACAGACCCCAGCTTTCCATCTGTCCTCACAGACACAGGCCATGTTAGTGGAGCCACTTCGACCCTCTAGGGCAGCTCAGCACCTCTGAGTGACCTGCCCAAACTCCTGACCCACAAAATCCCGAGACATTATGAAACGGTTGTTGTTCTTAGTCACTGAGTTTGTAAGCAGCACTAAAGAATTGGAATAAACATTAAATATCTTGAGTGAAATAGCACTCAAGTATATTCATTAGTAGTAGAATCACTTATGTTCATCAAAGTCTTATTTTATTGAAAAATTAGGTTTTTATCATTGACTGTTTAATACAGTAGCTAATGTGATGGCTTCTATCTAGTGTTTGAGATTTTATTATATGCCAGGTACAATGCTAAGCACTTCACCTGTGTACACACATGTATTCCCACCTGTCACCTGAGCTCCACATCATGCCCATCCCGTGAGAGCTTCCTGAACATCCCTCTGTGCCACCGTGCCCAGTCATGAGTGACAGGATGTGAGGATTCCAAACGGGTGGCTTTTCAGGGACACTCTCAAACACCTCTCTTTCTCTAGCTCAGGGGAAATTCATACATTCTCTTCTTCTATAATGTGTAATTGAAGGATTACTTTAATTATATTGAGAGGATCCCCATGACTTATCTTTGGCAAGATTGTGCAATAGCCATGTTTCCACACTTCTTCATCATGCCTTTCAGAAGTCCTCATCTTAGTGTACTGCTCACCACTACTGACCTCGCTGGGTCCCATTTCACAACCCCGTATGGAATGTGTCCATGGAGGCACACTCTGTTCTCTCCCTCAGGCATGTGCTAACCCTTCAGAAAGTCTCCGCCACACCCTGCCCTGTGGTGTAGAGGAAGAAATTATTTTGGTTATATTTATTTTTCATTGCTCAAATCGTATTATGGTATATGTCCTCTCATTTCCTCTTTATCTGTGAAGGCAGGGTTTTCTCATATTTACATTTATTTATTCCTCCCCCTCTCCTTTTTGCGCATTCTTTGGGGTACAGACATTTGAGTATGGCCAGACATGGATGTACTACGAAACTAAAAAGTGTCAGGTCTCACTTGGTATAAGCTCTTTACAAAGCCCTGCACTTGATTTTGATTTTTTCCTATTTTTTTAAAAAAGAGGACCCCGCACATTGTGTAAATTTCCTATTTATAAATGCTGAGTCCACTCCTGAGTAAGGCTCACCTGAAGGCCTGTAGCATTTGCTGCAGGACTTAATATCTGAATGATTTTCTGCACAGTATTAATAGCATGAAAACTCAGTTTGAAGCCTACCTTATCACTGAAATGACCAGAAGCATGAATCTTATTCTTTTTCTGCCATTAGCTCTCCTCTCTACCCCCTAATTTATTTTATTCTCTATCTCCCTGGAATTTCTTTTCCCTGAATGCCAGGTTCTTAGCTTTCTCCTCTGACTGCTCTTACTTGAATTTCCCTTATTTCTTAAACTCTGCCGACATAAAATGAAACCTCTTTGGATTTGGTGGAAATTGTCTCTCTTCTTCTTCTTCTTCTTTTTTTAAAAAAAATAAAATATATTTTTAATGGTTTTAGAGAGGAAGGGAGAGGAAAGAGAGAGAGAGAGAGATAGAAACATCAATGATGAGAGAGAATCATTGATGGGCTGCCTCCTGCACGCCCCCCACTGGGGATTGAGCCTGCAACCCTGGTATGTGCCCTTGACTGAATCAAACCCTGGACCTTTCAGTCCACAGGCTGACGCTCTATCCACTGAGCCAAACCAGCCAGGGCATCTCTTCTTTTGTTAATAGAGCAAGATGGTTGTTAAGTTCTGCTAAAGTTGGGAGAGGAATCTCAAGTGCTTTCAGCTCTTTGAATGCATGAAGAATTATTTACTGGGGTAGTTGTCTCCCAGGATTAAGAAAAAACAGCAAATCATTCCTAAGAACAGTTCCAAGTAACCTCATTCTCATGGTGTTGGGACCCAGGGGAACAATGGTGGGCTTTGATGAGTAGTTCTTGAGTGAACCACTAATGAAAGCACTCAGTCCAGGCAGCAGTTGCTCCAGGATTCAGCACGTGGTGGGCACTTCTCATTTGCATTGGTGAGGGGCAGCACATTGAAGAGGAGAAACAATCCGGTGCCCAGTGGTGCAATGTTACTCATTACCTGCCTTTTCCGAAAGAAGCAGAAACAATAAACCCTAATGGATTTTGTGGCTGGGGAATGAATAATTCTTTGAAAATAGGTTGGAAAACCTAAGCTTATTTATGCCTCAGAGGGGTAGTGCTAGAAAATTCATTAGTGCAAGGAGAGGACACAGCTGGCCTGCAGCTGGGAATCCTGTCTCTCCCACATGGGGAAGAGAGTTTTTTTTCTCTGAATATCTAGATATTTTTCATTTGTTCCCCCAGATTTACTCCACATCTACTCTCTAGCCTTATCCATCCTGAGCTGTCCCAGGGCCTGTGTGAATTGCATAATCAGGTTCTCATGCCTGAAAGTTTATATTGGGCTTGGCCAATGGGGAGATATTTGAGGAAAGGAGGAGATTAAATCAGAATATGTATTTTCCCAGCTCCTTCTCTGTGACTGAGTCCCTCTCCTGAAGGTCACAGCCCCTCTCAGTGACCTCCACACAACATTTCCTGTCTGGGTTCAGAAAATGCTCCCATCCCTGGATCCTACAAGCTTAACTCTTACTAGGCTGTTCCTACAGCCCCTTGTACCTGCTCCATATCCTGCCTACACCTTGGTAAATAATCCTTTAATTACATTCTCTTCCAATCCCTAATTTTTTTTTGGCCCGGACCTATCATTTCCTTGTTGATACCTGGACCAATACTACCCTTGATTCAAAGTTTAGGATTCATGGGTTTGAATATTTTCAGATCTCCTGCCAACAAAGCTGCCCCCTGCTCCTCAGTGCTGCCCTGTTTCCAGTCTTTCTATAGTTGCTGTGGGACCTATCTGGAACCTTAGAGATGGTATCAAAATTATTTTAAGACAAAGGCATTTGAGATTCAACAGATGCAAAAGGAAGTTTTTTGGAGCTTCCCTTATCCAACTAAAAGTAGGAACTTCTGAGAAGTTAGAACTGCCATAAATTTCCTTTGGAATGACATCTACTCCCAGGAACGAGAACACACGAGTAAACCTACTATGAATCTCTTTACAGGGGAACTTTATGACTCAGAACAAGACAGAAAGACCATTTATACCTCTACAGAAAAATATCACAGACTCTCTTATCTCCCATTTGGTCTAAACATCCATTTGTATTTCCTAAAGAAATATTTTTGTTCTTCCCACAGAAGCCATTTCTCCTCCTTCCCTTTCCCCTACTAAGTTAGATATATAAGCATCTAACTTTAACAGTTTAGGGAGTTAGAGCTTTTGCTGGCTCCTATGGGCATATGAGTAGGTCATTTTCTTCTGTTAACCTGTCTCTTGTCAGTTTAATTTGCAGGGCCCAATTACTGAACATAAGAGGGTAGAGGAGAACGTTTTTTCTTACTACATTGCCTTAGTGGGTGCACCTTTTTCATTTTCAATGGAGCATACCAGGCCTCATCTTTGGGGAAATCAAAAGCTATAAGGTATTAAAATGTGATCAGCACTCAGTGAAGATGATTTCACTGATAGAATCACAAGATTTGAAGATGCTTGGAATTAAAGAGATTTAGAAGGAAAGATGGGCAACAGCTCTGAGAGCATATTGTGTTGGAACAAGGCATGCTTCACTCTGTGGTACTCCCATTTCTCCTTTCATGCAGTCCTCTGCAGTATGAGAAAATGATTCAGCACAGAATGTTATGACACTGGATTAATCTGGAACCTTGGGAAGTAAATTAGTAAATTAGTCTCTCTGTTCTTTTCTCTTCCCACCCCAGAGGGAACCCAATTGATTAGCTCAGTTTGACCGAACATTTTAAACATTGTTCTAAAAGTACTGGGTTTGGGTGGTTAGTCTTAGAACATGTAGAAATTTGTATATAATCAAAAGTAGTCTAACTAGCTAAATTGAAACAAAGCTGTATTTTGGGTAAATAATACTATGCAAGGCAATCTGTTGTTAATTCTTTTTGGACAATGACTAATTTATTTTCATGGCACTAAAATGTGCACACCACATTTAAAAACTAGGCTATGGATCCCTAGAGATATTAGCCCTGTTATCAAAATGCTGGGAAGCTTAAGGGGAATCAGCCACCTCCAGCCATGACCACAACCTCAGACCTTACTGTGGTTATCATCCACACACATAGGATTTGAGAAAAATAAAACAACAAAGAACCAAACATAGAGTAAGCATGGGCTAGAAATTGTTTTCAGATCATAACAGACATTAATTAGATGTTTTTATCAGTGAGCTGATGCTGGTACTCCACCCCCTACTTCTTCCATCCCTTTCTAAGAAGCTACTAAATGCAAGATCACTAGGAGTACCAAACTTTAACCCAAAACCTTCTCCAATTAAAACAAATATTCTAGTATTCCTCTACCTATATTTTAAGAAATTACTGAAGGGGGATTCCAAAATGGCGGTGGAGTAAGTGGAAGCTACACTGACACATTCACAGGCCCAAACTGGAATTACAGCTAAAATACAGAGAAAGCATCCTTAGTAATCAACTGAAGACTAGCTGGAAAGACCTCTGATAACCAAGGAGGGAAAGTGGAGACCACATAGAAACTGGTAGGGAAGGCAGAGGCATGGAAGGCCTGGCTGGACTCCCACAGATAGCAGCTCAAGTTCTGTAGGGATATCTCAGCTGTGGGGGGTTCCCACTGAGAACTCTGGGGTCTAAACCCCAACCTGGGTTCCCCAGCCTAGAGCACCAGAACTAAGAAAGGTGCCCACAGAACATCTGGCTGTGAAAAGCAGCAGGGTTGCAGCCTGCCAGAGAGAGATGGCTGGAAATGCATGTGGCCTCTTAAAGGGCCACGGCAGAAAATTCATGTGCAGCCACTCACCTTAGGTCCAGCAGAGAGAGGACATAGTGAACTGGAGCTGTGTGAGCAGAAGCCAGGGTTGCAGGCTCTGGGGTTAGAGCTTGGAAGGTAGACACACTGGTTTACTGTGCCAAGTCATTTCCTCATACTGCAGAAGACATCTTTCTGACCTTTACCATCTAGGCATCTTTTGCCTGGGGGTGAGGGGGAAGCAATTGCCCACCCTATTGGAAAAACCCTTGCTCCACTCTGTGGAGTTTCTGCGGCCCATTAAGAGACTGGGAATAACAATCAGCCAGCAGGCAGAAGCAATTGCCCTACCCTGTTGGGAAACCTCCCACTCCATTCTGTGGTTGATAGCCTGAGGCTAATCAGGACTGAATATCAACCAGACTATAGCCAGAGGTAGGTCTCTGGAGGATTTGAGTCTTTGCCTGATCTAATCTGGGGCCCAGGGCTAGGACAAGCAGACCTTGGTGTACGTCTTGGTCCTTTTTAAAGGCACCCAGCCCCAGCAGAGGGAGCCAAGAGCTGTGGATTGTTGATTGCCCAAACAGGGTACTCAGGAACAGCGTCTGACATTGGCAATCAGAGAAGATCTACCTAATATATAGACACAAATCCAAACAGGCAGCCAAAATGGGGAGATAAAAAAAACAATCCCAAAATGAAAGAACAAGAGAATTCTCCAGAAGAAGAGCTAAATGAAATGGAGATAAGAACTTTATCAGACATAGAGTTCAGAATAATGATGGCAAGGATGCTCAATAGCATGAGAAAAGATATAGTAACTATGAAGAATGACATAGCACTAATAAAAAACAGTGGAAGGAATACACAGAAGATTAGGGGAAGCCAAGGATTGGATCAATGAATTAAAAGACAGGATAGAAAAAATTGCTCAGTCAGAGAACCAAAAAAGAAAATAACAATTAAAAACAGGACAACTTAAGGAAGCTGTGGGACAACATGAAATATAACAATAATTGCATCATAGGAGTACTAGAAGGAGAATAAAGTGAGCAAGGAATAGAGAATGTGTTTGAAGAAATAATGGCAGAAAACATCCCTAACCTGGTGAAAGAAAAGGTCACACAAGTTCAGGAGGCACAGAGAGTTCCAAGCAAGAAGAACTCAAACAGGCCCACACCCAGACACATCATAATTAAAATGCCAAAAATTAAAGATAAAGAGAGAATCTTAAAGGCAGCAAGAGAAAGCAGTTTGTTACCTACAAAAGAGATCTCATAGTCTATCAGCTGATTTTTCATCAGAAACTCTTCAGGCCAAAAGGGAATGATATGAAGTATTCAAGGAAATGAAAAAACAAGTATTTGAAACCAATATTACTATATCCAGCAAGGTGGATTCAAAATAAGAGCTTCCCAGGCAAATAAAGCTAAATGAGTTTATCACCACCAAACCAGCACTGCAAGAAATGCTAAGAGACTGCTGTACTGAGAAGAGAGAAAGAGAGAGAGAGAGTGAGATAGATAGAGAGAGAGACACACACACACACTTAGGCATACAGAATTAAAATGGCAATAAATAAGTACCCATCAATAATAATCTTAAATGTAAATGGATTAAATACTCCAATCAAAAGATAGGGTAGTTGAATGGATACAAAATCATGACCCAAATATATATGTGTCTACAAAAGAACCATCTCAGAACAAAAGACTCACACAGGATGAGAGTGAAGGGAATGAAAAGAAATGAAAATGGAAATGAAAAGAAAAAAAAAAAGCTGGGGTAGCAATACTCATATCTGGCAAAATAGACTTCAAAATGAAGGCCATTACAAGAGACAATAAAGGTCACTACATAATACTAAAGGGATTGATCCTACAAGAGGACATAACCCAGGTAAATATATATGCGCCCAATATGGGAGCATCTAAATATATTTAAAAAAAAAAACACCTGGAGAACATTAAGGGAGAGATAGACAGCAATACAGTCATAGTAGGGAACTTTAACACCCCACTGACTTCACTGGATAGATCTTCCAGACAAAAAATTAACAAGGAAACAGTGACTCTAACTGACACACTGGATCTGATGGATTTAATGGACATTTATAGAACATTTCACCTCAAAGCTGCAGAAAATATATTCTTCTCAAGTGCACATGGGTCATTCACAAAGATAGACCACGTGTTAGGACACAAAACAAGTCTCTACAAATTCAAGAAGACTGAAATCATATCAAGCATCTTCTTAGATCCCAATGGAATGAAATAAAAAATCAACTACAGTAAAAACACTCAAAAACATTCAAACACATGGAGGCTAAATAGTTTGTTCTGAAACAATGAATGGGTTACCACTGAGATCAAGAAAAAAATTAAAAAATTACTGGAAACAAATAAAGATGAACACACAACAACCCCAAATCTCTGGGATAAAGCAGTCCTGAGAGGGAAGTTCATAGCACTACAAGCCTACCTCAAAAAACAAGAAAAATTAATAATAAACTTTTTAACCCTACAATTTAAAGACTTAGAAGAGAACAATAAAAAAAGACCAGAGTGTCAGGCCAGTGTGGCCCAGTAGTTGAGCATTGACCTTTGAACCAGGAAGTCATGGTTTAATTCTCAGTCAGGGCACACGCCCGGGTTGTGGGCTCAATCCTCAATGTGGGGCAAGCAGGAGGCAGCCTATTCTCTTTCATCATTGATATTTCTATCTCTCTCTCCCTCTACCTTACTCTATGAAATCAATAAAAATATGTATTTAAAAAACAAAAGAAAGAAAAGCCCAGAGTAAGTAGAAGGAAGGAAATAATAAAGATTAGAACAGAAATAAATGAACTAGAGACTAAAAAGACAAAAGGTCATTGAAACCAAAACCTGGCTCTTTGAAAAGATAAACAAGATTAATGAACTGTTAGCTAGGCTCATTAAGAAACAAGCAGAGAAGACCCAAATAAATAAAATGAGAATGAAAGCAGAGAAGTAACAACTGACACTACAGAAATACAAAGAATTGTAAGAAAATACTGTGAGCAACTATATGCCAACAAGCTGGACAATGTGGATGAAATGAACAAATTCCTAGAAAAATACAATCTTCCTAAACTGAATCGGGAAGAATGAGAAAACCTGAATAGCCCAATAACAATAGATAAAATTGAAGCAGTAATAAAAAAACTCCCAGCAAACAAAAACCCTAGTTCGGACAGCTCCACAGGGTAGTTTTACTAAACATTCAATAAACTAACACCTATCCTCCTGAAACTATCCCAAAAAATCCAAGAGGAAGAAACACTTCCAACCTCTATTTATGAGGCCAGGATTATCCAAATTCCAAAACCAGATAAACACACTACAAATAAAGAGAATTACAAGCCAATATCCCTGATGAACATAGATGCTAACATCCTCAACAAAACATTAGCAAATAGGATCCAGCAATATATTAAAAAGATCATACACTATGACCAAATGGGATTTATTCCAGGGATGCAAGGCTAGTACAATATTTGCAAATCAATAAATGTGATATATCACATTAACAAACTGAAAGACAAAAATAACATTATCATATCAATAGATGCAGAAAAAGTAAACAAAATCCAACAACCATTTTTGATAAAAAGCATCAGCAAAGTGGGAATAGAGGGAACATATCTCAATATAATAAAGGCCATATATGACAAACCTACAGCGAACATCATACTCAATGGGCAAAAACTAAAACCACTTCCTCTAAGGACAGGAACAAGACAGGGATGTCCACTTTTAACACTCTTATTCAACATAGCACTGGAAGTGCTAGCCATAGCGACCAGACAGGAAAAATACATAAAAGGCATCCAAATTGAAAAGGAGGAAGTAAAATTCTCATTATTCACAGATGACATGATATTGTACATAGAAAACCCTAAAGAAGCAACCAAAAGACTAGATTTAATAAATGAATTTGGCAATATAGCAGGATACAAAATTAACACCCAGAAATCGATGGCATTTTTATACACCAATGATGAATTCTCAGAAAGAGAAACTAAACAAAGAATCCCATTTATCATTGCAACAAAAAATTTGAGATACTTAGGAATAAACTTAACCAAGGAGGCAAAAAACCTGTACTGAGAAAACTACAGGACATTGAAAAAAAGAGACAGAGGAAGATATAAACAAGTGGAAGAATATACCATGTTCATGGATTGCTAGAATTAACATCATTAAAATGTCTGTACTACTCAAAGCAATCTACAGATTCCATGCAATCCCTATAAAATTACCAAAACCATATTTCACAGATCTAAACTCCAAAAATTTATATGGAACCAAAAAATACCCCAAATAGCCACAGCAATCTTGGTAAAGAAGAACAAAATTGGAGGGATCACAGTACCAGATATTAAGTTATACTACAAAGCCATTGTAATTGCAACAGCCTATTACTAGCACAAGAACAGGCATATATATCAATAGAACAGAAGAGAGACTTCAGAAATTGACCTAAGCCATTAAGGACAATTAATATTTGACAAAGGAGGCAGGAGCATACAATGGAGTCGATACAGTCTCTTCAATAAATGGTGCTGGGAAAATTGGACAGATAAATATAAAAAAAAATGAAACTAGACCACCAACTTATACCAAACACAAGAATAAACTAAAAATAGATGAAAGACTTAAATGTAAGACATGAAACCATAAAAACTCTAGAAGAAACCATAGGCAATAAAATCTCAGATATCTCTTATAGCAATATGTTTTCAGATACATCTCCTAGAGCAAAGGAAACTAAGGAGAAAATAAACAAATGGGACTACCTGGAAATACAAGGCTTCTGTACAGCAAAAGAAAACACCAACAAAAATGAAAAGGGGGTCCATTGTATGGGAGAACATATTTGGCAACATATTTGTCAAAACATGTAAAGGGTTAATATTCAAAATATGTAAGGAACTCATACAACTTAACAAAAGGAAGACAAGCAATCCAGTTAAAAAATGGGCAAAGGACCTAAATAGACACTTTTCCAAAGTGGACATATAGATAGCCAAGAGACTTATGAAAAAATGTTCAAAGTCATTGATCATCAGAGTGATGCAAATTAAAATTACAATGAGGTAAATACCATCTCACACCTGTCAGAATGGCTACCATCAAGAAATCAATAGGAATTCAGACTGATGCAGCCACTGTGGAGAACAGTTTGGAGTTTCCTCAAAAAACTAAAAATGGAACTCCCATTTGACCCAGTGATCCCACTTCTAGGAATATACCCCCAAGAAACTAGAAACACCAATCAGAAAGGATATATGCACCCCTATCTTCATAGCAGCACAATTTACAACAACTAAGATTTGGAAACAGCCTAAGTGTCCATCAGCAGATGAGTGGATTAAAAAACTGTGGTACATTTACACAATGGAATACTATGCTGCTGTGAAAAGGAAGGAACTTCTACTATTTGCAACAGCATGGATGGACCTGGAGAGCATTATGCTAAGTGAAATAACTCAGTCAGAGAAAGATAAATATCACATGATCTCACTCATTTGTGGAATATAATGAACAACATAAACTGGTGAACAAAAACAGATCCAGAGACAGAGAAGCATCGATCAGACTGTCAAACCTCAGAGGGAAGGCTGGGGAGGGTGGGGAGAAGGGGGAGAGATCAACCAAAGGACTTGTATGCATGCATAACTGATGGACACAGACACTAGGGGGGGTGAGGGCACAAGTGGGGATGGGTTAGGGAGGACAATGGGGGAATCAGGACACATATGTAATAGCTTAGTAATTAAAGAGAAAAAAATATATAAAAAAAGAAAGAAACCAACAAATGATAAGTGCTGGTGAGGATGTGGAGAAAAAGGAACCCTCGTACACTGCTGGTGGGAATGCAGACTGGTGCAGCCACTATGCAAAACATTATGGAGTTCCCTCAAAAAATTAAAAATGGAACTGCCACTTGACCCAGTGATCCCACTTCTAGGAATATATTGTAAGAAACCCAAAACACCAATGAGAAAGAATGTATGCAACCCTATGTTCATAGGAGCACAATTTACAATAGCTAAGATCTGGAAACAACCCAAGTGCTCAATAGTAGATGAGTGGACAAAAAAATCTGTGGTATATTTACATGGAATACTATGCAGCTGCAAAAAAGAAGGATCTCTTACCCTTTGAGATAGCATGGGGGGACCTGGAGAGTATTGTGCTAAGCAAAATAGGCCAGTCAGAGAAAGACAAGGATCATATGATCTCACTCACATGTGGAATCTAATGAACAAAAGAAACTGATGGACAAAATAGATCCAGAGATAGAAGCATGGAACAGACTGTCAAATCTCAGAGGAAAGGTGGGGGTGGGTGGGTGTGTAGAGATCAATCAAAGAACTTGTATGTATATATGTATAACCCATGGACATAGACAATAGGGTGGTGAAGGCCCAAGGCAGGGGTTGGAGGTGGGCTAGAAGCAAAGAGGGAAAAGGGGGAATAGATCATACTTTCTACAATAAAGCTTTTTTTTTTTTTAAAAAAGAAATTACTGAAAAGTTTTCCTAGAAAGAGCTTACATTGCACCCCACTATTAAGTCCTCATTGTGTGCTAGAATTGGGGATCAGGTAAGAAAAAAGAGGGAAAGAAAAAAGAGGGAAAGAAGACACCTGGGGTTTAGCCTTTGTGTTTTGTTTTGTCTGAATTCCAGTAGAATGCTGTGTTGCTTTAGAGTTAGCTCAAAGTTGTTTGGTCTCTATACAAGGTTGGGGAATTCTCTTGATTTAACTTGAGAGTTAAAAATGATTCCAATGGATTAATCTGGGAGGAAAACCAAGATGGCGGTATAGGTAATCACCTGTACTTGCTGCCTCTCACAACCACATCAAAACTACAACTAAAAGACAAAACAATGATCATCCAAAACCATGGGAAAGCTGGCTGAGTGGAAGTTCTACAACTAGAAGGAAAGAAAAAAGTGCATTGAGACTGATAGGAGATGTGGAGGTGCGAAGGTGTGGAGGTGCGTGTGATACGGGCTGGCAACTGGATGCGTTGTTTTTTTTTTTCAATTGGGAGGGAGATACAAGCTCCCAATTGCTCTGAACTCCAGTTCCTGGTGAGACTCTGGGGACCCAGACTCATACAGGGAGAAACTGGACTGTCTGGCATTGGGACAGGAATGTGAGGGTGGCTTTCTCTCAGAAGTGCTTGCAGCGGTCATTGTTCCTGCGCAGGGGTGTGGGAGATGGAGATGCAGGGATCTCTCTGCTGCAGGGCTGACTGGTAGCCATTGCTGTTTGCTCCGCCCTGGTGATTCCCTGAGACCCCACCCCACACAATTTACAACTCCACCCAAGCTGTGTGCAGTGGCTTTTGCATATGAATGGCCTGTCCTTTTGCAGCTTAAAACATAACAAACTGCAGCTGGGTCAGAGCACTCCAAAGCTTCAAAAAGAAGGCCCAAGGCCTGGCAGCAGCAGCCTGCCTTGGTTCACAGCTGGGCCTTGTCTGGGCACTTCCAAACTCCAAACAAAGAGGAGGAATCTGCAGATCTCTCTGTAGCTCCTGCTGTGTGGCCTCAGGTAGTGGCTGACTTTGCACCTCCTTGGAGAGCCAAGAGCCAGTGTACTCAGTGGTCAGTGTGAGACCATATCAGATTACAACTCTTCACATCCATAAACAACACACTCAAGGGGCAGACTCAGTGAGAACCAAAACCCCACTGAAGCAAGTCCTGCCCCATAAGGGTGTCTCCAGCACAGCAGTTCTTCCATTGTAGACACAGCTGGTCCTCACAGCCAATTGGCCTGGAGTTCAATTCCTCCCAGTGATACCAACAGAAATCAAAGCTTAACTACAACAAGACTGTGCACCCAACCCACAAAGGGGTGCACCAAGAGTGTTCACCTCAGGTGATTGGGGAGGCTGAGCCAATGGGCCCTATAGGACACCTACCACACAAGGCCACTCTATCAACACAGGGAAGCAGCCAAAATGCGAAGACAAAGAAACAGGTCACAAATGAAAGAAATGGAGGAAAGCAAACTACTGGATATAGAGTTCAAAACCACAGTTATAACATTACTCAAGAATCTTCTAGAAACATCCAAGGAACTTAGTGAGACCTTTAAGGATCTTAGTGAGAATGCAAAAAAAAAAAAAAAAAAAAAAAAAAAAAAGGAAAAGGACCAGTCAGAAATTAAGTATACACTGACTGAAATAAATAATAATATACAGAAATTCAACAGTAGACTAGAGGATCCCAAGAATCAAGTCAAAGATTTGAAATATGAGGAAGCAAAAAACACCCAACCAGAAGAGCAAAAAGAAAAAAGAATCCAAAATATGAAGATAGTGTAAGGAGCTTCTGGGACAACTACAAGTGTACCAACATCCGAATTATGGAGGTGCCACAAGAAGACAGAGAGCAAAATATTGAAAACCTATTTGAAGAAATAATGACAGAAAACTTCCCCTACCTGGTGAAAGAAATAGACTTACAAGTCCAGGAAGCACAGAGAACCCCAAACAAAAGGAATCCAACGAGGACCACACCAAGACACAACATAATTAAAATGCCAAGGGCAAAAGACAAAGAGAGAATCTTAAAAGCAGCAAGAGAAAACCAGTTAGTTATCTACAAGGGAGTACCCATACGACTGTCAGCTGATTTCTCAACAGAAACTATGCAGGCCAGAAGGGAGTGGCAAGAAATATTCAAAGTGATGAATAGCAAAAACCTACAACCAAGAATACTCTACCCAGCAAAGCTATCATGTAGAATTGAAGGTCCAATAAAGAGCTTCACAGACAAGAAAAAGCTAAAGGAGTTCATCACCACCAAACCAGTATTATATGAAATGCTGAAGGGTATTCTTTAAGAAGAGGAAGAAAAAAAAGGTAAAGATAAAAATTATGAACAACAAAGTGACAACAAATACATATCTATCAACAAGTGAATCTAAAAATCAAGTGAATAAAAAATCTGATGAACAGAATAAACTGGTGAATATAATAGAATAGGGGCATAGAAAGTGAGTGGACTGACAATTCTCAGGGGGAAGGGGGTGTGGGGAGTACGGGAAGAGATTGGACAAAAATCGTACACCTATGGATGAGGACAGTGGGTGGGGGGTAACGGCATGGGGTGGGGTGGGAACTGGGTGGAGGGGAGCTATTGGGAGAAAAAAGAGGAACTTCTGTAATAATCTGAACAATAAAGATTTATTAACAAAAATGATTCCAATGTGCTAAGAGAGTGTGAAGATCTGACCACACCACGTCTTAAAAGCAGTCACAGGTTTTCACTAACCCCTAATCAAGATTCAATTTTTCTGACTTTTGTAGATCTCAGGCCACCTTCCTACTGGGTCCCTATCATTTTATATGAATGATTAGGTAACACAAGTTGAATCAAGTATTTAAAAATGCTTTGCTTTCAGAGCTATTTGAGGGTCACTCTCAATGGTAGAGCCTTATCCCTCTTTATTTACTTTTATTAACAGTACAGGCATAGCACCTTTATTAAACCTAGGATAAACTTCATCCTATTAAAACAACAACAACAATAAAATAAAACATTTACCACTTCTCACTCTACTCATAAATAATGTATTAGTTGACTGAATGCTCCTTCTAAAAATTTTGCCCATTTTTTTTTTGGGGGGGGGGATAAGCTACAACTCTGGGTTTCATACCTATTCAGTAGATTACAATGATTGCATAGCGGTGATAGAGATTTGATTAGAATGCAGTTAGTAACTTTATTGCTTCAGCAATTATAGGCTTATGCTATGTCCTTGTAAAATATGTTTCCATAAATGACTATTTTGATAACTGTCTCCATTTTTCTCAATTCGGTGTTAGAGATTTTGGGAGACACCTCTCCCAGCAGCACTGCATTTCTTCATTATCCTCAAGCAAGCAGATTGGCTGAGAGGGTGGCTCAGAACATTAAAGATGTCAGAAACAGATTATAGGAGGCTTTAATAACTCACTCCCTTTTTTTCTTCTCTAACACTACATTCCAACTTCAATAAGAGAAGTTCTCTGACTGAATAAAAAATGGGTGTGCAGAGAGTGGTTCAGAATTTGTTTTGCCCATCAAATAAATCCTTGAAAAATCCCCAGAAAAATTCTGCATTAGATATGAAAATATTCTTCCTTCTTATGGGAGTGGGGGTAGTGATAGATCATGACCATTGTTTCCAAGCCAAGCAAGCCAAGGTCACGGCAACCTTTCTGTCTAGTTGCTTCAGAGGGAAAGTAGAACACAGGCACATCCTCTGCTTGAAACCTCTTTGTTTTGCTTCCTTTTACATCAAAAGGATTGGCTCTCACCATGGGAGAGGCTGTAATTGGATTTCACCATGACAGGAGGTTGTAATTAGATTTCTCAGCAGGCCTGCAAGTTCTGTCCCTGGAAAAATAAGGAAAGGGGCCCGGATATTTTCCCTGTAGCTGGAGAGGTAGCCCAGGCAAGCCTGCAGAGATTGGTCTGAAAGGCACAGGCAGAAAGGGCTATGCGTGTGTCCAGCACCTCCAAGACGGAGTGCATGGCCCTTCAGGTGGGGGTAGGAAAGCCGTGCATGTAAGAGCAAATATTCCTTGGACATTGCATTTGGTAGGGAACATAGGATATTTCTGTGAATGAAACCCTCTGATTCCTGGTGTCCTAAAATTTCTATCTCCCAGAGAAAGGGAGGGCACTTAAAGTTTGGAATACCCCAGAACAATGGTTCTCAACCTTTCTAATGCCGCGACCCTTTAATACAATTCCTCATGTTGTGGTGACCCCCAACCATAAAATTATTTTTCGTTGCTACTTCATAACTATAATTTTGCTACTGTTATGAATCGTAATGTAAATATCTGTGTTTTCTGATGGTCTTAGGCTCTACAGCAGCGGTTCACACCCATACTCCAGGAAGTGATATGCCAATAGTAAGAAGAAAAATAAAATAATGGGGGAAATCTCTCCTTCTTCTAAGGTATGTGGTATGTCTTTCACCTTGAGACCAGATAGGGTGAACAATCAAGTACTACCCATCTGCCTTGAAAACCAAACATGCAGAAGCAAGTTTCCTTGGTCCAGAAGAAGAGGAGGACCACTAGCAGGGTCGCCTAAGGCCATCGGAAAACACAGATATTTACATTACGATTCATAACAGTAGCAAAATTACAGTGATGAAATAGCAACGAAAATAATTTTATGGTTGGGGGTCACCACAACATGAGGAACTGTATTAAAGATTAGCGGCATTAGAAAGGTTGAGAACCACTGCCCTAGAACCGTGGTCTGCAAACCGCGGCTCACGAGCCACATGTGGCTCGCGAGCCATGGTTTGCCGCTCTGTTGACTAATGAGTTTGCCGACCACTGACCTAGTCTCTCGATTCCAATAATTACAGGCTGTTGTTGTTCCTTGTGATTAAGCCCCTATCCCAGTGGTCGGCAAACTCAGTCAACAGAGCGGCAAACCGCGGCTCAAGAGCCGCAGTTTGTCGACCACTGCCCTAGAACATCACTCTCCATCTGGAGTTAGAAGTGAATTTGTACACAAAAACCCAGAATAGGCTTTGGATAATCTGGTTCATTTTGAGTTCTTATTTGTCATTGGTTTCATTTTAGTTTCTATAATAGTTTCTAGAAGTTTAAATTAGAATAAGATTAGGTCAGAGTAGATTTTTGTACTTTTTAGTCAGTTTCTATAGCTTTTAAAGAACATTAATATAATTAATTTAGACCATTAACTTAAATTTACGTTTAATATGGTAAATGTTATTTTTGAAGTTCCTCGTGTTACCTTGACACTTAAATCTACTTACCCTAACCATCTGTCTCCACTGAGCACTTTGTATCTCACTATACCTCTCCTCTCTTTTTACCTTCCTTCTCTTTCCTTTTCTCTCAAGCATTACAGTTATGAAGTAGCAACAAGCAGTCTGACCACTGAACTTGAGTGGCCATCCATGCCTCCAAAGGGAGGAACAGGCTTGGGGACTATTGTTTTCCCTCTCTGTATTGTCCATTTCAATGACTCCAGGACATTTCAGTGCTGGGGGTTATCTCTCCAAGTCCTTCTAACTGAATTTTCTTCATTTTGCCTGAGTTCCTCTCCAGTCATTGGCTCCTTGGTGGGCAACCTCAGCCAAACTTAACAAGTCCTCCTCTTCTTCTGGACCAAGGAAACTTGCTTCTGCATGTTTGGTTTTCAAGGCAGATGGGTAGTACTTGATTGTTCACCCTATCTGGTCTCAAGGTGAAAGACATACCACACACCCTAGAAGAAGGAGAGATTTCCCCCATTATTTTATTTTTCTTCTTACTATTGGCATATCACTTCCTGGAGTATGTACATTCACACTTCCAAGTAAAGACAGGTATCTTCTGTTGAATTCATTTTTATCAGAGGAAGCCTGTAGGCTTCTATTTTTAGTAATTATTATAACTATGAAAAAATTTCCTTTCAGGGAAATGTAGTAAACAAAATGATTATTGTAAGTGCTTCATAGTCAGACTCAAACAGACCATTCTCCTTCACCCTGTCTTTATATGATAGCCAAAGCCTTTGGTATCAGAGAGAAAATCCTTTAGTCTTATTTTGGCTAACATATACCTGTTATTACCTGATCTGGAGTTAACACTGATGCTTTAGGGCTTTTAGAATATTGATGAGTCTCTTGGGAGAGCTCTACAGCTTGGGGTTAAAGTCATCTGAAGGATTAAAAAAAGATGCTCTTCTATTTCGAGTTCTTGGTTGAGTCACCACTGTCTGACATCAAGATGTCCAGCCCTGTGCATGTATATAATATACTCAAAGTACAGGCTTTTCTGGAGCTCTGACCTTCATTCTTCCTAACTGAACTTTTCACCATGTGGGTCTGAGCTAGTGTGTTAAACATGGGTCATGCCTATAGGAACTTTAACTCTAACCAGAATTCAACAAAGATGTTAAAGATACACATCAAATCAAGGAGAGGATAAACACCTATAGTACTCAGGTAAGAGGACATTATGGGGAGTTGCTGGGGATCTGCATTTCTCACTGCTCTGCCCCTTGTGCAGAGGAGCTGACCTTCTCCTGTTTGTTCCTGGAATAGGCCATGACCCCTCCTACTGCAGGGTCTTTGTGCAAAGTGTTTGCCCTCTCGGAATCCTCCTGCCAGCATCCACTCACCTCAACTACCACCATCCAACATCCACACACATCCACACCACAGAGGTAACCTTATTTAACCTTTGGATCAAGGAAAGTCATCACTGATCTTGAGCAGAGGTCAGGCTCTTCATATACTTTCTTAGAACGAAAGTGCTTTGCCTTCTTAGCACTTACTTCAGTGTATAGTTATATACAATGCACATTAAATATAATTTGAAAATTTTCACCCCCTAAAATCATGCTATAAAAAGAGGGATTTGTTTTATGTTCCAGTAATTCCGAGGTCTCTCAGATTAAAGGCCATTTTCTCAATTACTTCATTTTGAACAACAAAGTACCATTTCATGGAAACAGCCTAAGATGATCTCTAATAATGCTTATTTTTGTTCTTAAGATGGTCACCATGACAATAAAAAAGGATATAAAGATATTAAAAGCAGATTAGTAATTATTCTTGAGGTATGACTTCATTGCAAATGTTGAAACTGAACAATTTTAGAAAGCCACACTTTACAGACTACAGTGGATTCAAATAAGCCCTTTTAAAGAGCACTGGTAAAAGCAGCAGAGTAAGCAATTACATATAGAGATCCTCACCAGAGAATGAGAATTCCTGCTTGGGGATCCAATGTGCAGCATCAGCAGCTTTTTAAGACATATTCTATAAACAACATTCAGAGGATTGATGACACCCTTGCATGAAACAAGTACAGAGTGGATCCAGTGAACAAGGCACTGATTTACAGATGCATATGGAAAGCTTTAACAAAATTATTTCATGAAATACGAGAATGTTAATTAGGATGAGAAGAATCTTCTTTACTCTTTATAAATGTAAAAAACACACCACATTTCTTTTTTTTCTCTTTGGGAATTCAGCGGTTCACATTTATACAATTACTGGAGGCCTGGTGCATGAAATTTGTGCATGGGAGGTGGGGTGTTTCCTCAGCCCAGCCTGCACCCTCTCCAATCCGGGACCCCTCGAGGGATGTCTGACTGCCAGTTTAGGTGGGATTGGGCTTAAACTGGCTGTCAGACATCCCTCTCACAATCCAGGACCACCGCTCCTAACCGTTTACCTGCCTGCCTGCCTGCCTGCCTGATCACACCTAACTGCCTCTGCCTGCCTGCCTGATTGCCCCTACCCGCTCTCCCATGCCGGCCTGATTGCCCCTAACTGCTCTCCTCTGCTGGCCTGGTCACCCTAACTGCTCTTCCCTGATGGCCTGATTGACTCTAACCACCTCTGCCTGCCTGCCTGATCACTTCTAACCACCTCTGCCTGTCTGCCTGATCGCCCCTAACTGCTTCTGCCTGGGCCACACCACCATGGCTTTGTCCGGAAGGACATCTGGAAGATGTCTGGTCTATCCAATCTAGTTAGCATATTATCCATTTATTAGCATAGATCAGTGATGGGCAACCTTTGAGCTTGGTGTGTCAAACTTCGCCAAAAAACTGAGCATAACTCGGGTAGTGTGTCACTTTGAGGAAAAAACTAACTCCAAGACTCTAGTCGCAAATGTTTCATCCTCAGGAGCAGCAAATGTTTCATCCTCAGCATGTGGCCGTGTGTCATCAGAAATGGCTACGCGTGTCAGTGCTGACACGTGTGTCATAGGTTTGCCATCACTGGCATAGATAATTATGAGGCCTTCATTTATTCCTGGGAGATCCCAACTTGGAAAAAGCCATTCTTTTTAGAGTTAGACCTCATTAAAAGAACTACTACACTCTGAGCAGTTAAAGTCATTATTTCAGTTACTCTTACAGTCTTAAGAATTTCCTGTTATCTCCATTTAATAATTAGGGGGAACTGAAGCTTGTCAAGCTTAACAGCCAGCCATTACCACTGGTCAGATACTGTAATAAGAGCCTTACATACACTATCTCATTCAATTCCCAAGATAATTGTATGACTATTGTTATCATCTCTATTTTACATATTAGAAAATGGAGGCAAAGAGTGGATACAATAAACAAACTAGCAAGTATGAGTGCCAGGCCGCCTGCCCCAGAATCCCCCTAGATAACCACCATACTATTACACATCGTGAAGTTGGGAGGAGGCAGTGGGAACTGGGAAAATGGATTTATTCCGGGTGTGAAGTATGTGCTATGAAGTGAGGTCATTTTTCTTTCTCTTTCATTGCCTTCCCAGTTGTTTTTCCCTTGCACTCCACAGTTAACTGGCCACCGTTTTAGTAGTTTCCTTGTTCATTTTCTTAACATCTATTCATTGAATCTTTAAAGGAAACATTTAACTACTGCAATCGGTATACATAACATGGTTGCATAATAGGAAGGAAACAAGCCAGGACTAGAGACTGCATTTCTAAAGAAGGATTTTAAAGAGGCGAAGAGTTGTTTCACAGAGTGGCCACGAAACTCGAGTCTCTCCATACCCTTTCATTGCTATGACGACAGGCTGCTCCTGCTACATGTAGCCAGAAAAAGCAGCTGACATTTCAATGACAGGAACATAGGGGAGAGGTTTACAAAAACAAAAACCAAACCCTCTGGTTTGAATTTCAGTTAGAGAGAAAACTACCCCCTAGAGCAAGTCAAAACCCCTATTCTTGCCTTTAGAAAAGATAAGAAAGGAGAAATGCTGGGGGCCTTCTCCCCTGTCCAAGTGGGCCAATAGAAGAGAATTAACTGCAAAGCAGCATTTCTTCTCACTCTCCCTAATGGCAATCCGAAACAGAAAACTCTTTGGTTTCATTTGACTTGGCCATTAAGAATCAACTAATTGATGAAGCATAAAGACTCACAGTTATACATGCTTCACATTGAGGCCCCCAGGGGAATACAGTAGTGTCAGGTTTTTTCTCTCTCATTTCTTTGGGTAAAAAAAAAGATAATTAATTTAAAGAATATTTCTTTCATGATACCCAGTTTTACTACCAGAAAAATCATTGCAAGTGCATAACCAAACACTGTGTGTTTAGTACTCTGCCAGGAGCTATATTTAACATTAAAAAATTCATTTAATTCCTACAACAACGCAAGTTGTGGGTTGTATTATCACTATTTGCTTCATAAATGGGCAACCTGCGTCTTGGAGGTATGATGTGACTGCCAAGCTCACATCACAACCTGTAAGAGGCAGAGTCAGGATTCAAATTCAAGAGTGTTAGAATCTGAACCCATGCTCTGTCCACGCTGCTGTGCTGACTCTGAGCCAGAGACGTGGCATTGACATTTTATTACACAGCAAAGCTTGTCCGTATAAGGAAGAAACCCTGAGGGAAAACTTGGTGCAAATTCCCTTTCCAATCAGGACTTGTAGGTAGGCTAGTGCTTTAATAATAGCTATGATCAATTGATTACTTCATATCAGGAGTAGCTGTTTTCTTCACTAAATTATTACAACATGTTTCTGAGGTGGCAGCTAATGTTATGACCCTTATTTCCACAAATGAGGGAACTGAGGCGCAAAGAGTCCTTTGTCCAGAGCCTGGTAAAGCCCAGATGTAAACCAGGTCGGTATGCTCCCAGAGTCCATGATCTTATCACTTTATTATACCACCTACCTACAGTCGCTCTGTTCTCCAGAATTCTGTCTATTTAAAAATATATATATTTCAGAGAGGAAGGGAGAGGGAAAGAGAGATAGAAACATCAATGGTGAGAGGGAATCATTGATTGGCTGCCTCCTGCATGCCCCCTACTGGGGATCGATCCCATAACCTGGGCCTGTGCCCTTGACTAGAATCAAACCCAAGACCCTTTCATCCACAGGACAACGCTCTATCTACTGAGCCAAACGGATAGGGCTGTCTACCTTTTGATGCCCAGGACACAAACCAGGCTAGCCCCAGGTGGACCACCTTTGCAGACTCAGATTTTGGGGGAAGATGCCCTGTGGGCCCTGCATGAATGAGACTCTGGCCTAGTTAGGCACCTCTTGGGCAGCCAGGTCTACTGGGGAAATTCTCCTGGATTTATGGGGCCCCCTTCTCCTTCGCTAAGGGTTGTTGCAGAATGATAGTGAGGTTAAAGGGCACCTGAAGTCTTTTAACAACACTTGTTTATGTTCTTGGTGAAGAAAGATTCCCAACATGTTCTGAACATTGTGCTAAACTTCACTAAAATAGCAGTGTTTGCGCAGTCTTACAAATCAACTGAATAAAAAATAACACCCAGTCAAGAGGAAAATAAAATGAATATTTTTTTTGGAGTCGTCCAGATACATCACTATTCATTTTATTTTTTTCATTGCTATTTATTATTTTTACTTAGTTGATAAGTGAAACTGCTCATGAGAAACTATTGGGGATTATATCCCAAAGGACCTGGAAAGGAAATCCAATACTCTAATTGCTAAATGGCTGCATAGACATTTCCTGAAAGAAAAAAAGGCAAGATTTATTAATAACATGTACATATTCTTTTCCAAAATGTGGAAAGCAGCATTAGTTGATTGGATGATAAGCAGACGAAACCCATGGCTTTGCTTTGCTAGATCTTGTTCAATGAAGAGAAATATGTACTTAAATCTTTCCCAAGATGGGTGTCCTTTTTTTTTAATAGTCCTAGTTAACAATGTTTCATAACCATCAAGGTTTAGCTGTGAACTGAAAAAGCTGGTATCCATGAGAAGGGGGCAATTAAAAAAAAAAAAAAAAAGACTTCTGCTGAGTTGGACCGAGGGAACATTTCTATTCAGTGTGCTTCGGCCCTGGGCCAGAGGAGAGCTCAGCTACAATGCCAAGGTGACATATTTAACCACTTTGCAGATTAAAGGCCGTATGAGAGAGATACTCTTTCTGCAGTACCTCTTGGTTATACTATCAGCAGTATCGATCGGCAGCTGAAAGCGTGGTTTTCTCCTGCAGGGTGACCTCTAATACCGGGAGGAATGAATGAGCATGACTTGCATTTTAATTTTTATTTTAGAAGATAGAGCCAGAAATGATAGTACCTTACAATATAAGAGTTATCATAACCTCTTTAGCTCTTTAAGTCCCCTCCCTCTTTTTCCCCTTCTTAAATAAGACATCCTTGGGAATTAGAGAAATTTTATGTTATGTGTGTAAACATCTTAAAAATGAGAGGAGGAGACAAGAGACAATTTGTCATAAAACTATAAGAGTGAATCAGGAAAGGAAAAATAGTCACAAAAATAATCAAGGATGAATATAGTATTAGGGATTTTTCTACCTTTTGGAAAAGCATAATATTCCATTTCTACATTGCCGATAAGTACAGACTGGGGTAATGGTGGTGATGAGTAACTTCACATGATTTAGATATAAAAAATGCACAAATTACTTTGATTTGAAAGTTTTTTAAAAGACTTTCATTATGATTTATTTAGTATAATTAGTGAAGTATTTCTACAAAACATAGCTCAGGGTTCAGACTTAACCAAGATCTGAATGCAACTCTAGCTGACAACAATTCTACATTTGTATTCTTGCTCTATACTAAAACCATCATTTATTAGTACTTGCTACTTAATCTTGGAGAAGAAAAGGAAACATGAATACAAGAGTTAAAATTCCCTATTAAGTAGCTTTTCTATAAATCAAACAAAAGTTTAAAAAAAATAAATGAATGGCTTTGTATTAGGCAGAAATCTTAGATATCTTCATCAGATCATGCAAATCAGTTAAGCACATGCAATTAGATGATACAGTAAACTTATTAAAATTTACCTTCAGGTAGGCGGCTGGACTCAGAGCCTTGGCAGAAAATGGAAGTTGAATCCCCTCTTTGCACACAGCCAGGGAATAAAAGTTTGACAAATTCCCAATACTCTTTAAATCTCTTCCCTCATTAGCTTTGCTTCTTTGCACAGACACACATTTGAGACTATTGGAGTTGAAATTCTGCTGCTCTATCAACTAGTCAGGGTCTGAGGTGACGGACCAGTTAGGAGGGTGGCACCGGGCTGGCGTATTTCAGACTGTCATCGTTTTTGTTGCAGATTCCTGCAGTTCTCTGGCAGGCTGGCCTCTCGCGAGGGAGCGATGAGCTTTATGAGCAGTGCAAACCAACGGGGAGAGAGTTAACAGTCTTCCCCTCAAGCTCTTGTTCTCAGAAGCTCATAACTTGGCCAGAATATAAGCGCTTGGCTCTTTATGCATTTCCCCCCCCCCCCCCCCTCCAAACAGCTCTAAAAGGTTTTATAAGCAGGATCCCTTTTTAGGGGATTTTTATTTTAAGACTTTGAAAAGAAACTCCATGCTGTTTTTTCTTCCTAAAGGAAATTAAGGGTGGGGGTTAAGGAAGGAGAGAAGAATTGTAGCAGATGCATTTCCACATTGCTTAATTGGAAATTATTCTCAGGAAAACAGTCTGAATTTTAATAATAGCAGGGTACTTGAGATACTTTAACCTTTCTGTAAATGACCTTCAGAAATTTACGTATGTATAGAGCACCACTCCTATTACAGATGGCTTGTATGCTGATCCACAAATGTTGCAGGTCATAAACTATTCTTCCCCAACACAACTCCCTACTGAAACCCCTTCTATAATGATTGATTTATAAGAAGGATTTTCCCCATAAATAGTCATGCATTTATTTTTGATTTGACATTCTTGTTATTTATATATGAGTCTGATCTCCTCTACTGCTACTTCTACATTTATTGCACATTCATAATGCTCTATACACTGTGCTAACATTTTTATTGTTGTTAATCCTCAACGGAGGATATTTCCCATTGATTTTTAGTGAGAGTGGAATGAAAGGGGAGAGACAGAGAGAAACATTGGTGTGAGAGAGACACATCGATTGGTTGTCTCATGTACTCACCCAACCAGGGCCAGGGATGGAGCCTGCAATTGAGGTATGTGCCCTTGAAAGAAATTGAACCCGGGACCCTTCGGTCCTTGGGCCGACACTCTATCCACTGAGCCAAACCTGCTAGGGCTGTGCTAACATTTTTTAAAAAAAATATTTTTATTGATTTCAGAAAGGAAGGGACAGGGGAGAGAAATAGAAACATCAATGATGAGAGAAAATCATTGATTGGCTGCCTCCTTCCCGCCCCTTACTGGGGATTGAGCCCTAAACCCGGGCATATGTCCTCGACCAGAATCGAACCTGGGACCCTTCAGTATGCAGGCTACCACTCTATCCACTGAACCAAATTGGCTGGGGCTGCTAACATTTTTTTAATGCATTATTGCAGTTGGTCCTCACAATCTATATGAGGTGAGTATTAGTATGTTCCCACTTGAGGGAAGTGTGTATAGTGGTAAATAAAGTATGCACGCTTTGAGGCCACACATCCTGTGTTTGCATCCTGGCTTAACCACTTCCTAACTGTATGACCTCAGGCAAAGTATATAACCTTTCTGAGCTTTAGCAATTTATCTATAGCATGGGGCTGTGTTGAGTTATTCAACCTCCAGGCTATAATACCTCCTGAGTGAGCTATGAGCTCGTTGAGGGTAGAAATGTGACCCTTCTCTATTCTCCATGTGCCTAGCACAGTGCTTTGCCTACTGTAAGTGCTTCATCAACATGGAGTAAATGATTGTAATGTAATTTAATTTAGATTTTCTGCATTTATGCCAAATTCAGGCCAAAAGCAAACCAACAACAAAAATAAATAAAAATCCCACCTCTATTTCTAGGTAAATCTGCCTTCAACAATTACCTCCAAGCACGTTACAAACCTTTGCCCTGTTTAGTTTTCAGAACACCACAAGAGAAAGGTAACAAGAATTATCTCTATTTTGCAGTTGGGGAAATTTGGGAGCAGAGGAAACTGGGCAATTTGCCCAGGAACTGAAAACAAGTCATGGCGCAGCTGGGAAGAGTCTCACGTCTCTAGAATCAGGATGACTTGTTTCAAGCTGCCTTTCCAGGCACAGGATGAAATGACGCGATGTCCTTTTGCCTCAGACAATGGGATGTTTTTCCTCAGCCAAGGTCTGGGGTGTGGACATTCTCTAAGTCTCCTTAGAGAAAAGATCAAAGGGGTAGGCTGTGTTTGACTTTGTTTCTCTGCCTCTGTGCACATCTGGGTCTGAGAAGTGAGGGAGACACAGACACCATTTCTCCAACACTCCTGAGGGCCACGGGTGTGGTGAGACTATTGCAGGGTATGCAGGACAAGTATTTCTCAAGATTATGCCCTGTTTAGCTAAAGGAAATGTTTTCTTGGACCCACAATGTTAACTCCTTATTCTAATACTATTCCCCGCTTATTAGAGACTAGAGGCCCAGTGCATGAAATTTGTGCATGCGGGTGGGAGGGTGTCCCTCAGCCCAGCCTGCAACCTCTCCAATCTGGGACCCCTCGAGGGATGTCTGACTGCCCATTTAGGATCGGGCCTAAACGGGCAGTGGGACATCCCTCTCACAATCCAGGACTGCTGGCTCCCAATTGCTCGCCTGCCTGCCTTCCTGATTGCCCCTAACCGCTTCTTCCTGCCAACCTGATCACACCCTAACCACTCCCCTGCCAGCCTATTGATGGTTAACTGCTCCTCTGCCAGCCTGATTGCCCCAAACTGCCCTCCCCTGCAGGCCTGGTCACCCCTAACTGCCCTCCCCTGCAGGCCTGGTCACCCCTAACTGCCCTCCCCTGCAGGCCTGGTCACCCCTAACTGCCCTCCTCTGCAGGCTTGATCACCCCCAACTGCCCTTCCCTGCATGCCCTGTCACCCATAACTTCCCTCCTCTGCTAGCCTGGTCCCTCCCAACTGCCCTCCCCTGCTGGCCATCTTGTGATGGCCATCTTGTGTCCTTATGGGGGGCAACCATCTTGTGTGTTGGAGTGATTATAAATTTGCATATTACTCTTTTATTAGATAGGATAGAGGCCTGGTGCACAGGTGGAGGCCAGCTGGTTTGCCCTGAAGGGTGTCCCGGGTCAGGGTGGGGGTTCCCTTAAGGCGTGGGGTGGCCTGGGCGAGGGGCCTGTGGTGGTTTGCAGGCTGGCCACGTCCCCCCTCCCCCCCCGACAACCCAAGTGGAGGCCCTGGTATCTGGGATTTATTTATCTTCTATAATTAAAATTTTGTAGCCTTGAGTGGAAGCCAGGGCAGGCCAGGGCAGGTGGAAAGCTTGGCTTCCTCCATCGCCAGGGGCAACCCAAGCCTCCTGCTCTCTCCAGCTCTGTGGCTGCTGCCATTTTTGTTGGGATTTATTTATCTTCTATAATTGAAACTTTGTAGCCTTGAGCGGAGTCCAGGGCTGGCCAGGGTGTGAGGGAAGCTTGTCTTCCTCCATTGCTGGGGAAACCCAAGCCTCCTGCTCGCTCCATGGCTGCAACCATGTTGGTTGGGTTAATTTGCATACTCACTCCTGATTGGATGGTGGGCGTGGCTTGTGGGTGTAGCAGAGGTATGGTCAATTTGCATATTACTCTTTTATTAGATAGGATAGTTCTGTGAGATTTATTTTAGGTAATTTATTTTAGGTCAATGAGAATATAGAGAAAGTTTTAGCTAGAGGGCAATGGAAAAAAGATTTGACTGACAATATTTTTTTCTAATACAAAAATTGGTATTTTATGTTTCTATGAAGTGATCGAAATGAAATTTCTTATAGAAATTTATGTTAGCATAAAAAAGAATTTGGTTAGAGAAAACTGGATTTATCTCTTAAATGTAACTATGTACTTAGAGAGTTCATTTGTAGGTGGCAGAGATTGAGAATTTCAACTCTTTCACTGAATGTTTTCTCTAGATCTTACTAACCTACAACACAATGAAAATGATCCACTGTATTTATTTTTTTCACTGTATTGTTTATAAATAGAAAATAGAATATTTTAAAAAATCCTATCCCCCAGGATATGTTTTTCATCACCAATAGAGAGAGAAAAGGAGAGAGAGAGAGAGAGAGAGAGAGAGAGAGAGAGAGAGAAGATAGAGAGAGAGAGAGACATAGATGAGAGAGAAGCATTGATCAGAACCAAACTCACAATCTTTTTGTGTATGGGATGATGCTCCAACCAACTGAGCCACCTGGCCAGGGCAAAGCAATTTTGAAACAATAAAAGGACCTTGAATCCACAATGTCTTTTAAGTATGGTTTTATTTTGGGAATGTTCATGGGCAAATATCCAAACTCGTATTGTTTCTTGCAGCTGTGCTTTATAAAATACAGCTCATGAAGCTGAGGACAATAAACCTACAACAATACTCACTTAACAAATAAAGTTGTAGCTCAGATTTAGAAGCTTATCCAGTGTCTAAATGTGATGGGAGAACTTAAACTAATAAAGAACTTGTTACATTACTGCATGTGAATTGACCTATATAACATCAGTATTGGGGAGAAAGGTTTAATAAAAGTCAACATCAAAGCTTATATGTTTTTTAACCTTCTAGTGCTATGAGTCCCTTTGAGAGTTTGTTGAAAGCTGTGGGTAAGCTCCTAAAGCCCAGCTATGAACCTCTGCACTCACGGGTTCCATGAAGTTAAGATCTTCTGATTCAAGTGAAGGACTAGAGAACTCAAGAATCAATCCTCAAGCATCAAATGAGGCTTTTTGTTATTCGTAGCACAAGTTTCTGGGTGACATAAGAGAAATGTCATTATTCCTGTCTGTTAAGGGTGTAAGTGACAAGGCGTATATTCCTTGTCAGAAGGAGGCATGGCTCCCTGGGAGTAGTGGAAAGCCCCAGGAGGTAGTGAGTACAGAGGAAGGAAAGTTGCAATGAAAATAGTGTTGATAATTATCTTGGCCAGGAGCCTGCATGTAGGACCCTCCTCACTTACTCCATGTATTAGTTTTCTACAGATACCATAACAAAATACCACACTGCGGGTGGCTAACATAACAGAAATTATTTTCTCACAGTTCTAGAGGCTAGAAGTCCAAGATCAAGATGCTAGCTGAGTTGGTTTCTCCCCAGACTTCTTTCCTCTGCTTGCAGGTGGCTGTCTTCTCACATGGCCTTTTCTCTGTGCTCATGCATCACTGGTGTCTCTTCCTCTTCTTATAAGAACACAAGTCCTATTAGATTAGAGCTCCAACTTATGACCTAATTTAATCTTAATTACCTCTTTAAAGGCTCTATCTCCAAATTCAGTCACATTGGGGGTTAAGGCTTCAACATGTAGAATTTGGGGATGGTGGTGGGGGATACACAATTCAGTTCATAAACCTATAGGAAGCACCCTCCTCCTCGCTTACACCATGGGCTAGTTTGCTAGGGCTACTATAACAAAATACCACTCACTGGTAACTTAGATAACAGACACTTATTTCTCACAGTTCTGGAGGTTAGAAGTTCAACATCAAGATGTTGGCAGGTTTGGTTTCTTCTGAGGCCTCTCTCCTTGGTTTGTAGATGACTGCCTTCTCCATGTTTTCACATGGTCTTTATTCTGTGTGTGCCTGTAGCCTAAACTGTTCTAAGAACATCAGTCATATCTGTTGACTTAATTTAAAGGTCCTATCTCCAAATATAGTCAAATTCTGAGATACTGGGATTAGGACTTTAAGATATGAATTTTGGGGAAACACAATTCAGTCCATAACAGGAATCATTCTTCATTTTCCTTGAAGAATAACACATGTTTGTATCCATAATAAATTTTGGAAGTCTGACAGCCTTTATTTCATTCTGTCTCTCTTCCTGCTGGTATAACATTCTGAAGAAACTTGTGGGTCTCCTGTGCACTCTATAAGGGTCCAAACCATCAGAAAAGAGGGTTCTCCACAGCTCTTTCTAGATAAATCCATTTGTATTCCTGGCTTCTGTTGAGAAGGTTGACTGGATCCATGGGTCACATTCACAAGCCTAGGTAGCAGAAGGTTGTCCAGCTATACCCTTGATGTTCTTCCCAGAGCATTTTCTTTTTTCTTTTTCTTTTTTCTTTTTTTTGCTATCTGAAGGCTGAGAATTTTCAAAATCATTAAGTTCTGGTTCATTTTTCCTTAGTAGCTTCTTCCTCCACTTACCTCTTCCCTCTCACATCTACACTAATAAAACAGAAACATGCAAATTGACCGTACCTCCACTACACCCACCAGCCAATCAGAGAGAGTATGCAAATTAACCCAACAAAGATGGTAGTGGCCACGGAGCTGGAGCAAGCAGGAGGCTTCGGTTGCCCCCAGTGATGAAGGAAGCCAAACTTCCCACCTGCCCTGGCTGGCCCTGGCCTCTGATCAAGGCTACAAAGTTTCAATTATAGAAGATAAATAAATCCCAGATACCTGCTTCCAGTGGGCCCTGGCCTCCGCTCAAGGAGGCGCTGAAAAAAAAAAAAAAAAAAAAAAGGAGGGGCTGGGAGCCATCAGCCCCTCACCCAGGCTGGCCAGGCACCCCAGCAGGGACCCCCACCCTGAAGGGGGTTTGGCGAGCCTGAAAACGGCCCTCAGCCCCTCACCCAGGTTGGCCACTCCCTCCCAGCGGGGACCCTCACCCCATGGGGGCGTGGCCAGCCTGCAAACCACCACAGGCCCCTCACCCAGGCCAACCCACACCCCAAAGGAACCCCCACCTTGATCCAGGACACCCTTCAGGGAAAACCAGCTTGCCCCCACCCGTGCACCGGGCCTCTATCTATACTAATAAAAGGGTAATATGCTAATTAGACTGGGAGACCTTCCAGGAGAACTTTCGGACGTTCTTCTGGACAAAGCTATGGTGGCAGGGCCGAGGTAGAGGCAGTTAGAGGCCAAGAGGGGAGGGCAGTTGTGGGTGATCAGGCCAGGATGGGACGACAGTTGTGAGTGATCAGGCTGGTGGGGGGCAGGGCCATTGAGGGTAAGCAGACCAACAGGGGGGCCAGTTGGGGGCGAGCAGGACATCAGTGAGGGTCAGTTGGAGGTGAGCAGGCCAGTGGGGAGGAAGGTGGGGGTGAGCAGGCCAGCAGGGGGGGCAGTTGGGGGCGAGCACACTGGCATGGGGGGCAGTAGGGGGTGAGCAGGCTGGTGGGGGAGCATTTGGGGGCAAGCAGGCTGGCAGTGGGGGGGCAGTTGGGGGCAAGCAGGCTGGCAGGCAGAGTGGTTAGGGGCAATCAGTCAGGCAGTCAGGCAGGTGAGCAGTTAGGAGCCAGCAGTCCCATATTGCAAGAGGGATGTCCAACTGCCAGTTTAGGCCCGGTCCCTGTAAACCGGCAGTAGGAAATCCTTCGAGGGGTCCCAGATTGGAGAGGGTGCAGGCTAGGCTGAGGGACAATACCCCCGCCCCATGCATGAATTTTGTGCACCGGGCCTCTAGTTTTACTATAAACAGCAAGGGAAAACAGGCTGTGCCTCCCATACTTTGTTTGGAAATCTCCTTAGCTCAATATTCAGGTTCATCACTTACAAGTTTTGCTTTCCACCCAACAGTAGAAGATAATTAAGCAAAGTTCCTGCTAATTTATAACAAGGGTTGCCTTTCTCTAGTGTCCAGGAACATGTCTATCATTTCCTCTGAGACCTCACCAGAATTACCTTTAACATTTATATTTCTATCAACTTTTTGTTCATGATAATATATGCATTCTCTAAGAAAGAAGATTTCTCTATGGTTCTCAATTCTTTCTAAGCCCTTTCCAGAATCTCCTTTAATGTTCACATTTCTACCAACAATCTCTTTAAGGAAATCTAGACTTTTTCTATCATATGCCTCAAAATTCTTCCAACTACTACCCATTATCTAATTCCAAAACCACTTCCACATTTTTGGGAATTTGGTATAGCGGTGCCATTTATCAGTATAAAAACTTCTATTAGTTCCTAACAGTTGCCAGAATAAATAACCAAAAGTTGAGTGTTTTAAAACAATAGAAATTTATTTTCTCAAGGAGCTAGGGGCTAGGAATCTGAAATCAGCAGGCACAGGCTCCTTAAGAATGCTTTAGGGAATAATCCTTCCTTACCTCTTCCTGGCTTCTGGTGGCTTCCAACAATCTCTGGCATTCCTTGGTTTGTAGCTGTATCATTCTAATCTTTTCCTTTGTCATCATATGGCTTTCTTCCCCCATGTGTCACCTCTGAATCTCTCTGTCCTATTTTCCTAGAAGGACACCAGTAATTGAATTTATGGCCCATCCTTATCCAGTATGACTTTATCTTAATTACATCTGCAAAGACCCTATTTCCAAATAAGGTTCCATTTACAGGTACCTGGGGTTTGAAACTTGAACATACCTTTCTGAGGGACACATTTCAATCCACTACAAGGTTAAGTTGCAGATTTGACTCTAAACTTCTAGTTGACCAAAGGAATGAGGTAAATATGATTAGTGGTAGAATTCATAATGTAAAAAAAATTCAGAAAAAACATACAAGACACTAGGTAAAACAGCAAATGGAACCCTTACAGCATCCTTGCAATATCATGTTTCTTTTAGATGTTTCCTACAGCATCCCTTGGTGGATAGGTAATGGAAAAGGGCTGAAGTGCAATTAAGTAAAGACATTTTGTGAGAGAGTGACAAATGATCTGTGATATTTGTTCTTCAATATTGACTTAAGCAAAACTCAAAAAAAACAAACAAAAAACACACAACAACATATCACACCTAAAACAACAACAACAACAAACCCAAAAAGCTAACTGCTATTTGTAGTAATTCTGATCTTTGGTTTAGGGGTTCAGTTTGAACCTAGTTGTCCCAGCTAAAAAAGTTATGTGTAGGGATATACTATATATCAGGGGTCCTCAAACTTTTTAAACGGGGGCCAGTTCACTGTCCCTCAGACTGTTGGAGGGCCGGACTATAGTTTAAAAAAAACTATGAACAAATTCCTATGCACACTGCACATATCTTATTTTTGAAGTAAAAAAACAAAACGGCAAAAACATCCGCATGTGGCCTGCGGGCCGTAGTTTGAGGACATATATGGTATATCCAGTGCTTTAATTCAGAATTGATCAATTCTAAATTGAAGGACATTAGGAGTTGAAGTTCAATGTCTGCCATTTTCTTGTACCTTCAATCTTTTTTGCTTACCTCCCTATCAGGTGCCAGATTAACAAAGTATATTCAGCAGGCCTAATAGGATCGTGCTAATCACTGATGCCATTGAATACTGCCAGAAATAAATTCTACTACCTGGAAATCTAAATTACACCAATCAAGCCCTTAGAAGACAGAACCCGTGTTCAAAATCCTTTTCTCTGGAAGACGAGAATTGATGATTCAGAGAGCAATTCCCAGCTCTGAGACTTTCTAGCTGTGAGACCTTAGGCAAATACCTAACCTCTCTGTGTCTCCATGTCTTATCTGTCAAATGAGGATGATACTAATATCTACTTCACAGGGTCATTTTGAGGAAAAAAGGTGATATTTACATAGTGCTTTGTCCAACCATGATTGGATTAGGGTTTAATAAATAATGATGATGACGATGAAGGCCACCAATATGGAAGCCGAATGTTGCTGGAGATTGTCACGGAGCCTTCTGTCATAGACATTAGAACGCCTCCTCTTTTCACATATACTCTGAGGGATGATGACTTCCATGCAGGGAGATGAAACACATCCTTTTAGTCAAGCTCTGTAAACACAGCAGCTGCTCACATCAATCCCTGGAGTCCTATGTCCCTGTCTTTTCTCAGACAGAACCCTCACTGACTTTGGGAAAACAGGGGTGGGCTACACACTAGCAATGTGAGCTGTGTAGCTGCTCTCTTGTACTGACCTTACCTTGGGAGAGACTTTGAGCCCAATCCATCCAATTGCCTGGTGTGCCGATCTCTTGTCCAAGTGAGCTGCAGCTGGCCCTCTTCATATTTCTGTGCATTTGACCTGCAGGATGTGCCTCGTTTACCAAGACCGGAGTTTATATGCAGGCCTTCTCCCGGGTGAGGTCACTTTGCAGTTGCTAGCCAAAAGCTGCCCCACTCCAAATCTGTCTGATGTTTTCTTGGCTCCAGTGTTAAGTTCCCAGAGCAAGATGTTTTAGACTAAGAAGGACTGTTTGTGTGATGAAGCAATCCTACTCCGGAGATTTGTTCCAGTGGTGGTGCTTTCTTCTAGGTTTTGAGCAACAGCATTTGTATTTTTGTAAATATTTCAGTTGTGAAAGAGCCCTGGGCGTGTTATAGAGATTTCGTGTGATCTGGATGTACATGTGAGAGCTGGTGATACTATGCTGAAGCTCTAGCTGTAGCAAATGGAAGGAGAACCAGGCTAGGACTGATTAGAATTTATGCTGGCATTAATGGGCTGGCCACTCAAATGGAGACAATGTGAACAATTTGTACCATGTCTGTTCTCTCTAGTATTTCTCAAAAATTTCTTTTATTATCACTTTCCCAAGGGGTTTTGAATATTTTTTTCCTGTCCCCACCCTCACCCCAGTCCAAGAAGTTGTAATACTACAGATATACTGTATATCCATTTATGTACTATATTTATAACTGTATTACATATATATTTAAAAAACAATAGGATTTTTCACCCCTCCCAAGAACCAATTTTGTCCCCTTAATTAATGAGCCTCACCAATTGACTGAAACACAACTCACACATAAAATGTGCAGATTACTGTGGTGTAATAAATTACTGTGGGTGGAGAAACTTAGTAAAATATGTGTCCCTATTGAACTCTATAAAATACTTATAATAGTATTCATTACTCCAAAAAGTTTATGAAGGAACAAGTTGGAATAACTTTTTGAAAACATTATAGTTGCTTTTCTGAGGACATGCAATATTTTCATAATTATAAGTTTTTCATCTTGTTAGCACTTCTCATGTTGTGTGTTAATAGTTGAGATTCAGCAAAAATAGCAGGACAAATATCTCCTGCACATGCTTGCAATAGCTTCTCACTGCCTACCAAGTCAATTCTAAACTCATGAGCCAGGCATTTAAGGCCATCTGCCACTGTATGCATTATCTTTTCTTCACTCTTTCCTTGCTTTGCAATTTTCTGCCTAATGCTTTTGATTGGTAGTTCCCTCTGCCTGTAACCTTCATCCTTAAATCCTATCAATTTTTCAAGGTCTGACATAGATGTATCCTTTCCAAGAAGCCTTCTCTGCTACCTCTGATAGGAGGTTATTATTTTTCTGAATGTCAAATATATATATCCTATCTAATAAAAGAGTAACATGCAAATTGACCATACCGCTGCTACACCCACAAACCTCGCCCACCAGCCAATCAGGAGCGAGTATGCAAATTAACCAAACTAAGATGGCTGTGGCCACAGAGAGAGCAGGAGGCTTGGGTTTCCCCGGCAATGAAGGGAGCCAAGCTTTCTGCCTGCTCTGGCCTGCCTTGGCCTCCACTTAAGGCTACAAAGTTTCAATTATAGAAGATAAATAAATCCCAGATACCAGGGCCTCCACTTGGGTCACTGGGGGGCGTGGCCAGCCTGCAAACCACCACAGGCCCCTCACCTAGGCTGCCCCATGCCCCAAGGGAACCCCCACCCTGATCCGGACACCCTTCAGGGCAAACCAGCTGGCCCCCACCAGTGCACCAGGCCTCTATCCTATCTAATAAAAGAATAATATGCAAATTGACTATCACTCCAACACACAACATGGCTGCCCCATGTGGTCAAAGATGACTGCCCCCATGTGGATACAAGTTGGCTGCCACAAGATGGCCAGCAGGGGAGGGCAGTTGGGAGGGACCAGGCCTGCAAGGGAGGGCAGTTGGTGGTAATCAAGCCTGCAGGGGAGGGCAGTTAGAGGTGACCAGGCTGGCAGAGGAGGGAAGTTGGAGGTGACTGGGCCTGCAGGGAAGGGCAGTTGGGGGGGACCCAGGCCTGCAGGGAAGAGCAGTTGGGGGGAACCAGGCCTGCAGGGGAGGACAGTTAGGGGTGACCAGGCCTGCAGGGGAGGGCAGTTAGGGCCAGCAGGGGAGGGCAGTTAGGGGTGACCAGGCCAGCAGGGGAGGGCCAGCAGGGGAGCAGTTAGGCATCAATCAGGCTGGCAGGGGAGTGGTTAGGTGTCAATCAGGCCTGCAGATGAGCGGTTAGGTTACAATCAGGCAGCAAGGCAGGCAAGTGGTTAGGAGCCAGCAGTCCGGATTGTGAGAGGGATGCCTGACTGCCAGAATGCCCTGTGGGATCGAGCCTAAACCAGCAGTCGGGCATCCCCCAAGGGGTCCCAGATTGGAGAGAGTGCAGGCTGGGCTGAAGGACACCCCTACAGTGCATGAATCTCATGCACCAGGCCTCTAGTATATATATAATTTATCTTTACTGTTGAGAGTATTATAGATGTCTCCCAATGACCCCTTCCATCCAGTTCCTGCTCCACCCCAGGTCTTCACCATTGGGTTATGCATATAATTAGCATATATTTTAAATGTTAAAAATGTAATTGGCTTTATTGACCAATTTATGAATTGGGCAGCATTCCATTGAGCAAGTAGAAAGGAGCTTCAAAGAGCTACAGAAAAAGAAAGGTGTTTAAAGGTGGGACAAGTGAGTAAAAAACTTAAAAAAAGATTGTTTCTGCCTAATAGATCCCATTGTCCCCCCTCATTTGGGGGGACAATGAGATCTATTAGGCAGATTACCTCACTGTTGCAGACCAGAAAATTCCAGATTAACCACTTAAGATGACATTCCTGGGAGAGGCTGAAACTGAAATCAGGTTAGGTATTAGCATTAGATCTTGGTTTCAATAGCATATTTTAAAAAATAATTTTTATTGTAGTCAAATACATATAAGATGAAATGTACCACCATATGCGTTTTAAGTGTACAGTTCAGTGATATTAAATACATTCATGACATTGTGCAACCATCAGCAAGCACTACCTAGCTTTATAACTCTTCATCTTGTAAAACTGGAACTTGTACCCATTAGACAATAACCCCCATTTCCTCCCTCCCCTCAAAGCTGGCAACAAGGTTTCTATTTCTGTCCCTATGATTTTGACTACTTTAAGCATCTCATATGAGTGCAACCATACAATATTTGTCTTTTTGTGACTGACTTATTTTACTTAGCATAATGTCATCCATGTTGTAGCATGCGTCAGAATTTCTTTCCTTTTTAAGACTGAAAAACATCCCATTGTATGCATATACCACATTTTGCTTATTCACAGTGACAGATAGCATCTGTCAATGGACATTGTATTGCTTCTACATTTTAGCTATTGTAAGTAATTGCTATGAACATGATGTACAAATGTTTCTCTGAGACCCTGTTTTCAATTCTTTTGGGTATATACCCAGGAAGGGTATTGCTGGGCCATATGGTAATTCTATTTTAAGTGTTTTTGGGAATAGTTATATTGTTTTCCACAGAGGCTGTAGCATTTACATTCTCTGCAACAGTGCACAAGGGTTTCAATTTCTCCTTATCCTTGCCAACATCTGTTGTTTTTTAGATTTTTTAGTGATAGCCATTCTAATGGATGCTATAGGAGCTGAGCAGGGTTTTTGAGGATGGAACATTGTGGACCTCACTCATTCATAGGGTCACCAGGAGTTGGAGCTGACTCAATGGCACAGAATACACATACACACACCCATAAGGTCTGAGGTGAATAGCATATTTTTTTATGAAGTGCTCAGAGCACCTGACCCAGAGTAAGTGCTATGTCCATATTAGTCCTGCACTAGAATGTACTGACTCAGAAAAAGCAGCACATCATCTGTCGCCCTTCATGTCCTATCTCTGGCTTTGTCCTGTGTCAAAGGGAAATAACATATTAATTCAATTTGAGGGGTATTTATCACTTTCATCCTGTAATAGGGTTATACAGGTTACCACTCTCCTTTGAGATAGTATTTTAAAACTGGGATTATTTCTTATATAACCTTGCTTTCCTTCAGTGATAATTACTCAATAAACATACGTAAAATGAGCATTTTGTGACTGTTGATTGCTTCATCCACCAGATCATTCCTTCCCACACTCTCCAAAAGTTTCAGATCTACTGGTGTGCTAGTTGAAGGGCACAGATTGAGAGAAGGCCAATTGAATGAAGGAAGGGTAATGTGCAAGGGATGGTCAGGTCTCTCATGTGTTTGCATCAAAACTTCCACCAGCTTTAGGTCAAATGTTGAGCTTTTTACACATTGATAATTGCGAATTTAATACAACACCTATTGACTCTTTTTTAAAGATGCTGTTAAACATCATGCCAGTTTTCTAAAAAGAAAAATTGGTCTCACCTTCTAGAGAACTAAAGAATAAATGATTCCAGGTTACCCAACCTGAAAGACGAAATCTGCTCATTTATTTGCCTGTTTGTGTGTGCAAGCCAGAAAACTGTAACGTGGCCACAGGAGGGCAGTGTGAACCAAGGTCTCCTTTCACAAATGAATGGAGCCCATCAGTCATTCTCTCTCCAGCTGAATGCATGTTCTACTCTGAACAACAGTCAATTGAACAATCATCCCTCTTCCAGCTGAATGTGGGTTTGCCCTTTAAGTGTTCGCAGAGAATATAACCTTCAGCTCTCCGCTGTCCAATCACACCATAAACCCGACTGGAAGAAGTATTTATGCAGGAGCGCCTGGAGGACATGCAGTCCCTCTTCCTCAATTTCGCTAACATTATTTTACTTCTGCATCAGAACCCAGAGAAAACTGAGTTCTCTGATCACTTTGCTTCCCTCCATTTAGAATTGTTTATATTGAATGGCAACTTGGCATGTTGTCATAGGCCTCTGTTGAGGGATGATGTAAAAAACAGCTGTTTGAAATGTATTATATCAATATAAGCATGTTGTCTACAAACTCACACAGTGTTATGCTTTTGAGGAGCCAAGTTTGCTCAAAACTCAGAATGAAGGAAAAGCTGTTTGCTTTTATTTTCAACTTTGTAAATATTTTACCATGCTCATCGCTTTTCTTTGACTGCTGGGAGGCTTTTGTTATTCAACTGATATTCACGGAGTGGCCATCACATGTCAGGCATTGAAGGAGGTGGGATGGGGCACACGAAGGGAGGATTACTGTCTTCACGAAACCTCCATTCGGTGGGAGAGACAGATCAATATTCATTAATCACTCAGATGAATGAGTAAACTACAAACTGAGAAGTGCTGTTGAAGAGAGGAAGCTTCGTACCAGCAGAGTGCAAAACAGCAGGTCTGGACTTACTTGGAAAAAGTGCCCTTTGAAGCCAAGGATGAGTAGGAGTTACCTGAGAGACAGGGTGGGGCACGAGCATTCCTGACCAGAAGGGGGCAGCACCATCGTGCACCTGGAAGAAGAATTCCGGGGAGCAGGGGGGGGGGGGGAGGGGGGGCTGGAGTGCAGAGGAAGGTGGGGCAGGTTTGGGGCCAGGCTGAGAGGACGGCGAGCTGTTGGCGGCTGTACATGCGTTTCTGCTTGCTAATCTCACCCAGGCTTTTGTTTTACCCTCTATCTCTCGTCTGTGTTATCCTTTCAAACAACTCTACTTTTGTGGAACAGATGGTATAGAAATTAAAAGTTATTATTCCAAGTTGCATCACAAATCGACTCCATCAGACATCACATGAAAAACAATTTCACACACACACACATCCCCAAGGCTCGTCCAAGGTCCCAGCTGCGGACACAGGTGGGCTGCCCGCTGCGGGTGAGCCCACGCGCTGGAGAACGCAGGCCGGCTTTGCTCTGCGGGCTGCTGTTATTCTTCCTCGGCAGCACGTCAGGGTCCAGAGGCAGAGAATGCTTCCTAGAAGACAGATTTGTTGACAATTTCGAAATAGCCGGCCTCGGGTTCTGTAAAAACAGTATGGCCGGCTGCCTCTTCAAAGCACTTCAGGAACAAAAAGGCCAGGTGAATAAGAAGGCAGTGTTTTATAGTTGCTTTTCTGATTATAAATCTCCATTCTGCCAGCTTTGCTGAGGATTAGAACGTGCTGGTTAAAGATTCCTAGTGGAAACCTGGGTGGTTAGCTGTTCCTTCCTTCATCTATGGACCCTGTTATTGATATAGAGGTAAATAAACCAAGGCATTAATGGGAACAAAAACAAAAACAAAAAACAACAACAACAAAACAAAAACTACAAAAAACATATCAACTTTGCTTACCTTTCCTAATCAGGAAAAGGTCTATTTCTGAGCCTTTACTTGGTGTGGTAAAACATGTTTCATTTAACAGAAGGTGGGGAAAGGAAGACAGAAAAACTGAATTGGAGATACCGATTAAAGCAGTTACAAATAGGGTTACCACATTCTCTCTTAGCTAGACTGAGCCACTTCCTAAGCCTCAAAGCACACCAGACACATTGCTGCCCCAGGACTCTAGCACTGGCTGCTCCCGCTACCTGGAATTCTCTTCCTCTGTACAGCCGCAAGTTAAGTTGCTCACCTACTTCTAGTTTTTGATTGAATGTTACCTTCTCAATGAGACTCACTTTGATCATCCTATTTAAAATTGATGACATACTTGAGCTTCCGATGCCTTTTACCCTAATCCAGAACTTGACAATTTATGACCCTTTGTGCAAATCAAGTTTTATTGGAACACAACCATATCCATTTGTTAATGTTTGGACTATAGCTGATTTTGCCCTACAGCAGCAGAGTTGAGAGACAGTGTGGCCTGCAAAGTGCATGGTGGGTCTTCAATAAGAATTTGCTGAATGAATGAATGAATAAATGGATGGATGAATATAAAGTGTTCTGCAGAGATTAGACAGTTAGTTATAGTCCATTTATTATTTCAATACATCTACAACTTTTCAAAAGGGGAGGATATGCATCATACCAGCATATATTCTCAACCTAACATGTAGAGAGTTGTGAATATCACAAGACTTTCTCAGCGACTGCAAGGAGCATGCTCTTGTAAGTTTGCCTCTGAGCCTTATATACCTCTTACCTCTTACCTCTCCTAGAACACCCACATGATTCTAAAATAAACACTAGAGGAAAAGGCTTTTTTTTTTTTTATGAAAGTAAACATCTTTTGCAGCTCTAAGACACTGCTTTTGTTGGGAAGTGCTATTTTCATGTACAGACAGAGGAATGACTATTTTTACATTACAGCCAGACAAGACTTAACTTTCAAGCTAAATGAGTAGGTGTGTTTTCAAACTATGTCTTTATTTTATCTAAAAGAAGAGGGGAATTGGATAGGCTCACCTTTTGACCAAGGAAATAAAAGCTTCAGCCTTCCAGTTCCTCAGCAATTGAGAACATTTTTTTTCATAGGGGTTACATGTCTTGATCTCATCAACAAACACTCATTTATATAAAGTAGTCTCATTGATTGATGCAAAAATATCCACATAGTCACTGCAAAAGCATTAAGGTTGGATTGTCTCTAAGCAGAATTCTGAAATTTATTTTTCATGTCTGCTGACTTTTAATCCCCACTTCTGTGGTCGCTTTCAAAAGCACAGAGATGTCAGCCTCCTTATTGTGTTTAGGTAGTTTGTGAGGGTGAGCATGAGCCAGGAGTTATGTATGGCACAGCAGAGCCAACCCATGACAGCCAGCCTCAACTGGGTGACTGTGCATTTCACAAAGTCTGGAGACACTTAGCTGGGCCTGACTGGGAAGGTGCTACTGACATCTTCATGGTACTTGGTATCACCAGCAATGCCGCTAAACATCCTATAATGCCTAGGGTAGGTCCTCCCTCCCCCCTTACATTTGATAAAAATTTTATTTGGTCTAAAATGTTAGTAGTGCCAAGGTTGAGAAACTCTGCCCTAAAATATAGTTAACATTTCCCCGTTTCCTTTTGAAGCCATTTGCTTTCTTGTTGCCTTGGTGATGTCATCACATGCAATCTAGGGTTAATAATAAGGGCCCATTTCTTTCGCCAGTGGGAGGAGATAATGACCATAAGGCACCTTAAAGCATTCAAAGTCCCAAAGGAAAACAATTGTTACCATTTACTAAGAGAGAATGATATGTCTCTGGATTTCATGGCTGTATTGTCTCAGGGCTGCTTTTTAAAAGTTCAAATAATTTAGGAAAGCCAAAAACCTAGATGTTAGCTATCCCTTTGTGAGGTCAGAGAAAGGCCACAGAACACAGTATGCAGAAATCCATGTAAACGAATCTGCAGCTGACATGCCTGCTCTTCGTCTCTTTGTGGCCGTCCTATTCCAGTGTTTCTTCTCTCTGTCCTCGTCCCCAGCCTCCCCCGGCTTCTTTCTCCCCTCGAAGGATAGCTTTGCTCAAACCTCTCATTCCTTCTCCCTTAATTCTCTGGTATTTCATCAACTTTCTTGCGTTACTCAAGCATTCCCTTGGAGTCTCACTCTTCACCCAATAGTTTATCAGCATTTTTTTTCCTGAATAAATACAGTGCTCTTACAAGGTGAATAAAATGTTCTTCTTCTAAATATAAATATAAATATAAATATAAATATAAATATAAATATAAATATAAATATAAATATAAATATAAATATAAATAAATATAAATATTTATCCTTGAATGTTTAATAATTTTATGCCATCTAGCCCATCTCAGTTCAGTAATGGCTAAATAGTAATTAATACAAAATGAAAACCAGAGGAAAAAAAATCACTTCATGGAATTATTTATTTGGGGCAGAAAAGAGAACCTTCTGGCTTTAAACTAGGTTCCTAATGTCTAAGACACCTAAGTCCTCAAACTATATATTTTTTTTGGAAAAAACCTGCGTTAGTTTGCTTTTTAATTTTATGTAAGTCTTGGATTATGGGCATAAGGCTGACATGGTGGTTGTGGCTGCTACATTAATGGAAGACCCAAATGGTAAGGCTTAGGGATGGACCCTCCTATCTTGTAACTATCATCATCTCTCACAAGAGTATATGCCAACTAAAAGAATATATCTTAAGATGGAGTTGTGTGCATGTCTACATAGGTGTCTGATGGATGTTAGAGGAGGTTAGTGATTAAGATGTGGTACAAAGCTCTTATACTCAGCAAGCTGGAAACACTTTAGATGTAGAAGATTGAGTTTGATAGGTCATTGGTTCTTCCCATTAGGTTATTTCTTAGCTTTTTATATGTTTTCTTAAAAAAGGAGAGATAGTCTATCTGTATCAATTAAATTCAAGAGAAAATGTAATTTACTTTCCATCTGCACTAAAATTAACATCCAAAGTCTTTGTCTTGGCTTACAAGGTCTAGAAGCCATGGCTGCTACTATCTCGCTGACTCATTTCCTACTACTCTCCAGTCGCTCACTCACTCACTCTGTTCCACACTCTGGCCTCCTTGCTGCTCCTCAAACCCTTCTGACACCTTCTGGCCTGGGACCTTTATACTTGATTTTTCTTATGCCTCAAATGTTCTTTCCTAGTTTGTCCATTTGGCTCACTATCTCCCAACCTCAAGTCTTTGTTCCAATTTCTCCTCAGTGAGACCTGTTTTAACCATGCCATTTAATACTGCAAACCACAGCTTTCCATTTTCCCCTTAGCTCTCTTGATTCTTCTTCCTGGTTCAACATTTCTTCTTCTTTTTTTAAAATAATAATAATAATAATAATAATAATAATAATAATAATTTAACAACCTAAGTAATTTACTCGTTTATAATGCATTGTGTTTATTTTCTGGCTTCTCCTGCTAGGATGTAAGCTCCTGAATGGTAGGAAATTGATCTGTTTTGCTCACTAACATTGCTCAAGAGCCTAGAACAGTGCCTGGCTCACAGTAGCCATTCCAGACATATTTGTTGACTAAGTGAAGGGTTGGTTAAGCACAAGCAGGGACAGAGCACTGTAGTTAGGGCAGGGGCTTTAAGGAAGATACCATTCAACAAGGACAGAAAGAAGACAAACAGCCTTGCTGGAGGGTATCTGAAAATGCTTGGTTATAGGCACTCATAAACAGCTATCTCCAGGGTATTTTAGGAGTGTGTGTGTGTGTGTGAGAGAGAGAAGGGCAAGAGGAGGGGAGAGAGAGAAAGAATGAGAGAGAGAGGAGAAGGCATTGCAATGGTATTGCTAAGAAACTTCCCATCACTCACTTGACCTCTCAGACCTTATACTCACTTTTGTGCTTGTACCTGCAGCATACCATCTGGTTTTATTTTTATAGCCAGACAAAGATGACAAACTCAAGATATCTCTGGATATAACCAGGGCCACAATGAGACAAAACAAAACTTCATTTTTACCAGACACAAGACAAAGATGAGTCATCAGACAAAACAAATGTACTTTTCCAAACCCACCTGTTCCCCCTTGGGAAGTTGTTTTAACTCGATATTCCAGTAGTGCTGGCTGAATTAGGAGACAGAATGGAAATATTATTAGAAGAAGATAATGTCACATTAGTTTATGCTCTCTTCCCCAGCATGAGGATGCTCCCCGTGAGCACAGCTCTGAGCACAGCTCTGTATTAATTTGGAGGGTAGGAGTCAGACTGCCTGGGATCTGTTAGTTAACAGCTGTGTGACCTAAGGAGTATTATCTAATCCTTTTAACCCTCTGTTTCCCCATCTGTAAATAGTACCATGAGACCACTGTGAGGATAAAATGAACTAATATAGATGTAAAGCACAGTGCATTCATAAAGAGTATCTCTTGGGCATGCCCTACTATAATATAGGTAGTCAGACTGCCTATATTAAAATTCTGGCTTTACTACTTAATGTGACATGCAACTTGGGGCAAGATGCTATACCTCACCTTCCTTCAGCTTTATTTTCAAGAGGCAAATTGTTTGTCTCAAAAGATTGTTATGAGGATCCAAAAAAATAGTTTTGGCAAACAACTTAGGAAAGACCTAACACATAACAAGTGAGGAAAAAAAGGCACTTAAATTATCCATACTTGCCAATATAATTACTACTATTACTATTATTATGAGAAGGCTGGGAAAAACAACAACAACCCCTAAACTTTATTCTCAAGAAGACATCTGTTTACAGTTTTTAAAAACACTTTCCCTCATCTTCTTATCTATATTCCTTTGTTTAGCACTCAGGTATAATCACTTATCATTAGAAATTGGTCAATGCTATTGAGATCCTAAAGTATGGGGATACCTTTCAGATTCTTGACTCTAGAAGCACTCATGGAATTTCTTGTATTGTCCTTTGAACAGCATATTTGAGGGCAAAATACTTTGTTTTCCAGTTTATTTCATTTCTACTTGGGCTTGGTGACTCACTGAAAATAATGGCAGAGATAAGAAGCTGGATATAATTAAAGAATAATTAACTGGTTACTGTGGGAGAGATTATGAGTTGTCTACCAATATCTATTTTTGTCCTTCTTTCTGTAATGTTAAAACTGTTGGGTCATAGCTGGGCACTCTGCTTTTTAGCTCAAGACTCTATTTCCCAGATTCACTTGCAGCTAGCTATTCCTTTATCTCCCAGACTCTCTTGCAGCTAGCAGCTAGCTATTTCTTTATGACTAAGTTCTTGACAACAGAAGTGATATATGTCTCTTCTAGGTTATACCCTTAAAGAAGTGGGTAATGCATACTCCTTTTCTTTTCTTTCTTCTGACTACTTGGGATGAAGATATGACGGAGGGCACAGAGCAGCCATTTTAGACCCAGAGATGGAAGGTTCTTAAAGAGAATGGCAGAGATCATCATCCCTGGACCTTTATGTACAAGACAGCAATACACTTTTATCTTGCATTAGCCACTAGATTTTGGGATCTCTTAGCCTGCAACAAATACAGTCAAATTAACTCAATAAAAATGACATTCTACTCAACCACAATCATAAAGGAAGACAATTTCAAACAGTCTGATTATAATAAAGACAGGTTCAGAAAGGAAATACATCAGCCTTTGAGGAAGATAAATTTAAATTCAAGAGATCAAATAAAAATTTGAACTTTAAAGCAGTTTCCAAGTCTTTTTTTTTTTTCACATTTTGTACCATAATGAAAGCCCTGCTCTAGGAATCAGAATAACTCAGTTATATTTTCAATGTTATCAATTACCAGAGATCTTTTGGATTTGTGGTTAGATGCCATTTCATATGGTTAGAATTCAGACAAGTATCAATGTGTTTATCTAAATAATTTATATTCAGTCCATAGATAGAGTGATGTAGACACTAAAGTATAACAGACCCTAACATTTAGGATAAAAGATAAGTATATTAAAACTAGAGGCCCGGTGCATGAAATTTGTGCATGTGTGTGTGGGGGGTCCCACAGCCCAGCCAGCACCCTCTTCAAACCAGGACCCCTCAGGGGATGTCGGACTGCCTCTCACAATCCAGGACTGCTGGCTCCTAATCACTCACCTGCCTGCCTGTCTGATCACCCCTAACCACCTCTGCCTGCTTGCCTGATCACCCCTAACTCCTCTCCTAATAGCCTGATTACCCCTGACTGCTCCCCTGCTAGCCTGATCGCCCCTAACTGCCTCTGCCTCACACTGAACTTGGGACCCAGGCTTCATTTCCTCTGGCCGGCCACAGGCACCCAGGACCCAGGCTGGCTTCACCCGGGCTGCAGCAGCAGGCACCTGGGACTGCGGGGCGGATGACTTGTCCCTCTCCCGGGCTGCAGCCTGTCTGGTCCCCATTCCTCTCTCGCGAGCTCATTTATGCCTAGCTGGTCCCCATTCCCCTCTCCCCAGTGTTGAGTGTCTGAGCCGTTACAGCGTAATGGTGTGAGGGCATGACAACTATTTGCATATTAGTTCTTTATTATATAGGATGTCAGCAAGAGGTCAATATAAACACAGCAGGGAATGACGTGCTCAAGACTTGCACGTTTGAATTATTTATTGTGAGCATGTACTGCTTTTATATTTAAAACAACATATATATTTATATAAATATATATAAAATTACATGGTAAGGTTTCAATTGATTATCTACAAGTTTAGAATAAGCCTGCAATTTAGAGGTAGTTTGCTGCTCCATAAGAGTAAGCCCAAGCATCCTCAGGAAGTTAGCATGTTAAAATATAATACATGAAAACTAGTTAGTACATCTGGGAATTCTCATGATAACCGAAGTTGAAAGAAGCAGGCTCATGGTGCAATGTAAAATCCAAATGGAGGTAAGTGACCCTGCTGTAGAAAGGGATTAAAAGTGGGTCTTTTCTTTAGCATGGTCATGGCCAAAGCATGATTTCATGGTACAGGCTGTGATTGTGATTCACTGGGGAGTATCTAAAGAGAAGGGAGCCTCTATCAGGCTAGCATGGTGTCATAACAATGCTTGCAAGAATGTCCATGCCCTGTGCTTTCCTTCTGTAAACCTTTGCACTGAGAGTGGGCTCTTGGGTAGACCCACCATGTCAGAGGAAATAATACCATCTCTGTAGGCCAGATTTGTCTGATATTGTTATACCTGACATTCTGGCCTGTACATAAATCTCTTAGGAGTTTGTCTGGTATGGTTCAATACTTGTAATACTTTTATCTCTAGGTCAATGAATTAAATAAAGTTTTTAAACCTTTAGAGTTGAGACCAGATCACTCTGTAAAAAGCCATCCATTGAGATTTCATCTGAAATAGCTATCTTTGGGTTCATATAACCACTTGTATTTTTGCACTAATTTTATATTTTAGAAACATGATTTTTTATTATTTGAGCAGCTCTCAATTTCAGTTGGGCATATAAAGAAGGGGAAGGTTATACTTATTTGAAAATAGATGATTACCGAACTACACACCAATTAACCTGGGGGAAAATACTTATAATACAGAATTCTGACAAGAATGCAGAGAAATTGGATCACTCATATATACCTGGTTAAAATGCAAAATAGGGCAAGTACTCTGAAAAACAGTTTGACAGTTTCTTATATAATTAAGCATATACTTATCATACAACCTAGCAGTTGCCCCAATGGACATTTATCCTGGAAAAATGAAAACATGTTCACACAAAAACCTGTACACAAATGTTCTCAAAGCTTTATTTATAATAGACCTAATTGGAAACAACATAAATGTCCTTAAAAAGGTGAATGAATAAATAAACTGAGGTAAATCTATGCAATGGAAAATTACTCTGAAATACAAAGAAATCAACTACTGATTGTTGGATCAACTATTGTTGATGGGTTCTTTCTAGAAGTCATTTAAAACTAGCAGTTATCTAGTAACACAGTGATTTTTAAAATCTGAGACCCAGTTAGGCAAGACCAGACATCAGCTTGGATGGATCCCAGGGCATTATGCTAAGTAAAAAAAGCCAGTCTCAAAAGATTACATGTTGTTTGATTTCATGGATATCACATTATTGAAATAGGAAAATTATAGGGGCCACATTAGCAGAGAACAGATCAATGGTTGCTAGGAGTTAGAAATGGGGATGGAAGGAAGGTGTGACTATAAAGGATATCATGAGGGTGTTCCTTTGTGGTCACAGAATGTATTTGTGATAAGATTTCATAGAACTATATGAAACAACGAGCACATGTGAAAACGAGTGGATTTTGAGTAAAGTCTGTAGTCTACTTCAGTGATTTTCAACCGGTGTGCCACAAGAATTTTTAAAACATACAATACCTGACTTTTTAGTCAGGGGCACTGATCTCTTTTCCCTTAGATTGTGAAGTAAAAAAATGACAATACAACAATAGTTGTCCAGTGTGAATGAATCAAGATTATATCTATTTTTTTGTCAGATTGACAAAAAATATAACATACTTTTTGGTGTGCCACAGAATTTTAGTAATTAGTTTATGTGTGCCATGAGATGAGAAAGATGGAAGTCGCTAGTGTACTTAATAGTGTTTCTGGTTTTGATAATGCACTTTAGTTCTGTAAGATGCTACTTTTGGGGCAAAGGTTTCATAGGACCTCTCTACTATTTTTGTAACTTCTTGTGAATCTATAATTATTTTTAAAAAAAGAATAAAAAATAGTGATTACATTAGCTCACCAACTATGACAGCTTATTTTTAATCTACTTATTTTATTTTATGAGGAGGGATAGCAGGTCAAACTGTTTTAATCAGAACAGTTCGGCTTTTATCTGTCTATCCCTCTAGGAAGATTTATTCTGAATAGAGAATTTCTGGGATAAAGTTTGAAAACCACTTCTAAAAGGTTGTGGAAATTTTTTGAGACAATCAAAATCAAATCATGTGCAATAGTTTAGTTTTTAATCAAGAAAAAGAGGCGTGGTATGCTTTAGAAGGCATTTTGGTCATTTATTATAACAGAGGGTTACAGATTTCAAGGGAAGTGATTACAAGTGACCACATATTTTAGACATGGTGTCAGAACTGGTTTGTTATAAAATTACAGCTGCTAATGTTAACCATAGCTTATATACTGCTTGCTGCAGTGCAGGAAAATGACATTGTTGATGGATTCTTCCTAGAAGTCTTTAAAAAAGCAGTTAGCTAGTAGCGGCAGTGATTTTTTAAAATCCGAGATTGGTTAGGCAAGACCAGACAGATATAAAACTCCTTAGCTTAGCACAGAATTTGTTGCCAACATAAACTGTATCTCTGTACACATTCAAAAAAATCTTTATTTGCTGTCCCAAAATTTTGTCCTCGGTCAGAGATTTTGGACAGCAGACAACTTGAGGTGGCCGTCAACCACTCCATGTAGGAGTGTTTCTTGCAGCATCTGTGGAGGCAAAGCTTTCCTGGTAGGATCTGACCAGAGGTGGTTGGACCCTTGGCTCTCCGGGCCCCACATATCTCCCCAGAGCCCCAGTAAGTCTCTTCTTCCGGTGACCGAGGCCTGATGACGGGTCCTTCGACGGGACCTCTGAGTAATTACAGGGTTGGCCTTGTGGTTGTCTTCCAGGAAATGGCAAGTACCGCTTGCCCTAGTGTGTCCCCGCAGACTGCACTCGGGGACAACAGGAAGCAAATGCCATGTAAGGACATCCTGTAGCAGCTGTGGACAACTGAAAGGTGGACATGTTCTCTGTCAGCAGCGCCATTTGCCCTTCCTCAGTCAGTTTGAGGCTTATCATGAAGTGAAACTTGTGTTTCTACGGTGATCTTCAAAAGGACCTACGTGAACTTTCACACTAGAATTGGGAAGACTTGATTTTGACCTTCCTCTACTTACAGTGACTCTGAGAATGTTTTTGCAGCTTTTTCAACACTATTATTTTACTGCCAAGGCTCCTGGAAAGTTCTTCAAAGAGTTTCTCTGCTTTCACCATTTATTTGAGAGAACAGTAGCTTCATTAGCCTGTGGCCAAAAACAAATTTTAAAAATATAACCAGGGATATTCCCAGGGTTAAACTTATCAGTTGCAGAAATCCAACTTCTCTCTGAACTGTTAAATTTGGATGTGTAATGTGAAATTGGAGCAGGAGAACAGGAAGTCTGTTGTTTGTGGGGAGACAAGTCAGACAGGATCTTCTCAGGTGTCCTCACCGTCTATTGCTCTTGGCTACTTGTCCTGTTTTCCTACCACAGGAGGAAACTTGAGGGAGTTGCAATGTGAAAAGAGGCCATAGCAGGAAAAGCTTTGGAACGCCCTGGAATACCATGTGGCCATTAACAATGAATTAGAGCTAATCCGAATGATTTTCAGGAATTTCCACACATTATTGTTGAGGAAAGAAAAAACAAGATGCAGGAGAGTGTGGTGCTTTATGGAGCACTCAGCATTGGTCTCTCATGCTTGCAGGTTGAACATTAGGCAGGGGTAGTAGCTAAATCAGCGTTGGTGAATAGGAGCATAGGCTGGGCACATGCAAAGCCTCTCTCCCTGACACAAAGCTACTTCCTCCATGTTCCCATTTTGCTAGCAGTGGGTGGCTGACGACAGAGGATGGCTAATATCCACTGGCACAGTCACTTTTGTCTACCTGGTTGTTTGGTCCCCCTTCCATGTTGGTGCTCTTGGGTGAGTGTTTACATGTATCACATATATTATGAAGCTTCTCAGACCTCGTGCTCAATCTCTAATGTTCACTATATGCCTGTTTCCCAGACTTCCTTTTTCCTGATATTCTAATTTTTCTCTTTTTTAGAATGAGGTGAACAGTGTATCTCCAAAATTCATGCCTACCTAGAACCTCAAAATGTAACTTTATTTGGAATTATTGTCTTTGTAGATGTAATTAGGCACATACCTGGGTTGCAGGCTTGATCCATCCCCAGTAGGGGGTGTGCAGGAGGCAGCCAATCAATGACTCTCTCATCATTGATGTTTCTATCACTCTCTCCCTCTCACTTCCTCTCTGAAATCAATAAAAAATATTTTTTAAAAGGATAATTTACGGGGATTCAACAGTAGAGTAGAGGGTTCTGAGAATCAAATCAATGATTTGATATATGAGGAAGCAAAAACATTCAATCAGAAAAGCAAAAAAAAAAAAAAAAAAAGAATTAAAAAGAAATGAAGATAGTGTAAGGAGCCTCTGGGAGAAATTCAAGCATACCAACATTCACATTATGGAGGTGCCAGAAGGTGAAGAGAGAGAGCAAGATATTGAAACCTACTTGTAGAAATAATGACAGAAAACTCCCCCCACCTGGTGAAAGAAATAGACTTACATGTCTAGGAAGCGCAGAGAGTCCTAAACAAGAGGAGCCCAAAGAGGCCCACACCAAGACACATCATAATTAAAATGACAAAGGTTAAAGACAAAGAAAGAATCTTAAAAGCAGCAAGAAAAAAGCAGTTAGTTAACTGCAAGGGAGCGCCCATACGACTGTCAGCTGATTTCTCAACAGAATCTTTCAGGCCAGAGGGATTAGCAAGAAATATCCAAAGTGATGAGTAGTAAGGATCTACAACCAAGATTACTCTACCCAGCAAAGATCTCATTTAGAATTGAAGGTCAGATAAAGAGCTTTACAGACAAGGAAAAGCTGAAGGAGTTCATCATCACCAAACTAGCATTACATAAAACATTGAAGTGTATTCTTGAAGAAGAAGAAGAAGAAGAAGAAGAAGAAGAAGAAGAAGAAGAAGAAGAAGAAAAATAAAAATATGAACAACAAAATGGCAATAAATACAAATCTCTCCACAATTGAATCTAAAATTAAAAATAAATAAGGAATCTAATGAACACAATAAACTGATGAATAAAATATAATAACAGGCATGGAAAAATGGAATACACTGATGAATTTTATGGGGAAGAGAGGAGGGGGGATGGGAAGAGTTTAACCAAAGATCTAATGTGCATATATGCATTATCTATGGACACAGATAATAGGGCGGTGAAGGCCTGGGGCGAGGTGGGAACCATGTGGAGAGAGGCACAGAGGAGAAAATGGGGAACATCTGTAATACTCTAACAATAAAGATAAAAAAAAAATAGTAGTATTGCTCAATGAAATGCCGAGGATCCTCAATGCCTCAACTTAAGAATCATTGGATTAGAGTCTTTTATTGAATTTTCAATAGTTTTTCAATTTATTTAATGCTTTCTACATGCCAGGAACTATCTTAAGCATGTTGTATGTATTATTCATTTAATGTTCACAGAATCCCCATGATATATTCATTAGTATTTCCACTTACAAATGGGGAAACTAAGGCATAGGTTTCTGCAACTAATAAGTACAGTGCTGGATTGTGAAAGTTGTCTAACTCCTGAGCTCGTGGCTTTACTTCATTTGCAATACTGTCTTCAGTAAATACCAACCCAATTAATGGAATAATGTCCTAATATTGTCCTACAGTAATGAAACTAGAACACAGAAAACACTTTTTTTCTCACAGAAAAGTGCAGAAGTTCTTATTGACCCATATTTGAAAGTTTTTTTGCTAAAATACTTTGGAAAAACTTGCTGCCTTGAATATTCAAGGTCTTCCAAGTTCATGATTATCTGCTCATAAATGCTAGGAGAAAAGATGATTCATTGCTGCTTAAATTAAAATACAGCAGCTTCTTAGCAAAAACAACCCCGGGTTAGTTGATGACTAAATCTAAATGCCACATAGAATATGACTTTTTATTTTTAGGGGCCCCAGGAAGCAAAGATATCCAGGTACAGCACATTACCAACTCTCAGTGGGATTTGCCAGACAGCATAAACTAAGCATTTTATTTTGAGTATAAAGAACTTGGTCTTTTTGCCCTACAAATGTCACACCATTTGCTTTCATACCATGTCCTTTTGTCTGTGGTTATTACTTCCTTCTAAAGTACATGGATAGAAACTTTTGCTTGTATGAAGGAAGCTTTTCCAAACTCCTATTTCCTTTTCTTACCACATTCCATAGTAAAACAATAATTAAAAAAAAAATCTCAAGTTGTCTTTCCTCTTTCTACAGCTATTTTAGTATTTCCAGGACTTGAACACACACACACACACACACACACACACACACACACACACACACAATCACCATCTCTTAAAAAACAGTCTTGTGAGCTTATAATTTCTCTGTTCAGCAGTTTTTCCCCTCAAGTGCTGTAACAAAGTTACCTTTCAGGGCATAAGTAAGATAGGCTGTTTACTATTAGTTAAACTCCAGGTCATTCTTTTTGGACTTAAAACAGTTTCTGGTTTCCCTCCCATTGGTGCTATGAAACTTGCAATGCCCCGACATTAAGAAGTGGGTGCCAAGGGCAATGTAGATATTGCAGATTTTGTTTTGAAACAACAATTTGATAAAAAACACTAACCTTGTGACACATGCTCACCTATTCCATCGTGTTAAAAACAATGCTGGGGACCCTGTCAAGTGATTTCATAACCCATAGTTAGGGATGCCCCACCCACTCTTTGTAAGGTAATGTGGCACCCCTAGCATCTCAGGATGGGGGCTTTCAATGGTCCGAACATCAGAATTACTCGTGGAACTTTTCAAAAGTACAAATGCCGGGTCTCATGTAGGACCCACTAAATCAGAATATCCAGGGAGTCATGAGGCAAGTTTTGGGAACTTTTTGCTTGACAGCTATAGGAGTGCAATTGGACTGGGGGAGTGGCTAGAATGGGTTAATTTGTCACTGAGAAGTGAGATAAGTGAAGTGCAGGGGTGGATCCAGATTTTGTGAAGCCTGAAGCTTGTATAATTTTGGAATTCTTTTAAAGAAAAATAATACAAAATTAGGTAAGAAAAATAAGTGTTTTTGTAGAATGAGCAAATAATCACAACAAATTACAAAATTTAAAAAGCATACACATTTCACAAACATAGAAAATTCCTCAAAATATTTTTATTAATTAATGCCTTACATGGCTCTTGAATTCTTTTTATTTTACATTTATTCAATTCATAGTCTGGCTTATGTTTAGAGAGAAGAGAACAACTATATGGTCTTTCCTTTGGCATAGTTGATTGAAGTTTATTACTTATTGATGATAGTTGAGAAAACTTTCTTCTAGCTTCCCAACTTGCTATTGAAATATCATGTAAAATTTTTAGATTGCTGTCTGTATTAGTTTTCCAGGGCTGCCCTAACAAAATAGCACAGACTGTGTGGCTTAAACAACAAACATTTATTTTCTCACAGTTCTGGAGGCTGAAAGTCCAAGTTCAAGATGCAAGCAGGTTTGGTTTCTCCTGAGGCCTCTCCTCTTGGCTCACAGATGGTCACTTTCTTGCTATGACCACATATGGCTGCACCTGCCTTTGTTGTCTGTGTCCTAATTTCCTTTCCTTATTGACACACCAGTCAGGTTGGATTAGGGCCCACCCCAAGGACCCCATTTTAACTCAGTTACTTCTTTAAAGGCCATATCTCCAAATACAGTCACATTCAGTGGTACTGAGGGTCAGGGTTTCAACAGATGGATTTTGAAGGGTCTCGAATCAGCCCATAACATTGTCAAATTTGGAAAAAAAAGATCTCTCAAATTTCTTTTATTCATGAGTATAAAGATGTCAGTATATTAAACTTTTCCCCGTGTAATGATTAATTGTAAATACTCTGAGTTGGTGACACATTAAACTAGTTGGTGTCTATGTCTTAATTATATTGATTTATTGTTATATCTTTGTAGATGTCAAATCAGCAAAAAGAAAATTGAAAACATTTTCCAATGATTTACTTTTACTCATTACTTAGTTTTTCAGGCCATCTAAGTGTCTACTAGTTACTTATATTTGAAATTTATCACTTTCTCTTAATTAATTTTTGCTTTTAGTATAATCTAAAAAGGATATTACAGTTCCCTTCTCAGCATTGGATTTATTTCAGTGTATTTCATTCTCATCTTTACTGCTTTTGTGTTATAGTCAATTAATTTTTATTTTCTACTTTTCTTTAGGTATAGATCAAATGAATTTAAATTATAAAAGAAGTTATGCCTTACATAAAAACCAAATTAGAAGATTGTAATTTCTCACTGTTTAAAAAAAACAAGCTAAATTTCTTGCTATTCTCATTTAAAAAAAATGATGTATGGCCCCCACCGGGTGGCTCAGCTTGTTGGCATATTGTCCCGTGCACCAAAAGGTTGTGAGTTTGATTCCCTGTTAGGGCACATACCTAGGCTACAGGTTCAATCCCGGGTCAGGGCGTCTTTGGGAGGCAACTGATCTATGTTTCTCACTCACATAGATGTGTTTCTCTCTCTCTTTCTCTCTCTGTCTCCCTCCCTCCCTCCCTCTCTCTAAAAATCAATAAAAACATATCCTCCAGTGAGGATTTGACATAAATAATGTATGGTGTTTTTTAAAATTGTATATACTGCATCATTGAGTATATAATCTTGACAGGAAAGAACTTCTGCTTTGAGAAGATATAGATGAGACCTGAATCCCTCACTACCGTTTTGCATGTCTGATGTTAGAAGCCCTTTTACAGACTAATTTCTGCCTCCTTGCATTTCAACCCTTGCTTCTCAATGGCGACCCACATGCCTCTGGGGCAGAGGTCTCTTAACTGGCTCTGACCCTGCAGCTTCCAGAGGCCAGGTGAGCTGGCTCCGCGGTGTTGGCGGTGTTTCTGGAGCCATTTCTCCACGGGGACAGCTAACAATAACTCCACTCTGCACAGAAACCAGTGTGAACCACATAACTATCCCACTCAGCTCAAAATGAATGTGTCCCCATTTCACCTTTTATTTTAACTGGACTCCAAAAGTGCCTGTGGCCGTGCAGCATCGGTGGGCATCAGGGAAGTCAGAGGGGAAAGAAAAAGCGAAGTCTTTACTGATTGTGGTTGAAACCTCTCACTTTTGCGTGTTTCAGAAAATCATATGACCACATGAACATATTGTTAGGGCTCCTCCCAGGGCTCTGAACTTTAAGCTTTATTGTCTTCATGGAAATCAACGCCATTTGAGATTTCCATCTAGTACCATGGTTTCCAAGCACCTGTCTTCGAGTCAGTGCCAGTCCATGACAAAGGTTTCAATACTATACAATGAAATGAAAAGGATAGAGACAGTGATACACACACACACACACACACACACACACACACACACACACACACACACACATACACTGAGTGGCCAGATTATTATGCATTCAGAGATCATAATAATCTGGCCATTCAGTATATATATCACTAGGGTTGTCTACTGTTCTCTTTTGAGAAAGACTGTAATTTTTAAATGAGAGTATATTCTTTCTATTGATTTGGTGTTAAAATATGCTTCCTTATTTGAAATATGTGGTGACAGAGAGTATAAGGTAAGGTTTGTAAACTTATGTCAGTCCTTTTGCCTTCTGGGTAGATGGCTTCACTTTCTGCATGTATGATCAGGGGGAAGGAGAGAAATGGAAGACTGCACGGGACAATTTAAGGGCAAGCTTAGACGTGCATTTGTCTCTTTTGCACACATTCCTTTAACCAGAGCTCAGTCCCATGGATCCACTCCAGATGCATGAACAGCTGGGAACCGTGTGCCCAGGAAGAGAATGCATTGATGAAGGTAGCATTTTCTCTATCACACCATCTTTTCTCAGATTCTAATAAAGTTTTAAGCAGAAGTAAGAAGTGATCATGTTTTTAGGCCTCTTGTCTATTTCATTACCTTTTACCACATACAATGACAACCTCAACACCTAGTGTATTTGTTTTCTACTGTGATCTACCAAATTATCACAAATTTAATGGCTTAACACAACACTAAGTTATTATCTCTCAGTTCTATGGCATGGCTGGATTCTCTGCTCAGGGTACTACAAACAAAAATCAAGTGTTGGCAGGAATGTGTGCTTTTCTGGAGGTTCTGAGGAAGAGCTTACTTCTGAGCACATTCAGGTTGCTGGCAGAATTCAGTTCCTGGCAGCGGTAGGACTGAGGTTCCAATTTTCTTGTGGCTTCCTCCCTCTGTAAGTCAGCAACGGTGCACTGATCGCTTCTTATGCTTTCAATGTCTCTGCCCTGGCCCCACTCTGACTCTTAAGGGCTCAGGTAGTTGCCTTGGGCCCACCGAAATTATCTAAGATAATTTCCCTACTTTAAGGTCAACTGAGTCATAACCTTAATTATACATGCAAAGTCATTTTTTTTTTTTTTTTGCCATGTAAGGTAACCTATTCATGGGTGTAACACCGGGGGTCAAAGGTCACAGGGGCCAATATTTTACCTGCCACACTTAGTATCCCCCAGGGATAGCCTTCCTTCCCTTTTTATTCAGTTTCCAAATACACTAGATTCCAACACCCCTGACCCCTCCTAGCACCTTGCCAGCCTTGCAGCCTGAGGTTCCGAATGTCACCAGGTTTTATCCTCTGTCCAATTACAGGTGCATGCAGAGGAGTGGGCTGGTGTGCCTCACCATGGGCCGGGTCGGGTCTGAGGGGTGGGGAGGAGTCTGGTGCTGTAAATGGTGTAGGACACTGCTGAGCTTGATTCTTCCCTATTTTAAAAAACAAACGGGCCCTGCTATGAAGTGGGTACATTTTCAGTTTCACTCTCATTCTTATCCTAACCCATGGGACCATGAAATTAAATAAAAAGAAAAGATCCCAAGATAAAAATGATTTTTCTAATACTAGAAAAGACTATTTCTGGAGTTCTTAAAAAAAGTAACAAACTCATGTTTCATATACATTCATATCCCAGGAGGTCTCCAGAAACCTGCAAACCTCAGTCCAAAGTATAGAATAGCACTGGCTTTTCTTCTCTGTCCAAGTGTGGGAGTATGCATAAGTACACTGGGTACGCATTTCTGGCATACCTCGAAGCAAGCTGATTGCCAATATACGGGGCTTGTAGGCAAGAACAGCTTGTTACATGCTCCTTTGTAACTCTCAGGGAGCTTTTCAAGTTGCTATGAACATATTAAAATTGGATAATGTGTAGTGTTACCACTGCAATTTACAAGCAAATAAAATTGAAAAAAAAATCATAAAATGAGGCCCGTGTGTGTTAGAAAAGCTATCAAGACCAGAAAAATAGCAGATTCACGCCACGTATATGGACAGTAGTTTTACTTGTTATGTCTACACTCCAGCATGACTTGTTGTAAAAGGGTCTTTTCTGTGTTCTGTGCCACTAGTTTATATGTTTTAAGATAGCATCACATAAACTGCTTCCCATAAAAATAGTATTTTCATAGAAAAACAGTGTTTTTATAGACCGATAATTATAATTTCTGCATTGTTTTTCAAAACTAGACACACAATTTGACTAAAAGTTAGAGATTTATCTCGAGGTAAACACACAAAACTCTAGCAGGAGTATCTGAGTGCCACTGATATAGTCAAATGGGCCACATCATATAGAGAAATATTTGTTACAATCGTGTTGAGTGGCAATGTAACTCTCTGAGATTTTTGCTTTTCATTAAATTGTCTTAAGATTCTATCAATATAATAAAGATGCTTATTTTAAAAATAATTTATTGTGAAATAGTCCCAAACTTATAGGACAGTTGCCAGAACAGATAAAAGAATCGCTAGATCCCTTTCACCCAGATTCCTCGAATGTTATTATTTTACTTCATGTGCTGCATCACCCATACTCATCACTAGTCTGTTTCTGAATCTTTGCAGATTAACTGCAGAAATGATGTCCATCACCCCTAGATACTCCCATGTGTATTTCCTAAAAGTTATGACACCCTCATATAAAACAACCCACAGCTCTCCAAATAATCATGTCAATGTTGGTAAAATACAGCTGTCTAACCCTAAGACCCCATTCAAATTTTGCCAAACGGTTCTTTTCCTTTTTGATTCAGGATCCTATCCAGGAAAATGAGCTGTACTCAGCTGTCTTATCTTTTAAGACACCTTCAATTTGGAATAGTTCCCACTCCTTTTATAAAAAAAATTTTTTTAAATTGATTTCAGAGAGAGGAAGGGAGAGGATGAGAGAGATAGAAACATTAAAGATGAGAGAGAATCATCGATTGGTTGCCTTCTGCACACCCCCTACTGGGGATCAAGCCTGCAACCGGGCATGTGTCCTGACCAGAAATCGAATTGAGATCTCCTGGTTTATGGGTTGACGCTTGCCAATGAGCCACACCAGCCAGGTAGTTCCCACTCTATATCTGCCCTTCACACGCCTGACAGTTTTTAAAAGCGGAAGCCTTACATTCCATAGGATGATCTCCATTGGGGTCCATTTCTCTGTTCTCATAACCAGATGACCAGACTCAGGCCACCCATTGTCGGCAAGTGTACCACTGGAATGATGCTGTGCTCTTTTCAGTGCCTTGTATCAGGGGGCACCTGATGCTAACCCATCCTACTGCTGCTGGCGTTGACCTCGACCACTTGGCATGTTGCTCTCCACCAGATTTCTCCACTTTAAAGTCCTCACTTTCCCATTTACAGTTAATTAATAGTTTGGATATACATAAGGGGGATTATTTGGACATTTTGCTAATATCCTGTACCTCATCCAATATATGCCCACATCTTCAACAACCATTGATAATTTCTCTCTCAATCAACCTCCTTTACAATGATTGCAAGATGGATATTCTCTATTTTCTACATTTCAAAGTTGAAATGTTGTAAGGAAAAAATGTTATCTTCCACTCTAATTATTCCTTTATTTATTTACTAGGTGTACCGGTAAATAATGAGGATTTTGTAATCAAAGAAAACACAATAATTTCAAGAGAAACATCAAAAGTGCTTTATTCAAAGTAATGTCCATCGCTAGCTACACATTTCCCCCATCTTTCAGGTAATTTGTGGATACCGTCCCAATAGAACTTTTCTTGTTTTGAGATAAACCATTCAGAGACCCAATTTTCCACTTCTTCATATGTTTTTTTAATTTTTATTTATTTTTTAAAATAAATCTTTATTGTTCAGATTATTACAATTCTTTCTCCTTCCCCTCTCCCCCCATACTTCCCCTCCTCCCGGTTCCCACCCTTCCCTCTGCCCTTACCTCCCCCCCTCGCTATCCTTATCCATAGGTGTATGATATTGTCCAGTCTCTTCCCGTACCCCCCACACAGACACCCCTTTCCCCCTGAGAATTATCAATCCACTCTCATTCTATGCCCCTGATTCTATTATGTTCATCAGTCTATTCTGTTCTTCAGATTTTTAATTCACTTGACTTTTAGATTCGTTTGTTGATAGATATGTATTTGTTGTTCATAATTTTTATCTTTACTTTTTTCTTCTTTTTCCTCCTTTTAAATGATACCATTTAGCATCTCATGTAATACTGGTTTGGTGGTGATGAATTCCTTTAGCTTTTTCTTATCTGTGAAGCTCTTTATCTGCCCTTCAATTCTGAATGATAACTTTGCTGGTTAGAGTAGTCTTGGTTGTAGGTTCTTGCTATTCATCACTTTGAATATTTCTTGCCATTCCCGTCTGGTCTGGTCTGCATAGTTTCTGTTGAGAAATCAGCTGATAATCATATGGGTGCTCCCTTGTAAGTAACTAACTGTTTTTCTCTTGCTGCTTGTAAGATTCTCTCTTTGTCTTTTGCCCTTGGCATTTTAATTATGATGTGTCTTGGTGTGGTCCTCTTTGGATTCCTTTTGTTTGGGGTTCTGTGTGCTTCCTGGACTTGTAAGTCTATTTCTTTTACCAGGTGGGGGAAGTATTCAGTAATTATTTCTTCAAATAGGTTTTCAGCGTCTTGCTCTCTCTCTTCTTCTGGCACCCCAAAAATTCGGATGCTGGTACGCTTGAAGTTGTCCCAGAGGCTTCTTACACTATCTTCTACTTTCTGAATTCTCTTCTCTTCTTGCTTTTCTGGAGGCGTGTCCTTTGCCTCTTTGTATTCCAAATCTTTGACTTGATTCTTGCGTTCCTCTAGTCTGCTGCTGGGTCTCTGTATAAAATTTTTTATTTCAGTCAGTGTATGTTTCATTTCTAGTTGGACCTTTTTCATATCCTCGAGGGTCTCATTAAATTTATCAGCTTTTTCTATGAAATTCTTGAAAAACCTTATAACTGTGGTTTTGAACTCTATGTCCAGTCATTTGTTCTCCTCCATTTCTTTTGTTTGGGGTCTGTTTCCTTGCCTCCTCATTTTTGCTGTTTCCCTGAGTTGGTAGGGTAACTTTGTGTCCTATTGGTTCAACGGGTCAGCCTCCCAGTTACCTGAGGTGGACGCTCTTGGTGCACCCCTTTGTAGACTGTGTGTACAGCCTTGTTGTAGTTAAGTCTTGATTGTTGTTGGTGTCACTGGGAGGAATTGACCTCCAGGCCAATTGGCTGTGAGGACCCGCTGTATCTATAAAAGAATTGCTGTGCTGGAGACATGTTTATGGGCCGGGACTTGTTCCAGTAGGGCTTTGGCGCTCACTGAGTCTGCCTCTTGAATGTGTCCCTTATGTGAGTGGTTGAAATCTGGTGTCGTCTCACACCGACCACTAGATGCCCTCATTTCTGGGTCTCCAATGGGGTGCAGGTCAGCTACTGTCTGAGGCCACTCAGCAGGAGTTACAGCAAAAACTGCAGTTTTCTCCTCTTTGCTTGAGTGGTTTTGGAGCAGTCTGACTGGAGCTGCAGTTTATTTGGTTAAGCTGCCACAGGGCAGGCCATTTATATGCAAAAGCTGCTGTTTGGAGCCTGGGCGGGTTTGTAGAATGTGCGGGGCTGGTCTCAGGGCGGGGCGGGTCTCAGGGCAGGGCGGGGTCTCAGGGCGTCAATAGGCTAGGGCGTGGCAAACAGCAATGGCTGCTAGTCTGCCTTTTCTGCCTTTTCACGTTTCCAAGTCCCTGCGTCCCACGCTCCAGCACAGTAAACACTGATTGCTGGGCACACCTCTGCAAGAAAGTCACTCTCACTTTCCAACACAATGGCCGAGAGTCCAGCTTCTCACCGTAGGTGTCTGGGTCCCCCTCGCGTCCTCAGAAACTGGATTTCAGAGTGATCGGGAGCTTATCTCCCTGCAGGTTGGAAAAAAAGCCGAGCGTCCCGTCGCCCGCCACCAGCCCGATTCACGCACCTCCGTACCTCAGCCCTTCCGCGTTTGTTCTTTCTTTTTTCTTCTTAGTTGTAAATCTACCATTCAGCCAGCTTTCCCGTGGTTCTGGGTGGTAGACGCTTTGTCTTTTAGTTGTATTTTTGAAATTGTTGTGCACGGCACAGTTTAGTTGTTTAACTTTGCCGCCATCTTGGTTCTCACTTCTTCATATGTTTTGAAGTGCTGCTCAAAAGTGCATGTGCCATCAAGAGGAACAAGTGGTAATCTGAAGGAGCACAGTCTTTAACTGGTTTTGAACTGTGTGATGGTGCATCATCATGAAGCAAAATTACTTTGTTGTGTTTCAGGAACATTCTGGTTGTTTTATGATCAAAGCGTGGTTCAAATTGATCATTTGTTGTCAGTTGCGATCAGTATTAACAGTTTCACCTGGTTTTAGAAGCTCATAATACACCACACCTTCCTGATCCCACCAAACCCAGACCATTGTCTTCTTTCCAAAGCGATTTGGCCTTGCAGTCAATGTTGATGGTTGACCTGGATCAACCCATGATTTTGTGCATTTGGGATTCTCAAAATAAATCCACTTTTCATCGCCAGTCACAATTTTATGCAAAAAAGACTTTCTTTCTTGCCATTGAAGCAACATTTTACTGATGACTTTTCCGTTTTCCATTTGTCTTTCATTCAGTTGATGTGGCACCCATTTTCCTTCCTTTAAAATCTTTCCCATTGCTTGTAAACAATCGAAAATTGTTTGCTGAGCAACGTTTAATCTTTCTTTAAGTTGTTTTTGAGTTTGACACGCATCTTCGTCTAATAATGCTTGTAATTGTTGGTCTTCAAACTTTTTCAGGTGACCTGGATGTTCTTTGTCTTTCACATCAAAACCATCACTTTTAAAGTGTTTAATCCAGTGTTCACAAGTATCTTGAGATGAAGCATGTTCATCATAAGCTTCCCAAAGTATTCAGCAGAACTTTTCTCCAAAATAAAGTAATGAATTATAACTTCCCGCAAATGCTCTTTTTTTTTGGCACAAAATTCGACATTTTTAAGCGTAAAAATATCTATGATGTTAACATCTTCAGAAAATTTGACATATGAAGTTTTGAAGCTTGCTGTCAATACAATAAAATAGCATACATATCAAATCACATATATATCAACATATGTGTAACTTCATCTATTGAAAAAAAAATCTGCATTATTAACTGGTACACCTAGTACAGTGGTCGGCAAACTCATTAGTCAACAGAGCCAAATATCAACAGTACAACGATTGAAATTTCTTTTGAGAGCCGAAAACTGACTTCTGTGCATGGGCCACAAAATTTCAATCGCACTGTACTGCGCGAACGCACGTGGTATTTTGTGGAAGAGCCACACTCAAGGGGCCAAAGAGCCGCATGTGGCTCGCGAGCCGCAGTTTGCCGACCACTGACCTAGTATATCTGTAGGGACTCATGGATTCCTATTTCATTATTGGTTGTAATTTGTTACTACCATTATTTTGATGTTCAAATTTGTTCTCACATTGGCCAGTGGGAGTCCTTTCAGGCTGGTCCCTGTGCCCCTGTGGCATGACCCCATCATTCTTTGAGTATTTATGTGCTTTCTGACACAAAAAGACATTGCAGGCTCATCTTATATTTTACTAGGGGCCCAGTGCATGAATTGCGCACCTTGAAAGAAACTGTGGAATGCGAGGCTGCGGTGGGCACAGTGGCAGGTCTTGGCCCATCCTCCATGCTCCTGCCCAGCCCCTCCCACCATGGCCCCTGGACCCTTGTCTGCCAGCAAGCCTGCTCCCACTGCCGCTGTTCCCATGTGCTGATGGCACCAGTGCTGGCAGTGGGTGTGAGCGGGGCCAGGGTGGGCAGCAGGTGCAAGGGCCAGGTGGGACCACGGCATGTGGGAGCATAGAATTTTCAGTAACCACCAGAGGCTCGTCCCAATGACAGCGGCCAGCACCTCACCTTGGTCTGGCAACCCCACTCACCTGCTCCACCATTCTGCCATGGCTGATGGCCACCATGTTCTGCGCCCACCCCTGGTGGTCAGTGCATGTCATAGCGACTGGTTGTTTGGTTGTTCTGCCTTTTGGTCTATTTGCATATTAGGGTTTTTATATATATATATATTTGCCTCAGTCCTAGAATCAGCCATTTCTCAAGGAGATTTGATATTTTTCCTCCCAGAGGAGAATGGTATTTAGAACTCAAAATCTGGATATTTGGTATACTCATTACTATTGGGGTGTCATTGTTTTTGGGATTTCTTAGTAGACAGAGTTAGGATTATATAAGCATGGATATAAATACACATATACATCTATAAGTATTTCTATTCCTATCTTTATATCTATACTAGTAGCCCGGTGCACGAAATTCGTGCACATTGAAAGGGAATTAATTAGATGAAATATTTTAATATTGCTATTTGCCCTTTCTCTATAATAAAAGTGTGAGAGATAAAAGGAAATGAGTACAATGTATATGAAAATAATACATAAATTTATTAATAAGTAAACAATAACAAACTGATATAACAATAACAAACTGATATAACAATAACAAACTCGTAATATAAAAACAACATTGATGCAAATAATGATTGATAAAGTGATTAAACTTATTCTAATATCTTCCTGTATACCACATTAAGAGTAAAAACACTTTCAGAGTGCTTGACTAATTTCCCTTGAGATAAAGTATTTACAACTTTAACTTTAACGTAACATGCTCTTTGAACTCAAGAGAAAGCAACAGCCGTAACTGGTTTGGCTCAGTGGATAGAGCGTCGCCCTGTGGACTGAAAGATTCCAGATTCGATTCCAGTCAAGGGCATGTACCTTGGTTGCGGGCACATCCCCCGTAGGAGGTGTGCAGGAGGCAGCTGATCGATATTTCTCTCTCATCGATGTTCCTAACTATCTATCCCTCTCCCTTCTTCTCTGTAAAAAAAAATCAATAAAATATTTTTTAAAAATAATTTAAAAAAAAGTGAGAGAGAAAGCAACATATAACTGACCATGTCCAAAAATGGGTTCAGGTAGGAATATTCCTACTCTGTCTAGAGTTTGTCCTTGTGATTTATTAATAGTCATCACAAATGCTGGCATAACAGGAAAATATCTTCAAATTAATTTAAATGGGTGGCCAGTGTCAAATGGTGACAAATCAATTCTTGGAATCAGAACAATCTCTCCCTCTGCAGATCCTGTTAATATTTCAGCTTTGATAATATTAGGTTGCAATCTTTTGATAATAAATCTGGTACCATTACAAAGACCCCATTTACTATTAAGATTTCTCAATAGCATGATGATTGCACCCACTTTCAATTTTAATTTATGACACGGCATTCCAGAAGGAGTAATACTATTAAGAAATTCAATAGGAAAATTTTTCTTTTCAGCATCTGTTGAGTCAATGGAATCATCACTCAAATAGGCATGAAAATCTCCATCAAGTATATCCAAAATTTCTTCATTTAATTTTTGAACGTGCTCATTTTTTGAACAAAGAATTGCATGTTTAGATATATTTCCAAAGATGGCTTAAATAATAGATCCATTAAAAATCATTTCATGGGGAATTTCAATAATATCCATTCCTAAATGAAAACTGCTATCAAGTTTGCCATCTCCAAGTTTTACTAACCATTCACTATAAGCAGAATCCTCTGATCTCATATTTGTTTTAAGAGACAACTGTCTGAAACATCCCCAAACACTACAATACTTTAAAACTTATTTGTACTATGGCCAATCGTATAGCATGGCAACACAAAAATTCCCTCTGAAAAGAACTTTCCCACCAAATGCAACATTCAAATTAGCGCCAGCGAGAGCTTTATATGTATGGCACATGTGTGAGTCAAAGCTTATTTTTATATTTCCAGTGCGTCATATGTACCAGTTGGTCAGACGGATGGACAAATGTCGGTCACTTAGCCTTTTATCTATACAGATTATAAGTCATGATTTTAACTTTTTAAAAAATTATCCTTTAATACCTCCAAAGCACAATGAGTAAGAATCTGAAGGTTTATGTGGCTTCTATTTGGTTCCTAGGACAAAGTTCTTTCCTTTACCCACCACTCACTTCTCTCCTTTTACTCTTGAATGTTAATTCCAACATAATTTTTGTAACACCTCTTGAAAAGAATCCCATCAAGTTTTTGATAGTCCACATGATAAAACTTACAGAAAAATACAGCATGAGACTTTCATTCTCTCACTAAGTTCTTCATATAACTGTAATTCCTCAGCCTCTAAAGAATGAAAAAGGAAAATAAAAGTGCCTTCTCTCATTCCAAGGCCTTTCTTAGTCAGGCAACCACAAAAAGAAAGAATGAGCCTACAATTCATGCCACGTAATCTCTATCAGGCATAATTCAAATCAAATCCCATCAGGCAAAGTCTGGGATAATTAAAATGTGTAAGAGAACAGTGGTGACCTGGGGGAGAACTTATGAAACCTTGTCTCCTGCTTTTGCTGACTATTCTTTTCGTTATGCTAGACTCCAAGTCCCTATCGGGGACCTGGTCAGATGGCTGTGGGTGCTAACCCACGCCACCTGGATCCGTGATCGGGGACCTGGGCAGCCTGCTGCAGGCATTAACCCACGCTGCCTGCCCTGGTCCATGATCCCTGATAGGGGCTTTGAGTCAGCTGCTGCTGGCGGGAACTGACTCGAAGCCCTTATCCCGGACCTGGTCAGGTGGCTGCCTGCACTAACCCACGCCGCCTGTCCTGCTCTGAGATCGGTGATCACGGACCTGGGCAGCCGGCTGTGGACTTTAACCCACGCTGCCTGCCCTGGTCCATGATCCCTGATAGGGGCTTTGAGTCAGCTGCCACTGGCGATGGCTGACTTGAAGCCCTTATCCGGGACCTGGTCAGGCGGCTGCGGGCGCTAACCCACGCCGCCTGCCCTTGTCCAAGATCCGTGATGGCAGACCTGGGCAGGCGGCTGCGGGCGCTAACCCACGCTGCCTTCCCTGGTCTGTGATCCCTGATCGTGGACCTGGGCAGGTGGCTGCAGGCCTTAACCCACACCGCCTGCCCTGGTCCATGATCAGTGATGGCGGACCTAGGCAGCCAGCTGCAGGCCTTAACCCACGCCGCCTGCCCTGGTCCATGATCCCTGATAGGGGCTTCGAGTCAGCCTCTGTCAGCAGCAGCTGAATGGAAGCCCTTATCCAGGACCTGGTCAGGCGGCTGCAGGCACTAACCCATGCCAACTGCCCTGGTCCGAGATCGGTGATGGCGGACCTGGGCAGGCGGCTGCCCTTTCGGTCCCGGTCCGCGATCCGTGATGGCGGACCTGGGCAGGCCGCTGCGGGCGTTAACCCGCGCCGCCTGCCCAGGTCCGCGATCGGTGATGGCGGACCTGGGCAGGCGGCTGCCCTTTCGGCCGCGGTCCGCGATTGGTGATCGTGGACCTGGGCAGGCCGCTGCGGGCGTTAACCCTCACCGCCTGCCCCGGTCCGAGATCGGTGATGGCGGACCTGGGCAGGCGGCGGCAGGCGTTAACCCGCGCCGCCTGCCCAGGTCCGCGATCGGTGATGGCGGACCTGGGCAGGCGGCTGCCCTTTCGGTCCCGGTCCGCGATCCGTGATCGTGGACCTGGGCAGGCCGCTGCGGGCGTTAACCCGCGCCGCCTGCCCAGGTCCGCGATCGGTGATGGCGGACCTGGGCAGGCGGCTGCCCTTTCGGCCCCGGTCAGCGATCGGTGATCGTGGACCTGGGCAGCGGCTGCCCTTTCGGCCCCGGTCCGCGATCCGTGATGGCGGACCTGGGCAGGCGGCTGCGGGCGTTAACCCGCGCTGCCTGCCCAGGTCCGCGATCGGTGATGGCGGACCTGGGCAGGCGGCTGCCCTTTCGGCCCAGTCAGCGATTGGTGATCATGGACCTGGGCAGATCGGTGATTGGTGATCGTTGACCTGGGCAGATCCGTGATTGTGGACCAGGGCAGCCGGCTGCGGGGTTAACCGCCTGCCCCAGTCCACCATCATGGCTTGGATCTCACAGGCATAGGTGCTGCCCTCTCCCCCCGCCATCTTTGCTGGTTTAACGTGTATATTTGCTTCTGATTGGCTGGTGGGCGTGGCTGGTGGGCGTGGTTGGTGGGCGTGGCTTATGGGTGTAGCAAAGGTATGGTCAATTTGCATACTACTGTTTTATTAGATAAGATACACTGAGTGGCCAGATTATTATGATCTCTGAACCTGGCCACTCAGTGTATATCCTATACAATAAAAGGCTAATATGCAAATTGTCCCTCAACTAGGAGTTCGACCAGCAAGCAGGCCAGTCAACCGCCCACGTACCCTCCTCCTGGCCAGGCTGGCTGGACCCCAGCCATGCACGAATTCATGCACTGGGCCTCTAAGTGGCCAGATTATTATGCATTTAGAGATCATAATAATCTGGCCACTCAGTGTATATAAAAGCCTAAGTGACTGTTACTACAGGTACGACCAAACCAACAGGTTAACTAGTGGCTATAATGCTCACTGACCACCAGGGGGCAGGTGCTCAATGCAGGAGCTGCCCCCTGATGGTCAGTGCGCTCCCATAGCCAACCTCCCACGGCCGGCCAACCTCCCGGGTCCCTCCCCCTGATAGGACTTGATCACTGTCCAGGCCAAGGGACCTCACCCATGCACAAATTGGCGCACCGGGCCTCTAGTATGTATTATAAAATCATTAACTAACATTGTCACCTCTGATTTTAATCCCATATCTCAAGTTGCTTTCTAGCCCTCCTCCTTTTCCATGATGTAAATACCTCCTAACCAGCTGGTGTCCTGCAACTAAATTAAATTATGACACTATCTATCTGAAGTTAACATCTGATCCCACAAGCTAAAGGCTCAACTTCATAAGACTGCCCCTATCTCAAGGTCAAGGCCTCCCTTACTTCTGGCTGACAGACTATAAATCAGGGTTCCTCATGTCTTCCTACTTAGGTTTGATAATATGCTATCACTGCTCACAGAACTTAGGAAGTCATTTTACTTACTGGTTTGTTATAAAGGATACAACTCAGAAGCAGCAAAATGGAAGAGATGCATTCATTGGGCAAGGTATGGGGAGGGGGTAAGGGAATGGAGTCTCCATGCCCACTGGGTGTACCACCCTCCCAGCACTTGGGATTTGCAAGACATTTCAATGAAAATCTCTCTCATTCGGTAATAGAATGACCATTTCAATTAAGTCAGGCAATTGTAGAGCAGGCACCTCATTCATCTAGTTCAGCTCTTCTATTTCAAAATAAGAATATTGAGGCCAAGGGAACTGAAATGACTGTTGCTGTGGCACCTGCGTCTATTCATGTAGATGAGACCTTAAGTGGAAAGGAGAAGAAAACTGATATTTAAGTGACTATTTGGGGGCAGACACCATGCCGAAAGAGTTTATATTCACGATCCTGTTTTACTTCCTAAGAATTCTTGCAGGTATTATCTACATTTCACATCCGAGGAAATTAAAGCTTGTCACAAGCCATGAAATTAGTAATAGAGCCTGGGTTCAAACTCCTGTGATTCCAGGAGCAATTAGCTTTCTATAATCCACTATAAACAATAAATATTACACTGTAAACCAAATACACATGCAAAGTGAAACAAACCTTTAAAAAATATATTTACTGTGTGTGGTGTCCTATTCTATTCTTTCATCACAAAAACACTGATATTGATTTTATCATCTATTAATGGGTTGTGACCTACACTGAGTGGCCAGATTATTATGATCTCTGAATACATACTAATCTGGCCACTCAGTGTGAGTGTGTGTGTGTGTGTGTGTGTGTGTGTGTGTGTGTATTAGGGGCCCGGTGCATGAATTCGTGTATGAGTGGGATCCGGCCAGCCTGGCCAGGGGGAGGGGACATGGGCAGTTGGCCAGCCTGCCTGCTGTTCGAACTCCTGGTCGAGGGGAAAATTTGCATATTAGCCTTTTATTATATAGGATATACACTGAGTGGCCAGATTACTATGCGTTCAGAGATCATAGTAATCTGGCCACTCAGTGTAAAATTCACAAAACACAGCATGGTATTTTCCCTTTCCTATTAATTATATTGATATTTTTGAAGACCCTTTCTCTTCAAAGCTTTATCAGATCTTACCTACCAAAAGTAAAAGGGATACTATCTTAGCTAGTCTTTGCTTATTTAAATTCGTAGTAGCTCATGCAAAACATTGTAGCTTAATTCTTCCTGTGGCCTTAGACATTTTAGCTTCTTTCTCTCTCTTTCCCTCCCTTTTTTCTTCCCTCCCGACCCCCCCCTCCCCAACTTACCACATCCCTGTGAAGGGGAAGATACAACATTAAAACTGAACCCTGTTATTTTCTGAACTGATGGGTGGTTTGTTATTTGAGGAGAGTCTAAGCTCATGTCTATAACAGGCAATCGTAGGCAAGTTATCCACTGATTTACATTTGGCTTAAAACCCTCTCTGAGTGGGTGTTTGGGTGGTAGTAGTGGTGGAGTTGGGCTGTGTATCACTTACCCTGGCAATACTCCATGGGACAGAGTGTGCTTGGGTGGCCTGGCATTCCTAACCCATTTCCTGATGGGTGCCATGATGTGCCCATTGGAGTCACCTATAGCATCCATTCACAATTCTTTCTTGAGTGATGGGAATTAGGGACTTGAATTTCTTGGCCCACTGTGGGATTGCTTTTAGAACCCAGTAACACCATGGGTCTGTCAGTGCTTATGCTAGATTTTAATTATGATTGGCATCGATAATCATCTGGGTTTCAGGAACTGCATCAAACACTTCACACCCATCATCATTATTGAATCCTCATAGCAGCCCTGTGATGAGGATGTAGTTATATCATTGCACATTAGCAAAAGACTAGGTTGGCAGGTGACTTTTGTTCAGTAGGCACTTAGAAAGGAGGGGAGGGTTGAATCAGAAAATGTAATGAGGAAGGAAGCGGTAGAGATGAAGTTTACACACACACACACACACACACACACACACACACACACACACCAAAAATAAAAATTTTGCTGTCCAAGTTAAGCCTGCCTTGCTTTCTTCCTTTTCTGACCTTGTTTGTCTGCAAGAGGATAAAGTATTGCATTGTAAAAATCTTTATTTGTGGAGGAATGATTTTCAGTTAGTGTTGCCAAATAAAAGATTTAAGCACCAATTACTGTGGTAGAAAACTAGCATAAATTGCCAACTTTTTGTGATGATTGAGAAGAGGTGAGTACAGGATATTTAAGTCATCCGCACAAAGTCAATACGGAAAGCAGAAAAAATCATTAAAATCCAGGATATGCCCTCTGTATTCAGGACATCTGGCAACCTGATCCCAACCATGTCTCTGGCCCAACTTCTCTGTGACCTTCCCCGTCATGCTCAGGACTCCAGGGTTTTCAAAGGGGAGTGGCCCCAGGTGAGGCTGGATAGTGGAAGAAGTTCCCAGCCAGAAGAAAGAGTCACTCAGAGGTTTGCATCTAGCCCCAGCTGGGTGGTTCTGCTGGCTGGAGCATCGTCCTACACACCAAAAAGGTTGTGGGTTCGATCCCAGGTCAGGGTGTGTATGGGAGGCAACCATCAATGTTTCTCTCTCTCTCTCTCTCTCTCTCTCTCTCTCTCTCTCTCTCTCTCTCTCTGTCTCATCAGTAAAAACATATCCTTGGGTGAGGATTTTAAAAAAATTTGAATCTAAGTAGTGGCGTGATTAGATGTGCACTTTAGAAAGATCACTCAGGCATCGGTGTGAGAGGTTTAGGAGCAGGGCCAGAGACTGCAAACAGGTAAATCTGTTAGGAGTCTTAACACTCAGTCGGAGAGAAAGAATGAGAGCCATTATACTTTCCTTTTCACTAAAGATTAGTAAGTTACTTATAGTATTGAATAAAATACCTGTCAAAGTTTGGGGGTCTTACTTAAAAGGCATCACTTTGCCAATAATCCTAGGACAATTTGGTCAGTGACAAAGGACTCGGACTTAGTGAAAAACCATGAAATTCATAATAGCTCCCCTTATAAGGAGTTATGTGTGTGTGTGCTGGGCACTGAGCAGTGTTCCATGTATTACCATCACAGTGTCATTAAGAAGTAAGCAGTTAATTCAGCGCAGTGGCTAAGAGTCAGGTTCTAAGGTCAGAATTCTGGGTTTCAAATCTGGGTTCTGTCACTTAATGGTTGTGCCATTTTGGGATGCAGTTTCTTTATCTCTGTGTAGATAACTGTGTTATCACATGTGATCATTTTAAGGATGATGAGATAATAAGCTTAGATTGTTGTGTATATATAAGTGCCCAATAAGTTAACTATTATAACACAATTATATAGATGAGAACTGAATCTTAGATGAGGTCAGCCTCTAATCTTAATTATTACTCTCCAATAGCTCTCAATATCTAAGACACAGTTTTCAAAAAAAAATATATGCAAATGAAAAGAGAACAGTTGAAGTATTCCTTTTTTCAAAGGAAGAAAAGATTATGTGATCTATTAACTGTTGCATTTTCAGTCATAATAAGACAATGGAAGCTAAGACTGCCCCAAAGACATGTCTGTTACTTGAGGTTCAGTTATAATGTCTTTTTAAAATAAAGAGATTTCAAAGACATTATGCCAACTGTAGACTTGAGGGAAATGGAATAAGAAAATCTAGAAGAAATGGTTGCCACTTAAAAAACAACAACGATGGTTGCTTTTCTTAAAAAAAAATAATATAATATCTGTTTTCCCAATTGCACTGGCATTAATTCAACAGTGGACAATTGAATTGAAGGTGTGTTTTTTCCCCTCGTTTTTTTTTGTTAATCCTCACCAGAGGATATTTTTCCATTGATTTTTTTTTTTTTAAAAGAGTGGAAGGGAGAGTGAGAGACAGAGAGAGAAACATTGATGTGAGAGAGCCAAACCGGCTAGGGCTGAGTTGAAGGTTTTTGCCTTTCAAGCTTTCACCAATCAAAGATGCCCGGCTGGGATGTTATACATCTGCCCCCACAGAGAAGCACGTGCCTTCTGCTGGTTTGTGAACCAATTTGAGTCAACTCGAAATACTCTGAGTTGGAACATTCTCTCAGGGTCTGTACTGCTACTGTTATTCTTGCCTTAGTTTTCGCATTTGGCTCAGCTACTGTTTATCCAAATTTAAGAAAACAGGAAGGCAGATAGTTCAAAGTCATGGTAATAGAGTAGCCACTAGGTTGAGTTCCATTCCAAATTCTTTCCTTAGGGACAGAATAACAATCTTAATTGAGGGTTTTTAGATAACTTGTTTAGTTGCTAAATTGATATAGATATCTGAATACAGATCTTAAATTTTGGTTTCCATAATCAATTGAAGTCTATGTTTCCTTTTGGGGAGCCCTTATTAAAGCCATAGTTTTAACTTATCAATTTACAGGATTTGAAATGATTTAATTATTTTTTCTCTGTAACAGCTTTATTGAGGTGTAATTGACAATAAACTGTACAGATTTAAAGTGTACAATTTGATGTTTTGACATATATATACACCTATGAAACCATCACCCCAATTAAGACAATGACAAGTAACCATAAAATTTCCTCTTAACCCTTTATAATCTCTTCCTTTCATGCCTCCCCCCATCCAGACCCCTTGAAGCCACTGATTTATCTTCTTTTACTATAGATTAAAATGTATAGCAGGCAGAATTTTCTTTTATTCTCACTTGAGGATATGTTTTTATTTATTTATTAGAGGCCTGGTGCATGAAAATTCATGCACTGGAGGGAGGTCCCTCAGCTCAGCCTGCCCCCTCTCACAGTCTGGGAGCCCTCAGGGGCAGGAGGTGACCCGGCGATCAGGGGAAGGTGATGCCCCATCACACCTCTGCTGCTGCCACTGCCGGCAGCACAAGCCTTGGCCAGCCCTGGTTACCTGACCCTTGGGCGGCCCTGGGCAGCTGGGCAGCCACCATCCGAGGCTTGCCTGCACCTCAGGCCAGCCCTGGGCGGCTGGGGCGCCATTATCTTGTGGCTGTGGGCACTGCCATCTTTGTGAGGGCTTGATGGTTAATTAGCATATTCCCTCTTTATTAGATAGGATTTTTGTGAGAGAGAGAGAGAGAGAGAGAGAGAGAGAGAGAGAGAGAGAGAGAGAGGAAGAGAAAGAGAAAGAGAAAGACATCGATTGTTTGCTTCCAGCACAAGCCCTGACTGGGGTAAAACCCAAAACCTGGGTATATGCCCTGACTGGGAATTGAACCGCCTTTTGGTGTATTGGACGAATTTCCAACCAACTGAGCCACCCAGCCAGGGCCCATTTTTTTTTTTTTTTTTGAGTGAGCTTTGGTTGTTTCACACAATCTATCCATTTCATATGAGTTATTGAATTTATTGGCATAATGTTGTTCATAGTATTCTCTTTTTAATCTTTTAATGTCTATAAAACCTGCAGTATTTTCATCTCTTATTCTTATATTAATAATTATTTCTTCTTTCTTATTTATCTGATTAACTAGGCCAGAGTCTTATAAATTTTATTGAGCTTCTCAAAACAACAACAACCACCAGAACAAAACAAAAACCCAGATTTTGGTTTAATTGATTTTCTTTCTTTCTTTCTTTCTTTCTTTCTTTCTTTCTTTCTTTCTTTCTTTCTTTCTTTTTACTGATTTCAGTTTTGCTCTTTATTATTTCATTTCTTTTGCTTAATTTGAATTTAAGTTTTTTCTTATTTTGGTAGTGTCTTAAGGTGGAAGGTGAAGTCATTGTTTTGAAACCTTTTTCTTTTCTAATACAGGAATTTAGTGCTATACATTTCTCCCTACAAACTGCTTTAGTGACGCCTGCAATTTTTGATAAATTATTTGGTTTCTCCTTTCACCCATTGATTATTTAGAACTGTGCTATTTAGTTTCCAAATATTTGGGCTTTCTGGAGATCTTTCTGTTACTGACTTCTAATTTAATTCTATTGTGATCAGTAAACATACTTTGTATGACTCCCATCCTTTTAGATTTATTGAGATTTGTTTTGGGACCTAGAATAAGGTCTATCTTAGTAAATGTTCCACCTATACTTGAAAAGAATGTTTAATCTGCTGTTGGGTAGAGTGTTCAACAAATGTCAATTGGATCAGGTTGGTTGATATTTCTTTTTAAAACTTGTTAACTGTACTGGTTTTTCTATCTACTAATTCTATCAATTATTGAAACTCTGACTATAACTCATGTTCATTCAAATTAAAGAAAAGGAAGGCAGGCACGGTTCACTAACCTCCACTGGTGTCTGTGTGAAACTGAGGGTGTTGTGTTAACCCCACGAATAATCTAAGACTTCTTAAAACTTAGTTAGATCTTTTAAGCCACCCACATAAACATGCTGTCTAAATAAAAACAAAATGCTTGCTATGAAAACACAGTTTCAAGGCAAATCCTCTTTCCATTCTCCCTACTCCCCTCCAACCTTACTGCTTTCCTTGTAATAGTCTTCTATTTAATTCTGTAGTTATTCTGTACTACAGTTGGGTAGTAATATATTAGTGGTCGAACTTGGTTCATATCTTTTGATGTTATAACGTACAAAAATATCAGATTATTCATGAAAGTTTTGAACAAGTTCATGGAAAGACATAGATTGTCAAGTTTTTAAACTCACAGATTGGAGAAATGGTTTAGAGATTACAGTACCTGCATCATAGCACATATCTGGGACTCAAGACAATGCTGAGTTCAAGTACCAACACTTTCTGCTAGAAATATGACCTGGTTTTCTATTTTGTCTTCCACAGCTGACAGAAAACAGGTCATTGAGAGCTCAATCTTTTGTCTGGACATCCTTTTGCACATCTAAGTATCTCACAATAAATTTTGGTATTTTAAATAATCTATTTTAAAAACTCAGTTTGAATAATAAATTGATACATTTTAAAACTTCACGTCAGTGTCTGGGTCAGAGAGAATTTATGGAGTTACTATTTATAGATTGTTAAAGACACCTCTCAGAGCAATATCAAGGCTGTTGTATGTGGACATTTCTGGGATTATAGCACAGAAACTTTAATACCCACCTCAGGAATGACAGGGATCTTAAATAGGCAGTCATATTTACTAAAGAAACCTAGAGTTTTCTTAGATTGCCAACCTTAGTAAGACAAGAAATGTCAGGGTGACAGAGCTTAAGTGGCTCTTTTCAGATATGTTACACTGATTCTCTATATTTAAAATGCAAAACAGCCTCCCAAAGCTATTTAATTAAGTGAAAGTAAGTCTAGTCCCTTTGGAACCAAATGGTTCAGTGAGCAAATGCATATCAGCAAGTGGAGGGAGAGGAGGAAGTTATTATGTGTTTCACAGACACGGTGACATGCTATAACCCTATATCAGGGATCCTAAACAGTGATTGGTGGAGAAAATTATCAAACTGAGTTTAAATTTCGGCAGGTACGAAATTATCATGCAAAAGTCTAGGACAGTGTGCCACTCAGTCTCCAAAGAAAAAGATAAGAAACCCTGGATTTCCAAAGTCCCTTTGAAGGCTTTTAAGGTAAGACAAAACATCCTCTTTACTCAGAACCAACAGATACCTTTAGAAGAAAATTTGAATTTCAGAGAAGCCAACTAGATTTTAAGACGTGAATAACCCTGTATGATTAGATTTTTTCCCTCCTCTTTTGACTTGTCAAATCAAGGGTTTGTATGAAAAGATCTCGAGAAATTATGTGGTAAGGAATACTGATTCCATCTAGCAAAATATTGCATTACTGAAGAGTAGGTTTTTTTTTTAAAAAAATAGCCAGTGTTAAAATACCAGTTGCGAATAGAAAGAATATATGTAAGATGAAGCAAATATTTTAAATCCAAAATCTTAACAACAGAATGAGTGATTAGAATATTTTATGTATAACTCACTAAAGTGTCATTACTGTTATTTTTATTCAGAAAACTCAGTTTTGAGAACCTTGAGTCTAGTTAAATGAATTTTTTTAGTCTCAATGCAATGTAAGACGTGATGGGATTGAATGAAAAAGAAAAGAAACAATCTCTCCCATTTTTATTTATTATTATTTTTACAATTATTATTATTATTTTTAATTCTCACTCAAGGATATGTTTTTATTGATTTTCAGAGAGAAAGGAAGGGACAGAGTTAGAAACATTGATGTGAGAAGCATCTATCACTCATCTCCTGCATGCGCCCTGACTGGGGATCAAACCTGCAACCTAGGTATGTGCCCTGACTGGGAATCGAACCCACAAACTTTTGGTGTATGGAACAATGCTCCAACCAACTGAGCCACCTGGCCAGGGCTCTTCCTCTTTTAAATAGTAACAATAGTAAAATTTAAACACTGACTATGTTAAAAAATAAATATGAATTTGATGTAACACATTATGTTATATTTATTTCAAAGTTTGTCTAATCAACTCAGTGATAGGGCCCATGTCTGCCTTTTAGGGCTCTAATCTGGCTCACATTAGATCTTCAAATGCTTGTTGAATTAATGAATGGATCTCAGTTTACATATAACTTCTTGGTCCCTAAAAAAAAAATCAATGTTTAACCTAAAATATTAATTTTTTTGCCAGTTGACATTAGGGCTTTAAGAGCTATACTAAAAACACTTCTACTCAGAATAGCTAGAGATTCTGACCTCTGTCAGACTTCTCCATTTTACAAGATGGTAGCTTTGAAAAAAGAAAGATACATTACTAACAAATTGGCAAACTGAGGTGGAAATTTGATCATTATCTGGTGCTTTGGTTAGTTTCGATAAGAAATTAGATAAGGCAGATTTTAAAAATCCAGCTTGGGCTTTCAAACAGGGCTTTAATTAGGCTTTGCTTTTTACTTAAAAAAATTGTCCAAAATAACTAGGTAAAATTTCTAAATCTCATTTAATTTGTGACATGAAATAATCTGGAGGGGGTACACATAATTCTTAAGACTCTGTTTTCAGGCTGACAAAATTAAGGGCACTTCTTTTTCTTCTTTTTAAAAAATATATTTTTATTTATTTCAGAGAGGAAGGACGAGGGGGAGAGATAGAAACATCAATGATGAGAGAGAATCATCGATCGGCTGCCTCCTGTACATCCCCTATTGGGGATTGAGCCTGCAACCTGAGTATATGCCCTTGACCGGAATCAAACCTGGGACCCTTCCGTCCACAGGCTGACGCTCTATCCACTGAACTAAACTGGCTAGGGCGAGGCCATTTCTATAGGAGTCTTTCGAGCCATTGACCTACATGGGGAAACAGCTGAACATCAGCATGCATCATTCAATTGTTCTGGATATGAAAGGGAGCTAATGTGGTCAGATTTCTGGATTGCAGTTTAGAAACGGGCTGCACATAACCCTGGCCTTCACTACCGGTACCTTTCCAGGACACCATGGCCCCTCCAAATCACCGTGTAGACTGGCCTTCGGCAGACTCTCTGTAATAAGTAGGGTTGAGACTGCAAAGCAGAGTATAACTCCTGCTTACTAAACAGCTGCCCTTCCACATCCATGCCCAGAGCTCTGCATTAGACTTGTCCTGAGGTCACCTCGGCCTCGCTTTCCATCTGCAGCATTTTGGAAGGAGGTCTTGGCTTTCTGCTGAGCGGCTACAAGAGTAAGCACTTTCTTTCTCTCTCTCAGTAGCTCTGAAACTGTGTCCTCTCTCCTGTGAAGAAATGCCAATGACTCTATGGCAGTTGGTGTTCACTGATGCTTTATGATCTTTCCACTATCAACATTAAGTCCAATAAAGGCCATTTTATAACATGCAGCATTAGAAACTATAAACCCAGTGGGAGTTCATGAAATAGGAGCAAAACTCTCCTTTCCTTTCTACAGTAATGGAATCATTACATCAAGCAATCCAATTTGCAATAAGTGGGAATTTAAATTTTTGATTCACATGGAATATCAAGTGCCTATTCCAATGTATCAAAATGTATATTCGACCATTTCTGAATGTAAATTCTAACAGGAGTAAAGGGTCATATGTTTATAAGTCCCTCATAGTAATCGCTATCTTTTATTAAGAGATTGCTCCATATTAAGAGATTGCTCCATACCCATGGCAGTGCCAGGTATTGCTTATATTAGTAAGTATTTATTCATCAGCAATATTCAGAAAAGGTCTTTTTCTGTGCTCTGTGTTGGACTACAGTGATTACCAATACATGCTCCCGGGTCTCGGGAGCTCTCAGTAGGGCAGCGGAAGGTGCAAGGAGCCAGGCTATTTTTAAACAGCACCATAAACACCGAGAGGCTCTCTGTATACTTTTCTTTTCTTTTTTTAAAAAATATATTTTATTGATTTTTTACAGAGAGGAAGAGAGAGGGATAGAGAGTTAGAAACATCGATCAGCTGCTTCTTGCACACCCCCTACTGGGGATGCGCCCACAACCAAGGTACATGCCCTTGACCGGAATCGAACCTGGGACCCTTGAGTCCGCAGGCCGACGCTCTATCCACTGAGCCAAACTGGTTTCGGCATGTATACTTTTCTTAATTGTCTGGCTGAAGTGTTTTGTATTCACCTCCAGTTTTGAAAATCTGACAATTTCTGTAATTATGTTTTCTGTGTACGTCGTCTGGAACTCCTCATCTACAGAAATTGGATCCCCGTGATCATTTTCTGAATTCATTAACTGTTTTAATAAATTTAGGTTTTTAGCTTTGAAAAAAAAAACAACAACCACCAAAAGCAGTACAATGGGCTACCAGTGAGGTGTGCAGAAGCTGCTGTGTGTAAAAAAGAGACACTAAGCACCCTCAGAAATGGAGCCATAGAAGGCTTCTCAGAGAAGATTTTTCTGCTAAGATGGCTGGGGCAATCCTGCAGGGCAGGCATTATTATTATCCCAGATGGAGGAAACAAGGCTGAGTAAAGGGCTTACATTTCTCAAACTCACACAGCAAATTAGCAAAGGTAGAATTCGAACCCAGGTCTCTAAATCCAAACTCTATGTTCTTTCCATGAGCCTAGGCCCCCTCGTGCCTGTCCCTTACAGTCTGGCAGAATCCAAATGTATGACTCGAGAGAGGGGACGATAAGTGCTTCATCTTTTAAACGCAATCTTAGTACAATTAGTTAATACTTGATTAAAACTATTCAGAAGAGACAGATATCATTACCATTAAGAACAGCAGAAGGACACTAATTTGTGGCTATATGGCTGTTCCCCTTCACTGCCAGAGGCAAACAAGTCCAGATGGTTCCATTGGTGATGGGCCTGAGGATGCCTGTACATCTCCACGACCACGCCAGGGATGCTCTGAACACGGAGTCTTGGCAGCCACCTTCTCGTGCTCGATAAACACTTCTTGCCTGAGAAAAAGGCAAATGCTTACAAACCAGGTGACCCATTACTGAGGTTATTACCTTTTGTTCTGTAAGTAATGTTGTGCTGTTCTCTTTTTTAAACAGCCATTAACGAATATTTCTGAAGAAAATGAAGATAATCATATGTTTTTGCATTTGGGCGGCAGGATGGGCCATTCCGGTAAGTATGCCATCCTCAGGAAACCTCCGTACTTGGCTCTCTTTTAATCTAACAAAAATACAGAAGACTTTGCAGATAAGCTGAGCCTAAACATTTAGATTTGCATGAAAGACTTGACAGGCTATCTCTGGGGGTCTCAACAAAACCAAACATGACCCAAGTTCATGCCCCTATTCCTCCAATCAAAATTCATGCTGTTCAGAAGGATTCTTATTTAAAAATCATTCTGATCAATTTACATTCAATCCCCAGAAATCATGAAGATTTCATTCATCTTTGCTCATGTGCTCTGAACTGCACTCTAATATCAATGGAACCTGTATTGTTTAGAAAGTTTTCAAGAAAGAAAAATAGCATTTTTTTTAACATAGGGGAAAACTAACATTTTTACTCAGTTATTTTTTGTATGTTCACTGTAGAAAACTTGGAATATACAAACCACAACAACAAAGAAAAATTAAGAAAGTTCAACTGTTTGTAATTTTATTAACCAGCTGCTATGGTTAACATTATTTATATGTTTTCATAATGCCAAATGCTTTGGTATTGATGTAGTTGAGAATTTTCTCAATTATTTCAAATGTGCTCCTGAGGACACATAGTCTACTACTTTTTTTTTTTTTTTATGAACTGGCTCTGGTCATACCAACTATCCTCCTGGGGGTTTTGGCCAGGATTATACTTAGGGTAGGTCTTGTACTTTACAAGAGGCTTATTGTAGAGAAATACCCAAGATCTATCTTTTCATCTTTAGAATAGACTGTTCCTCTTCTATAGTTGAGACGAATGGGCTGGTTAATTCTTCAATAAAATTGGTAACACCATTGTGAAAACTATCTGTATGCCAGTTTAAATTCCATATAAAACCAGTAAAAAGTCATTTCTCTTTTCCACTTGATTAGAGCATATGTTGGCCTTTGTGTTATATCTCTCCCCTCCCCCCCCGCCCTTCATTTAGGGAAAAATGTGTGTGTCTGTGTATGGGAATGCACGTAAAATAAGAATGTTTTTGATTTTCATAGGTTCCTCAAATCAGGCCATTGGAGAGACATGCTGTTGGCCAATCTGTGAATTTAAGTCTTCCAGCAAAATTAAAAGTGCTAATACAGGTATAGGGCATAAAATGTGTTTCTAAGGTGTTTTTAGATTCCATTACCTTCCAAAAAAATTGACGCTCAGCTTTTCAGTTTCACAATGATATTCACAATTTATTTTGAATTGTTTCTTTTTCAGGATGAGTTATATGCTAATGATACCACCAAAGAAAGTGGTGCCCCCATGCATGAAAATGAAATGGGAAGGCAACAGTATACCAAAGATGGTTACCAAGTAGCAGGAGATGGCTCTGCGTGGGCAGGAGTAGGAGGGAAAAGTTTTTCTACACATTCCGTGTCAGTAAATGGAGAGGGGCATCCTGAGGATCAGAATGGGGGCACAGAAAACCCAGAAACATATGGTCATGATGGAATACATGGTATTAGGGGACAAGCAAGCACTATTGACATGACTGGAGCAGCAAATGGGAGCCATGTTAATGGAAATACTGATGAGAATTCTAAAAATGGGGATGTTGGAGATGCAAGTCAGAGGGAGAATGCCACTGTTGTTGACGAAGATGAACATCAAGCATCTGGAAGCAGTAATAGTACAGGCCATGAGGATGACATAAATGGGAATTCTTGTACGAATGAGGGTGATACAAGTGCAATAACACCTCAGAAAGGAGGTGAGAGAAATGGTCATGAGGAGGCAGGGGTAACACCAGGGGGAAGCGGAGCTGGCAATAGAGAAGATGCTGGCCTCGATAATTCTGATGGGAGTCCTAGTGGAGATGGAACAGATGAGGGGGAGGACAAGGGCTCTGGTGATAATGAAGGTGAAGAAATGGGAAATGGAAAAGATGGCACTGATAACAGCCAGGGCCAGGAGGGTCAGGGTCCTGGAAAAGAAGACGACAATGATAATAGCTTAGGTAAAAATTCAATTAGCAGTGAAGATGATGACCCTGAGGACAAAGAAGATCCCCATGACGTGGATGGAGACAATGCCTCCGAGAGTGAGGAGGATTCCGATAGTATCCTAGAAAAAGATGATAGCCAAAGAATAGAGGACATCCACAGAACCAATCACAGAGAAAACAATGGTGTGGATAATGGAATTACCAAAGAATCAGAGACAAGCACGAATGGGAAGAGCCAAGATAAGGTTAGTTTATGAAGTTGATTTTTTAAATAGCAATTTAAATTCTCTCTTCCACCCAACTAATGGTAGCACAAAAAAAAATAATCATGACAAGCATTCATGTATTTTCGTACCTAAATTACTTGAATATCTGATGGGAAAGCCAGAGTTCTTACTAGATTTTGATATACAACAATTTTTTTTATATTTTATTGATTTTTTACAGAGAGGAAGGGAGAGGGATAGAGAGTTAGAAACACTGATGAGAGAGAAACATCGAACAGCTGCCTCCTGCACACCTCCCACTGGGGATGTGCCCACAACCAAGGTACATGCCCTTGACCGGAATCTAACCTTGGACCTTTCAGTCCGCAGGTCGACGCTCTATCCACTGAGCCAAACCGGTTAGGCAATATTCAACAGTTTTAAAAAATGAAACATTTCTGAAAATTTGGTTAAAATTCTAGAACAGTCTTAAGCTAAATAATGTCTGCACCATAAAAATTCCTACTGGGTGAAATATGTGGGTGGGTTGTTATATAGCCCAAACACTAGAGCACTTTCAAGTACTGAATCCAGCACATTTTCACAAACAGATGTTTCTGAAGTACTGGAAGCTGACCTTCTGTTTCACTGGTCACTTTTCTCAGTGTTCCTCAGACCAGTGCAATTTTGCAGTATAACATTCATTAATTACCCATTCTTTTATCCATTCTTCCATAGCGAATAGAAATTGAAGGTCCCAGCAGTGGCAATAGAAACAATATTACCAAAGAAGCTGGGAAAACCATCGGCGATAAAGAGAGTAAAGGACAACATGGAGTGATTGTGGGCAACGGAAATGTCCAGACACAAGGGGAGATTGACAACATGCAAGAACCTGGCCAGCAGTCAGAACCTGGAAATAAGGTTGAACATGGCCAAACAGGTAGTGAGAGTAACAGTGATGGCTATGATAGTTATGAGTTTGATGATGAATCCATGCAAGGAGATGATCCCAACAGCAGTGATGAGTCTAATGGCAATGATGATGCCAATTCTGAAGGTGACAATGACAGCAATAGCCAAGGAGATGCATCATATAACTCTGATGAATCAAAAGATAATGACAATGACAGTGATTCAAAAGGAGAAGGAGATGAGGACAGTGACAACGCATCAGATGCTAGTGATAGTGACAATAATGGCAATGGTAACAATGGGAGTGATGATAGCGAATCAGACAGCAGCAAAGATAAATCAGACAGCAGTGATAGTAGTGACAGCAGTGACAGCAGTGACAGTAGTGACAGCAGTGAGAGCAGTGATAGCAGTGACAGCAGTGATAGTAGTGACAGCAGTGACAGCAGTGATAGTAGTGACAGCAGTGACAGTAGTGACAGCAGTGATAGTAGTGACAGCAGTGACAGCAGTGACAGCAGCGACAGTAGTGACAGTAGTGATAGTAGTGACAGCAGCGACAGTAGTGACAGCAGTGACAGCAGTGACAGCAGTGACAGTAGTGACAGCAGTGACAGCAGCAATAGTAGTGACAGCAGTGACAGCAGCGACAGCAGTGACAGCAGTGACAGCAGCAACAGCAGTGACAGCAGTGACAGCAGTGACAGTAGTGACAGCAGCGACAGCAAATCAGATAGCAGCAACAGTAGTGATAGTAGTGACAGCAGTGACAGCAGTGACAGCAGTGACAGCAGCGACAGTAGTGATAGTAGTGACAGCAGTGACAGCAGTGACAGTAGTGACAGCAGTGACAGTAGTGACAGCAGTGACAGTAGTGATAGTAGTGACAGCAGCAACAGCAGTGACAGCAGTGACAGCAGTGACAGTAGTGACAGCAGTGACAGCAAATCAGATAGCAGCAACAGTAGTGATAGTAGTGACAGCAGTGACAGCAGTGACAGCAGCGACAGTAGTGATAGTAGTGACAGCAGTGACAGCAGTGACAGTAGTGACAGTAGTGACAGCAGTGACAGCAGTGACAGTAGTGATAGTAGTGACAGCAGCAACAGCAGTGACAACAGTGACAGCAGTGACAGCAGTGACAGCAGTGACAGCAAATCAGATAGCAGCAACAGTAGTGATAGTAGTGACAGCAGTGACAGCAGCGACAGCAGTGACAGTAGTGATAGTAGTGACAGCAGTGACAACAGCGACAGTAGTGATAGTAGTGACAGCAGTGACAGCAGCGACAGCAGTGACAGTAGTGATAGTAGTGACAGCAGTGACAGCAGTGACAGCAGCGACAGTAGTGATAGTAGTGACAGCAGTGACAGCAGTGACAGCAGTGACAGCAGCGACAGCAGTGACAGCAGTGACAGCAGTGACAGCAGTGACAGTAGTGATAGTAGTGACAGCAGTGACAGCAGTGACAGCAGCGACAGTAGTGATAGTAGTGACAGCAGTGACAGTAGTGACAGCAGTGATAGCAGCGACAGCAGTGAAAGCAGCGACAGTAGTGACAGCAGTGACAGCAGTGACAGTAGTGACAGCAGTGAAAGCAGTGACAGCAGCGACAGTGCATCTGACAGTAGTGATGAGAGTGACAGCAAGAGCAAGTCTCCTAATGGCAACAACAATGGAAGTGATAGTGACAGTGACAGTGAGAGTGAAGGCAGTGACAGTAATCACTCAACCAGCGATGATTAGAATGAACAAAAACCCCACAGGATTTCTTGTGTGAAAAGTTTGGTGAGTGATAGGAAATAAAGATTTCCAAGAAAGTAAGGAGAAGGGAGAAAGAAACAGAAGACATGTAAACAACCACAGAATTAAGCCAAACGGATGGATTCAGTCCAACTCCCAACTCCCTCAGAGAGAACCTGAATGTGTGACCTTTGGTACATGCGTGTTAAAATATATTCTGAAAAGATTTTGCTAAAGGTGTACATCTAAACATAAAATAACAATCAAAGTATCATTTAATACTTCATATAGAAATCTCAAGTAATCACGTACTACAGGATAACTTCAATTCAAATGCCAAGTGCTTTAGAATGTGGCAAGTAAACACTTCTTATAAACAGCTTGTGACTTTGCCTTACTCTTTGAGTAATTATATTTTCTGAATAGATGGTCTGCTCACTGCTGAGTAAAGGATGCTGTTACTATACCCACCTTGACTAATTCTTTACTTATTCCAAGAAATGCACTTGTAACATGAAAAAAAGAAAAGCAGCAATATTTTAACCTTTTGGGGAATAATCTTTGTAATTATTGAAGAGAGTAATTCTAAGTTAGGGAAATTCTGAAGAGTGTTAGAGAGGAATCAAGAGGCTGATTTAAATAAAACCTGATACTTAGTATTACGTTCCTGCAAACCACTGGAAATTTAGCACAAAGTCCCTAAAACTACTGACAAAACTGGTGCTGTGCTTAGAACAGTGTCTTGCCTCCAGTAGCCCCTTTCTAAATAGCAATAAATAAATGAAGCCAAGAATGGACGTTGGGTGGGGTAGAGTAGGGAGACATGGTGGTGTTCAATTTTGAACTTTATTAAGTGAAATCAGTTGTCTTCTGCCTCAATCTCACGAAGTCAAACTTGGTTCACATTTCCCTTTTAAACCCCCACAAACCAAAACTTCTAGATCAGACCTTGAGACTCTCTTCTCACTGTTAATCTCTTTAATAAAAGCCAATAGTTGCTGGTGGGTAGTGTTTGGAAACTACTCTTTTTTTTTTATTATTATTTGAGTCTTATAAGTAGCTAAAATCTGAGCATGGATCTTCAGCCTTTTCATGAATGAGGGTAATTTTTAGTTTTGGGATGAAGCCCAAATGCTAGAATGTGAGGATCTTAAAAATGTATGAGCCTAGACCCGTGGTCGGCAAACTGCTGCTCGCGAGCCACATGCGGCTCTTTGGCCCCTTGAGTGTGGCTCTTCCGCAAAATACCACGGCCTGGGCGAGTCTATTTTGAAGAAGTGGCGTTAGAAGAAGTTTAAGTTTAAAAAATTTGGCTCTCAAAAGAAATTTCAATCGTTGTACTGTTGATATTTGGCTCTGTTGACTAATGAGTTTGCCGACCACTGGCCTAGACTGTCATATTTCATAGGGTGGAGATATACTTTATTACTCAAACTAGGACACTTCTGAGAGTAAAAGGGGTGCTATCAATAATTACTTGGGGACAGGGAGTGTAAATTGGACTGTCCAGGGACACTGGAGATACAATGAACATAGCCGTAAAACTTTAGGGTATATTTTTAAGATTTAGTAGCGATGATTTTTCATTTCCCTCTTTTTCCACGTAGGCAATTATTTTAGGTTTGCTCTACTTCAAAGTTAAACATCTATATAGGGAAGTTTTGGATGCAACCTTTTAAATGTTAATTTTCAACCAGGCATTAGTTGACAATTTATGCTCTAAGATTAGGCGTATTTTACACAAAGAGTTTCAGTAGGTTGTTTTTTCTGCCTCCTTCCTCCCATATGCAAGAGTTTCTTAGTTAAGAGATCAATACAGCAAGGAATATTTCTGAAGGCTTTAAAACACTGCTACTCATAAACTACTTGATAGCTCAAAAAACTGTGAAATTTTAGTTTTCAATATATGCCAATCATGTAAGTCACTTCAAACTTCTTTTGTGAAAGTATGCTCTAGGTTTTGAATTAAAAAATGTATGAAGTGTGGCTTCTAGTGTTTGTCCCATCTATTTCAAAAGGTTGTGATGAGCACTCAGTCAGGCAATGGATATGAAACTCTTAGTAAGCTCTACAAGATATGTAAATGACAGATAATGAATTTTGGTGTTATAATAAACATCTGTTTATATGATTGTCCTCAAGGAAATCTTCCTTTATCTTAATTAGTTTGTGTAACATGTTTAAAAATTAACTTTAAAATAAATATATATCTTTATTGATTTCAGAGAGGAAGGGAGAAGGAGAGAGAGAAACATCAATGATGAGAGAGAATTATTGACTGGGAATTGAACTGTGACCTCCCGGATTATAGGTCAACACTCAACCACTGAGCCACACTGGCCAGGCAAAAATGAACTACTTTTAATTGAAAAAGTAATATATGTATATACACAAAATAAAAATTCAAACACTATGAAAAGGTATACAAAAATATTAAATCTACACAGTCCTAGACTCCCAGTCCTCTATTTCTCTTCCCTAGAGGCAATTCCCATTACTAATATCCTGTTGAACTCTCCAAAAATACTTTATACACATATGAGCATATATGTCCCCTTTTTAAAACACATGGAAGTCTACTATACACAATATACTTTTTAACCTAAGAATGTACCTTGAATAAAACACAGATTGATAATCTGTGTTGCATTTCATTCTATGAACTGCCATAAGTATTTAATCTCTGCCTATTTTCCCATTACTTTCTGAGCCATTCATGGAGTGAACTCTGTAGGCGTCACTGGAGTCTAATAGCCCAAGCTGACTACATTTTCAGCCAGTTTTAATAAAGATTTCATCTTAAGAAGTGTTTCTGGGGGTGGAAGATGTTCAGAACTTAAAGCTGATGCCAGAAACAGTGAAGGAAGACTATGATCCTGATTTTCTTATGTAATAATATTGGCATCAGCCTCTGGACCTTTGAGGCAAAAGTGGAGACACTTTAAAAGAATGTCTCAAGAGTAGATCCTTTGTACACAGGAAGTCTGGTGTTAGAAAACACAATTGGTTTGGGGTCATTTTCTGGAAAAAAGTTTAATAAGCTATCTCCTAATATTGTCCATGAGAGTAATTTTTTAAACTGCAGGTTGTCACTAAATTTTTAAAAATATATTTTTATTGATTTCAGAGAGGAAAGGAGAGGGAAAAAGAAAGAGATAGAAACATCAATGATGAGAGAGAATCTTTGATCAGCTGCCTTCTGCACACCCCCTACTAGGGATTGAGCCCACAACCTATGCATGTGCCCTTGACTAGAATCAAACCTGGGAACCTCAGTCTGAAGGGCTACACTCTATACACTGAACCAAACCAGCTAGGGCTTGTCACTCATTTAGTAAGTACTGATATCAGTTTAGTGACTAATCACCAACATTTTATAAAATGAAATAATAAAAAAAGAAAATCATAGTGCATCAGATGTAGTGTTTTGTGAAACTTGACATTTATCTCTATATACATACTAGAGGCCCGGTGCATGAAATTCTTATGGGGGGTTGGGGGGGAGGTCCCCTCAGCCCAGCCTGCACCCTCTCCAATCTGGGACCCCTCGGGGGATGTCCGATTGCCAGTTTAGGCCTGATCCCAGGATCAGGCCTAAACCGGCAGTCAGATATCCCTCTCACAATTGTGGACCGTAGGCTCCTAATCACTCACCTGCCTGCCTGCCTGGTCACCCCTAACTGCCCCCCCCCCCCGCCGGCCTGGTGGCCCCCAACTGCTCCCCCTGCCGGCCTGGTCGCCCCACACAGCCTGCTGTTCAGTCGTTTGGTCGTCCCTCACTAACCCCCCTGCCAGACTGGTTGTAGGCAGCCATCTTGTGAGGGTGTGATGGTCAATTTGCATATTACCTCTTTATTATATAGGCTATACACACATCTGTCTAAGTATGCTTATACTAGGACGTGATGTAAAATGTCATTCTGACTGTTGGTTGTCATAAAAAAGATTTGACTGCCATTGGTTTGGTAAAGCATTATTATTGCTAGTAATCATTTCATATTTACTTTTCACATGCACATTTCTCCATACAGCTAAGTTTCTTTCCCTCTTTGAAGCAGTGTTTAAAAAATAAAAGAAACATAGGAATAGTGGTGTATGTATAGAGAGTGAGGCAAGAGTGGTGGTGGGGATGGGTTTCTGGATTAATTTGTGCTGCAGTAAAGGAGGCAAGGTAACGTTGTCATATTTTGAGCTGGCTCTCAGAGGTCATCTTGACCCTGACCCTGGAATTTCTTCCACACCTGCTTATACCACAAATAAGGAAAGGTAGTAAGGGTGTAGGTTTTGTTTTGTTTGTATAAAATCTATTTCTTAAAACAGATTATAAAAAGATAACCTTTAGAGAGTCATACCTCACCATATAAATACATGTAAAGTTATTAACTGGGATGGAATTTCCCAGAATTCAAACTTGCTTTATGGTTTGTAATGGAAGTTTTGAAAAACTTTAGACCAAAATAACCTGGAACAATTTTCCTCTCCCTAAAAGGAGCAGGAACAAAATGGAATAGTTTGGTCACAGATGAAAATATCATTGTGTTCTCATAGGGATCCATTGACTGCTGCTCACAGGCAAATCCTCTAGAGAAAGAATCAAGTCAACAATACAATGTTCCCAAATTCTCCACTTTGAATAGAGATCTTGGGTTCACATGCTAAAAAAGGGAGAAAAAAAAAAAAGATAATTCCTATGGGGCACTCATGTAGCTCAGGAAAATGGTCTAATCCAGTGGTCGGCAAACTCATTAGTCAACAGAGCCAAATATCAACAGTACAACTATTGAAATTTCTTTTGAGAGCCAAATTTTTTAAACTTAAACTTCTTCTAACGCCACTTCTTCGAAATAGACTTGCCCAGGCCGTGGTATTTTGTAGAAGAGCCACACTCAAGGGGCCAAAGAGCCGCATGTGGCTCGCGAGCTGCAGTTTGCCAACCACGGGTCTAGTCTAAAGATCACTAACACATTAGACTCCACATGTTTTCCATTAGTTGGCAAGTCCACTCTAGCACGAAGCACTGCATTTACAGAGTGCTGTATCCCAGCTCCTTCCTTGACTTCCAAGTCCATTATTTTGGGCTTTGCCATTGGATATACCCCTCCTTCCTTGACCCTTTCCCTCTTTTTCTCCCTAGTATTTTTTCTCTTTGAAGAGATGAAGAAATGTCTGGGGAGGAAATGCTTTGTCCTTTGCAGAATTTACTTCCCAGGCATCTCCCTGGGTGAGGCCCAGGCAGACCCCCCAGGCAGAGGTTGCTGTGTTGAGCTTCCTTTTTCCAGCTCCTATATTGCAGACAACCAGCTGGGTCCCAGCTCCTGCCTCCCTAGTACTTTCCTTAGTTGAAACCACTGAATGTTTCCTTGCCACTGTAGTTCCACCTCCCTATCCTCAGACCAATCTGAGGTGGAGGCAGATACTCAGGCTCTCACAGACCAACACTTAGTCTTGGCACCAAAGCCCATTTACTTCTTGTCTTATTCTAATAGCCTGATTCTAGAAGGTGGACTCTTACCTTGTCCCCACATGACAATCCCCCTTGATCTTTCTAACTGGGCTTCCACATGGCTTCCTCATCTCTCTGTAGTATACCGATTAGAATTTTCCCAGCCCAGCCAGCCTGCGAGGACCAGGAGCAAACCTGTTGTCTGACACAGTCAGGATTATTGACCCAACCCAAGGAAGGAGATTGTGCATCAGAGCAACCTCGGGCATCTCAGCAAACAAAGGAAAAGACAGAACTACTACAGGGTTTTGGGAAAGGGTAGAATTTAGATAATATTTTAAAGGGTTTGAGCGGCTCAAAGCAAAGCAAGCTGTGGCTAAAGGGGTCAACCTCAGGTTTGGACTATGAAGTAGATGCAGGATCCCGCGTCCTTGGAGAGTGCCAAGTGAAGATGGATGTGGACTGTTGTAGCCCCAGACCCCTTATCTGACTCTCTACTCCTAGGTTATACATTGAGAATGGTTCTATGTGTCAAAGTACCTTAGACCCTCCAAGCAAATGTGAGGTGTTTTATGTTTACTGATATTTTAAAAAGCAAAATATCAGATAATTTATGGTCTTAGAGAATAAAGCTTCCAGTAATTTATAAATCAGGAATCATTTAAAGTAGGGGTTTGTTAAGACACTATACAACTTCAGTGTCCTTGGGAGAGATATCTTCTGTTAAGTTTGAAGCTAACTGTGAGTCCACTCTGATAAATGGTGGGGAGATTTTTACTCTCTCAGTCCGAGCTCATTTTTACCTACTCAGGAACTATGTTTCTTCTAAAACCAAGACTCAGCTTATCTTGCTGGTCTTTTCCCCCAGTTCTGGCAGAATTCCCAGATGTCCACCTGCTCTTTGAATATTGCCCATTCCAGCATCTGTTGGACTTTGCATTACTCCCATAAATTGTGTTTCTGTCTTGCTGATTACTCTCTAGACCCTGAAAGCACATTGTCATTTCCTCTTAGTGCCAGTGTTCTGAACACAGATTTTCCCTTGTTTAAACCTGAGCGTGGCATAACTTTTCCACTGCCATTTCTCACCTGTCTCATGTAGACCGGGAGGTCCATGTTCTGTCTCCGTCCTGTCTATTCCATTCTGCTACTAGGAGCTCATCCCTAATTGGTCAAGTTCTGGTATTTAACAGTTCCCATCTCTAAATTGAACTCAAGTCCTTTTCTAAATTTCCAGGTTGTTGTGCACTGATTTCATAGATCCCCCCCTCCCCCCAGTAGTCTCTCTGACTCTGGGTTTCTGGTTTGTTGACATATTTCTCCTCACCTTTTGTGGTTTGTCTGAAGGACAGTTAAGAGCCTGATGTTTATACTGGGTTCTGGGCTTTATCTTTTGGCCAAACTCAAATATTCACCTGTCATTATCTGCCAATTGTTGAGACTGAATTTCATTTTGAAGAAGGTAAATGAGTAATGTAGCCAGTTTGTTCAACCAAAGAATCTTATCCATTCGAACTAGACCTAAGACAAACAAGATAAGAACATTCTCTCCCTCCCCCCAAAATATGAACAATCATAAACAGAAAAATAAATCCACAATAGTCTTCATGGTTCTACATTTTAGACAGTGAAAGCCTGATATCTAGAATCAAAATGGTCATTGATAGGTAAGTTTATCTTAGACTTATCAGGTAGGTAAACAACAGCTCAATAATATTGGGGCTGTGTATAGATAAATTTGGTCACATGTTTTCTTCCTTGTTTTAATTACCTATCTTCAGAGCAGGGTTTGATGGAGAAATGTTCCCGTCTATGGCTAGAGCTTTGGCAACATGATTGCTAATTCTAACTTATTAGAGCTCTTGAAACATTTTTTTCAACCTACATATGTTTATAATATTGGTATCAATGCTAATAAAAGTGTGACCATTGGAATAGTTACAGCCTATAAACAATTTGTTAGAGTTCAGAAATAGAGAAATTGAGAGTAAATATTTATAATATTTATAGCAACTTAACACTGCATGAAATTCAAGCATGATAATTTTTCTAGTAATTCATTTTCATTGTATTTTTATAAGCAGAAATTCAGGAAATGTGTGGGAATAGATACTTAGGGTGGGGAGTAATGGTAGAAGGAACATAAACTTGGATCAGGCCAAATTTATTGACACGTGCTCGCTAAGTAGAGAATCTGCATTTAATGTTGCAGCTGGATGGCTAGAAAGGGCTCTAAGGGCTTGGCTGATTGGTTGACTGAAACATGGACCAAAGGTGGCTGTTAGTGAGTGAAATGGAAATGTTTGGCTCTCCTTGGTTTGATGTAGCGGAAGGGATTCAGGGACTTAGGGAGATTGGGATGCTGGAGTGGTGTCATTTAAGACGTATTTACCTACTCCGGGGGGGTCCAGCAGACACAGCTTTCATCAATACTCGGAGAAAGAAACTTGTTCTTCTCTGAAGGCCAGACCTTACATGAGAACCAGAGCCATTCAATTGGAAAACCTAAATGCAATAACGGTAATGGATCTTGGAGGCAGGGTCCAAGTGACAGTCCTCAACTGCCAAAGACAAGTTGGTGTGGTTACTGTAACGGACAGCAGAGTCAAAACAGTAATCAGAGTAGTCTGACTTGCACAGACTGGTGGCATTAGCTAGTTAATCATGGTGTTCCTAGAACTGAAATAGATGGTGAGCTTACTAAATTCTTACTTTCTAGGTACAAGCAGAAAAGTTCTACATCAAGTGAACAAAAGTCCAACTCAAATAAAAACAGAGACGTATATACAGTCCCTCAATCAATTCCCAGACTTGAGACACAGTGTGTAGGTCCCACACCCCTTGAATGAAGGGGATACCAGATTCCCTTTAGGAAAACCCCCAGTATACTACCAAAAATTTATACCATTAGTATTTATCCCAAAGAGATCTATGGCATTTCATGAGGAAAACCATAAATCAATGCAGGAAAGGAGATAATCGGGCCTGTAGGGACTACAGGACACTGGCTCCAAACTGACACTAATTCTAGGAGACCCAGAATGTCACTGTGGCCCGCCAGACAGAGTAGGGGCTTACGGAAGTCAAATGATCAATGGACTTTTAGCTCAGTTCCATCTCATGGTGGGTCCACTGTGTCCTTAAACCCATCCTGTGGTTATTTCCTCAGTTGCAGAATGCATAATTGGAGTAGACATACTTAATAGTTGGTAGTATATACATACTGATTTCCTGACCTGTGGAGTGAGGGCTATTATGGTGAGAAAGGTCAAGTAGAAGCATTAAAACTGACTCTACCTAGGAAAATACTAAATAAAAAATGAGGCTGCATTCCTGGAGGGTTTACAGAGATTAATGCCATCATCAGGGACTTAAAAGAGTCCCCAGCTACCCTTGTCATAGCCCAATGGGCTCATGACAAAGTGAACATGGTGGCAGAGGTTATGCACGGGCTCAGCAACATGGACTCCCACTCAAGGGCTAACCTGGATTTGGCCACCACTGAGTGCCCAATCTGCCAGGAACAGAGACTAATATTGAGCCTGCATATGGCCCCATCCCCAGAGTAATCAGTCAGCTCCTTCTATTATGGAAAAGGCAGTATTTTGTTCTGACTGGAATAGACACTTACTCCGGATATGGATTTGCGTTGTCTGCATGCAATACTTCTGCCAAAACTACCGTCTATGGATTTACACAATGCCTTATCCACAGTCATGATATTCTACATAGCATTGCCTCTGATCAAGGAATTCAACTCTCTCTCTCTCTCTCTCTCTCTCTCTCTCTCACACACACACACACACACACACACACACACACACACACACACACACACAAAAGAAGTGCAACAATGGAATTCGCTGGCCTTACCATGTTCCCCACCATCCTGAAGTAGATGGCTTGATGAGAGTTGTGTGGAATGGCCTTTGGAAGACTTAGTTACATACTTTGTAGGCTGGGGCAGGATTCTACAGAAAGCTGCATGTGCTTTGAGTCAGTATCCAATAATGGTGCTGCTTCTATGATAACCAGGATTCATGAGTCTAGGAAACAAGGAGGTGGAAATGGTAGCAGCATCACTCATTATTATCTCCAGTGACCCATCAGCAGCATTTTCCCTTTCTATATCTGTGACTTTATGCATTGTTGGCCTAGAGGTCTTAGTTCCAGGGGGAAGAATGACTCCATCAGGAGATACAACAATGGTTCCATTTAACTGGAAGTTAATTCTGCCACCTGGCCATTTGGACCTCTTCCTTATGCTCCTGAAACAACAGGCAAAGAAGGGAGTTGCAGTGTTGGCTGAGGTGACTGATCATGATTACTAGTAGGAAATTGAACTATTACTCCACTATGGAGATAAACAAGAGTATGTCTGGAATTCAAGAGATCTATTAGGGTCTCAGTGTTACCGTGCCCTGTGATAAAGGTCAATGGAAAACTACAGCCACCCAATCCAGGCAGGACTACAGATGGTCCAAACACTTCAGGAATGAAGGTTTGGGAGACCCAACCATGTAATGAACCACAACTAGCTTACTGAAGGCAAAGAAATCACAGAATGGGTAGTAGAAAAAGGTAGTTATAAATACCAGCTGTGACCACGTGACCAGTTACAGAAATGACGACTGTAATTGCCACGAGTAATATCTTTGTTTTCCATCTTCTCTTATTTCCTTATCATGTAACTTAAGATATATTGACTTTATATAACTATTTAAATATTTTAAATTCTGTGTCATGGGACTTCTTGGCCTCTGTAATCATGTGAGACTACTCCTGTAACACAGCTCCTCTTATATATCTTTCTCTATATAGCCTATTGGTTCTGTTTGTCTGGTGAACACTTACTAATACAACAGGTGGCAAGAAGGGAATTCTGAGTAAGATGAACCACTGACTAAAAGCATAATGTATTAAGGGTTGAAATAAACAGATGCATATGCCTGAAGTATAGAATTCATAGAAAAGTTATAAAAAAGATGAGATGGAGAGATAAAAGGAAGTACTGGAGGGCAGTCCTGGTTGCTTCATTTTGACTGTTTTCTTTTTAAACCTAAAACAGCAATTTCAAATGGTTCTACTTAATTAATAATAAATATGAGGTTGGGCAAACCTATTAACTTCTTAAAATTACACAAAGAAAGAAATATCTTTTTGCAAAGTTTCTCAAAGGAGTTTTTCTGGCCCTAATGATTCTATCAGACAATAAAAAGAGAAGTTATTAGGGACACCTAGCGAAAGAAGAGAGAAGGAAGTTGAAGAGTAGAAGAACAAAACGCAAAATTTTTAAAAGTTAAAATTTATTCATTAGGGAAAAAGTAGCATTAGAAAAGATTATTGAAAATAGGATTAGGAAATATAGTAAAATGAGCACATAGATCACAACTGATATTTATGTATGCATTTTTATGTGTTTTTAGGAAAAGAACCTAGTAGACTAATAGATATTCTATTGGTAAAAGAAGGAAGATTTTTCGGCCTACTTTCAATGAAAATATAGAAAAGCTTTGAGAGGGTTAAAAATTTTCATATCTGTATTTAAGTAGACATCTCTAATTTGGTTCAGGTGGATTCTTAAACATACAGATCAAATAAAAAACTGAGGACATGATAATATCATATAAAAGTTAATGCATATCTAAGTGAAGTGTTTACCTGTCTATGTAATAATTATTGTTGTCAAAGGTGTTAGTGATTATTATGTTCCCTCTCATCAAATTCAGATACCCCAGAGTGGCAAAACACAGTTGATATAACTGCTATGTGAGTAAAAAATCCATTTTACCACCACCTTTCTTATTATCCTTTGTCATATTGAAGATGAATTTGTGAATATTTTGTACATATAAATTAAAATTAGAGAAATATAATGCATGCATAATCTAGTTTGCCAAAATTACATTCTTTTTAAAAAATATATTTTTATTGATTTCAGAGATGAAGGGAGAGGGAGAGAGAAATAGAAACACCAATGATGAGAGAGAATCATTGATCAGCTGCCTCCTGCATGCCCCACCCTGGGGATTGAGCCTGCAATCTGGGCATGTGCCCTGACCAGGAATTGAACTGTGACCTCCTGGTTCATAGGTCAACATTCAACTACTGAGCCATGCCAGCCAGGCCAAAATTACATTCTTTATTAGCAAAGTGAAATAATTATGAATAAAAGTAAGAATAAAGTATTTGAGAGGAAATATGCTCTACAATTCTACATCCATGTTTGTGTCCAGAACCAACACTATATGTTTGTCATTTCATGGTATCTGAGATGCTTTGACACCATCACTTTATTGATCTTATTAAATGGTATTAACAAAGGTTTTCACACATCTCTATCATGATTGCCACTGGTCTATCACAGACAGTCAGATGCATCTTAAGAGACTTTTACTTTAAAATTGAGCTACTCTTTTCCAGACTAATCTTTTTCATTTTACAAATTGAGAGTTGACTCTTTTGGAATCCTTTCTTTGGCTCATGGAAGTCTTTAGAAAGGAAGGCTCAAGTAGGACAACTTGGAGAACTGATGTATTCAGAATTATCCTTTTTTATTCTACTACCAATTTTATCCAAATCAGAACATCCTGAGGTTTCCAGATTGGAAAAGATTCAATTCCTGTGGTAGACTGAAATCAATCTTTTTCAAATAACTAAGTTGCAGAATTGTAAATTCCCAAACAATCTCCAAATAGCCAGTTTCAATTTTTAAATGTTCTTACAAATAGGAAAGTTAAAAATATTTTTATCCACTCCAAACCTCAAAACAAAGAATTAATTTAACTTCCATTATGGAGAAGAGATAAGAAAACATTTATAAAAACTAAAAAAATCCTGAAATAAGAAAATTTTTAATCACTTGTTGGCTCAAGATTAGAATGGTAAAATTACTTTACTAGTATAAGCTTACAGAAGAGCTATTTTTAATGATCATATTCAATGTTAATTTTCTAAAAACAGAAAATTCAGACTTTTTATTATGAAATACAATATATATGCCCCAAAGCATTAAACAATTGCACAACTTTAACAGACCTTATAAAGCAAATGCTTGTGTAGGCACTAATTTGGAGTTTTACTTATTATTTTGTTTTTGGTATCATTAATGCATAAACTCATGGATTTAAACATATTTGATATGTGACTTGTTTTTAAAAAACATATTTTAAAACTTTTATTGTAAAAATAACTGCAGATACAAAATTCCTCAAAATGAATCTATAGCTGAATGAATTATTATAAGGTGAATATTCTTGTAATATCATCCAGCTCAACAAGTAGAACATTGCCAGTCACCCCAGAAACCCTTCATGTGCTCCATCCCAACTAAACAATTTTTATGTCCCAAAAAGTAATAACTGAATTGTGCAGAAATCACTTCCCTGATTTTTAAAGAGTTTTATCACCAAGTGTGCAAACCTAAAATAACAACCTAGTCTTGCCCATTGAAAAACAATTTCTACATATTTTAAGTCTCAAAATCATTTGCTACACTTCTATTTCTTCTCTTTATTTTCCTAATAATTAATCTGTTGAAGACTCTTCAGTATTTGAATTGTAGAGCTTCCCACAATCTATATTTTACTAATTACACACATGGTATAATTCCAAATACTTCTCTGTTATCTGTATTTCCTCCAACTTGGCAGCTGGATCCAGACATTTAATTGCCTTGGATTTGCTCTGTTTGGCCAACTATAGGTGATATTCTGTTGTTTTGTCAAGAAGCATATAGTTTGGTTGTCTCTCTTTTTTGTGAGTCAATGATGTGCAATACCCATATGGATTAATTAATTAGGGGTTGCAAAATGGTGAATTCTATCATTTTCTTTTAATATGTTAATTGGAACTTTATAAAGATTTGTTTTCTTTCATCTCTAATTTGGTTCAGTTTTTATGGGACTGGACATATGCCTCATTGTTTTCCTTTATTTACAATATTTATACATAATATGAATTGGACCCTGTGATCATCCTAAGGTGACCAATTAGTGTTTTATTTTTTATTTCATTATTATAAACTTACGGATTTAAAATAATTTGATAGTGCAAGACTAATGAACAGAAACCTCACTTAAATTGGAGTTGGGAGGGCTTTATGGGAGCTCTCATGCTCTACTGCTCATCATCAATTACTCCAAACATGAGGAGACATATTTTCCACCTCCAACAGGAAGTTTTCTACTCTACTACTCAAGCAGGAAGAAGGATCTTCCTGTTAGGCAACCATTCAGCCAATGAAAGACTATTACAACTCAGCCAATGAAAAGCCAATACACTTCCAATGGGTTTTTTGTTTATAATAGCCCATCTATCTGGGCTCCCCCTTTCCTCCATAAAAGAACATTTATCTCCTTTGTGTGTAGTTTGCCATTTTACCACATATTTAAAATAGCAATTCTTTGTTGTTCCCAAATAAAACCATTTTGCTGGAGAAATACTTGGATGTACAGGTATTTGTGTAAGGTCAGCTACAGGTTTCAGTCTGTTGTAACTAGAATAAGTCCTTGCTTAACATCTGTCAGTAGGTTCTTCAACTTTCAATGAAATGACATATAATGAAACCAGTTTTACCGTAGGCTAATTGATATAAACAGAAGTTATGTTTCTACACCACCCCATCAACATTATAATGAATTAATGTTGAATGAAATTTTGTTCAAGGATCTGCTGTATTATCTATTTTAAAGATTACATTGTTCCATCTTTGGTAGTAGAGGCCTATTTAGGTTGGCTGCTGAGTCTGTAATAGTCTTTGATAGCTTTCCTGTAATCTGGTATATGAGGATGTGCCAGACTTATCTTGTACATTTCTTGCCACAAACCTGGAATCAACTAAATCCCCCAAAGACCCTAGACACTAGGGTGCTAGGGTCACCAACTACTATTGTGTTTGTCATTGTTTTTAGATGTTTATAGGGACAGAGTTAAGAAATACATGGTATGTGTGTGTGTGTGTGTGTGTGTGTGTGTGTGTGTGTGTGTGTGTGTGTGTTCTTTATATAATTCCGGTGAAATTTCTTATTCTTTCCTTTTAAATTCAGGATTACAGGATTTTTAACTTTCTCTCTACTGTATCAAATCTGTATCTCCTTTCTTCCACATTGAGAATTTAATTCTCAAGGACACATTGGTTACAAGGAAAAAATAATTTATAATTACTAATTTACTTTATCCCACAAATAACACAAAAACCATTTTCAAAATAACAATATTATCATCATTGGGAAATTTGATAATTAATATGTGTTCTTTATTAATATGTGTTTTTCAATCTCCTCAACTTTTAAAAAAGTTGTACTTAATCTATGTTAAATATAAACCATTACATACTATACTCTCTCTTTTTTAGCCTAATTTACTTTTATTTCTATAAGTAACTCTGTTTAATGCTTACTACCTATTGTCATGACAATTTTTTTCTAGTCATTTTGGTTGTCTGAAGTTTATTCTCTAGTAGATTCTCCAGAAAGTTTTGAGAAAACTATATTCCCTGAGTACTGCATGTTGGTTATAGTCTGTTTGAGTTCTTTATACTTAAAAGTTAATTTGGCTGACTATAAAATCCTTGATTCACATTTTTTACCTTGAATGTCTTAAATATGCTATTCCATATTCTTGTGGCATAAAACATTGTTGTCAAGAGGTCTTATGGTAATTTACTTTCTTTTCCTTATAAGTCACTTGCTCCTTTTGCCTAGAAGCCAACAGGATTATTTACCTTTCATTGGATTATTTTTTGGAGTTTATTGGTATAAACTGTCATGTAGTGTGGTAACCAGTCTTTAAAATGGCCTCAACATCCATGGGGGCATAGGCTACAAAGGAGACAAAACTGAACCTCGCGTCACTCTGCTTGGCCCCGGAGGATGGCTGGTTAGTCAGAGATGGGTAAGATTCCTCAAGGAAGGAACAACCTAAGACAAGGCACAGTCGCAGAGGGGTCATCAGGAGAGAATTTGGGGATCAACAGAGGTGGGGCACAGACCCTCACCTCCCCCCAACATTGCAGGGGCCTGAACCCTAGCCCCTTCTGAGGAAGGTCTCCTGCCCCCATGGCTGCTTCGTGCTTCCCATGCCCAGCTCAGATCAGGACCCAGGTGACCGACAGAGACTTGGCCGACAGCAGCTGCCCTCTCACTCCAACAAGAATTGTTTAAGTTGTCTTGTACCCATAGTGTGGGGAAGTGGGTTTATGATATCTAAATCCAGCCTACCACCAGGAATGCTCAGGACCTACTCAAGAAGGCAAATAATCCCTTCCACTAATATTTACAGGGTAAAATAAGATTGTTGTTAGAGTAATAAATTTGACAGTAAAATAGTAGTCAAGTTTTCAGGCAAATTTAAATTGGCTAGTTGAAACAAGCAAATATTCTAGAAAAATCAATTGTACTGGACAAAAAGGTGTTCCTAAAGTGTTAACTAAAATTTTTATTGGTACTTCATCTCATGATAAAATTGTGCACCATGTAATGAACCTAAAACAGTAATATTATAGTGCAAAAAGTTAAAATTTAAAAGCCATCAAGACTACATTATAAAATTTTCAAAAGCCTCAAGACTACATTATAAAATTTTCAAAATCAAAAAAGGAGGGGATAGTAGAAGAATATCATGTAAGGAAAAATATCCTGTAAGTAAATTACATCTAGAAAATTAATACTTTAGAAAATTAATTGTAAGGCTAAAAGCAAGACACCCATGAAAAACACACAAGGTGTCAAAACAAACCAGAGGAAAATCATTTGGGCAAAAAATGAAATAGGATCCCAAGTCAAATTTATAGAAAATATTCCTTTATTAACTTTTGGTCAAGAATATGTTTGTATATTTTCAGAAAACAACTCTGAGACCATATGGATTCCAGCAACAGAGAGGAATCGACAGGACTACTCCAGCCATGAAGACAGAAGAGAAGCAGTCCAGAGATGAAAGATGCTGACGTGGCCTTCCCATACTAGCAGTTAGCAGCTGTGCGTCACTGCAGGTTGCCAAGGACCAAACCAGAGAGGGTCAGACCAGCATTACCACCATTTGTCCACCATCCAGAACTGAAATGTCATGGCTGACATGTACACATAAGGAACTGTGTGACATTGAAATTGGGTCTCAAAAGAACTGTTGGCCCATAAAGAAACTCACTACAGACTGATTCATTTGCCTGTCAGCATAACCATTATTGCTTGTATCATTTTCGGTTCTTATAAGTGTATTTCTAATAGCACATGATCTCACTCATCTAGAGGAAATAATGAACAACATAGACTAATGAACAAGAACAGACCCAGAAACAAGGAGGCATGGATCAGACTGTCGGACCTCAGAGGGAGGGAAGAGGAGGTTGGAGGTAAAGGGGAGAGATCAACCAAAGGACTTGTGTGCAAGCATATGAGCCTAACCAGCAGTTAAGGACAACAAGGGGGGGGGGGCATGTGTGGGGAGGGGTGTGTGATGGGAATGGGGAGATGAGGACAAATATGTGATACCTTAATCAATAAAGAAATTAAAAAAAAAGAAAAAAAAAAAACAAAATGGCCTCAACATTTCCTCTGCTCCTTATACTGTATACTAGAGGCCTGGTGCATGAAATTTGTGCACGGGGTATGGGGGTGTCCCTCAGCCCAGCCTTCACCCTCTCCAATCTGGGACTGCTGGCTTCCTGCCTGCCTGATTGTCCCTAACCCTTCTGCCTGCCACTCTGATCAAACCACTCCCCTGCCAGCCTGATCAACACCTAACTGCTCCCCTGCCAGCCCGATTGCCCTTAACTGCCCTCCCCTGCCAGCCTGGTCACTCCTAACTTGCCTCCCCGCTGGCCTGGTCTCCCCAACTGCCCTCCCCTGCAGGCCTGGTCCCCTCTAACTGCCCTCCCCTGCAGGCCTGGTCCCCCCCAACTGCCCTCCCCTACAGGCCTGGTCCCTCCCAACTGCCCTTCCCTGCTGGCCATCTTGTGGTGGCCATCTTGTGTCCACATGGGGGCAGCCATCTTTGACCACTTGGGGGCAGCCATATTGTGTGTTGAAGTGACGGTCAATTTGCATATTACCTCTTTATTAGATAGGATTTATTCTGTTCCTCACATCAAAAGGTAGGGAGTATTTTTCCTTCTGAATTTGGGATGCTGTGTGACTGATTTGACCAGTCGAATGTAGAGAAAGTGACATTCCCAGCCACCTAGTGAGAAAACCAAGCTACAGAAGAAGCCACGTGAAGGAGAACAGAAATGTTCAGAATAACAGCTCCTGCTGAACCCCCAGATAACAATCATGTGAGAGAGCTATCTTGAATATTCTACTCCAGTTGAGTCTCCAGACTCATAGCTCCAGTTATAAGAGATAATAAAGCGATCATTGTTTTAGGATACAAAGTATAGGAATGGTTTTTAATACAGCATTAGGTAAATAAACATTTAGTTTGCTGTAAATGTTGTCCATGGTTTTTAATTTTGTTACCTAGTTGCTTTATCTGTTTGTATTTGGGGCTTTGGAGAGATGCTAAAACCATGTCCTGTTAGACCCTCTGCCAAAATCTTCCCAGAATCTGCTCTGACATAAGATTATAAGGTTCTTCTAGGATAGACCTCACTCAAGGCCTATGAAACCACTAGGAAGTGTAATTCAGAACCAGAACAGAACATAGGGAATTTATAGCTTCCCCATGTGAGCTTGGTTTTCTAATCAGCTTTAGAAGGAAATAAACTCCTTTCTCCTCAGTTTCTACCCCCTAATTCCTTGCAGTTCAAATAGAATAAATTAAGAATCCTTACAGCCCTGGCCAGTGTGCTTGATGGTTGGAGCATCAGCCTGAGTACCAAAGGGTCGCAGGTTCAATTCCCCATCAAGAGCTCATGCCTGGGTTTCAGGTTTGATCCCCAGCCTGGTGGGGGCAGATGTAGGAGGAAACTGATCTACATGCCTCTCTTGAGTCGATGTTTCTCTCTCTCCTTTCTCCCTTCCACTTTTTCTAAACATCAATGAAAAAAATACCTTCTGGTAAGGACTAACAACAACAACAACAGCAAAAGAATCCATATGTTTGTATTAGTTTTCTGGATAAAATTGGGCACCCAATTCTCTAGAACCAGATTGGTAAGAGTATCAGATAAAATTGCCAACAATCAAAAAGCTTGCAAAAAAAAATCAGAGTGAGTCATGTGGGTACTACATAATTTGACCCATAATTTTTAAAGCCAATCAGTTCAGTCCTTTATAAAAGTATTTATGGAGCAATTATGACCCAGGAACTAGGTATTAGGGCACTGGGTATGCACCAGTAAGCAAAACAAATATCCCCAATCTTGAGGAACTTAAATTCTAGTGACTTACAGTCTTTAAATATTTGTTCACTGATTGTCCTATTGTATCTTGAGCAGGCTCCTTTGAAGTGCCAACTCCACTTTCAGATCCCTACAACAAATACACTCCTTGAAGAGTCTTGGTAATTAGCATTTTATCCTTTTCATTACATTTTCAGTGATGATAGAGAGTCCATTGGAAATTGGTTTCTTTATCAGGGGTAGGGAATGTCCAGCCCATAGGCCCTATTAGGCCCACAAAATCACTTGGTCTGGCCCTGCCAAGGCATTAGGGGCGAGTTAATTAAATGTTTGACTAAATATAGCAGGCTAATTTTTAAGTTGATAATTTTGTATGGCCCATGAATAATGTTATAAATACCCAAATGGCCCTTGGCAGAGAAAAGTTGCCCCACCCCTGCTTTAGAAGCTACCCAGTTAGTCTTCTCCTTAAGCCAACTCTGATTTCAAAGAGTCACCAGAGTTAAAACCAAAATATGGCAAGCAGTTAGGGGAAATAATGAGTTATTTAGATTTAAATTACTTTTGTTTAACAACAAAAGTTACTTAGGGTGGTGCGTTAACATTTCTAGTCAGCGCAGAATTCTGTAACTGGATACTTCATTAATTAGTAAAAAATTTGGATCTGTATGTATATATGGGGGAAGGGAAATGAGAGAAAAAGCAGATGAGTAGTAGAGGTGGTTAAAAGGAAAAGAAGGAAATGAATGAAAGCCTGTATTTTCAACACCAACAATTTAGGCAAATCTAGTATTTTAGTAGGTTCTCCTTGTACAACCTGGTAATGTACATTAACAGGAAACTTTCTACCCACTCCTTGACTCTCCTTTTCCCATCCTTGTGTCTGCTGGGATCTATCAGTGGGTGGAAGATATTGTCATTGTTTATAATGTTCATAAGACTGCATGGATGTGAATGACATATATTTAGAAATCAAAATAAAGCTTTAGGAAGATCTTCAATTTAATGGAAACTAGTATAGTCATTTGGGAACCACAAAAGCTTTTTAGGGAAAATCTGCCTCTGCAGGCTGGAGGAAGTGTGGGTGTGCTGGAGTCCCAGTGACACCTTGTGATGTCAGTCACCCCCAGCCCGAGGTTGATTGGCTATGAAGAGCTGAAGCAGAGTTTAAATTCCTGCACCATCAGAGAAGGGTTCAGAACATCAACAGAAGAGTGGTTTTGTTGGGCATCAATTTCCTTTGTGAGAACTTCAGCCTGATCATCGAGATTTTTTGGGACAAATCTTTGTGAACCGAAGACGGTAAGACATTTTCATGGTTTAATTTTTTAAAAATGACTTCTGCTGTGTTGTTTGAAAATTATTAAATATGTGTACATGTTGAGAGACATGCTATATGGAGAAAGATGGGGAAAAATGTGCCTTGGGTAAAAATGACTCTCATTTTTTTTGTGCCTGTTGTTTATGCCATAGTAAACGATGATATTAAAATGACGTAAGTCAATAGTCAGGTGTTTTTCTCAGTGTACTTTAGTCAGATCTCTGCATAGTACTTTTGAAAAGGAAAGTTTACAGAACAGGAGGGCAGGTGGAAAGTAATTCAGAAGTTTAGCTTTAATTAACAAAACAAATCAAACTTTTACATTTAGGTTTCATGGATATAGTGAGGTTCATTACCTATAAGACATTATGAAAGAATCTAAAGTAGACTGACAGGATTTTCAAAATATGGTGTTTGAAGTGAAAAACCATTTAATGCTATTCATCTATAGAGCATCCAATAAAATTCATTATGAACTGAGTAACTGAAAGAAGATACTAATACCACTGAAATAAACCAAGAGTGTGATAATTATAATGCTTTTGTATTGTTTAGCTGGGTATTTATAGTAACATGATGCCTTGCATACTGTCAGAATTCAGTAAATGTTGAATACTATTGTCTTTTTAAGACATTTTCCAACCAAAGGGTTTGTATGCATGCATATGAGCATAACCAATGGACACAGACAGTAGAGGGTTGACAGTATGTGCTGGGGGGTGGGAGTGGCCTGGGAGTGGTCAATGAGGGGAAAAGGAGACTCATGTAATACTTTAAACAATAAAGAATTTCAATTAAAAATAATAATAAATGACAGCTTTTAACTGGTGGAAAAAAACATTTTCTAGTGCAGAATACTCCTGTCCATATGTATTTAAAAAATATTTTTATTGAGTTCAGAAAGGAAGGTAAAGGGAGAGAGAGAGAGAGAGATAGAAACATCAATGATGAGAGAGAATCACTGATCACCTGGTCCCTGCACACTCCCTACTGGGGATCGAGCTCCCAACTTGGACATGTGCCCTTGACCAGAATTGAACCTGGGACCCTTCAGTCCACAGACTGATGCTCTATTCACTGAGCCAAACCAGCTAGGGCTCCATATGTATTTTTATTTGCTGCATTTAATCCACTTGATCTGTGTTGGAAGTCTCCATAATGGAGAGCAGGGGCTATGGTGAGGCAATGCATTCTGGGTGACATATAGAAGATTCCATGTGTCATAGCAACACTTCTAGAAACCTGTCTTTTTCAAGAGCATTAACCTCTGGTAAACCATACATTTTGTTTAATTGATGGCCAAGTAGACTATTTTACTTTGATATGGTTGGTTACAACATGTGAACAGTTTTCTAAAGGGCATTAGTCTACTTACCTAACCCAAAATGGTGATGTGGACCAATGTGCCTCAGATGCTTAGAGGTCTTCCAAATCTATATCTAATTTTGGGAACCTAAAAGTTATTAAACTGTGGTTGAAGGCATATGACATGGAATTGATTGTAATTGATTTCAAGATAATTATAATTGGAGAGATGGGGAGATTTTTATTGATTTATTGGTTTGTTTTTCTGAATTCCTGATAGAATTAATGTCCTGGTCAAACTGCACTTTATTTTCAAAGAGTAATAATCAAACAAATTCTAGCTAATGTTCTGATTAGTTGGGTTTTGGGTAATTTTCCTCTTATAAGACCAGCTTATTATTGTTATTATACTCTATTGCACTCTCAGCACCTAGAATAGTGTCTGGCACATAAGAGGTACCCACAAATATTTGTTGACTACCAATGAAGGGATAAAGTGTTCATTAGTATTACTAAGAACAACCATGCTAAGCCAAAACCAAGCAAATTAAGCATGATAAATTGAGTCAATGATTTTTCAAGCTCTTCTTTCCTTCTTTTGGCCTATCCCTTCATTGTAAAGTATGTAAATTCAGTGAATTAAGATATATACTTTAGAAGTGAACATTAACTTTGAGGAAATTTCAGAACAAGTTTTCTTACTTGAGAGCACAAAGAAGTTTAGGCTATACTTGAGGGTAGCCAGAGGGAGAAGGAACTACAATTGCCCTCTTCAGATCCTAATTATTTTCTATCTTTTCAGCTCTGGGAAAACAATTAATGAAGGTTAAAAGTCTCTAATACATACACTGCCTTCCAAACAGGTGGAACTCAAATTGAGGTTGTTGATTTCCTTTTGTTCCATGCTCTTATGATAGAATAATAGGGTGTACGATGTAGGAGTGACATTTACCAATCACTGAAGAAGAATTTGAGGTTCTGGATTAATATATTTCAGGCTTGTAGCTATTTTGCTAATTTATTACTCAGAATAGGACTATTGCATATGTGATTGTAGTCTGTGTAGGGTGGCAGCAAAAAAGCTTATAAAAGTCTGGAACTCTCATTTGAAAATACATTTCACAAAAGTAATATTTAAAAAAATAAGCAACAGTAATTAAAGAAGATATTTCTTTTTAAAAAATATAGTTTTTATTGATTTCAGAGAGAAAGGGAGAGGGAGAGAGAGATAGAAACAGCAATGATGAGAGAGAATCATTGATCGGCTGCCTCCTACATGCTCCCTACTGGGGATCAAGCCCACAACCCAGGCAAGTGCTCTGACTAGAATCGAACCATGACCTCCTGGTTCATAGGTTAATGCTCAACCATTGAGTCATACCAGCTGAGCAAGATCTGACTTTCTTTAATGCTTGATGGCAGGTGATATTCTTTGGGAGGCAATGTCAGGTATCTCAGGACCCCAGGGTATATTTTATTCTACTTTATCAGACCTCCATTTGGGAAATTATTACTTTAGGTCAGGATGTTAATGGCATTTCTAGAAGCATAAGCATATTAGTGCATCTTGTGTTTCATGATAGTCCATTCCTGAGAAACTTGACTACTGGAAGCATATATTTCCTTTGTAAAAAAAAAAAAAAGCACACCCATACATTCATTGGTGTAGAGCACCTCCTCATTTTTGTTGTTGTTGTTGTTTTTGTTTTTTTTTTTTTGTTATTTGGATAAGAGAGAAAAGAAAACACAAGAAGAGAACTTAGTATTCATTGGCCTTTTATCAAGGCTGGAATATTTTCTCATTTTTCAGAGCATCAGATCACCACCCTATTCAAATTTCACTTTGAAAATTAAAATGGCGAGCAGCTTACTTTTCATTTGACCTGTGAAGCCAAAACCATTGGCATGCAGTTATTTTGAGAGTATCATATTTGGGGGAAACTTTCCTTTCCTTAAGAAATAAACCTAAGAACTTAAAAAAATGTTTTGAGTGTGGAAACAAAAGGGAAGTGTAGAGGAGGTAAATTCTACTCTCTTAGGGACTTCTGCTGGGCCTAAGAATTTAACTGACTTAAGACAGAGTGTCAGGAAAAAAGCATACAAGTTTTATTAAAATTTTTACATGTACATGGGAGCCTTCAAAAGAGAATGAAAACCTGAAGTGATGAGCAAAGAAAGCTGTTATACCTTTTAGACAACGAAACAATACATTTGTGAAGAATTGACAAGAAAGGGTTTGGGGCTATGGGCAGTAAATTGTGTAGAAGAGACTGGGAAGATAAGGGTTAGTTTAACAAGGCTTGTTTGTGCCTTGAGTCTCATCACTGGAGATAAGATGCCTTCTTTCCTTATGGTTCAGAGAAGATCGCTCACATGGAAGTTTGAGCTCCTATTTTCAGGAAGAAAAAGGTAGACCAGTGTGCCCTTCTTGCATCTACTGTTTCTCAAGTGCCTTTAGCTCAAAATAAGTTTCATGTCAAAGAGGCGTATTTGGGGATGAGATATTCTGCTTTCCTTCAGAAGTAATATCTTGCTGAATTAGGCTTGTTTTAGGTGCAGTTAAATATTTTCATATTTTCTCAGTTGATATTAGGCAAAGGATTTTAAAAATTTAAATAATTTCAAAATACAAGGACTAATATGACCTACACGGAATTAGGATAAAGAAAATAGCACACATTAAGAATGGCAATGTTGAAGAGGAATAATGCTCATGACAGAAAATGAGAGGCCCTGCTGGACTGCTTGAGCTACATGAACACAGAAATGAGGGATATGCTCAGCCTCCTATTTTAGGATTTCTATTGTTTTCTTGAATAAATTGAAAAAGAGGATGAAATGACTTCTCAAGCCCAATGCTTCAGACATTATTTAGCATATCCAGACATTTTGAGCAGTGTACACTTATTTTCTCAGATCAAGAGTTAAAACCACCTAGAGTACCTTAGAAACAAACTTCATGCCTATTCCCACCCTGGGTGAAGTGATTACTTACTCAGCAGTGGGATTTGTGCATTGGTATACCTTCAAATCTCCCCAGAGAAACTAATGAACAGCCAAGGTTGAGAATCTCTGCCTTTGATCTTTTGTCACTAATAAGGCATATATTTAACATTTGAAAAAACAAATAGACAATAGTGAAGTCTGCACCAAACTTGCAGGATTTCTTTTGCAAAATGTATGGAAGTCCATCTGACCAGTTTGTTAGGGCAAATGACTTTCCTTTTAAATCATTTCAGTAATTCTTTAGCATCTAGTACTTTTATTTTTAGATATAGAACAAATTACTTTCCAAGTTACCAGTTCTTGAGGTGTGAAGTGAAGCCTCCAGGAAAATGCAGTTTGATTTGGCCTGTTTCTTGGAGCATGATTCACAAGTGCATCCAAGCCTTAGACTTCCCGAGAGCCTTCAGTACTGTGAATGACACTTAAAAGAATTGAGCATATTCATGTAGAATGTGTGACTAAATGTAGCACAGGATACATTACGAGCTTTCTGGAGCTGTGATATGAAGCCTGCCATAGTGCACTTCTTGCAGATCACGAAAAAAAAAAAAAAAAGGCAAAACTGATATATTTTGTGTAGACATTATTATGAGGTTATACGTGACTGAAAAGCCACTTTGTGTGTGTGTGTGTGTGTGTGTGTGTGTGTGTGTAGACAAATGCCCACCAGCTATCAATGGTATCCATAAATATAGTTTTTTTGGGGGGAATATATTTGTCACGTTGTTCTGCTATACCTCGTTGCATAATTATTATGAAAGTAAATGGTCAGAAATTTATTCCTTTTTCTTTAAATTTCCCTTCATTTATCATATTTTAGGTGTTAGTGAAGAAGTATTATAGACCTCCTCATTAAAAGTTTTCAATTTATCTCTTAGCAGTAAGGTTTATTTTAAACAGCTTTATTGAGATATAATTCACATATATACTTTACCTATTGGAAGTGTACAGTTTAATAGTTTTCAACATATTCCCAGAGCTGTAAAACCATCACTGAAATCAACATTAGAACGTTGTCATCACTTCCAAATTCACCTCTTAGCTGTCATACCCAACTCCTGGCCAAACACTTATCTACTTTTTGTCTCTATAGATTTGTCTGTTTGGGATATTTCCTTTGAATGGAATTATACAATATGTGGTCTTTTGTGTCTGGCTCTTTTTCACTCAGTGTAATGTTTTCAAGGTTCATCTACTTTGTAGCATGTATCAGTAATTCATTCCCTTTTATGACTGAATAATATTTCATTGTATGGATCAAGTACATTTTATTCACCCATTTATCAGTTGATGGACATTTGGATGAGTTGTGTATGTGTGTGTGTGTGTGTGTGTGCATGTGATGAATTATGTCTTAAATAGGAAGAAACTGTTAGAAAGTTGAAGCTCCTATATTTTTGTAGCCTGGAGAAAAACATCTGTCTTTCATCACAGGTGGAGGTGTCACATCCAGCTATGAAGACCAGCATTCTGCTTATGTTCCTTTGGGGGTTGTCCTGTGCACTTCCAGTAAGTATCAGGATAGGGATATCTGGGACACACACACACACACACACACACACACACACACACACACACACACACCTTTTATACCTAAAACTTCACATTTTTCACTGGCTATGAGCCAAGGTGGCTGTGTATGTTCCAGTCAGATGAAAACAGTAGTTTCTTAGGAAGCTGCTTTCTTTAAAATACTGAGTTATTCTTTATGAGCCGCCATTCATATAGCCACAAGTCCCAATTTTCTTCCTCATAAGCAGTGGCTCTCAACGTACATCCCTAGACCAGCAGCATCAGCATCAACTAGAACTTTGTTAGAAAGTACATTCTTGAGTCCTACCGCAGACCTGCTGAGCCAGAGTCCAGGGATGGGACATAGCAATGTGTTTTAGCAGGTCTCCAGGTGATTCCGGTGCTTGCCAAAATTTGACTATCACTGTTCCTAATTAAGTAAAGTGTTAATAGCTGCTGCCTTGGAAATTTCTCTGTGGGCTGACCGTGTGAACTTAATTTTCTAGGTAGCCAGGTATCAACATACTGAATCTGAGAGCTCTGAAGAATGGAAGGTGAGTAGAAATACAATTTTTTGAAATATTTTTATTTTAATATATTATTAGTATAACCCAAATCATCTCCACTGTAAATGTTGAAACTATGAATGATTTAATGAACACATCAATAACTTATGACATAGGTAGTAAGAGCTATAATTTCTAGTTCACATAAGGAAATTTAGTTCATATAATGCTTCAATTCCAACTTACCAGTATAATTTGGCAAGGAAGCCTTTTTTCCTTTAGCTTTATTTTCATAATGGATGTGTATCGTAGTGCAAGGGGATGGTGACAATGAACCAAGACTGCCCTTGGAGGAGTAGGACTAGAAATGTGTCTTACCAGATGTCTGGGTAGGCAGAGGGTCAAGTCCTAGAAAGTGAGAAAAGAAAGAATGAGAGGGTACTAGAGTCTTTGGAAGAAAAGCTAATGTTGGTTGAGTGTCGACTCCGAGCAACCTGATAGTTATTAACTCTCAGTAACTCAAGAACCATTTCCAGGCGTGGTTCTGTGTGCTTTGCATGTATTAACTTCCTCAATCTTCACAGCACCCAATAAACTAGGTCTTGTATTTTATTCTCATTTTACAAATGGGAGCCCTGAGACATAGAGAGTCACCCCGTCTGTCTGGGCTATATAGTTAATAAGTCTTTAGAGCCAGACTTTGAACCCAGGTCACTCTGGCTCCAGAATCCACATTCTTTACCAGGGTGTTCCATCCCTGTCAGGAAGATGCCAGGTCTAGGAGGGCAGTAGGTTCTCAAGATTGGAACTACGAGTAAGGGCTAAGACTTAATGCTAATTGGGAGTGTTTTGTCCATTATCTTGTTTTCTGCTGTGTATGACACAGCTTGGGCACGATGCTATTAGTTGTAGGAAGATAATGCCAGAGGCCTGAGATGGGGCCCTGCCCCTCCCTGAGGCTGGAAAGGACATTGCAGGATCCTTTCTGGTAATTTACTTCAGACATGTCTGTAGGCTAGTTTATTTAAAAGCAGCCACTGTAGATCCTTTCACTCCTTCAATCAGACGCTCCACGAGTACTACAAACATGCTGTGTTCTCAAGCCCAGTCTTGGTATGAGAAGAACTCCAATGTCTGGCTCCTTCCACCCCTTAATTTCAAATAACTGGAGCAGAGTCTGTCATTGTGCCTGCCTGCAGTGTCACAGGGCAAAGACTTACTAGTAAATGAGTGTCGCTCCTTCTTCCGAAGAGCTACCAGTATCTCCAGCCTAGCACTGCTGATAAGCCCTGTTGATAGCTCCTCCCTGCTCTACTTTGTCTTCACACTCATCTCTCAGCAGCTTTGAGCCTCATGGGACTTTGGGATTTTGCCTTGCTCAAAGGGAAGGAGAAGAATAGGCGGAGAAAGGGCATCAGAAGTGACTCAGGCATATTTTAGAGTTCTTAGAAGATTAAAGAAAGTGAAATAAATCAGAACTATGAGTAATTAAGTGTCAGATTTAGAATTTGTGTTTTGTTTTGTGACCTTATGTGACGAGAAAGATTTAATGGCTTTCTCTGTTCAGTTTTGTCTACTACTGAATTTTATAAAGTAGGTGTTCTCAATGGATCATTACTTTAGTTTATATCATATTGAACAGTTCTCACTATGTTTCTATAGGCACTAGCTGAATTCATCCTCATAGAAATCATGTGGAGTAAGCACAGTGGTTGCTAGTATTCTTAATTTGTGAATAAGAAAATGATATCAAACATGGGAAGTGAATTGTCCAAATTAACATAGAGTGACCAACCACTGAAATTTACCTGAGACTTAGGGGTTTCCTGGGACACATGAATTTCAGTGCTAACACCAAGATGTTGGTTTTCAGGGCTAAAACCCAAACCAAGTCACTAATTGAGACTTAAATCTGGGTCCTGAATTCGTGCGGTGTTTTTCCTATCTTACGTTTCCTCTAGGTTGTCCAAACAACCCATTTCCAAGAAAGTAAAATTTTCTCTAAGTACCAGATATACAGAAATCTTCCAGGTCTTTTATATCATAAGATTTTTCTCAGGCCATCAGTCATCTCACACTCATTTTTTAGCTATTTCATCATAAAATGTCATTATTAGTCATGTAAATTCAAAATATATACCAAGAAGCTTAAAAAGAATTACATAAAAGTATTCTAAATATTTGTGATGGCATGAATCATCTGTGAAGGTGTAACTTGTTTCCCTTCCTTTTTTACAGGGTCATTTGGCTCAGACACAAACACCACCATTGGTAACTATCTCATTTATTTGTTGTCATAAACATCTCATAAAGTAACTTTAACACTCTTCCCATCACCTCAGGCCATTTGGAAAGTTGTAAACCCAAACCACAAGCAATTTATGTGCATCATATTTTTTCCTTTCCTCAGGAATTACTAAACAAACTTTTTTTTTCCCCCTTTTAGGAGAGTAGTGAGTCATCAGAAGAAAGTAAAGTTAGCTCAGAGGAGCAGGTAATTAAACAGACCTTTCTTAACTTTTCAGACTGTTTAGGAATGGAAGGAAATGATGTTAGATTAAATTACCTGGCAACTGTTCTAAATATAATATTTTCTAACTATTGGTTATGCTGACTAAAAAGTCCCATAAAATAAGAAGGGAAAAATGAGTGGGAGAATTCAGATGTGCACATGCTGTTCATTCCATATTTGTCACTGGAGCCAGATTATAGACATTGTGGCCCTAAATATCCCTCTAGTTAAAAAGAACACACACACACACACACACACACACACACACACACACACACACACAAAGGTCAGAGACTACGTTAGACAAGCAATAGTTCACTCGTTAATTAAAAATGCTGCTTTTACAATTAGAGCAGTTCAGATGGGGTAGAGAAAAGTGTTCTGGCTAACATGACATGAAGTGCCGGCTGGGCCTGGAGACCTCCTTCATGTCAGGACTCTGTTAAGGAGAGATTAGGAGAGCCCTGAGGAAAATGGAATGAAACAGGGGTTTCAGAAATGACTTTCTCTTTAAAATAGTTGTGGTTCTGGGATTGAGAAAAGTTGACTTAGCTTATATCTCTTTAATACAAAAATACCTGTCTTTCTTCTCCTTTTCCTCCTCTCCCTTCATTTCCCTAAGACTAACTGTCATTACTTCCTTAGCTGTTTTATCATTTCTGACCAAACTGAACCCAATGGGGCTCCAGAGATTCCAGGAACCAGGTTTTTCTCTGCAGTTTTGACCCATGTTTCATTTTATACTCGACTGCAGTTGCAAGATGAATTATTAGGCTTTGTACCACTATTGACTAAAGGTTTTTCAGAGGAACATTCAAGAAATTTATAAGCACAGAACTGGGAAAATGCTCTTTTCTGCAGATGCAGTGATTTATTACCCTAGTGGTCGCTGTGCTTACACGAGGGTAACAGTCTCTGCTTGAGGAGGGTGCCATAGGTGCCTGATGAGGTATGGAAAGCTAAACAGATGTTTGGTTCCAGCATATCAGTGTAAACTAGCGATGGAAAGAGATCTCATCATTTTGTACTCCCGATTGGAAATTCAGACATTGATCCATAGGAACATGTAGAAAAAAGGAAAAAAATTAGCAAGAATGTTCTAATATAGGCTATGACAAAGAGCAGATTTTCCAGACCTCAATGATGATGACTCACTATCCTTCCTTATCTGTGTAGAGCATCCCATTGTTTTACTTATGGGGATAATCTGTGTGAGCTCTTAGAACTAAGCTGCCTGGGCAGTCACACTATTGCAGTCTTCTAGCTAAACCTTTCACTGGCATAATAAGATATAAACATGGTTTGAATGAGATAGATACCTTATTGCAATATTTTACTTTTATTTTAGCTAAAGGTTTCATCCTCCTGCCCTAATATATCCACCCCCTCTCCCCAATTTATTAGAAAAAAAATTGGGGTCTTTTACAAATCATTCAGTATTTTAAAAAATTCTGTCTTAAACCAAATATTTTGGTGAGTGAGCATTCTAAACCAACTCTTTACAAAAAAATTCTCTGAGAGTTTTATTTAAGGAATCATACTTATAATATAATTTGAGGTTCATAAATGTGATTCAATAGTTTTTGAGAATTTTTTGCAGCATGAGTGAATTATCTTACCTAATAATAGACAAACATGTAAATTGACCATACCCCGGCTACGCCCACAGCCAATCAGAGTGACTATGCAAATGATCCCAACAAAGATGGTGGGTTAATTTGCATATGCAGGCACGGAGCGGCCTGGAGGGGTGGGACACCTGCTATGAGGGGCAGGGGGGACAGCGGAGGGAGCTACAGGAGCAGTGCTCCCGACAGAAGTGAGGACTTGCCGGCTCCTGGTTGGGCCAGGAACAGGGACTTGCAAGCTCCCGGGCGGCTGGGATTGAAGCCAGGGGAAGGAAGGCCTATTCTTGCATGAATATCATGCAATGGGCCTCTAGTGTTTATATAAAATGGAAAGACTCGAGTTTTACCTCTCCTTCCTTCCTTTTGAACCTTTGGTAGAAATGTTATGGAGCAGTAAAATTGACCATGGTTTAGATGAGGGATACAGGAAGAAAAAAGCAGAAAGAACCTAGATGGATACTAGATAACACAAACCCTCTATATCACCTTCTAAAGTACTGACCATGTCTGTTAACGTCAAACTCCAGGTAAATGAAGACCCAAGTGACAGTGCCGAATCAGAGGAAGGCCTGCACCTTGCGGATCATCCATATGCTCATAGGCCAGCTGGTGGCTTTTCTAGGAATGGAGGAAAAGAAGGAGCTGATAAAGATGATGATGAAGATGACAGTGGAGATGACACCTTTGGTGATGAGGACAATGGCCCAGGACCTGAAGAGACACAAGGAGGAAATTCTAGACTCAATAGTAATGAAGACTCAGCAGATGCCACACAGTCCAGGGAAGACAGTGCCTCTCACGGGGAAGACAGTGGCCAAGATACCACCAGTGAGAGCAGGGACATTGACAAGGAGAGTGAGAGTGAGGAGCACTGGGTGGGAGGTGGCAGTGAGGGAGATAGCAGCCATGGGGATGGATCTGAGTTTGATGATGAAGGAATGCAGAGCGATGATCCAGACACCATCAAGAGTGAGAGAAGCCACTCCAGAATGAGCAGCGCCAGTGTCAAATCAAAAGAATCAAAAGGAAATAGTGACAAGCAAGCCAACACTCGGGATTCAGGTGATAGCCAATCAGTGGAGAATCCCGGTAGGAAATTTTTCAGAAAGTCCCGCATTTCTGCGGAAGATGACAGAGGTGATCTTGGCAATAGCCGAGAAGAAGTCAAAAGTGACTCCACAGAAAACACCAACTCCAAAGAAGCTGGCCTCAGCCAATCCAGGGAAAACAGCAAGAGTGAAGCTCAAGAAGATAGTGCGGAGAATCAGTCCCAGGAAAATAGTAAAAATGAACAAGACCCCAGTAGTGAGTCTAGTCAAGAGGTTGACCTGCCATCTCAAGAAACCAGTAGTGAATCTCAGGAAGAGGTATTGAGTAAGTCCAGGGGTGACAACCCAGATAATACCTCCAGTCACTCAGAAGATCAGGACAACAGTGACTCCACTGAAGAGGACAGCTTGAGCACACCCTCCAGTTCAGAAAGCACATCCAGAGAGGAGCAAGCTGATAGTGAATCCAATGAGAGCCTCCAATCCTCGGAGGAAAGCCCAGAGTCCACTGAGGATGAGAACAGCTCTAGCCAGGAGGGCCTCCAGTCTCACAGTGCCTCCACAGAGAGCCAGAGCCAGGAGAGCCAGAGCGATGAGAGCCAGTCTGAGGAAGATGACAGCAGTGATTCTCAGGACAGCAGCAAATCACAAGAAGATAGCAACTCCACTGAGAGCAAGTCAAGCAGTGAGGAAGATGGCCAGTCAAAAAACACTGAGATAGAAAGCAGAAAATTAACAGTTGATGCTTATCACAACAAACCCATTGGGGATCAGGACGACAATGACTGCCAAGATGGCTATTAGCATCAGCTTTCCTAAGAAGTGGCTCTCAGGTTAAGGAGTCTTAGAGTTTGGAGAGTAGGGAAAGAATTATAACTATAACTTATTGATGCTTATATCAGACCGATAACTGAAGGCCACTTCTTTCTGAAAGGAATTGCTGGACATTGTATTTGTTTCTAGGGTGTCACCAACCATAAAGGTTTACATAAGTTGGAATGACACCAGAACACACTCAATGAAACTGGAAGCAAGGAAAGATGTGCATTATAGCTTCACAGCTGAAATAGTTCCTAACTCATGAACCTAACAAACAGTTATTGAAATTCTATTATGTACCAAGCACTGTGCTAGGTGCTAGGGATATTAAGAAGCTCAAGGCTTGTTTCTTGCTCCTGAGGAGCTTATAGGAGGATAAATAAAGCTAAAAAGCTAAAGAGGAATACATATGAGAGAAACAAAAATGATTGCAATACTATGTGGTGAGTGCTATAACAGAGGTATGAACAAAATTTATGAGAGCATAAAAGAGGGCAACCAACTTTGCCTTGGAGAATCAGGGAGGGGAGGGCTTCACAGCAGAGAAGAGCCTGGATCAGACCGTTTCATAGGATTTCTTCATTGAAGATGAGAGAATTTCATTTATTCTTGAGATAAGCAATAGTAAATCCTATATGATGGAATGTTTAGTTTGTGAAAGCACTTTCAAGTTATGAACCAGTGTGAGATGTTTGGATTAACAAAACTTTTTTTCAACTAATTTATCATTTTTGACACTTTTTTGTGGCACTCCCATGAACATCACCTCATTGACTACTGGTGATGATGTGGAGGACTGGGTGGGGAGAGTGGGAGAAGAAGAGTCCTCTTTAAAAAGATAACTTTTAGCTTTATTTTTTTTTCTAAAATCAGTCTATGTGCAATTCTAGAAAAGCTGTCTTCTGAGTGCTTTACATATGTTGCACATAACAAAATTGTATCTCTAGAATTCAATTGATTTTTGCCAAATTCCCTTTGAAATGTTACCTCAACATAAAATATTTGTTTTGTAATAAAGATGATAATATTCCAAAGTATGTGCTTATTTTTTTATAGTGATATTATTAGGCTGTCTTTATACTAAACAACTCTTCCTTTAAAACATCACAAAATAGTTTATTTCTTCCATTAAAATGAAAAATTTTCTTAAATTATTTTTTAAATTAAATTTTATTTATAATTCAGGTAGCATTTTGATAAAATTACTTTACATGTTGCTTATAATATGCCACTGGATATACCTGTTATAGACAAGGAAAAAGAAAACAAATTCTCAACTTTTTATGAGGCCACGCCAAAGGGTTGCAGTGTTTGAATATAACATTAGTTCTTGCTGGTCTTTTAGATTTGACTTTTAAATAAACTCTGGGAGTTAAAGGGACACATTCCTTATATTTTTATTTCTTTGGAGAAACTTACTTCACTTCAGCACTTCTACTTTCTGAGTGTGCTTTCAGCCACATTTCTACTTAGAGTACATGGACATTTCTCTACAAATTTATTAAAAGAATCAAGAAGACTTCCTAACTTTGAGTCTGACCCTTCTCATTTTTCACTGTTCTCTCACAATGTCAAAGCAGTGGAGCAGTGGTCACTTGGGGAGATCATATATGTATACACACACACATACATACACAGGATGGAGTAAAAGCAAATATACAGTTGTCTCAAATATGATACAATTATTAATAAATGATAACAATAAAACAATAAACTCTTTCATGTACTCACAAATATATATATATGTATATACATATATATATATGTGTATATATATATATATATATATATATATATATATATATACACACATATACATAAATACAGGGTGTCCCAAAAAATGTATAACCACATTTTTCTAATAGCTCAATTGACGTTTGTTTCTTTTTCAGATTTAACCCATTGGAATCAATAATTATTCCAAGTGTGTATGCATTTTTTGGGACATCATGTATATATAATTTTTTCTTAATCCTCCCCCTTGAGATTTTCATTCAGCACACCTGGAGTGAAACTCAGAGTTCAGTATTTTTTAAGTGGATCCGGGAAGATTCTGATGTAGCCTATTCACCTACATACATTTGGATTCCCTGACCCTATGAACTAATTATCTGGTTCTATTAACCTACAAGTTCTGGCCAACCCACAGGTTTTTCTCAGGAGACCTGCTTCAGGCTCAGACTTCTGGGCGCCTGAGGCCAGGTTCTAACCACTCAAATGCCTTACCTTACCCAGGTGATTGTATGGAATGAACACCTAATCCAAAGGGAATTGCCCTCTAGGTTGGCCAGCAGCATCAGAGCAGGAATGTTGCAAAGGCCCTACCAAAACACAAACGATAGTGGATTGAAGTCTAATCTGATCTTCACTCTCTGGAAATTTGGATATTGGGAGAGGGAGAAGTTAGAAAGTGGTCTGAACAAAAACAGGAGGGAAAACACCGAGATGCAGAATAAAGAGAGAACACAGGAGAACAAAACTGAAAATCATTGAGCTCTGGATGCTGAGGGGCAAAATCATAATCCTCTTATTCTCATGCTTGGTTCTTGACTCTCTGATTGCCCCAGACCTTCTAGACTTCCTGTGACATCCTTCCTCACAAGTGCTAATTGTATCCTTATAACACATCCAACTTGCTTGAGGCAGACTGAGTCAGTCTTTGGTCCCTGCAACAAAAAGCCCAATGAAGTCAGACTCATAAACGTAGCCAGTGTTTTGAAGTCATATAACTCCTTAACCAAATTAACTCACAGGACATTTAGAAGGAAAAACAATGATAAGAATTTCAGCTATGTTCATGATAGAAATAATCTTAAGCAGATGTGGGGAAGTTTTAAGTTTCTATCAACTCATTTTATGTACAAGGTATAGATTTTGGTCCATCTTGTGATTAGAAGTGGTATAGAAATATTATCCAAAGGAAAGCTAGCTGGGTGGGCTTGGTCTTGAGCTTTAAAGATGTAGAAGTTTCCTCATGGAGGCCCTCATTGAAGTCTATAGTCGATGGTTCTACTTGGGAAGACAAATCACAATTAGAAACCAAATTTTAATTTATAATGGGAAATAATAAAGAATTACAAGTCTATAAGGTAAGCATAAATGAGAACAGGGAGAATTATGTGACATGAATGCTTAATAGCATTGGGCTAAAATAAGATAATGAATCTATGATACTCCATGGGAAATCTTACAGTTGGAGCTTAAATGCTAGAAACCTGACTCCTCCTTTCTTAGAAAGCGCTCACAAGATCCATCATCAAGTCTTGGCTTAGTGACCCTTAGTTTTCAAGCTTATTAGGGCTAATTCACTCTTGGTTAAATGGCCCACACTTTCTTTACATTGAACAGCACAGTCAGTTTGGTTTTTGTGGAGTCCTGCTGGCCTGGAAGCCATTTTTTTCTTTTCCAGGTGATTTTGCATATATATGCAGATCTTAAAATGTAGTTTCTAAATAATCATCTTAGTTTATTTCTTCTAGTATTTGGATAAGTTGGGCAGTCTCTGCAGCTCCCAAATAAATACAAATTGATAGGTTTGCAATATAAGACCTTTCTTATGTTGAGGTATGTTGAATCTATTCCCATTGTTATTTTTTCATAAATAGGTGCTGGGTTTTTGTAAAATGTTTTTTCTATATCTATTGATATGATCTCATGGCTTTCATCTTTCCTTTTGTTTATGTGGTGTATCACATTAATTAATTTGCAGATATTGTACCAACCTTGCAACCTAGGGATCATTCCCACTTGATAAATGGTGTATAATTTTTAATGTATTTCTAAATTCAGTTTAATAATATTTTGTAGAAGATTTTTGGATCTGTGTTAATCAGGGATATTGGCCTATAATTTTCTTTCTTTGTAGTGTCTTTATCTGGTTTTAGAATTAAGATAATGCTAAACGCATTAAATGAGGTTGGAAGTCTTTCCTCCTTTTGAATTTTTTGGATGAGAGGATAGATGTTAGTTCTTTGAATGTTTGCTAAAATTTACCCGTGAAGCCATCTGCTCTAGCACTTTTGTTCGTTGGAAATTTTTAGATTACTGCTTCGATTTCATTGGTCATAACTGGTCTGTTCAGATTTTCTGTTTCTTTTTGATTCAGTTTTGGTAGATTGTATGTTTCTAGGAATTTATCCATTTCTTCCAGTTTATCCAATTTATTTATTTATAGTTGTTCATAATATTTTCTTACACTCCCTTGTATTTCTGTGGTACCAGTTATTATTTTTCCTCTTTCATTTCTGATTTTATTTATTTGGATCCTATCTCTTTTTTTTTTTCTTGATGAGCCAATCTAATTTATCTTTTCAAAGAACCAGCTCTTGGTTTCATTGAACCTTTGTATTATTTTTTTAGAATCTATTTTATTTCCACTGTGAACTTTATTATTTCCTTCCTTCTACTCACTTTGGGCTTTGTTTGCTGTTCTTTTTCTAGTTCCTTTAGGTGTAAGTTTAGATTGTTTATTGAGGAGTTCTTATTCCTTAAGGTAGGCCTGTATAGCATGCTATGAATTTCCCTCTTTGGATTGCTTTTGCTGTGTCCTATGGATTTGGGGTTGTTGTGCATAAACTTGTAATTTAGTGGAGAAATTTATTCTTAAATCCCTCAAAGCTTCCCATGAAGATATATATAAGACCAAAGATTACTATAAACAATTTTTAAAAAAGAAATACCATGGTGATGTTGAAAAAACTAGCAATATTGATGTTCAAAAAGGGAAGCTTATGCTAAAGCCTTTAGCAAACATGATTTAAGGCACAGCAAAACTGATTCAGTCACTGATATTGCCACAAAGCAGTGAACACTGTGGCTGTTACTCCTGATCCCACTGGTAATTACTTTAGATTCTGTCAATAGCACTAGTACTACAATAACACTGGTTCTACTGATCCTAGTTGTCACTGCTGCCAGAGACCATTCTTTATGTACCTTGCTTCACTGTATCACGGTTCTCAATTCAAAGTCTGTGGTAGATGCATAAAGTTAGCAGAGCTTGTAGTAGGTATCCATGCACTAGTTACAAAGGATCGTAGAAAGTATATTTTCAGCTTCTGTATCACAAGATAATTTTTGTTTCTCACCCAAACATATAAGGAGGTAATATATGTACCACATGTAGGAAGGAAGTTCAGATGCTGGGTGAGCAAAATGATTGTAAAGTGTCCCACTTATGTGAGGGAAATCCATGTCCATGCCAAAAGAAGGAACAGCATTAATACCATGGGAATGATGAAGTCAACTTCCATGGCTGTGGGTGTGATCCATGTTGGTGAAGATGAGAGAAGTAATATCAAGGGCATGCATTGGAATACCAAGGAATTCTTACAGGGAGCAGAGGGGCCTTGAAATAAGAGAAAGAGAGATGATATTTATTAAACAATCAGCCTGCTCCAGATCCTGTGCTACGTGTCTCACCTTGGGCCAGAGTTCTAGGAATTCCACTGATGGAGATAGAGATTAGAGATTTCATCTATATGTTCTCAGGCTGCTGTGGAAGACAGGGAGAAAAATCTCTCATTAAATATAGTCAAGGCACCCCAAAACTAAGCTTAATGAGGGAAGGTATACTTAACCCCCCCTAAAATTATTTGTTCAATTTTTGATATAGAGAAGCCCAAATATATTTTCATCAGATTCTCAAAGGAGTCCATGACTAGGCTTCTGGAATCTATTCAATTAAATAAAGGAAATAACACTGATAATCATAATATCACTGATAATCATAATATCTGCCGACCTTGTTTGGTAGAACTATTGTATTCAGGGAAAACCCAGGTCAGTGTGGATGAATAGACTTGGGAATATAGCATAGCATGTTTCATATTATATGCATTACTTGCATATTATAGCTAAAGCTATATACAAAGGAAGAGGGTTAATCATAGAATGTTTTTGATCAAATGAATATAAATTTTAAACTTTTCAAATGTTAATAGGACACATAATGAAAATAAATGTTCTCAAAATAAAAATTTAAACCTATAGTTCCTTTGTATTCTAAGTATATTTAGATTTTGGGTTGTATGTAGATGTTGTAGAGAATGATCCCTAATATTTATTCTACTGTTATTTGTATTAGTGATAGAAATCTTTGGGTAGGGTCCATGACTGGCCAGATGCAGACTTCATTTCCCAGGCTTCCTTGCAATAGGCACACATATGAGTTGAAGTGGCATGCTCTGCCTCTTTCTTTTCCTCTTCCCATTGACAGGAAAGTAGCAACAATTGTACCGAAAGGTACCCTTCTCTTGGCTATTTCATGAGAGAGAAATGAACTTCAATTTTATTTAATTCACCGTATTTTGGGGTGTTTTTCTTACAGCAACTTAATCTACATTATCACTAACACATGTATATATGTGCATATTAAGTCTATATAAGTACAATTTAGAGTTCTTACCAGAAACACTGAGTAATATGTTCTTTATTTATTAATTGAGGAAAATGTGTTCTTCAATTGTGCTCTCACATAATTTTTGCATACTCAGTAGTCTTTAGTTATCTAGATGAAGTTGATTTTTAGACTGTGAATTACTAATGAGGTATACAAAAAAGACACAAAAGAATCAGCTAAAATGAATGAAATATTTAGCCTTTGCAAATATGAGACTTGGAGAGAATTCCCCAGCATATATATTACTTTTTGGGAAAAAAAGTATGTTGTGCCAACTGCTAGATACCATTTAGGAAATTTCTATGTTGAGGACTAAAATTGTTGGTCAGAATTTCAAGTTGTGATGATTATTTAAGTACAATATGCAAATCGGCCTGTTATGAATGAATGCAATGAAAATGAGGTACGAATGTTAGCTTGCTTTCATTCCATTGTAAGCTGTCGAATAGCACCCGGTTCTCAGCCCTGGCTGCACATCCCCTAAGGAGCTTTAAAAAAAAAAGTCTTTGCCCAGGCTGCCTCAGAGATTCTGATTTAATTAGTCTGGGTTTTGGCTTCGGCACTGGTAGTTTTTAAAAGGCCCGGGTAATCCTGAAGTGTAGCCAGCATTGAGAACTCCCGCTATAATAGAACAGTTAGTTCTAGAAACATTGGGCCATCCTTGAGTCCAAGGTCTGGCTTCAATTTTGGAGATAAAACACTAAGCAAACTCTGATCCCATTTTGTATGACGAGTTGAATTCTTCTGTCAGGCACACAGGCGTGGCTGCTTCCTCTGCCAGCACGTAAAGAGGCCCAGCATTTGAGTAACTGCAGCATTTAGCTCTCATCATCTCCTGGATGGTGATGAGTTAAGACATAACAAGTCAAAAAAATATGCGAGGATATTTTTGCTGTTTGGTAAAAAGGTCAGTCAGAATATAGCATCTCTGAGTTTTGCTCTCATTGGCTTTCTATCAGCATCTGTCTTGTCCTCAAAATAAACCTTACTTAAGCTCGTGAATGGTTTCCCTCTGTCCTTGCACTGCGATTCAACAGATGGAAGAAATTATAGCAGGAGCAGCAGCTACAGACTGTAGAGCCCATGGTCAGACACACAAAACAGAAAGCCTGGCTTTCCTTTGTCAGGAGATCATAACTATTATTTTAAGCAACTGCATATAAATGCAGTGTTTGGTCAGAGACTTTATTGTGTAACTGATATGAAAGAGACCATTACCATCCTTTTCTGTAACACAAGCCACGCTTAGAAATTGTAGGTCTAGCAGATTGTCTGGATGTCCCCTGTGGGGTAGGGAGTGTGCAGGAAGTCTGACTGTGACCTTGATGTTGAGCCCACATCCACCCCCACCCCAAAGATAACTTCAAAGCTCCCTCATCTCCTTCCTGGGGTGGGTGTTTCCCTACCACGTCTTGCCCCCTTCACTCCCCAGTCAATACCAAGCTATGGCAATAAATAGCGCATTTACATAGGTGGAGAAAGGACAAACTTTGTTCTGCTTTAAAATGGCAACACTATTAGTAAGAGGAAGGTTTTAAAAAATATATATCTTGTTGGTTGTTTTACAGAGAGGAGGGCAGCGGGATAGAGAGTTAGAAACATCGATCAGCTGCCTCCTGCATACTCCCTACTGGGGATGTGCCCACAACCAAGGAATGGAACCTGGGACCCTTCAGTCGGCAGGCCGACGCCCTATCCACTGAGCCAAATCAGTCAGGGAAGTAAGAGGAAGTTTTGTTTGTCCTTTAGATGATTCACTCTGAGGGTGGAGGTCAAAATGCCATTGTCCTTTATCCTGCCTTATTCAGGACTTAAAGATATGAATTATCCTCTACTTTTTTCTGCTGCAGCTTCACTAAGGGGATAACACAATGGAACTGGTGACCCCAAGGGGATGAGAAAGGACTCAAATAATGGAGGGGATAAAAGGAGGGAAGAAAGAGGAAGGCCAGAGAGAAGGGACCCCCTCATGCCCATGGGAATTGGGTTCCAAATAGACTAATTATTGCTTTGAGGAACAAAGTGAAGAGCTATTTGTATTCTTCCCTGGAAATTGTATGTGTGTGTTTGAAGGGGTGGTGTTAAGATTTTCTCTCTGGGAGTATATCATACCTTCCCATCTTCTCAGATATTAAGGAGAAGATTGAGGTTGGGGGGGATGGGTCACAGCAAGTCTGAGCGATTTTGGCAAATTGACATCTGATACACATAAGGTAAGAGGCTAAGGGAAGGTCCTATACAAGAAAGTGGGACAGGATGCTTCAGACGTTGGCCCAAACTAGATTCATGAGGTTCAGAATCTGATACAGAGCGAGGGTACCCCAGAGAAAAGGTGAGTGTTCGCCATGCCCCAGTTCACCCTGACAGGATTTAGCATGAAAAGTTCCAGCAGTGGATGCACAGCGTGACCTCGGGCCACCACTCTGTGCCCAGGCATATTTTTCTATAGTTGCAATTATAGAGATTTTTAATTTTCTCATCTAACTTACACATTTATTTTGTTAATCCTCACCCAAGGATATTTTTTTCCATTGATTTTTTTTAGAGAGAGGGAAAGACAGAGAGAAACATCGATGTGAGAGAAACATATTGATTGGTTGCCTCCTGCACGCACCCTGGCCAGGGCTGGGGCTGGAGAGGAACCTGCAACCAAAGTACATGCTCTTGACCAGAATTGAACCCAGGACCCTTTGGTCAGCAGGCTGATGCTCTATCCACTGAGTCAAACTGGCTAGGGCTAACTTATACATTTTTAATGTTTTACAACTTCAAAGTTATAATAAATTACTTAATTACTTGCATATATTCTTTTTCCTTTTATTATTTAAAATGAAGCAAAAAGGAACTTTATGCAAATATTGTTTTGCTACTTATCAACCTTAGATTATTCACTCTAAATTTACTCAAGAAGAGACCATCCATTATCAAGAACAGCAATGACAAACCGTCCCTTAGGCAAAATGCCTTTTAATTTAACTACATGCATTTTTCCAACAAGTCTGAATGGAGAATCAAATGTGCCTTTTTAACCTCTTCTACTGCAAAACACATTTAAATAGGCTAGAATTGCTTGATATAATGTTGGTAATTTAATGGTACTGGCTAGAGTAAAAATGTAAATAATTCAGAGAACAGTGATTGCGATCACTGCAGCATTTCAAAAGCTATAATCAGTAATATCATTATGATCATATATTCCTAGAAGTAGGATCACTGGGTTAAATGGAAGTTCCATTTTTAATTTTTTGAGGAAACTCCATACTGTTCTCCACAGTGGCTGCACCAGTCTGCATTCCCACCAGCAGTGCACAAGGGTTCCTTTTCTCTGCATCCTCACCAGCACTTGTCATTTTTTGATTTGTTGATGATAGCATTCTGACAGGTGTAAGATGGTATCTCATTGTCGTTTTGATTTGCATCTCTAGGGTGATTAGAGACTTAGAGCATGTTTTCATATGTCTCTTGGCCTTGTGTATGTCAACCTTCGAAAGGTGTTTATTTAAGACCTTTGCCCAATTTTTTATTGGATTGTTTATCTTCTTTTTGTTAAGATGTGTAAGTTCCCGATAATTTTGGAGATTAGGCCATTATCAGATATAACATTGGCAAATATGTTCTCCCATGTAGTGGGCTTTCTTGTTGTTTTGTTGATGGTTTCTTTTGCTGTGCAAAAGAAAAAGTAGGATTCTAAAAGATGGCTTTGAACCCTGAAGTTTCAGAATACTTGAATAGAAAATCCAGCTCTGTTACTTCTATAATCCCCAGCAGGTGGCAATGTTGCTCGCTGTTGTGATCCCTGAGAGACTGGAAAAGTCTGGAATTCAGAGCACAGGTGGCTGGTCAACCTGATAGAAATGTGGCCAGCTATTGAGTTAGAGAGATGCAGCCACTCGTTTGCCACTAATAACCTTTCAAATTATTTCTTACAGTGCAGTTAGCTTTACTTATGGAAAACTTAATCTCCCTCCACCCCCAACCCATGTAACCTCTCCCTACAGCTGTACATTGATTCTTTTTTGATTATTGAAGAAATCTTAATTCCTTAAACTGAAAATGTACCTGTCAGTGGCATGCGGGATGGATAAAAATAGGGAGAAATGAGAAGCAGAGACAACAATTAGGAGAATCCCATAGTGTTTTAGTTAGGACGATTTAAATTATTGAAGGAATTTAAAAGACAATCATTGTAAGGAAACCAAAGGATTGGAGTGCGGAGCAGAGGCCTAAGGAATGAGGTAACTGGGGAAGATGGCCAGGACCAGATCTCTGCTTCTGTCTTTGTCTCTTCTCCTGCCTGTGTACTTGATTCTCTCTCCCTCTTTGAAGGCAGTGCTCTCACTTTCTTCAGTGCACATGGGAGAAGCATGGCCTACCCCTACGTTTTCTGCCACAGAAACTAGGTTTTTTTTAAATCAGTTCTCGGGAAAGATTTGATTGGCCTAGTTTGGCCCACCACCTGGTCCCAATGGAATAGGAATAAGTTGTGCAAAATGGATGTGCCCTGTCCATGCAGACAGGAGAAGCAGGTCAGTTCCTGGAATATGGGGGTGGGGGTGAGGGCTGCACAGACCTGAAAGAGTACATAGGGATGCCTAGGCATAGGTAAGGGTGTTCTGTGCCATGGTGATGTTAAGGAAATAATGAAAAGGGGCACAGATAGGAGAGGTTTGGGGAAAATAATTTGTAGGACATGGAGAATGATTAGATATAAGATGAAAGGAAGCATAAAAAACCCTTAAACTGAAATAATTAGAAACAAGAAAATAGAAAAGGTGGAGATACGGGGGGAGGTGATGAACACAATGACTTGATGATCTAGATCAGTGGTTCTCAACCTTTCTAATGCCGCGACCCTTTAATACAGTTCCTCATGTTGTGGTGACCCCCAACCATAAAATTATTTTCGTCACTACCTCATAACTGTAATTTTGCTACTGTTATGAATCATAATGTAAATATCTGTGTTTTCCGATGGTCTTAGGCTCTACAGCAGCGGTTCTCAACCTGTGGGTCTTAGGCTCTACAGCAGCAGTTCTAAACCTGTGGATCGTGACCCACAGGTTGAGAACCGCTAGCAGAGTCGCCTAAGACCATCGGAAAACACAGATGTTTACATTATGATTCATAACAGTAGCAAAATTACAGTTATGAAGTAGCAACGAAAAATAATTTTATGGTTGGGGGTCACCACAACATGAGGAACTGTATTAAAGGGTTGTGGCATTAGAAAGGTTGAGAACCACTGATCTAGATCATTTTGAACTGCAGATTAGAATATAAGTCAGGAAGGATTTTAATTTAGTTCTTATATTCTCAGATCCCTGTCTTATGGCTGTAAATACCATGAGTGTGATTGTAGCTTTTGCATTATATCTATAGTCCATATCTCTCCCCTTGATCTATATTTATGTACCAACTGCCTAGTCACCTCCTCCACTAGGACATTTGACAGCTTATCACACTTTAAGTGAACACCATATTTCTGCTCCTCCCAAACTTGTTTTATCCGCATTCTCCCTAACTCAATTGATGGCATGTCCATATTTCTAGTTCCTCAGGCCAAAAGCATTGACTCCTCTCTTTCTCTCACTCTCTTCTGATCCATCAGAAAATCCTGCTGGAAATTTGAGAAAATATCTAGAAGCCACTCTCTCACTCCTCACACCTTTGCCACCTGTTCTGACCAGCATCTCTTACCTGGATGATTGTAGTAGCCTCCTAATTTGATGTCCTTCTTTCCACCCTGCACCTATCGTCCCCTCCCCCAAAGTTTATTCTCCAGTGTAAACCTTTAAAACAAAAATCAGATCATGTCATTCCTCTTCTTAAAACCCTCCAGTGGCTTGCCATTTTGCATAAAGTGAAAGTCGGAATCCTTACAGTAACCCACAAGGTCTTAGATGACCTGAAATGTTTGACCTCATCTCCTATTGCTTTCTCCTTGCTTGCACTACTCCAGCCATCCTGGCTTCCTTACTATTTCTTATATATGCCAGGCATGTTTAGAGCCTTTCCATGAGCTATTTCCTCTGTCTGAAATGCTCTTCCCAAATCTTCATGGCTCACCCCCTTATCTCTTTCAAGTGTTTGTTTAAATGTCACCTGTCAATGAGACCTACCTGGACCATCCTCCTCCATGCCCTCCTGTTGCCATCCCTACTTTTTGTCCTACTTATTTTTTCCATAACACTTTTATCAAATTTACTTCTTACTTGGTTAACACATTTATTGTTTATTGCTGAGAGTGTAAGCTTCATGATGAGAGTGCCTCAATGTAGGCAAGGTGTTCATTAAATGCATTTTGAATGCATTTTATTTAACATGGTCACCAAAAATCTAATTTACAAAGCCAATTGCCCATTTCATTTTTAATTTTACTACTTAACATTAAGATGACAGACCTCTCCTTATTTTATGACATTTCCCCCTCTCTAGTAACTTGTTTCCTTCCTGCCTGACTAGTCCTCACTGTTCTTTTATGGGCTCTTCAATACAGGTGTGTCCCGATGTTGTCCTTGATTCTATACACCCCCCTTCACAATCTTATCCACACACCTATGCTTCAGCTATCATTACATTTCTTCAGCCTTGCTATTTCTCTAATGTCCTACAAGGCATCATTTTTTGAATCTTTCACAACCATCTCATCCTTAATGAACTCAATCTGAACTCATCAACTGAGACCTGCTCTTCCTCTTTTTTCTTGTCTCTGTGAATAGCATCATCATTCACACAGCTGTCCAAGTTGGAAACCTACAGATTATTCTCTATTACTTTTTTCCTTTACACTCCCTATGGAATCTAATTGATCACATAGTCATGCCAGATGTACATTCTAAATATGATGTAGTATGTCATTCCACCATTGCAATGATGTTCAAACTATGCAATGATGAATCTGAGCTGCTGCCAGAGAGGTCTTTCTAACAGCCAAGTCTGATGGTGCTTTTCTTTACTTATCATCCTTGAGTGGCCTAATTTGCATAGCCTACCAAGCCCCTGCCTTCAGTCCCTCTTCTTTCCTTACCTGTCCTTGAACATCCTTTTTTGATGAATTAACCTGCTATCGCTCAAATTTGCCATATGTTTCTCAGTTTTGTGCCTTTCCGCAGGCTATGCTCTGTGCTAGAAGCACTGTTTCTCACTTTGTGGTTTTCCATGGACTATTTTCTGATCTTAAGGCACACTTCCTCCTCTTCTTCTCTTAGCAAAGTCTCCCACATCTTTCAAAAGTCATCTTAGTCATCTCTTCGTCTATGAAGTTTTCTCTGAATTTCTTTTTCAAGTAAAGCTAAGTGCTCTATTTTTTTTTAATTCCTATAGTATTGTAGTCTTTATGGGAATTGCTGTTTACATATATGTCTATCCTTAGAGACTTTTAGGGCTATAATTATGTGTCCCTCATCATTGTATTCCCACTACCCAACACAATGCTTCACATACAGTAGGTGATTAATCAATTTCAGAGTAAAGAAAGAAGGAAGGAAACACCACACACTTTGAAAAATTATTGTGCTAGTTCAGCCTCCACCCAGAAAGCTTCTTAAAGAGTATAAGTTGAAAATTAATGGAAAAGAGCAAAAGAATATCTGTAACAATTATTTTATTATAAGATTTCTTATGATAAATCATAAGATCCTAGTCTACTTCTTATAAAGGTAGGATGATCAATTGGTCAGTCATATGTGATAGTTGGACTCTTTCTTAAATGTGTGTAAACCTCTCTCCCACCATTTAATTAATGATCAAAACATATGTATCTGTCTTTAGTTCAGCAACATCAAATCTCCAAGTTCTTAGATTAGATAAAAAAATATTGACTTGAAATCTCTGCTAATTCTTAACAGTGGGTATGTAGTTCATTAATTTTTTCTAGATCTTCTACTTTACTCTCCTCCCAAACAAGATCATACTTATCCTATGAAATTTGACTGTATAGTTTGACCTTCATAGAATCACTTTTACTGAATGCATTTAGAAAAGTTAGATGAAATAGTTATGTGAGATGACACTCACTATTATATCTATTGTAGAGAATTTGTGAAGGAAGTAATCTCCTATAGTCCCTCTTATGATGATCCACAGAGAAACTGCTTTGTTTTATTACTTGCAAATGCTTTGTCTCTTGGGAAACCAATTTATTTTAATCTCATCCACTCTGAATCCTGTAACCAATAACATTTTATCCTCTTTTCTGCTACCAGAAAGTTTAGACATATCTGAGGCCCAACTTTAATAAGTACGTAATAATTTATGACTTAGATTTTTTAATGTACTAATCTTATAATTGGTTCATTTCCCTATCCTTATTTCCTCCACACTCAGATTTACTCATCCATTTAGTTTCTCCCCACTTGTGTATTTTTCTAAACTGACTCAAACCCTTTTATAGTAATAAAATAGGGCTAAAATAGTTTAAATGAAAATACAACTATCTCATTGGGACTTCATGGTTCTTTTAGGGAAAAAATAATCCACTACATACTTCAAATGAATATAGATTTTCTTCAGCAGCCAGGAATTGCAAGGCACATGGGGTAGAAATTTATTTATCTAGGGCCGTGGTAAAGTAAAGCTAAGTGCTCTATTTTTTTTTATTCCTATAGTATTGTAGTCTTTATGGGAATTGCTGTTTTTTTTTTTTTTTTTTTATTCCTATAGTATTGTAGTCTTTATGGGAATTGCATGCGAGCCACATGCAGCTCTTTGGCCCCTTGAGTGTGGCTCTTCCACAAAATGCCACGGCCTGGGCGAGTCTATTTTGAAGAAGTGGCATTAGAAGAAGTTTAAGTTTAAAAAATTTGGCTCTCAAAAGAAATTTCAATCGTTGTACTGTTGATATTTGGTTCTGTTGACTAATGAGTTAGCCGACCACTCATCTACGGTGTCATCTCAATTAAATATTCCTAGCATTTTGATATTTCATCTCTAAGAACAATAATCATAAAATGATTTGGTAGAACATGTAAAGTACAGCCCTGTTCTTTACAAACTCTCTTGCAAGTCATGCTGTACCAGCCAGATTACCAACGTGTCACTGAACTCATCCACTGTGATTTTTCTCTGTGCTGTGAGGACAGTGGATTGTAATACTGGATGCTCCTTTGCATTCTGGCAGACAGTCACTGTTATTATATGAGATGCACCGTAACAATTTGTTCTTCTGTTATTGGACTGTTATGATCAAGAAAAGAAAAGAATGCTCATAAAACAAAGGTTTTGACAAAAATTCCATAGTTTGGATGATTCTAGTGGTTAGATTCCTGGATAAGTGATCCTCTACTGTACCTCCACCAATTAATGAAATAACATTTATTGCATATGCAGTATTCTAGGTGCTTTACATGTCCTTACACATTTTTAAATTTAATTATTACAATTAATTAGTGAAATACTATTATTTTCTTTGCTCTGGATTAAGAAATTGAAGTTCAAAGGGGAAAGAAATATATTTTCCTTTTACCCATTAATCAAAGGATAATGACTTTGGGTATTGAATTTTAAATTATGTAACCCCAGAATCATCTTTCCACAACACACTATTTCTGTTGATTCTTTAATCCCAGCAGGTAGCAGATAGCCACTCACTCAAGAGTTTAACTGAAAAGAAGGAGGTAAAGAGATTACCTACAGAGGTATGGGCAGGGCTAGGGACCCCAAAAGGATGGTGAGGTACCTAGGAACTAGTGATAGGGTCACACTTAGGTCTGAAAGCTTCAAGGGAGAGAATTATGTTACCAGAGCCCAATGAGATGCTGAGCAACCTGCTAATGTGTTTTATTTGTTCTTTATGTACTTGCTTATACACACCTGGTCTCATATGCCATCTTCATGTAATAACATAATGATGCTATACAAGTCCAACTTTATGATTTGTGAGATAAATAACATGTCTTTTTTATTGCTGCATGAGACAAGGATTTTCTTTAAGGACATCATAGAGACATTCTGATTCTTCCCCAAACCTTTTTGTTGATGGGTAAAACTATAAGTTTATCTTTTTTTAAAAAAAATCAAAGTTCTCCAAGACAGTCAGAAGTAGCTATAACACCCTCATAGATAAGTCATTATCATGGAAGCAATAAATGCCCAGCTACTAGCTCTCCTAAGCCTTGTTTTCTACTGGTATTCTGACCTTTGCTACAACTGATGGTAATTGGAGTTAACAAATGCCTTTGCATGTCATAAGTTACCTATGGCATATTTCTTCTATTAAGAAGATTATCTGAAGCTCATGGCAACCAATCCAGAATCTTTTTTGAAGGTCTATTTCCTGGGATCATGCCAGTACCAATCACTATATCAGGCAGAGTTCAAGGAAGACACAGATGGCACCATTAAACAGGTGAAAATGAAGACAACATACTGAAAGGATTGTTTACAGAGGTATGGGAAGGGATAAAATACAAGGAATGGTGAGTTAGGTTTTTGCAGCAGTGAGAAGTTGTTACAGTTCGCAGACCTGAAGGGTTAAGAAAAAGGTATATCATAAACAAGTCAACAGAAAACAAGTGCTGGCAAGGATGTGGAGAAAAGAGAACCCTCGTGCACTGCTGGTGGAAATGCAGACTGGTGCAGCCACTGTGGGAAACAGTATGGAGTTTCCTCAAAAAGTTAAAAATAGAACTCCCATTTGACCCAGTAATCCCACTTCTAATATCCCAAGAAATCAGAAAGGATAGATGCTCCCCTATGTTCACAGCAGCACAATTTACAATAGCTAAGATTTGGAGGCAGCCTAAGTGCCCATCAACAGATGAGTGATTAAAAAACAGTGGTACATCTACACAATGGAATACTAAGCTGCTGTAAAAAAGAAAAAAAACCTCTTACCATTCACAACAGCTTGGATGAACATGGAGAGCCTTATGCTAAGCGAAATAAGCTAGTCAGAGAAAGATAAATATCGCATGATTGAACTCATTTGTGGAATATAAATAGATCCAGAACAAAAATAGATCCAGAGACATAGAAGCATCAAACAGACCATGAAACCTTAGAGGGAAGGCAGGGGAGGCGGGGTAAGAGATCAACCAAAGGACTTGTATGCATGCTTATAAGCATAACCAATAGACAGATACCAGGGGAGTGAGGGCATGTGCTGGGGGGTGGGAGGGCCGGGAAGGGGTCGATGGGGGGAAAAGGAGACATATGTAATACTTTAAACAATAAAAAAAGAAAAGCGTATAGTGTTGTGAAGCCTGGGAAAAGGCTGAGCTCTGGGAAGAGAGACTGTCTGACATGGTATGCTAACAGGTTTTGGCGACCACTGCTGAAACCACAGAAGACAGAGAGGGAGTGGGCAGATTAGCACCCTGACCTCTTTCTCCTTCCATCTGATCTCTTGATTGGTCAAACCCAGAGGGGAGGAAGATAAGATGATATAGAAACTATATCAATTACAGGTAACTCTGCCTGAAATATTTTGCCATTCCAAAGAATATGGCTGCCTGAAATATTTTGCTAAGGCACAACTTCCATTATATATATTACACATTAATTACGTACTAGTAGAATAATATTTTAGTCATATTCTCAAACTATTAAACCTCTTTATATTTTCATTAAAATCTATTAAAGTTTGTTTGTTAAAAATCTGCAATATTGATATATTAATGCAATTTTTAAGGATAATACAGAATGAACAGGTGTGGGAAAGGAAATATATATTCTGAAGCTCTAGGGAAATATATATTTTAAAATGATATTTGATCAACTTAGAACTCCGAATTAAATAGTCTGACTATAGTTTGACCTTTTTACTTTAACTTCCTTTAGGGGAAATCTTAGGAGAACATTTGCATTTTTGTAATTACGTGAAAGTAATGCTTTGACAAGCATAAATGAATATAAAACAACTTGAAAGGTTTCACATTGCACTTAAAATGCTCATATGTTTGAGGTAGTCAGATATACTAGTTGGGGTAAAAACATGTTTTGAATTTAATTTCTGTTTGGAAAACACTTCAAGAAGGTTTTCCTCTGTAATCCAACAAAACCACTTGAAACAATAGTAGTTATAACAGCTTATTGCAAGTATCTCTTTAAGTCTCTCATCTAAATATAGAGCCATGTTGTTTTCCTTTAACCTTGACTGATACATTTTGATGAGGTGGAGAGAAAGATTAATTTGAAAAAGATTAAAGAGAAAATGAATGTCTGGGGTAGCCACGAGTCTCAGATAGATGAAGAGAGAGCATGAACTCCTTTTTTGTATTTCCATTTTATAAATATAAAGATTATTTTCATATCTATAAAATAATGTCTATAAAAAGGATAGATCAATTGGGAAATTTCTGAATTGCATTTATCATCCAATACTTCAGTATTTGAGGCATAACTTGAAACACTGACATTATCTTACCCAGCCATAAAATAAAAACACTGAGCATAAAAAAAGTATGCTATTAGAAACTATGGCAAACCTGTTCTTACTTCCCCCTTCTTTTAAGATAACTAAGCCCTAAAACTTTCCAAATCAATTTAAAAATTTTACATATTCCAAGTGCCTTACTACTTCTAATGTTATATCCAAAGCCTAATCCTTTATGTTTTTAGTTTATTTACATTTTCACATATTATTATCTGTCCCCAGACATATTTTTATAATTTTTAATGAAAATCTTGGTTGAGAAAGGATAACAAATACAAAACTTAAGAGTAAAAATGGCTTTTATTAAAGTGTACATTACATAGAGTAAATCAAATTTCAAATTTATTTTGAACACCTTTTCTATGCATATTGACCAGCATATATAATCTTTTGTCAGCTTTCTGTGTAAGTCCTTTGCCCATTAATTTTATTGGGTTGCTTATGTTATTGAGTTGTAAGAAATATATACAATACATATGGGGGATAAATGGTGATGGAAAAAAAATAAAATAAAGAAATATAATGTATAATACATTACCATTTATATTCTAGATACAAATTTTTATCTGATATATGTCTTGTGAATATTTTCTTATCTTTTCATATTTTAACACTATCTTTTAATGATAATAAGTCTCAAAGTCAAGTAATGTAAGTTCTTCAATTTTGCTCTTTTATTACAAGATTGTTTAAATTATTCCAGATAATTTATATTTCCATATATAGTTTAGAATCAGCTGGAACTTTGATTGGGATTGCATTGAGTCTATAGATTAATTTGGGGAGATTTAACACCAGTATCTTGTGTCTGCTTTTTATAACCCACTAACATGAAATATCTTTTTTATTTTTAAGAACTTTAATTTCTCTCAGCAGTGTTTCATAGCTTTTGGCCAAGAAGTTTTCTTTTCTTTTTTGGAGTTTTAAATATTATTTTTATTATTACTATTTTCAGGAGAAAAAAATGATCCCAAATTTTCTTTTCTAATAAGAAAGTGAAAATATAAAGTTTATTTCTCTTTAGTCTTCTTTTAATTAATTATTTTAATAACATGCAATATCTAGACTTGCCAAATCAACTATATAATAACTTCTTTCTATTTTTATCAACATATTATCTGAAAACAGATATCAGAAAATATTCACTTGTTGAATGAATAAAAGAATAATGTTGAATGAAAGTTACATATATATTGAAAATCAAATCAATAGATAATTTATAAAAAAATACAAGGTTCCAAGAAATAAAGCTATAAACAGCTAATATGTTAAGTAAATATTTTTGAAAGAGGACAAGAAACCTCACATATTTGGAGAATGGTATCAAGATACAAAAATATTTTAGTAGCTTAAAATAAGAATTTAAATATAATGAAGATTTATATCAGGTCTAAATATGAAATTCTACACTCAAGTTCAAAGACTCTGTCATATAAATGCAGACTTAAGTATATTAATATTGTTGGGAGTTTGTTGATGGTGACCATATATAAGTCTGCTGTGTTGACTTAAACATTTTATAGATTCCTAGCACATATGATTGGAAGACATTTCCAATAAAAGGAGAGGGTATTCCTTGTGGATCTGCATTGGCATGTTGTGTTAAAATATGAAAATTACTTTTTAAGAAGGGTATTGAAAATCAAACCATATTTTGAATGTAAGTTGATGGAAAAGATCTGAAAACTCTTACAAGAAAATGAGTTGAAGGCCTATAGGATATTATACTAAGAAGGGAAAGCTTGGGCAGTGCACGCATGAATTCAAATACTTTTAGTTGTTACCAGATTGTTTTATGCAACCAGATTGTTTAATTTTCTCTGTAAGTCAGAACCTCCAGACTTTTAAAGGTAGTTAATTAAATTATCCAAAGTTGATAAAGCTTCATATGTAATTAGTTGAGGAGCTCCTGATTTGAGTGGAAGGTTAAACTAGATGACTTTGTTAGCCATTTATTAAGCAATTATTTATTGTGCTAGATGTTGAAAAAAATTTTTTAAAAAGATAACTGATCATTAACAGTATGTAACTAAATTTTAATTGATTAAAATGTTTCTTATAGCCATTTAATACATATACATCCTATATAATAAAAACCTAATATGCAAATTGTCCCTTGACCGGGAGTTTGACCAGGAGTTCCACTGCTTGCTATGATGTGCACTGACCACCAGAGGGCAGTGCAGAACATGGCAGGTGTTGGTGATGTGGTGCTGGCAGTGGGTGGCAGTGGGTGGCAGTGGAGGTGCTGCTGGCCCCGATGGGCCCCGACGAGAGTGGGACCATGGTGGGATGGTGGAGCAGGTGAGCAGGTGGTGCCTGGCCAACGTGGGTGCAAGTGGGGCCCGATTGCCCCGCTGATCGCCCCACAGATGGAGACCAGTGGCCGCAGTGGGGGGCGGAGCCAGGCAGGGGCCCAATGACTCGTCGGCCAGGCCTAGGGACCGCACCTGTGTATGAATTTCATGCACCGAGCTTCTAGTTTTATAATAAACTTGTGATAATTATTATAATGTTACATATATAAAATAGTGTTGAGCTTACTCTCCTATGTTTTCTTCTAGGAGTTTTAGGGTTTTAGATCTTACATGTAAATCTTTAATCCATTTCACATTAATTTTTATGAGTGATATAGACTAGAGGCTCAGTTTTACCATATTTTCTGGTGTATAAGATGACTTTTTAACCCAGGAAAATCTTCTCAAAAGTCGAGGGTCGTCTTATACGCTGGGTATCATCTTATAGGGTGGGTATATCCCAAACTCTATATTTTAACTGGAAAAGTTGGGGGTCGTTTTATATGCTCAGTCGTCTTATACACCGGAAAATACAGTAATTCTTTTCATGCGGATATCCAGTTTTCCCAATATCATTTATTGAATAGGTTATCCTTTTCCCATTGTGTGCTCATGGTACCCTTGTAAAAAATTAGTTGACTGTGTAAGTGTGGATTTATTTCTGGACTCTTTATTTGGTTCCATTGATCTATATGGTATTCAGTTTCAATACCATACTGTTTTGATTACTATAGCTTTGCAAAATAGTTTGAAATCAGAAAGAGTGATGCCCCAGCTTTGTTTTTCTTTCAAAGATTGCTTTAGATATTTGTGGTTCCATACAAATTTTAGGAGTGTTTGTTCCATTTCTGTGAAAAAATGCCATTGGAATTTTGATAGGGATTGCCTTGAATCTGTAGATTGGTTTGGGTAGTATGAATATTTTACAAAATTAATTTTTTCAATCCATGAGCATATAATGTCTTTCCATTTACTTTTATCTCCTTCAATTTCTTTCTTCAGTGTCTTATAGTTTTTAGTGTACAGATCTTTCATATTCTTAGTTAAATATATTCTGAAGTATTTTATTATTTTTGATGCTATTATAAATGGTATACTTTGTCTGAAATTAAAATAGCTATTACAACTTTCTTATGATTAATATTTCATGGTATATCTTTTTTCCCCCAACCTTTTGCTTTTAACCTATTTATGTCTTTATATTTGCTGAGAATTGCTTGAAAACAATACTTGGATCTTGCTTCTCTGTCTTTTAGTTCGTTGTTTAGTTCTTTTATATTTATATTTAGTTCTTTTATATCTAATACATTTATTGATATGGCTAGATTTAAGTCTACCATCTTACTGTTTGTTTTCTATTTGCTCCATATATCCTGTTTCTTCTTACATCTTTTAAATTATTTCCTAACTTTATACTTCTCTTCTCTTCTGGCTTATTATCTCATTGTTTTATTTCTGTGGTGGTTTCTTTAGAGGTTATAATATGCACCCTTAATCTATTATAGTATACATTGAATTAATGTAACACTTCACATATAATGTGAAACCATATATAAATATACTTCCATTTGCCTTCTCTCCTTTGTACTATTTTCATATATTTTAATTCTATATGTTATAAATTCCACAACACATTATCATTTATGCTTCAAATACTTAATTGCTTTAAAAAATTAAGACAGTAGAAAAATATATATAGTGCTCTTTATTAATTCATGTAAATTTTAGTTTCTACTCAGTATAACTTCCCTTTAACCTGAATACATTTATTTAACATTTCTTCTGGTGCAGATCATCGCTTTTGTTATCTAAAATATCTTTATTGATTGAGTTTTGAAGAAATTGTTTGCTTGATTTAAATTCTAAATTTGTAATTTATTTCTTATTTAACATTTAAAACTGCCATTCCATTGTTTTCTAGCTTATATTGTTTCTGATGAGAAAAATATTTTTGATAATATTTGGGATTTCTTTGACTATTATTTCTTTTAACTTTCTTTTTTTCCTGATAAAATCTCTCTTCTTCTGGGACTTCTATTCCACACATGTTAAATGACTTTATAATACTCCACAGGTCATTGAATCTCTGTTCATTTTTTTGTGTGTGTCAGTCTTTTTTACTTTCTGTGCTTCAGTTTGCATAGTTTCTATTTTCCTGTCTTTAAGATCTTTTCTTTTGGAATATCTGGAGTGCTGCTAAGCTCAATTTATCAATTTTTAAAAAAATTTAGACATTTTTAATTCTACAATTTTTAATTTGCTTTCCTCTTTCTTTTTTAGTTTCCTTTTCTTTGCTGAGATCCTTTTCCTTGCAATTCTTCATCTGTTCATTCATGAATTCATCTTTGCCTTTAAATTTTTTACCATATTTATAATAGCTGCCTAAAGTCTTTGCTAACTCCAATATGTCAGTCATCTTTAGGTCTATTTCTATTGTCTTTTCCCTTTCTGATTTTAGTCACATTTTTCTGATTTTTCATATGCCTGGTATTCCTTATTTTTATGCCAAACCATGGAATGCTATGTGGATGAGATTCTGGATCTGTATTTCTAGAAAAACTTGAGTTTTATTCTGGCAGAGAATTACTTTACTGGCAGCTCAGAATGTTTCTCCTGAGTCTTGGGTTTAAGCTTTGTTAGAGTAGGTCTAGAGTATTCCTTATGTTAGGGCTAAAGTAGTACCACTCCTAAATCATGACTTTCCTGGGGCTTCAACCCCGGTTGTTGGCATGCCATTGTCTCCCAGCACTGTGCATTCTCTGGCATTTCCATTCAGCTCATAGTCCCAAAATAGCTGCTTTTTATTAGGCCTCTCAGTTTTTCTTGTTTTTTTGTTTGTTTGTGTTTTGTTTTTTTTTAATTCTCACCTGAGGACATGCTTAGAGAGAGGAAGGGAAAGGAAGAGGGAGAGAGAGAGAGAGAGAGAGAGAGAGAGAGAGAGAGAGAGAGAAACCTGTTGTCTTTTGTGGGTGCCCAAACTGGGGATTGAACCTGAAACCCCGATACATGCCTTGAATAGAACCAGCAACCTTTGGATGCGCGGGTCAACACTCCAACCAACTGAGCCACTCTGGCCTGGTAGGCCGCTCCCTTTTATCACATGCATACACAGGTGTTTAGTCAGACTGAAGAGGACACTGATGCCGATTTCTGTAGTTTCTTCTCTGCTAAGTTCCCTTACATCTGGCACCCTGAAATACAAATCCCAGTCCCACACTTCAATCTCTGTTTCACATGGCTGACAAGACTACTGCTTTTTGCTTGGGCTTTATTTCCCTGGGCCACAGTTGGATATTGCTCTTAGGTAGCAAACCAGGGTGAACATGGTGTTCGCCTGTGCTTCGTAGCTCTGAGTATCACAGCACTGAGCTGCCTGTTGACCAAAACATGAAAAGAACTGCTTCCCCATTTTTTCCAGTTTCATAGTTGTTAATAATGGGAAAATAAGTATAATACATATTTCTTCAATCATGGCTACAGCCAGAGTCAGGAGTTTCAAAACTCAGTTCCTTTCTTGCTTAGTAAATGGTGAATGTCCTCCAAGGCATACGTTATTTGGTGACTGGATAATATCCTCCAATCACAGAAACATACATTTATTGAGCAGTTTCTTATGCCAGGCCTTATATTATATACTTACATACATTTTCTCATTTAATATTGACAATAAATCAATGCTGTATGGGTGTTCCTATTAACTCCATTTTAGAATCCATATTTTAAGAGTCTATATACGATGAATGGTAAAGCCAGGAATTAAACCCAGGATGGTAACTCCAGAGCAAACTCTGAAAAACCATGCTAGCTTAATTGCTCTACTCTTAAACAAACTGTTTATACAACTAAAGCTGTTCTTCCAAATGAAAGTTACTTATTTATTTTCTATAATGGAAAATCCAGCAATTTCCATGGTTAATGTATGTAATAGTGATTCCCTCCTCTAGGGCAAGGTGATATCTTATCCACAGGTGTACTAGTATATTTGCCTAACAATGCACTTGGCACAAGAAAGGTGTTCAAAGATGCTGTGTTAGCTTTTTAGGGCTTTCAACAGATTGACAGAAAGTGGATATAAACAGAAATTTATTTTGTCAAATTTCTGGAGGCCAGAAATCTGAGATGAAGGCTCCAGGGGAGAATCCTTGCTTGCCTCTTCCAGCTTCTGGTGGCCCCTGGACCTCCTGGGTTTGGTCTGTATGACTCCAATCTCTGCTTCCATCTTCACATGGCCGCTGCTCTTCTCTCTCTGTGTGTCCTCTGTTCTGTTCCTGATAAGGACACTTGTCATTGAATTTAGGGCCCACCAGAGCAATTCAGGATGATCTCATCTCAAGATCCTTAACTATATCTGCAAAGACCTTTCTTTCTTTCTTTTTTTTAAAAAAAGATTTATCTTTATTGTTGAAAGTATTACAGATGTCCCCTTCTTTCCCCAATGACCCCCTCCACCCCAACCCTGTCCCTGGCCCCCCAGGCCTTCACCATACTATTGTGTGCCCAGGGGTTATGCATATATGCATATGAGTTCTTTGCTTAATCATTTTCCACTCTGCCTCCCTCCTTCCCTCTGAGATAGCTTAGTTTGCTCCATGCTTCTATATCTCTGGATCTATTTTGTTCATCAGTTTATTTTGTTCATTAGATTCCACATATGAGTGAGATCATGTGATACTTGTCTTTCTCTGTCTGGCTTATTTCACTTAGCATAATACTCTCCAGGTTCCCCCAAGCAGTCTCAAAGGGTAAGGGATCCTTTTTTTTTTTCCTCACAGCTGCACAGTATGCCATTGTATAAATGTACCATAGTTTTTTTATCCACTCATCTACTGATGGGCACTTGGGCTGTTTCCAGATCTTAGCTATTGCAAATAGAGGTTTGATGAACATGGGGTGCATATATTCTTTCTGATTGGTGTTTCAGGATTCTTAGGATATAGTCCTAGAAATGGGATCACTGGGTCAAATGGCAGTTACATTTTTAATTCTTTAAGGAAACTCCCAAAATGAAGCCACATTCACAGGTTCTGGATGGACATATATTTTGAAGGGGGCCACAATTCAACTCACTAAAAATGCTTTTTAAATGAATTAGTAAATGAATGACAGGAGAAAAGAAACTCTATGTATACATTGTTTGCATGCACAAAAGATGAGGACAGGAAATACTGCCTTGTTTTTACACTTTTATCTTTTACCTTCTATTTTTAAGTTCACTTTGTAGATAATATGTCATGCTTGTTGCTCTTTGCATGTTAAATAATAAAGCAATTCAGAAATTGTTAAATTTTTTATTGAGAAAAAAAAAGAGAGAACTCATGGACATGGACAATAGTATAGTGATGGCAGCTGGGAGAGACGTGGGTGGAGGTAGGAGACGGTATAGAGGGGATAAATGGTGCTGAAAAAATTGTTAAAAATTTTTTAAGATTGTTAAATCAAAAGACACATTTAGGAAAACTATACAATCATTCTAACTGTACTTCTTTCTTTTCTGATATGACTTAGTTTGCCTAAAAAGTATGTTTAACAAATCTGTTTCATACGTGGCCTTTTTCTCTCTCCTAGAGTTAAGACATAGGTTGAAAAGTTACCACACAAATAGAAAAAGTGTTTTCAAATAGGCATTTCTACATATAGTCACATTACTCTTTCCCTCAAAACACAGTCTACTTTAAGAAACAGGACTTGTAAGATTGAAAGCTGTTTCTTTTTGTAGAGTTATATTTGTATATTTTCACAAACAGAACAGGTTGGGAAGTTAGAGGCCTAGAAAAATATAATAAAAAAAATCCAGATTTATTTTGTGTTTGGTTTTAATATAGTCATTTTCTCTTTCCACTTTCAATGACTGAAAGATTTAATTTGAGTAATGCCACAGGAATGTGGTTTCAGGGAGAAAAAATGTTCAAATATCCACCTCCCTATTCCTCACTTTAAAAAAAGAATAATTTGCTATAATATATATTGAAATGTTTCCTTCTTCTTCTTCTTCTTCCTTTTTTTTTTTTTTTTTTTTTGCTGGCATTTGTGTTGTTTCTCATTTAAATAAATAAATAGAAACTTATATACAGTTCTCAAAGGAGGACTCTAAGCAAAAAACAATTGTTCTTTTGATGTCTCAAAATAATAGCACCACCACATTTTGTTTTGAAAATAATAATAAATTAATGTGTTAAGGTTGTTTTTGTCTGTCAATACGTATTTTTTTAATATCATTATTTCTTGAGAATTCAGATTGAATTTTTTCCTGAGAAGTTCATAGATCTCTATAAATAGCAGATTGGAAACATTGGGGCACCTAACTCCAAGCCTTTGGTTTGGGGACACATGAGCAGCTGGGGCTTTAGAATGCCACGGTCAGCTCCTAAGAAGGCAACAGACAGGGAAAGGAGGTGTTAACAAATGCCGTAGGCATACTCTCTCTATTAAGTTCTGAGCAAGAGTGATGGGCCACAGATCACCTTCTCTCTTTCCCTGTATCCCCTAAAAGTTGTGCATGGTCCCTTTATAATGGCCCCTTTTTGTTGTTGTTAATCCTCACCTGAGGATGTTTTTTCACTTGATTTTTAGAGAGGTTGGAAAGGAGGGAGGGGAGAGGGAGAGAGAGAGAGAGAAACATTGATCTGAAACACATCAATGGGTTGCCTCCCACCTGGGATCAAACCTGCAACCCAGGTATGCAGCCTTGACTGAGAATCAATCCTGGGACCCTTTGGTGTGTGGCCAATGCTCTAATCACTAAACAATGCCAGCCAGGGCTATAATAGTCACTTTTTATATATTCACCCTTCTTTATTCTTTTTTTTAAAATATATTTTATTGATTTTTTTACAGAGAGGAAGAGAGAGGGATAGAGAGTTAGAAACATCAATGAGAGAGAAACATCGACCAGCTGCCTCTTGCACACCCCCTACTGGGGATGTGCCCGCAACCAAGGTACATGCCCTTGACCGGAATCAAACCGGGGACCCTTGAGTCCGCAGGCCGATGCTCTATCCACTGAGCCAAACCGGTTTCGGCTACCCTTCTTTATTCTTAAGGTTGCTCTGGTTCATCTATTAAACCCAAGAGTGACAACCAGTCTGTTGCCACTTGTTCCTCTTGTTTTTGTGGCAGACATCACTAATTGATCATGATATTCTGTATTGCTGAGCCTAGCCTAGGTTTAGTCTCAAACACAAGGCTTCATGTAACCATTTACTTGTTTAGAAATTGTACAAGAGACAAAACCGTTGCCATTCCTGCCCTACTCCGTGAGAAGGGGTCCTTATAGCCTGCCTAGCTCTTGCCAAACTTCTCCTCCTCTTCCTTCCTATATTTTCCTGCTACTAATAAGGGTCCTGCTAGAATCACAGTGCCACCACCTGTCTGGCTTTAAGTAGTGCCTGCTGCTTGGATTGGAGTCCCTAATACAGAACTACCTGGATCATATATGAGATTACCACACCTTTTAGCTACTGTATCCTAATTCCATGTCAGGGTAAGCCTCTGCATCTTACTGTCCCTGGCCTTCCTGGCCTGGCTTCTGCTACATTTCCAGTAACTGGGATTCCTGAGATGCAGAAACATTTTGTTCTAACAGGATTCCTGCTAAAGTACCCAAAGATCAGGTCCACTTATTTTATTTATAACTAGAGGCCCAGTGCACAAAATTAATTCACTTGGCAGGGTGCAGGGCGGGGGGGTCCCTCAGCCCCGCCGGCACCCTCTCACAGTCTGGGAGCCCTCATGAGCCCAGCTTCTGGCTGAGTGGTGCTCCCCCCGTGGGATCGGGCTGAAACCAGCTCTCTGACATTTCCTGAGGGGTCCTGGATTTCAAGAGGGCATAGGCCAAGCTGAGGGACTCCACCAGTGCACAATCAGGGCTGGGGAGAGACGTGGAAGGTTGGCCAGCCAGGGAGGGATCCTGGGAGGATTCCAGGGCATGTCTGGCCATCTCATGCAGTCCCGATCAGCCGGACCTCAGCAGCAAGCTAACCTACCAGTCAGAGTGTCTGCCCTCAGGTGGTCAGTGCATGTCACAGCGAATGGTCAACCGTCTGGCCCCTGTTAGTCAGTGCATGTCATAGCCAGCAGTTGAGCTGCCTTAGCATATCATTAGCATATTATGCTTTGATTGGCTGAATGGCCGACCGGTCGACCAAACACTTAGCATATTAGACTTTTATTATATTAGGAATACTAGAGGCCCAGTGCATGAAATTTGTGCATGGGGGAGGGGTGTCCCTCAGCCTGGCCTGCATCCTTTCCAATCTGGGACCCCTTGGGGGATGTCTGACTGCCGGTTTAGGCCTGATCGGGATCAAGCCTAAACCGGCAGTCAGACATCCCTCTCACAATCTGGAACCATTGGCTCCTAACTGCTTGCCTGCCTGCCAGCCTGATCACCCTCTAACTGCTCCCCTGCCAGCCTGATTGACACCTAACTTCACTCCCCTGCTGGCCTGATCACCCACAACTGCCCTCCTCTGCCAGCCTGATTGCCCACAACTGCCCTCCCCTATGCCGTTACCTGCCTCCTCAAATGGGACCCACATCCTCCACACTGCATGGAGCCACAGGACCCCCAGGTCTCACTACATGGAGTGGCCACTGGGCCCCATCTCCGCTGTGCATGCAGCCATCTTGCGGTGGCCATCTTGTGACGATGTCGCGCATGAGGGCCCGAGGATCACCTAGGCTTTTATTAGTATAGACTAGAGACCTAGTGCACAAATTCATGCATGGGTGGGGTTCCTTGACCTGGCCAGCAATCAGGGTCGATTGAGGCTATCTTGCCCAGTCCCGGTCCCTCCCCCTGGCCGGTCAACCCCGATTGGGCTAATCAGGCCAGCTGGCCATGGGGAGGGACCACGGGAGGTTGGCCAACTAGGGGGAGGGACCGTGGGAGGTTGGCTGGTGTGGAAGGTTGGCTGTGGGAATGCATTGACCACCAAGGGGCAGCTCCTGCATTGAGCATCTACTCCCTGTGGTCAGTGCATGTCATAACAACCATTTGACCAGTTGTTCGGTCCACCAGTTGTAACAGTCACTTAGGCTTATATATATATAGACTAGAGGCCCAATGCACGAAATTTGTGCAAAAGTAGGCCTTCCTTCCCCCAGCTGCCAGCACCAGCTTCCCTCCAGCACCTGGGACCCAAGATTCCCTCCAGCTGCCAGCACAAGGGACCTGGGCTTCCCTCTGGCTGCCGGCACCCAGGACCTGGGCTTCCCTCAGAGAGGGAGGCCCCGCCCACCGGCTGCAGCCTGCTGGTCGGTGGCTTGGGCCTCCCTCTGCAGGGTGATCATAGGCGATGGCTGGGCCCCTGACCAATCGCATCACACTTGCCTTGGCTGGCCTGGCACCAGTGGGTGTCTTAGTGTGGTCCTGGATGGTCATCTGGATGGTCGTTCTGCTGTTTGGCTGTTCAGTCTATTTGCATATTACACTTTTATTATATAGGACTAGAGGACCGGTGCACGAAATTCGTGCATGAGGGTGTGTCCCTCAGCCCAGCCTGCACCCTCTCCAATCTGGTGGGATCGGGCCTAAACGGGCAGTTAGACATCCCTCTCACAATCCAGGACTGCTGGCTCCCAGCCACTCGCCTGCCTCTGCCTGATTGCCCCTAACCACTTCTGCCTGCCAACCTGATCACCCCCTAACCCAGTGATGGCGAACCTATGACATGCGTGTCAGCACTGACACGCCTAGCCATTTGTGATGACACGCGGCCGCTGAGGCGGCAGCATGCCAAGGATGAGACATTTGCTGCTCCTGAGGATGAAACATTTGCGAACTCCAAGACTCTAATCGCAAATGTTTCATCCTCCCCTATTAGACACTCTGTGCCGGAGGTCTATAGGCCAAAACAACAGAAGTCCGGCACAGAGCATCTAGTTCTGGGACTTCCGGTTAAGCCGGGATCTTTGCCCTCACTTCCGCTGGCAGAGCAGGGAGCAGTGGAACGCAGCGGGGGACGCATCTCTGGGGGCCCTGCCATTACCAGTAACCAAATAACAGTTAACCACAGCAACCATTATCTACTGTTCTGGGGTGTCATGGATTTCTAATCCATCATTACTGAGATAAGTGAGGGGGAGGCTGGGAGAGGCGAGGGTTTGTGGCATTTCTACCCGTCATTAGAAATAGTGGCAGCCATTTTAATTCACATAAGGAACACCATCTTGCTCCATAGTGCAGACTGCATTTCACCACTATTACTGTTGTGCATCCTTATTAACCCCTATTTCTGCTTATTAACCCTGCCCTTTCCTAAAAGACAGTTATATGCACCATTTTGTGGTTAGTTAGGCTAGTTAACCCCTAATTGTCTGCAGGCCTAACAAGCTATCTATAATTCTATCTTCTGTCACTGCCCCCCTGATGGAGAACCCAAAAAATAAAAAAACTAAGGTTAAGTAAAGGAAGTGGTAGTAGCAGTGGCCAACGCTTTCAAGAGACATGGACTGAGATGTATGGCTTTATAGAAAAAAATGGCAGATCATTTTGTGTTCTATGTACTGAAACGGTAGTAAGAAGAATGTGGAATATAAATAGACATTTTGAAACTAATCATTCCCAGCTCTTGGAAAAAAGTGAGGATGAAAGGAAGGAATACATTTCCAGGCAGCTACACCTTTATAAGAGCCAATTTAATTCCATCCTTAAATTTATGAAAGGCTCTACAAATTTAACATCTGCAAGTTTGAGCATTGCTCACTCTATAGCTCAGCATGAAAAAGCACTCAGTGAGGGAGAATTTATTAAAGAAACTCTCCTAAGATGTGCACCAGTTCTATTTCACGATATGCAGAATAAAGATGCAATTATTAAGAGAATATCTGAGTTACCACTCAGTAGAAATATCATAAAAGACCGAATAATGAGACTGAACACAAACGTACAACATCAATTAAAGAGAGACATAAGGAAGTATAAATATTTTTCGATCTCTCTTGATGAAACTACTGATGTCACATCACATGCTCAGTTGGCCATTATTGGTCAATATTCTGATGGTTTCACAAGAGAGAAGAGTTGATAAAGTTAGTATCAGTGTCAACAAGTAAATCAGGAAGCGAAATATGAAAGGTTGTTATACAAACATTTCGTGACCTAAGTATTGATATCTCTAAAGTTGTGTCAGTGACGACAGATGGGGCACCAAATATGGTGGGGAAAAAAGTCGGATTTGTCAAATTGTTTACAGAAGCTATTGGACATCCGATTGTGCCTTTTCATTGTATTATCCATCAGGAGGCTTATGTGCCAAGGCAGGATTCACCGACTTAATCGACTTAATGTCAGTTGTTACAAAAATAGTTAATTTAATAGCTGCTTGCCCCCTTTACAAGTGAGAATTTTTGGCACTTTTACTGGAGGTTGATTCCACCTACAGTGGACTGCTGATGTACAATAATGTAAGATGGCTGAGCCGAGGCAAAGTTCTTGAGCGCTTTGTGGAGTGCTTTGAAGAAATTAAGGTATTTCTTGACGATAAGGATCTGGGAAACTTTCCTCAGCTTAATGATGATAAGTGGGTCAACACCCTGATGTTTTTTACAGATCTCTCTGTTCATATTAATGAACTGAACTTAAAGTTACAAGATTTTGGCAAAAGTATTGACGTTATGTTTGGATACATAAAAGCTTTTGAAAGTAAAGTTAAAATTTTCAAGCTAGATGTACAAACTAAAACTTATAAGTATTTTCCTCGAGTAACAAAGTATTTTGAGAAGGCCAGTGCAGCTGTACAAAATGAAATGGAACTCTTGCATATGAAGTACCAGCATGTTTTAGACTCGTTACTTGACCAGTTTAGTGATAGATTTAGTCAATTGAGAAGTCTAGAACAGACCATGAAAATAATGAAGTATCCTACTGTAGCAGTCTACAGTAGTTTGGAATTAAATGGTTTCCAATGGATGCAAATTGATGATTTGGAGATGCAACTTGCAGAATTTCAAGACAGTATCTGGGCTCAGCTGTTTGTCGACTTGAGGTCAAAGCTTGAGAATCTGGAAAGGTGCCGCTTGGAGAATCAAGAGGAGTGCCACTACGAACAGGAAATTTGGAGTGCCTGGAACTGACTACCAGACACTTTTAGCACCCTGAAAAATATAGCAATGGCTTTACTCACAATTTTTCCCTCTACATACTTTTGTGAGGCCTTATTCTCAGCGTTAAATAATATCAAAACCAACAAAAGAAACAGATTGACAGATGAAGTTAGTAGCGCTTGCTTGGGCCTGAAGTGTACAAAATACCAACCTTCAATTAAAGATTTAGCCAATGAAATTCAGCAACAAAAAAGTCACTAATAGGCAGGTTAGTTAAAGAATTCCCCCTTCCCCTCACTTATCTTAGTTCACGGCACCCCACACAAGCTAAATAATATCAAGACCAACAAAAGAAACCGACTGACGGATGAACAAAGAAGTCACTAAGCAGGTAAGTTAAATATTTAGTTTTTGGTTTATTAAATACTATTATATATAACAATTATACATTTATGTTATTTAAACTATAAATATCGCGAAATAATGTTTTTTTCTCAAAGTGACACACTACCCGAGTTATGCTCAGTTTTTTGGCGAAGTTTGACACAACAAGCTCAAAAGGTTGCCCATCACTGCCCTAACCACTCCCCTGCCAGCCTGATCGATGCCTAACTGCTCCCCAGCTGGCCCGATAGCCCCTAACTTCCCTCCCCTGCCAGTCTGGTTGCCCCTAACTATCCTCCCCTGCAGGCCTGGTTGCCCCCAACTACCCTCCCCTGCTGGCCCGGTCACCCCTATCTGCCCTCCCCTCCAGGCCTGGCCCCCCTTTAACTGCCCTCCCCTGCAGGCCTGGTCACCCCCAACTGCCCTCCCCTGTTGGCCCGGTCACACCTAACTGCCCTCCCCTGCAGGCCTGGTTCCTCCCAACTTCCCTCCACTGCAGGCCTGGTCCCACACCAACTGCCCCCCACTGCAGGCCTGTTTCTTCCCCCCACCCCCAACTACCATCCCCTGCAGACCTGGTCACCCCTAACTGCCCTCCCTGCTGGCCTGATCACCCACAACTGCCCTTGCTTGCAGGCCTGGTCCCCCCCAACTGACCTCCCCTGCAGACCTAGTCCCCCCCAACTGACCTCCCCTGCAGACCTAGTCCCCCCCAGTTGCCCTCCCCTGCAGGCCTGGTCCCCCCCAACTGCCCTCCCTTGCAGGCCTGGGTCCCCCCGCAACTGTCCTCCCCTGCAGGCCTGGTCCTCCCCCAACTGTCCTCCCCTGCTGGTCTGGTCCCTCCCAACTGTCCTCCCCTGCCAGCCTGGTCACCCCTAACTGCCCTCCCCTGCAGGCTTGATCACCCCCAACTGCCCTCCCTTGCAGGCCTGGTCCCTCCCAAATGCCCTTCCCCTGCTGGCCATCTTGTGGTGGCCGTCTTGTGTCCACATGGGGGCAGCCATCTTTGACCACATGGGGTTGCCATCTTGGGTCTTGGAGTGATGGTCAATTTGCATATTACTATTTTATTAGATAGGATGAGTTTTTGCTAGGATTAAATGCAGTAATTTTTATGAGGTGCTTGCCATGGTTCCTAGCATATAATAATCACTCAATTAATATTAGCTACTGTAAGTGTATTGACATCATAATCATCATAACTTCTATTGGGATCTCCATGTCAATTCCATAAAGACTTCTGAAATAATTAGGAACATGTTTTAAGTCTCAGAAACTCTCTGGCCACAAATGGACCCAGGGACAACCATACTCAACAGTTATTCAGTTTGGAGCCTGTAGCAAATAATAATGAGAGCTGCCATTTACTGATTTTTTTTCTAAACGCCAAGCACTTTTTACCTATTGTCTTACTCAATCCCCACAGCAAGCGAGTTAGGTGGGAATTATAATTCCCATTTTATTGATGAGAAAATGGAGGGTTGTAGAATCTTATGCCCAACAAAATAGATGGTAAAAGTGAATGCTAAAGGGCATTTTATCTGGTAGGTGCTGCCTGAACACAGGCCCAGAGTTTGGTGAGGAAACTGTCAAAGAGAAACAAGAGGCTATGGTTTGACTGGCCTTTAGAGTATATAAGGAAGGGTTGTGGGGTAAGGTACATGATGGAGGCCTGTAAATACTGTAGGAGGGTATAATGGTGTCATTGGGTAATTGAGAGGGATCATAGGAGGTTTTTGAAATAATATAATCAGAACTCTGTCTTGTATCCACTCCTCCCCTCAATTACACAGCAAGTCCATTGAATTTTAAATCATGTTTTTATACTTCTTTCATATTTCCTCAGATTTCAGCACAAGCCTGGACCCAAAGAGTATTTGATAAATAGCCAAATGATGAGTAAGAAGCAAATTATACATAAGAGTTCTGTTATATAATATGCTATTTATGAACTTTCATGTCTATTAGAATTAAATTTTTTTAAATTGCAGTCTAATTAGATAGCATGATGGTTTTTTTTTTAAATAGCCTATTTTCTCTCTGAATCACTATTGCTCTGAAAATAATGTAACAAGTGTTAACTTCATCTTCAAATATTTATTTTAAAGTTTTAAATGAACCACATATAAAAATGCAATCTAACCTAATAATAGACAAACATGCAAATTGACCGCACCTTCGCTATGCCCACAGCCAATCAGAGCAAACAAGATGGCGGTTAATTTGCATATGCGGGCGCTGAGCAGCCTGGGTCCCGTAAACATCCTCCAGACCCAGGCCACTCAGAGCCTGTAGGCCCGCGCTTAGGTCCTGAGCGGCAGGGGCCCAGAACACCCCCTGGCCACTGGGAGCCTTGGTGGGGCGGGAACATTCCCATAGCCACGCGGGAATGTTCCCACCCCCCAAACACTTGCAGCAGTCTGGGGTCTGGGAAACATCCTTCAGACCCAAGCCTCTCAGATCCTGTAGGCCTGCGCTTAGGTCCTGAGTGGCCTGGGTCCCATAAACATCCTCCGGACCCAGGCCGATCAGAGCCTGTAGGCCCGAGCTTAGGTCCTGAGCGGCTGGGTCCCAGAATGCCCCCTGGCCACTTGGAGCCTAAGGGTGCAGGCGCCAAGGAGCTGGGGGCGGGGCGGGGCGGAAACATCCCCTGTCACCATAGTGCCCCCAGCCGTTTGGGAATGCTCCAGCACCAAGAGGCAGTTTGGATCCACGCCCCAAGCCTGGCGCACATGATGGGGGGCTGGCTGCTGGCCTCTGGGGTGTGTGGAGACCCTTGGCGGCCACCGCTGCGTGCGGCCCAGGGGTCCCTGCATGCCCCCCAGCCTGGCGCCCATGGTCAGGGCTCATACAGGAGGCAACCAATCAAAGTGTCCCTCTCACATTGATGTTTCTCTCTGTCTCTCCCTCTCTCTTCCACACTCTAAAAATCAATGGGAACATACCCTCAGGTGAGGATTAAAAAAAAAATGCATATCCTATGAAAGACACATCTTGAAAGTGCCTAAAGAAAGTTGTCATTTTTTCTTGGTGAAGGGACGGGAGTCCATGTTGATGAAAACACCTTGGTGGCTGTGGTGACTGGTAGTGGCTGCAGCAGCGGGGTGAGAGATGGGGCTGGTGCCTTCCCCTGATCAGCCCGGTTGCCTCCCACAAAGGAGCGTGGGGAGCGGGCCTAAGCCATCAGTAGGACATCCCCTGAGAGCACCCAGTATGTGAGAGGGGGCAGGTTGGGCTGAGGGACCCTCAACCCCAGTGCACAAATTTCGTGCACCGGGCCCCTAGTATTTATTATATTAACTTCCTTTTTTCAATCATAGATTTAAAAATTTGGTGTTTACAGAAACATGTTTTCTCAAATCTTATCAAGTACCTAAAAAATCTTTTGCTAAAGAGTCATTTTTCTGTTTTCCTTTTCTTTAAGAAGTGTGACACACTCACCTTTGATGTTATAAAAAAAGGTCAGTGAGAGAGGATGTTTTCATAAAGCCAAATCACCAGAACTGGCAGTTTAGACATAACCAGAAAGTCCAGGAAAATCAACGATTCACACTCTTAACTCCTGGCATGAATGCCTGATGAAGCACTCAGGCTATTCAAAGACCATGAAAACAAACTAACAGAAAGATCCTCTCCAATTCCCTTACTGACTGCCTCGCTGGAACTACATACATCTTCCCAAGATCAAGAAGGAAGAGCTGAAAGACAGAAAAGGTTTAGGTATTATTGTCTACGAACGAGTTTCTTTGTGGAAGGCACTTTTGTGTATGTGTGTGGGAAGGGTCCTTTCATTGGAGATTTTGTGTGAAGTGAAGGGCGTAGAGGTCATGTATTTGACCCATGATCCTATGGTCAGCCTCTGCTTACTCCGATGCAAAGGAAGGACTTGAGCGAAGTGCTCCACACACTATAGAAGCGGGTGGTGTGTTTATAATTTTTTTTTTTACCTGAAGTAAAAATGTGCCTTTCTTGGACTAACTTTCTTACTACTGGTTAGTTGTAAAATATGCATCAGGTAAATTGAACTTCCACCCAGATAATACTTTAGAAGCAACAAATAATTATAGAGATGTTTGGAACATTTATTTATAACTATGGAACTCTTCTTCACAAAAACGCAAAGTTCCCTCAGGGGAGGTCAATGGGATGTTTGGCTCTACCCTAATTGACCAGCAAGATTTAGCAGGTTGTGCTGTTTGTGAGTATATTCTTTTTTTTAGGGAAACTATGAGTTTATTCTTAAAATGCCGTCAATATTTCTTGCTTCTTTTCGTTTGTCCAACTATCCTTGTTGCTTGTACAGGAGAGTACTGTGTATACAGAGAGTTTTCTCTACTTGAGAAATTGTTTGGTCAACTCTTCTGGGAAAATAATTACAGTGTCCAATACAGATATTAACATTGGCGACATCGAGCCCTGTAGCAACGCAGGGTCAGGAGAGATTTGTTTGAGCTGAACTCATTGCATAAAAGACTATTTAGCTTTTTTCAACACTCAGAAAGAACTATAGTTGTAAAGTGAGTCAACATCCTGCAACATCCCACAATATATCAGACGGAGACATTATATTTTCTTTCTTGCATGTGGTACTGTCTATAGTGTTTCCCTTCTTTCTAAATCTGCTCTTCCCAGACAGAGTTGGTCTAGAAGTTGTTTGTACTGAGTGGTTTTGAGGAGGGGTTAAGAATAGCAAGTGCAAGTACATTATTATTATTTTCATCCCTCTCTTAAAAAAAAAAAAATTCCACACACTGTATGCATTTGCTTTTATGAAGTAAAAATGGTAATTCCCGGTAGAACTGCATTGTGGAGGATGGGAAACAGATGCTTTGGTCAGGCTCAGGGGCTGACTATAGCATAACATGGAAACACAAAAGAAGGAGAAAGCAATTGCATCACACTCTGACTTTAATGAGCTGATTGACCAGATGGCGTGTACACACCTTGTTTTGTTAACACAAAGCTGACCACATCTCCCACTGCTATAAAGAGTCAGGGAACATTTTAATATAACTGATTTATCCTGTTCTTGTGTTTTGACTCTACACTTTGGTATGGAGATTGGTATCATGGGGAGGTACCCGTTCATTTAGGTAGAGAAAAGCGAAGTCTGAAAGGAATGACTGAATAATACCCAATCGTCAGATTGTAACCATGTCCCTACAGCCAAGCCCTCTCTTAATTGCCACCACTCCCTGCCCCTCCCCACCCTTCCCTTTAGGACTAGCTTCTCTTTCCACAGTTGCTTAAGATACTAACCATAAGAGTCTTAAGACTCAATAAATTTGAGACATATTCTTGACTCAATAACCCGTGACTTGTCAATCCACAATCTTAGGGAAACTATAGATAATATCTTAACATAGTGTCTGTTCTTCCTTGTAGAAAAAAGTAAAAAGAAAATGATCCCGAGGCAATGCTGTACAGAAAATGTTTGCAGAAGAGAATGAGATCATCCCTGGATCATTCCATGGCATCTCCAAGTCTGCATTCTGAGATCTCATCAAGGAACTGGAAACCATGGGCATTTATTCTAACTCCCACTCCCACTCCTGGTTTGGTGCTTAAAAACCCCTAACTCAGTCCAATGAGCAAGATGGATTTGAAGCATCTTGAAGCCACCATCTTCTCTATTAGCATTTTCTTGATCAATAAACCTTTCTTTGCTCCAAACTCTGATATTTGGAATTTTGGCTTTGTGAAGTGTTGGGCTCACGAACTGGACTTTGGTACCAAGATCATGACTTTGTTTCAAATACAGCAACATCTCTTTAAAGTTTTCGTGGTGTGGGAATGTCATGTATCGTAGGATGAGTGCACCCAGAGCAGATCTAGAGAAAAAGATTTGAGTGCAAGTGGCTTATTGGGAAGTGACCCCAGGAAGCAGAGGTAGGAAAATAGAAAACTTAGACAGGAAAGGGAAGGGAGCCAATAATAAGGTACTGACGCAGGTAATCTGGTTCAGTTCCTCTGAGGAACGCTGGGAAACAATGTAGAATAGGCTCAGAGTTATCCAAGAAGCCAGGAAGAAGGGGTTGGAGGGGGATTTACCAACAAGCTTTTATCCTTCCCTGATTGAGGACTACCTTCAGGGACATTAACTCCCCAGTACTTCCGGCTTTCCTTAAGCATGCGTGGAACGTGCTCCTGAAGCCCAAAAGACCCCCAGGAAGAGAGTTGCATTGCCTTTGGCTTCTATGGGAATCAGAGACATTATGGCTTATGAACAGATAGTGCCTATCACAGAATGCTAATAACTTATTTACCCAATGATAGATCCTCCCTTCCCCCAACTGGTGGGGTGGAGTTATGACTTAACCGGTGGCTGCCGCTGGGACATCCCCGAGACATTGAACCACCAATCAGCACCTGCCAAGTGCCCTGGGCCCCACCCCTTCCCATTCCGCCCTGGGCCCTACCCCTTCCTGTTCCTCCCCTCAAAAGGCATGTTCACTGCTGCACCTGTTGCTGCTCTCCCAGTCTGAGAGTCAGCCCGGCTGGGTCCTTCTTCTCCTCCTTCTCCTAAACACATTATAAGAAGCTACACCATTATGAGTGGACCAGTTATATGGAGGGTGACTCTATATAAAATTCCTCTACCTGTTCTAATAACACTGGCTACAACATTACTACAACAACTTAACAACTGAGCACATGTAATTTTGTCTACTTAGCATCTGTTTTCTAAGAATCATCCCTTACATGCCTCTCCCCATTCACATGATTGCTATCCCATTCCTGCACTATGACTCTTGGTCATAGTTGATTGGTTTATTGAGAGTCATGTGACCCTATCTGTCTCTTCCTCAGCAACTGCAAGAGTAAAAGAAAGGTTGTTAGATCTATAACTTATAAAACTCAATGGTGTCACTGGCTACATTTTTTTTTTAATGTAGATTGGGAAACAGAAAGTGGGATGTAGAGGGAAAGACAAATGAACAGAAGATGGACAGAAAAGAGAGAGAATTTGAACAATTTTGAGTTCCTGCCTTCGGTTTGTTCTTGAAACCCAGTTGCATTTCTGTCTTTGAGCTTTATCAGTTCAACTAACATTACTTTAATCAATCTCTCATTTGCTATTTAAAGAGTTGTATAGATTTGGTTAACTTATTTGCAACCAAAAAGTACCAATTAGAAACTGATAAAAACTGCAGATTCCACCCAGGAGTCTGCAGAATGCTGGTCTTCCTCGAGATGTTACTAGGTGGTCCACCAAGCAAATATTTGTCACATAATTTTGAAAACTGCCATTTACTTTCTCCCTTTTGGAGTTTCATGATGAATATTAGCATATCAAAGACACTGAATAGTCTTACAATCAAGAATCCAGTAATTTTGTTTATTTTGTTGTTTACCAAATTTAGCTGACCACATTTTACTTTTTATAATAAACACAGACTTGGAAATGGTGCTACAGACAATACCATGTCAAATTTTCATATTTCAATAAGATCGAGAAAAAAAGTAAATTGATCATTATATGTTGAGCATGTAATGAGAAAATCCTTAGGATAATTTGGAATAGTGTTTGATTGTTAATCTTAATAATGCACATTTTCTGGGTTAAGATAGAGTATCTAAGCATATCCTATATAATAAAGAGCTAATATTCAAATAGACGTCACGTCATCACGCCACAACTCTCAGACACTCAACACTGGGGAGAAAGGAATGGGGACCAGCCAGGCACAAATGAGCCAGGTGCCAGTGGCTGCATCTGCGCCTGTGGCCTAGGAGAGGGACAAGCCTTATGCCCCATGGTCCCAGGTGCCAGCAGCTGTGTCTGTGCCTGTGGCCTGGGAAAAGGACAATCTGCACGCCCCACAGTCCTCATGGTCCTGGGCGACAGCGGCTGCGCCTGTGGCCTGGGAGAGGGACAAGCCACCCACCTCACGGTCCTGGGCCCCAGCACCTGCGGCTGTGGCCTGGGTGAAGCTGCCTACCCACTGTCCCCTGCAGCTGTGGCCGGCCCGGTTGAAGCCAGCCTGGGTCCTGGGTGCCTGAGGCCGGCCAGAGGAGGGAATCCTGGGTCCCTGGTGTGGGGCGAGGCAGAGGCAGTTAGGGGTGATCAGGCCAGCAGGGGAGCAGTTAGGGGCTATCAGGCCAGTAAGGGAGCAGTTAGGGGTGATCAGGCAGGGAGGCAGAGGTAGTTAGGGGAGATCAGGCAGGCAGGCAGAGGTGGTTAGGGGAAATCAGGCAGGCAGGCAGAGGGGTTAGAGGCGATTAGGCAGGCAGGCAGGCAAGCAGTTAGGAGTCAGTGGTCTGAGATTGTGAGAAGCAGTCAGATATCCCCCAAGGGGTCCCGGATTGGAGAGGGTGCAGGCCGGGGTGAGGGCACCCCCGCCCCCCGTGCATGAATTTCATGCACCGGGCCTCTAGTTAGTAATATAAATGACAATTCATGGGACATATTTAGATATTTAAGTCAACCTACTAACTTCAAATATTTTAGATATTTATCCCCTTAAAATTATCAAGCTAATTAAAAATATTGTTACCTATTCATTGAAGTAATTCTTAGGCACTTTTTCTTACCTATGCTGGTAGCATATGTTCTCTTGAAAGTAGGAAAGTTAATATCCAACTTGCCTTTTTGGATGTGTCTTAACAGTTTAAGCTATGCTCTTGCTTACTACAATGGACTTTACAGCACTCTCAAATGTCTAATGAATTTTCAAAATCTCCAATCATTTATTCACTTTGGCCTGGAAAGTCCTCATCATGTATCTTTCAAAGCTCCACCCAAGTATAACTTTCCCTCTGATCTCCTTCTCAAACCACTAATAGCCCTTATCAAACATTATTAAGCTGGTATAAATCCTTCTCCCCCACTAAATTGTGAATTCAAGAGGTCAACAACTAAGCCATGTTTGCTTGAGTAACATGTAGGGTTTAGTGAATTTTCTACTGTAATTAAATTTAGAGTATTCTATATTCAATCCTTTTTCTAATTAAAATTGACATCCTCCTGTGGCTTGAGTTAATGAGCTCTGTGAAAGGCATCAAATAAAAGTCTAACCCTCACAAAGGTCCTTCATCTAAAGTTTGAGGCCATTTAGAGATCTAATTTACAATAGTTTATTAAAGCCTGGCCATAAAACATTGAGGACACTCAATATCTAAAACTTCTAGACACAGTAGGGTTGCTTAGGGATGCAGAGGTTTGGCCTTACAATAATACTTTTTTGTCATTGATGTAGAACCTAAAATTTGACAATATAACAGTAACAACACAGTACCCGTGGCAGGTACTATGTTAAAGACTTACATGTGTTTATTCATACAAACTCAAAACTAACCCATGAGATAATAACTATTATTATCCTTCCCATTTAAAGGAGAGGAAACTGAGGCACACAGAGGTTTAGTAGCTTGTCCAATGTTACACATATTATGAGTAGTAGAACCAGAATTCATCTTCTAGATTCATCTTGTGGTCAAAATAGAGCCAGTAAATGCCATGGTGTGGGGGTTTGAGAATTAGACTACATATGCCCAATTCTAAGAGCTGCATTGTTTGGGGTAATATATTATTTTCTTTCTGTGTCTCATCTCTAAAAATATCTTGTAGCAGTTTTCAGAGTAGAGATTACTTTTAGGTTGAGAAAGCCATGTCCTGTATGCAAGGCTTGAGTTTTTTGGCAATACAGCTCCCTTAAAACTGTAGTCAGCTGCCTGTTTATCTTATTTTCAGGACACAGACCAGCATTCTGCAGGCTCCTTGATGGGTAAACTATTTGGACCCGTCCAAGCTGTCACATGATGCAGGTCAAAGATCAGCCGCAGCAGTTAGCACACTGGCAGCCATGTACATAGCTGAGTGGTGACAACGAATTCCTTTCATTGCAAACCCTCCTTTAGGACGGCTTGCAGAACAATAATTAATTTTATTATAGCTTGGATTCTTCCTCTAAACCATTACTTTTTCAATAAAATATACTGCCTCAGGTGCTCATTTTTATAATAACTACCTCTTTTGTTTCCAGGTGTTTCAGAACCTGGCAATTATACCTTTCTTTTAGTCAGAAAAGTTCAAGACCACTAGGAAAATGGAAGGTATTGTCTGTCTTCAACCATGTACCTCCAAGTTCAAGAAATAAGCTGAGCCTTATTTTCTTTTGTTTAAAAAAAAGTATGCAGCTTGACATGATGAGGGGTGAAGGTGTTGTGAAGAAGAAGTTTCCAAAGCTGGTGAAATGTTAGATTTGGGAAGCTTTTAAATATACTTAGTCTGGAGCCTCATAAAAGACCTCCTAAAACAAAACATACAGGCAAGGGGCTTGAAATGTCTATCTTTAAAAAGCATCCCACCAGCCTTAGATCTGAGATCTGGCAACTCCATGGGAGGAGACCCTAAAACACAACAGCCTGTCCCAGCAGAGCGGCGAGCCGAGGCCCCATGGGATGGCGCACGGACTGTGTGGACCTCGGTGAGTGGGGACTGTGCTGCCAAGAGGCTGCAGCTCCGTAGGCCACTGTGCCCCACAGGGTTAGGATCGGACACGCTAGGCAGCCCTTATTTTTTACGGATACTTTGATAGAAGTATGTTCAGGGACATCAGTTTATGGTTGAGTGGCTTTAGGGATTGAATGGATTGGAAAGAGAAAGAAATTAAGGACACAGAGAAAGAGACAGAATATAAGAAAAACGATTCTTTGAAGAGAACCTATTTCTTTCAGACAATTGCAAGAGAGTAAATGTGAGAATCCTGGTTGCAATTAACTAAAGGAGCACATAGGTGGCAGGAAAGAAACATTGTGTAGACTGTTTCCAAAGAACAGTACTGTCTGGTCATTTTCCAGCAGAGGGGAGAGATGCATTAGATACAGAGCACTGCAAATTTTACTTATTTGAAGTGTGTGTGTGTGTGTGTGTGTGTGTGTGTGTGTGTGTGTGTGTGTACACGTGTGCGCACACTACCCAGATGTTTACAATTAGGCAAGAATGCCTATGTTTCTGGTGGGGGGTGTCTAAAGCAGGATTCTGTGTGTGTGTGTGTGTGTGTGTGTGTGTGTGTGTGTATCTGATTCATATTATATCACTGAAGAGCATTTTTATGGAAAGACTATAGTAAGGATGAACAAATTTATGCTTAATACTATGCAACTACTGAAGCAAGACAAGTTTGAGGAAAATAGCGTGGAATGATGTTTTTGATTCTTTATCACATTGAGATTGCCAGTGAACCCCAGAAGCTAGGAGAAAGGCATGGAGCAGATTCTCCTTCATATTCCTCAGAAGGAACCAGCTCCGTGGACACTTTGATCTTGGACTTCCAGCCTCCAAAATAATTCCAGCCTCTGCGACAATGAGTTCTGTTGTTTAAGCCACTCAGTTAATGGTATTTTGTTCTGGCAGCCCTAGCAAGCAATCTGGGCTATGGAAAAATAGAGGAGAAAGGGGGTATTAGAAATCCTTACTTCACACCATTTTTCATAGAGGGAATCCAAGAGGTAAAAAGTTATGTTCTTGACCATCCCACCCTCTGCTAGGAAACACTGAGCTTTGTCCTCTCTGCCTTCCCCAGCACTTTCTGGGCATCTCCACAATAGCTCCCACCACATTGTACTGACCGATTTGTTTCCATCTCCATTTATCTCACCAGACTGGAAGCATCTTAAGGGCAAAGACCATCCATTCTCCTTTATATTTATTAATTTCCAGCACAAATTCCAGCACAGAAGTACTCAACACGCACTGATTATACAAGTAAATGGAGAATGTGTATAATTCAGTGAGAATTCGATGTATTCAAGCTTTCTATGGTCTTATAATTAATATAATTTGATGTGGATGATATCCATAATTTTCCATGAAACAGGGTGTCAGCAGCTGCCTCTTAGGTGGGCACGGCACTCACCGTGGGACAGACTTCCTGGGCAGCACAGGCTGGCTGTGGGGAACACAGACTCTGAGCCTATATTGCCAGCCATGTGAGGCTTGTGCCTGTGTCCCAGTCTGAAAGCCAGCGATGACAATAGCACTGCCTACCCCACAGTGTTGTTTTGGGAGTTAAATGAGCTGGTAATACATGCAACAAATGCTTCTAATGGTGTCACGCATAGAGTAAGCACTCAAAGAGGCACAACTATTGTTACTGTGGTAAAGACGCACTTGAGACTTCTAAATACTCTATTGAACGTCTACTATGTGTCTAAGCCACTGTGGATAAAATAGGAGTACAGATTTGTTCTCACTGCTCATTGAGCTGACAGCCTGATGCGGAAAGCAGAGGGTAATAAATAATCACAAAACAAGTAAATAGTTCAATAATTATTATTGCTGTGAAGGGGAGGTGCCCATTACTCTGAGACCATGAATGGGAGATATGATTGGTTGGCAGGGTTAGGAGTAAGGAACTAAGATCTGAGGTGTGACTGGGAATTGGCTAGTGAAGATGTGAAGAATAGCATTCCAGGCTGAAAGAGCAGACATGCGAAGGCCCTGAGGTAGTAGGGGCTTTGCTGGCTTAAGTAAGGGAAAGGGGGGCAGTGTATCTGGGGAAGAAAAAGTGAGAGAAGCATGGTTTAAGACGAGGTTGTGTAAAATCACAGCAGCCAGCTCCCAAAGAACTGGCACAATGGAACCGGTGTGAGGCGTTGGGGGTGAGTTGTAGGGAACAACATGGTCCGTTTCATTTTGAAAATCATTCAGGTGCAGTGCAGAGAATGATGAAGGGGGGAGGGGGTGCTGAGTGAATGCAGTAGATCCCCTTCCAAGGGAGAGATGATGGTAGTGTGGGCTAAAGTGGTTGTAGTAGAAAGGGAGAGAAGCAACGGGTCAAAGATGGGTGGTGATGGAGGGGGCTGTCAAGGACCAGCAGCAGGATGCTGGCTTGTACTGTGATTAGAAAGGGTCCTGCTCACCGAGACAGGGCATACTAAAGAGGGCTCAGGGGAAGATTATGAGTATGATTTTGAATATACTGAGTATTAAGTGTCTTGAGGCATTCAAGTGAAAATGTCTCATGGTCTTTTGGGCATACGGGTTCATGGTGCAGAAACGAGTAATGTAAACATGAGGTGATCAGGCATCCATTGTCCAGAGGGAAAGATGCAACAGAGTGAGCATTTTGTGGCCTGCCAAAACCTCGTGGAATGCAGATTTAGTCCCTGGGAAAGGATGGACCAACTGGCCTAGTGCAACATACTTTCTTCCTTTACAATTTCTATTTTGAGTCCCCAATCCACTGGGTGGCCTGGACTTAACCACAGCCAGTCATACACCTAGAAATTTCTCCAGAGCTGTGTCTAAATGGGGGGGCCTGAGTGGTGCCAGGTCCCTTGTGGGAGGCACATGATCCTCAATATCATCTGTCCCAAACATGTCAAACTCAAAGGCTAACACGGACCAAATAAATGAGGCATGCAGCCCACCGGCCACGAGTTTGACATGCTTGTCCTACACAGTCGCCCATTGACACATTGCTTCTCTCTGTAGTCCTCAGTCGTCAATCCATCAGGTAGGAATGAGATGTCCCCCATACTGTTCACATGATCTCTTCAGGTATAGTCATTCTTTTTGTTTCTGTTTCAAACTTGAGAGACAAGAATCACTCTGCTGCTTGGTCTGCAGCACAGGAATCTAAGTCTTTGGCTCAGTGGACCTGAACTCAACCGGCAGCCCTTCCCTCTTGCCACCTCATCAGGACTCTGCTATGGACAATAGGTAGCACCCGCCCGCTCTCCCAGGGGCCTCAAATTTCTGGAGTCTTCCCACCTCACCTGAGCTCTAAACCAGGAAGTGGGAAACAGAGTTTCTCACTTAGTCTCTTCAAAGTTTCTCCAGGATCCTGTCACCTTTCAGAGACTCTATAAAATGGATGGGGGAAAAGGCTCAGCTCTCCATTTCCAACCACAATTTCATTTCCCTTAATAGAACTCCAGCTCTCTTCCTTCCATGTGGCTTGTGGAATAGTCTTCAAATATACCTTTGTCTATACCAGAATTACTCTTGTTTCTCCTTAGGGTTTTGGCTTTTGAAAATCAAAGCAAAAAGACTCCTTTTTTCCCCCCTTGTACCTCATGTTCCTTTCCCCAAGGAAACAAGTTCAGAGCTTAGCTCCTCAAAAAGAAGGAAAATATGAAACACAAGATAAATATATTTTTTAAAATCTTCATGCCACACTTGAGTGAAAGTTCCCTTTTACTAGATCAGTGGTCGGCAAACTGTGGCTCGCGAGCCACATGCGGCTCTTTGGCCCCTTGAGTGTGGCTCTTCCACAAAATACCATGTGCGGGCGCGCATGTACAGTGCGATTGAAACTTCGTGGCCCATGCGCAAAAGTCGGTTTTCGGCTCTCAAAAGAAATTTCAATTGTTGTACTGTTGATATTTGGCTCTGTTGACTAATGAGTTTGCCAACCACTGCACTAGATGATTTTATAATCAGATTAAATTGTATAGGCTCTCAAGCCACATTCAACTCTTTGGCCCCTTGAGTGTGGCTAGGTGTTAGAACCACTTCTTCAAAATAGACTTGCCCAGGCCGAAAACCGACTTCTGTGCATGGGCCACAAAGTTTCTATCGCACTGTACGTGTGCGCCCCCACGTGGTATTTTGTGGAAGAGCCATACTCAAGGGGCCAAAGAGCCGCATGTGGCTCGCGAGCCGCTGTTTGCTGACCACTGGTATAGGTTATAATGGGAAATGTGTTACATAATTAATCATATGACTAGAAAGATACTGCATTTACAAATCCTTAGGACTCTTCCATTATTTGCATAGATCTCTTGTGGGCTGAATGATGTCCCCTTAAAATTCATATGTTGAAGGCCTAATCCCTGATGTGATGGTATTCAGAGATGCAGTTTGGGGGACGTAACTAGGTTTAGAAGAGTCCATGAGGGTGGGGCCCATGATAGGATTAGTGCCCTTATAAGAAAAGACACTGGAGAGTTTACTACCTTTCTCTCTGCCTGTGTGCACTGAGAAAGCTCCTGTGAGGTCACAGTGAGGAGGTGGCACTCTACAACCCAAGGAGAGAGTTCTCACCAAACACTGACCCTGCTGACAGGTGGATCATAGACTTCCAATCCCCATAATCTGAGAAATAAATTCCTGTTGTTTAAGCCACCCAGTCTATGGTCATTTTTTTATGGTAGCCAGAGCTGACTAAAAATAAAACCTCAAATGATATGAAGTTTTCATTGTATTTAATTTTGTTGGGATTCTATGAGGCAAATAACAAAAACTGCAAAATTCTCTAAAATTATTGGCATTAAAATGATTGTTTTCTTGCCCAGAAAGGTCTATAAGACTGTATTCCAGTCATATTTTATAATATATTGTGTTTTTTTTCCATTCCAAGAGCCAGCAGGAGCTACTTATTGGTTTTCAGCATTGATATGAGAGATAAAGTTTGAATATAATAAAGAAGAATTAAAAGCATCACCACATGTTAGTTATGCTCTTGGAAGAAGAATAAAGATTTTAGGGGAAAAAACAGTTTGACTGAATTTTCATGATGCTAAGAAATATTTACCCCTTATGCTATCTAACCTACTAAAATATATATTTCCCTAAGTACATAAGAGAAAAACAAACTGATCATCAGAGTTTTAAGGTCATAAGAGTTTAACTAGAACACATCAATATTCTTAGTTCAGGAGGGTAGCCCTTCTGAAATTACCCATCAGAACTTGGGATATGATGGACTGTTAACAACGTGAAACTAAGTTAAAGATGTTTTAGTTAATCATATAGGTACATAGTGAAGGTGTCTGCAGGAAAAAGGTAAGGGAATAATGTAAATATTTGATTGTGGCCTAATTTCTTTGGAGTCTTTTTAACTTATCTAGAGTTGATAATTCACTACAATGCTCACTATTCAATGCTCCGATGCTAAACTTAGGTGGAAAGCTGGCTTTTGATGTCACCATGTGCTAGTATGTGAAGTAAAAATGAATTTGCTCATTAAAAGAGTGTATGAACAGTATTCATGACGTTTTCTATTATTAATTATAATATTTTTCCAAAATAAACAAACTTTAATTGAAAGTAGATGGGAACTGATATTCTAGTGTTCTATAAGTTCTTTCCCAGATGTAACATATCCTTAACTATTTGATTTTATGAAAGAACTCAACATAGGTTAACATAAATTTATAAAATCCCCTAATAGTTAATTGAACAAAAAAATTCTCAGATTCTTAATTAATTGGCATCTGCATCTTTGCATTCTTTAGTTCATTTACATTACTTCCATCATCAAACATCTCTAATTGATTTTTTCTAAAATTCTTCCTAACATCTAAACATCTTTTGACATAATGCTACTGACCTCACCTATAGGTCAATCATTACTCTAATCTATATCAAGAAGGGACATGGGCCTTAAAAATAACTCTAACTAAAAAATCCAGTGCCCAACCATGGAAAAAAAAATTATTATTGGCTAACTAACTAAGATCATAGACATCTTTAGCTCTTGGTTTTTAGGCTTGTTACTTTTTCCTTTTATTGGGTCAAATATATAAATTTTTTAGCCCAATAAGAGAACCATGTTTTGATTTTTTAACTCAGAAATAAGTTCCCAGGAAGATAAAGATAACTCATTAACTTTGTGGCATTCTATGGAAAAGAAACTGTGGGTTACCCAAACTCTGTCGTGAATCTCTGGCCAGCCACAAAGTCAATCTTGGCAAATGGATAGAACATGCATTTCCAAGTTTGCCAAATAAAGACGGCTGGTGCCTTGCGTTTTAAAGGCCACAGGGTATAATTTCTAAAGAAATAAAACAAAAACAATACAGCAATAAAAAAAACTAACCTGAATTTAATTACAGCAGCTGTCAAATTTAAAGATGTAAACTGGCATATTCTTTTCTTCAGTTCATGTATTATAACTTTTAACTACTCTATTTAGGTAACTACTCTTAATTTTTAAAATCTCTATAACTAGAATATAAGCTCCACAAAACAGTGTCTGTCTAGACCGATGTCTTATTTCCAGTGTTAGTAGAGTAGCTGGTACATGACAAATAGGCCTATTAACTCCATGTTCTCCTTTTATCCTCACCTGATGGGACTGTCATTTTATAAAGTGCTCCAGGAAAGTTAAAGCACAAGGAATTTCAAATTTGAACATTGACATGAAATCAGCATTTCCCCCTTTTCAGCCAAAAATAATCCAAAAGAAATAAAGTGAACAGTAAACAATGTCACAAAGGAGGAAATTAGGAGAAGATACTACAGTGAGAGAACTAATTGACGATAGGATCCAGTTGCTATAGACTTCAGAAAAAAAAACCTGCATATTTTACACTTTGCAATATTGTTCTGAGCACACAGATGTGCAAAAACAATATCCATTGCTTGCAAGGATGTAGGGATGGGGAAGAGATGGAAGCTGGGGATCCCAACTAGCTTACTTCATTCCAGATGCAGAACAAGTATGGCTGAAGGAAATGTCACTTAGACAGGCCATGTTTCCAAGAAGCAGTGTTTCCCTATGGCAGCAGGAAGAACACAACACCTGTATTGTGAAGGAAAAAAATACTGCCTATTCCAACTATTTGGGAAATAGTAAAGGCTACATAAACTTTCTCATAAATCCCTAGATTATAGGGAAAATCCCAAATAACATGGAAATAGTCCCTCACTTCTCCCTCTCTCAAAAATTTCCTTCAAAGAGCTGGTTCAGAACTAACAAATAAACAAACAGAAACCTTAAATATTGAATTATTGAAAAGGATCAGTAAAGAATCTATACAAAAGTTCTACAAGGAAAAAATGAAAATGCAAAGAAGATGGCAGGTGAAGAGCACTCATCAGAATACTGTTTCCTTGAATCAGATAAATGTTATGAACAAATATTTTGCCATCAGTTTAAACAAATGTGATTGCCTTTATCGAATGAGATACAAAATATACATAAAAACCCATAAAAGAACTCAGGAAAAAAAGTAAAAGAAAAATAATGATCACAAAAAATATGGCAAAACTAAAAGGACCTTAAAAAGGGGGATTCCGTAGACAGCACAGCAAGTGACATAGGAGATATAAATGAGAAAAGAAGCACACTGAACCAAAAATAGAGTTTAAAATGATTAGAGACTAAAATAAATCTAGAAAATAGGCAATAGAGCCTCAAGCCAGGTGTATATAGAAGGAAATGTACTGAAGAACAAGAGAACAGTAGCAATGAGTCTGAGGCAGGAGCATGTTTGACATTTTTAAGGATGACAAGAAGGTGGCATAACTGTGTGAGTGCGCAGAGAGTGATAGGAGAGGATGGAGAGACAAATAATTTAGAACACTAGAGGTTATTGTAAAGACTAAATTGCTCTCTAAGAAAGGTGAATAATCATTTGGAGGGTTTTAGGCAGAGAACTGACATATTCTGGCATTTTCCCCAATCTATCATAGAGTATAAATCTATCAGAAAGTAAAAGAAGGTATTCAGTGAAAAGTTCCCTTCTAACTTCTAAGCCTATTTTCCTACTACCCTAGTAACATCTGTTAATACTTTCTTGTGAATTATGTCAGAGCTTCTCTTTTTTAAAACTTTTATTATTGAGAGTATTATTGATGTCCCTCTTCTTTTCCCCCCCAAAACCCCCTCCACTAATTTCCTGTTCTGCCACAGGCCCTCACCACCTTATTATCTATATCCATAGGTAATGCATATATGCATATAAGTTCTTTGGTTAATCTCTTCCTGGCCTCCCTCCCCTCTTCCCTCTGAGATTCGTCAGTCTCTTCCATGTTTCAATTCCTCTGGTTCTATTTTATTCATCAGTTTATTTTGTTCATTAAATTCCTTGTTGTTTTATTTTTATTTTTATATTCAATGTTGATAGATATGCATTCATTGCCATTTTATTGTTCATATTTTTTATCTTTTATTTATTCTTCTTCCTCTTCTTAAAGAATACCCTTCAACATTTCATGTAATACTGGTTTAGTGTTGATGAACTCCTTTATCTTTTTCTTGTCTGTGAAGTTCTTTATCTAACCTTCAATTCTAAAGTAAAGAATTGCTTTGCTGGGTAGAGTAATCTTGGTTGTAGGTCCTTGCTTTTCATCACTTTGACTATTTCTTGCCACTCCCTTCTGGCCTGCATAGTTTCTGTTGCGAAATCAACTGATAGTCATATGGGCACTCCCTTGTAGGTAACTAACTGCCTTTCTCTTGTGGCTTTTAAGATTCTCTTTTTTACTTTAACTTTGGTATTTTAATTATGACCTGTCTTGGTGTGGACCTTTTTGGGTTCATCTTGTTTGAGGTTCCGTGCTTCCTGACTTGTATGTCTAATTCTTTCACCAGGTTAGGGAAGTTTTCTGTCATTGTTTTTTCAAATAGGTTTTCAGTTTCTTTTTCCCTCTCTTCTACTTCCCTATGATGTGAATGTTGGTTTGAAGTTGTCCCAGAGGCTCCTTACACTGTCTTCATAGTTTTGAATTTTTTTCTTTTTGCTCTTCTGATCGGGTGTTTTGTTTGTTTGTTTTTGTTTTTTTGCTTCCTTATATTCCAAATTCTTGATTTGATTCTCAGTGTCCTCTACTCTACTGTTGATCCCCTATAAATTATTCTTCTTATTATTTTTTAATTGATTCTTTATAGAGAGGAAGAGAGAGGGATAGAGAGTTAGAAACATCGATGAGAGAGATACATCGATCAGCTGCCTCTTGCACACCCCCTACTGGGGGTGTGCCCGCAACCAAGGTACATGCCCTTGACCGGAATCGAACCCGGGACCTTTGAGTCCGCAGGCCGACGCTCTATCCACTGAGCCAAACCGGTTTTGGCTATAAATTATTCTTTATTTCAGTTAGTGTATCCTTCATTTCTGACTGGTCGTTTTTTATCTTGTTGATGTTTTCACAGAGTTCCTTGAAGTTCTTACTAAATTCTTTGAAGTTCTAATTAATTTCCTAGAGCATCCTTATAACTATTGTTTTGAACTCTGTATCTGGCAGTTTTCTTGCTTCCATTTAAGTTATTCTTTTTTTCTGGAGATTTTTCCTATTCTTTAATTTGTGACATATTTCGTTGTCTCTGCATTTTGACTGCTTCCCTATGAATTAGGTAGATATGTTATGTTTCCTGGACTTGGTAGAGCTGCTTTGTGTAGCAGGTGTCCTGTAAGGCCCAGTGGCTTAGCCTCTCCAGTCACCTGAGGTGGAAACTTCAGGTGAACCCCCATGTGAGATGGGTGCACTGTCCTATTGTAGTTGAGCCTTGATTTACATTGGCATCACTGGACAATTGGTTGTAAGGATTGGCTGTGACTCTAGCTGAAGAGCTGCTGTGTAGGAGCCATGCCTATGGAGCAAGACTTGCTTCAGTGGGGCTTTGGTGCTCACCAAGTCTGCCCCTTTAGTGTGTCAGTCATAGATGTGGTAGGGTTGTAAACCAGTGTGGTTGAAGTTGACCACCAGCGAACACTGGCTCTGGGGTTTCTTGGGAGGTACAAAGTCAGACTTTGCCTGTATCATGTACGGGGCTATCCAGCATGAGTTACAAAGCAATCTGAAGATAGCTGCTATTTGTGTTGAGCTTGGAGGTGCCCAGGAGAGGCCAAACAGTGAATGAGTGTGGGCTGTTGCTAGTGCTGGGCCTGGGGCCACTTTTTGAGAGGTATGGGGCATGCAGATGCCAGCTGTTGCTTGTTTGAAGGATTTTAGGAAAGTCCAAAACATGAGTCAAGAGAGCTAGTTGTATGGAAAAGCCACTGGAATGGCTTGAATGAGCCTGCAAGTAGGGAGGGCATGGTCTCAGGGAATCACCAGGACCAGTCAAAAAGTGTGAGCCAGGTTGATGGAGATTGAGATATGGTGCAGCCTGTCAGCTCTGTGTTGGGAAGAGCTCAACAAATGAACATTGGCTTCTGCCAGAACTGTCTGTGAGAAAGCTGCCCCTCCAGCTGTCATCCTGGTTCCAGACAAGTTTGTTTCTCCCCAAATGTTCCAAGTTCTTTTCAAGCTGTTTCCCCAAAGCTAGAGTTCAAAGGGAGTGAGTCCAAGTAAGTCTCTGTGGGGTCCCTTTAAGAGGAACTGCCTGAGACTTCTCCAGCCTCCGTGTCACTCAGCCTCATTCCCCACTGGTTTTTACAGTCAGAAGTTGTGGGGACTTCTCTTCCTGGCACTGGAACCCTGGGCTAAGGGGCCTGGTGTGGGGCAGGGACCTGTCGCTCCTCAGGGAAACCTCCACAATCAAGATATCCCTCTCGATTTTAAACTGCCATATATGGGTGTGGGAACAGCCTGTTCTGCGATTCTGCCCCATGTATCCACCCCTCCTAATAGTCTTGATGTGCTTTTTCTTTAATACCTTAGTTGTAGGACTTTCATTCAGCTAGATTTCAGGTGTTCTGATGATGGTTGTTCTGTTTTTAGTTGCAAATTTTGATGTGATTGTGGGAGGCAGTGAGTACCATGTTTACCTACATGGCCATCGTGACCAGAAGCCAGAGCTTCTTTATGCATATGCAAGTATACACAGAGCATTACTGTTATTTCTATCCTTCCTTTTTACACAAAGGGTAGGACTTATGCAAGAATATTCTGCCCTGTGCCTTTTTTATTGAAAAAAAAATCTTGTTATATCTATACTAATAAAAGGGTAACATGCTAATTAGACCAGACATCTTCTGGACATCCTTCTGGACAAAGCCACGGTGGCGGGGCCTAGGCTAAGGTGGTTAGGGGCAATCAGGTCAGCAGGGGAGAGCAGTTAGGCAGTTAGGGAGATAAGGCTGGCAGGGGAGAGCAGTTAGGGGGATCAGGCAAGCAGGCAGAGTGGTTAGGGGTGATCAGGCAGGCAGGCAGGTGAGCAATTAGGAGCCAGCGGTCCCAGATTGTGAGAGGGATGTCCAACTGCTGGTTTAGGCCTGATCCCCCAGGGGTCCCGAGGAGTCCCGGATTGGAGAAGGTGAAGGCCAGGCTGAGGCCACCCCCGCCCCCATGCACAAATTTCATGCATCGGGCCTCTAGTATAAAATAACCAAAAATGTACATGTCAGTACACAGAGTTAAAGGTGAATTCTCAAGGAATGCATGGATCTAACTTATCTAACTGATGTTCTATTAATGGTCATTTGCAAACAGTAATGCACTAAGAAATGTGTACATCATTCCAAATGTGTGAGTATATCTGCAAGACAAACTTGCAGAAGTGAAATTGCTTAGTTAAAGGGCATATTCATTTGTTACTTCGTTAGATTCTGCAAAGTTGTAATAATTTAGACTTTCACCATCAATGAATAAGGTTGACTATGATCTCATAGCCTCTGCCACCTCAAAATATTGTTTTAATGGTAACAGCTTTTTTTTTCTGTGTCAGGAACAGCTGTAAGCATGTTACACAAATTTACATATTCAATCCTTAAAATATTCCCGTTATGAGGTAGGTAAGTTATGATTCCTGTTTTACTCATGAGGGAACTAAGGGACAAAGAGTCAAGAAATGTTTTCAAAACCTCCCAATTAGTAGGGCTCAGACACATGTAGTCTGGCTTCCGACACAGGCTTCTAAACCAATACTTCACAGAGACTAATAAAATTTTACACTTTTGCCAATGTGAGAGGTGAAAATTGTACCTGTTTACTTTTTAATTTCTCTTAAGAATCCGTTTATATGCTTAAGAGTCAAATTATAATTTACTTTCTCTGAACTTCTCATTCATATCATTTACCAATGTTGTAATGTGACTTTATTGATTTATAGAAGCTTTTTAATAACGGAGATAGACCATTGTCTGTGATATGAGTGGCAAATATTTCCCACAAGTTGTACCTTATTTTTTAATTTACTTAGTGTACTTTTTTATTCACATGTAAGCTTCTGATTTATATGTCATCAGTATGGTGTCAGAGAGAGGTTTTTTGAAATAGTGTGGGAAAAACTGCTTGTGTATGTACTATTGGGGATAATACAGTAGAACAAGAAATTTTTTAATTAGGAGATAGGTGAGGATTTCTGGAGTGGTGCCTTGAGTAGGTAAGACAGGTGGATTTTAATGCACATCACAGGAAGTTCATCTATAGTGACATATAGATGCAGCGTACATGGGGACCTACTAGTATGTGGGCTGGGAAGGGTGCTGGAAGGCTGTGCCAGTTTTCTTTTGAATGTTGATTTTTTCTTAGTTAATTGTCAAAGCAGGTCATCAGCTGAGAGTGTGGATCAGGAAAGACGTAATATAGTAGCTAGCAGAGACAGAGGGAATAAATAATTAGACAGACATAGTATGGCTGAGAGGCAGCATTAGCAAGCCCCTTGAAATTCATGGTCATGATGATGAAGCAAGACCAGTGTGGTTTTTCTCTGGCTATGGTTAGTTGAACAGATCCATGGGCAGAATAGGCAGAAAAGTGGATTTAATCAGAGTTGTGGTTCCACATACTAGTTCAACTAGGCAGGGGTAGGGGGAAATTATATACAACATGTAGATTAAAATGATGGAGCACGGGACTTACGCTGTGTAAGGAGGAACAGTGTAAAGGCATATTTAAAGAATTGTTGAGATGGAGTTTTGGAGAAAATGAGCTGAAAATCTAAGGGATGATGGTCAAATAATGAGATCCATAAAACAGGGCTTATAAAGGAACTGTAGTTAGTGAGAATGAATAATAATAAGACCTGCACACTGACCATAAAAGTGTCTGAGGCATATGTAGAACAAAAACTTTGACATTTTTTTTTCTCTCTAAACCCTAATGAAGAAGGGAAAGGAAAAATCAAACAGAACAGATAACAGTACATGAAATACATCAACAAAAATTTGGCATACAGAAAGCAAAGGGATCAGAGGGGGAAATGGTATACAAAACAACCAGCACAAAAAGAAACCAAAATGAAAACAAAACAAAACAAAACAAAAATTATGAGACTTATAAGAGGCATACATAAAACAGAGGGATACCAAAATGTTGGAAAATAAAAATTGAAAAGTATTTACAATGCCAACATAATCAAGAAAGAAAACTGGTAAAACAGTACTAATATCAGAGAAAGTAAACTAAGCTGAAAACCTTTACAGACATAAAGAAGGTTATCATAATAAAAATACTGCCTATCATGAAGATGCAACAGCTGTACATGTGTATGGATCTAGTAACATAACCTAAAGTAAAACAATTTTTAAAATGACAGAACTTAAAAATAAATGAATTTATATTTTAGTAGAAGATTTAAACACAATTTTCTCAGTAACTGATAAAATAGACAAAAGAATAAGAATTTAGAATATTTGAATAGCATGCTTAACAAATGTAGCATAATTAAAAATATATATATATCTACACTAATAAAAGAGAAACATGCAAATTGACCGTCCCTCCGCTGCGCCCACCAGCCAATCAGGAGTGAGTTTGCAAATCAACCCAACAAAGATGGAAGTTAATTTGCATATGCAGGCACGGAGTGAAGACTGAAGACAGCGTAGAAGGAAGCCAAGTGCTGCAGAAGGGAGCGAAATGGCGGAGAAGGGAGAGAGGCAACGGAGATGGGAGGGAGCAAGGCAGCAGAGAAGGGAGCTTTGCTCAGGCCGCAGGAAGCCCTATTCTTGCAGGAATAGGCCAGAGGAAGCCCTATTCTTGCAGGAATCTTCCTGCAACAGGCCTCTAGTGTATATGACACTGTACCAAACAACCCTAGAAGAGATGATCTTATCAAGTGTACAAGGATCATTTATCAAAAACAACCAAATGTTGGACATAAAGTAATTCTCAACACATTTCAAAGGATTGAAGTCAAAGTACTATTTCTGATTATGGTGAAAATTAGCTAGAAATAAAAATAAAAATAAAATTTGGAAACATCTATACATTTAAAATTAAGCAATATATTTCTAAATAATCCATCAAAGAAAATATCATAATAAAACCAATAAAATATTAACTAGAAAGTAATGAAGATACTATTTATTAGAACTTATGACATACAGCTAAAGCTGTGCTTAGAGAGAAACTTATAGCCTTAGGTTTATTTTACAGAAAACAAGAAAGACTAAAAATTAATGATCTATCTCAAGAAGGTGAAAAATGACTATGAAATGTAAGCTAATGGAAATAGAAAAATTAAATAATAAAAATATGATTAGAAATCAAGAAAATAGAAAGCAAATATAAGATTCAAATGATCAATTACCAGCAAGTTTTCTTTAGATTAAATTACAAGGTTGACTTGTTGCTCTAGAAGAGTCTCTTAAACTTTATAAATATCTAGAATGATAAATATGTGGATTCCTTAATTCAAAACATGAGTAATATAGGTTTAATTATTTTTATAATTTATATCTTTAATGTTAAATTTTCCCAAGTTTAAAATATACATATGCCCTAAAAATGAACAATTAGGTCACTCCAAATAATTTTTGAGTTTGTTTTTTTTCTATGAAAATATTGTTAGGTTTTCTCTCAGCACTCTGGCTTGTTGTCTGGGTGTTTTTAAAGTACCAGGGATATCAATCAGGATGCTACTAGATCCTTGTTTGATAAACTCGTGGGTGAACCCTTTTACAGTTGCTATATCAGCGACTCCACACACAAAGGAAAAGCTGGGTACATTACCTATTCCCTCACATTTGAATAATTTTATTCCCAATTTTCAAGTAAAGTTCATCTGAAATCCTCATTTAGTGGCTACACACTTAATTAAAGTTTATATTTCATTGATTCTTAAGATATGTAAATGTATTTCTATTCACTGGCTAAAAATCATTAGTGGAATTCTGAATTATTTCCTTTTTTCCTGACTTGTTGAAGCACACATCTCTTAATATTAGAATGTCTGATTGGATTCTGCAAATCTTAGGCTGTGTCTGCATCTATTCATAGCACACAGCAACTAGCAATTTATTCAGTGTGAGGAATTGGAATGCTTTGTGCACAATGATGGCTCACATAACAGTATTTTATTTCTTTGTGACATGTCATATTCCTAGCAAGTCACGACGACCCTTACTTTTTTAGTTCTTACTCCTCCAGGACAGCAATAACTAAAAAGAATTAAACCATTGGGTGGTCGCTCAAGTACTGACCTCAGAATTCGACCCAGAAGTTGGGTGTCACAGCATGAAAAAATAAACACACCCCATCGTTGTTGACACTAATTGTGTCCTTCACTTCTGTTTTCTCAGAAGTAAAGCCAAGAGTGAAATTGCTATGAAGAACAAGCTCCTTCTCATCACTGGGGGTGGCCTCTTTAGTACAGGGTTGAAGGCCAGTTCTAGTCTGGTGTGGGATAAGTGCACATGGCCAAAGTCTGTGCTATTCCTAGTGTGTGGAGAAGGAGGGCGAGGTAATCTCCTGGGACATCTAGCATCTATGACTCAGCAGCAAATCTGTTTGCAAAAGTTAAGAGAACATAGAATATGAAAAAAATAGGCAAGAGGAGACTTGATGGCATTACTCAGAATTTTCTTTGATGACACAGTCATCTATGATGTCACCACCTAACAGTTTTGTGTAGTTCCAGATTTATATTAGTAAATTACTAGAGGCCTGGTGCATGAATCTGTGCATGGGTGGGGTCCCTCGGGATGGCCTGAAGATCGGGCCCCAGCTTGTGCCCCCAGCCTCACAACCCTGTAGCCTCGCCTGGAGCCCTGCCTTGGCCTGGTGCCGCCCCTTCACCTGCTCCACCATCTTGCCTGTGGGTTGATTGATCAGGGCCTCCCCCCCCCCCCCACTCTCTCAGCACCTAGGAGCCAGGTGGCAGCCACCCCCCATCCCACCATCTGCAGGGTGATCAAGCCCCCGCTCACACCCACCTTGGCCTGATGCCGCCCACTCACCTGCTCCACCATCCAGCCGCCAACCCACTACCATCAGGGCCCATCAGGGCTGTCAGCGCCTCCACTGCCGCCCGCTGCCAATGCTGTGTCACTGACACCTGCCATGTTTTGTGCTGCCCCGTGGTGGTCTGTGCACGTCATAATGAGTTGTCAAACTCCCAGTCGAACTCTCGGTCGAATGATGGCCTGAGGGGACAATTTGCATATTAGGCTTTTATTATATAGAATTAACTTTTTAAACACTTAATCAGAGTTGGACTACTGATTAGAAAAACATGGTATTGGTCAGTCACCAGCAGAGTAAGTCTGAGCAGCAGGCCCATTTAACTCTCCTCCACCAACTTCACTTGGAACAAGATTGACATTTAGACTTCCATACACTTTGTACTGGCCTCATGGACTTTTGGCCTGAGCAGGGCCTCATGTTTAAAAGGTCCCTGTGCTTACAAGTCCCTGGCTATCCTTGTCTTGAAATTCTTAATAATTATTACTGGGCCCTGCAAATTATGAAGGCTGTCGTGTATATACCATCTATTTGCTTTTACTTCTTAATTTGTTCTATTTAGGTGAGAAAGAGGAATGTTGTTTACTGAGTAGCTCCTCAAAATCCCAATATATTAAATCATATAAAGAGGGAGATTTTTAAATAAGTCACAATTTATGGAATTGCATTATTATACCATGCAATACAGAAACTAAATATATTAATTGAACTATTAGCAAAACAAGGAAAATGTGATAAAGTTTGATTAATAACTACTCTCGAATAGGATGTTACTTATAGCCAAAAACATTAAACAAAGACACAGGGAAATTGAATATCCCTTTAGTAGAGATTTACTTTTTTTTTTTTCTATACATCTATGGAGCATTTAAAAAAATCAGTTGTGTGCTTAGTTACAAAAAAAATGTTTTAAGCTTAAAAACATGGGAATTTATAGCTTACATTTGACTAGTACAAATAAAATTATAAATAAATAATGAAACAGGCTCCACCAAAAATTGAGGTGAATTAAAGAATTAAATGGGGGAAAAGAATAATACAAATCTTACAGGAAAATTCAAGAGATTCAATATCAATCTATAGATGATGGAGCTTATTTATTAAAGTTGGAAAAAAGAAAAACACCTATTTTAAAAAAATAAAATAAAAATAAACAATGGATTTGGAGAAAATAACATAAAGACGAAGTGTAGGTAGCTATTACAAAATGGCCCAGTAAAAGATATGCAATAGAAAAAATAGCCAAGAAGTATGTACATGAACGAATAATAAACACAAGTATCCCACAAATATAGAAAGATACTTCAACTAGTAGTTAGTAGGATACAGATGAATGAATAGTAAATATTATTGCACACCTACAAAGATGTAATAAAAATGGTTCTCTAAGAACTACTAGTTCTCTAAGAACTATTACAGGCAGACAGGTAATAAAGCAGGCAGGCAGGTAAAAAAGCATTGCTATTGCTTTATTGAAAAGTGGTCTGAAAACATGTTGAAATTTAAAAAAATAAGTTATATTCTTTGATTCAATACCACTCCTGGGAATCCCATATAAATCAAGCCAGTAGCACATAATAACATGTGTTTAAGGAAGCCTATAGTAGCTTCATCAATAGTAGACAGAGAATATCTCTATAGTAGAGCCAGGGTGTAACAACTGATCACGACCAAAAGCTGACCATCCAAAGTCAGAGCTGGGTTGCCATGGCGACACACCGCTGACTACTGAGGCTGCAGGCCCAGTGACCCAGCAGTGACTGCTGAGAGGGCTGTGAATCAGGCTCAGAAAGAGACCTGAAGAGAGAAGCAGGGGCTGATCTGTAGCATGTGTGGCAACTTTTGACCAGCACTTGCCTCTATCTTTCCCTCCAAGCCTGGCCAGCAGCCCTGCCTCCATTTCTCTTTGATCCTCCACCGGGGCTGCTGATCAGCCCTGCCTTTCTGATCAGGCCCTGTTGGGGGATGTCTGACTGTCGGTTTAGGCCCAATCGGGATCAGGCCTAAACCGGCAGTCAGACATCCCTCTCGCAATCTAGGACTGCTGACTCCTAACTGCTCACCTGCCTGATCGCCCCTAACTGCCTCTGCCTGCCTGATCTTGCCCCCAAAGGCCCTCCCCTGTTGATAGGCCCAGAGACTCTGACTGGCATAGAAACTGACCAATCAGAACCAAATCTGGGTCAACTGTGAGGAGCCAATGGCTGTCTAGGAGGCAGAGCTTTTGACACTGACTGGCATAGAAACTGACCAATTAGAACCAAATCTGGGTCAACTTTGAGGGGCCAATAGCTGCCTAGGAGGTGGAGCTTTTGACACTGACTGGCATAGAAACTGACCAATTAGAACCAAATTGGCCAGCAGAGGAGGGCAGTTGGGGGAAACCAGGCCAGCTAGGCGAGGGCAATGGGGGTCGAGATCAGGTCAACAGGGGAGGGCCTTTGGGGGCAAGATCAGGCAGGCAGAGGCAATTAGGGGTGATCAGGTAGGCAGGCAGGTGAGCAGTTAGGAGTCAGCGGTCCCAGCTTGTGAGAGGGATGTCTGACTGCCGGTTTAGGCCTGATCCCAATTGGGCCTAAACTGGCAGTCAGACATCCCCCAAGGGGTCCCCGATTGGAGAGGGTGCAGGCTGGGCTGAGGGAACTGCCTCCCTCCATGCATGAATTTCGTGCACCGGACCACTAGTATACTAATAAAAGGGTAATATGCTAATTAGACCAGGTCAACTGGACATCTTCTGGTCATCCTGACTTCCTTCTGGACAAAGCCACAGTGGCGGGGGCCAAGGCAGAGGTGGTTACGGGTGATCAGGCCAGCAGGGGAGGGCAGTTAGGGGCAATCAGTCTGGTAGGGGAGGGCAGTTAGGGGCAATCAGGCAGGCAGGTAGAGGGGTTAGGGACAATCAGACAGGTAGGAAGGTAAGCGGTTAGGAGCCAGTGGTCCCAGATTGCAAGAGGGATGTCTGACTGCTGGTTTAGCCCCGATCCTTGTGGGATCGGGCCTAAACTGGTAGTTGAACATCCCCCAAGGGGTCCTGGATTGGAAAGGGTGCAGACCAAGCTGAGGGACCCTCACCCCTCTGTGCATGAATTTCATGCACTTGGCCTCTAGTCTATAAAAATAAAAGCATAATATGCTAATTAGGCAACATGTCCTTTCAGACGTCTTTCTGGATGACCTTCCATACGAAGCCACAATGGCTGAGGCAGCAGCGATGGCGGGGGCCAAGCCCTTTGCATGAATTTTGTGTATTGGGCCTCTAGTAAATAAATAAATTGAAACATAGTGAATGACCATCAATTGTAGTATAAATTATATCATAATCACACCATGTGATATTTACTTTTAAATTTATTTAAAAGATGTTTTTATTGATTTTAGAGAGAGAGAGAGGAAGGGAGAGAGAGAAACATTGATCAGCCAGGCATGTGCCCTGACCAAGAATCAAATCGACCTCTTGGTACATGAGTCAATGCTCAACCACTGAGCAACACCAGCCAGGCATAACAAAATAAATCAGAGATAAACAATTGACTCGAAGAGATGGATATTCATATTCATGAGGTATTTGTTGTTGAGTAAAATGTATAAAATGGGTGTTTATACACATATTCATTATATAACAATTTTTAAAGGAAAAGTGATAAGAAAAATTTACATGCATTCTATAGTCGATAAATGTCAGTATTTAATTCTGTGACCATGTGAAGAAATGGAAGTATACACGCTAGTTGTTATGAATGAGACTGATATATGTGGGAGAGGGTCTAGCAGGTTGTGAGTGTGAGGAAAAGGAAAAAGAAGAACAAAAAATGCAAAACAAAATGAAAACCAAACAACTTACTTAACCAGCATTTATAATACAATATGCATTGATGTAAAATTATTAGCATATATAACAAATAAAAAGAAAATAATTAGAAGACCAGAGCCTACTGCCCACATGCAGGTCTTCCAAAAGAAATTCCAACTCTAGAGATCATGGCATTAAATCCACCTGGGAATGGTCCTAGCTTCTGCCTCATTTCTTTTTTCTGAGTTTTTTGTTCCAACATAAGCTGATTTGAATTTCCACATGGGTAGGAAATGGCAGTACCTCCAGGAAGGTGGAAATAGCATGAGTGCAAAAAAAGGCACAAAGTGCTTAATAGTATGAAGTTTCCCTTTTTTGGGATAATGAACTACAGAGAAGTGATGGTTGTACCAAATACCACTGAATTGTACAATTTAAATGGTTAATAAAAAAGGCAAGAAGAATGGTTATGGGCAAATATATTCTGGGGTGCTATTTTTGAACCTAATTCAAGATATGTAGACAGCTGTTTACCTTTGATATCCAGTTATTGAATCCTCCAAAAATATTAACTCACCTTCATTGGCACAAACCATAGTCAAATGATTAAAAGACATATAATCATCTCTTCACTATTAATGTATTCAGCTGATAGATCCTCAATATTCCAGGATACTGTCAATGGATATTGTATTATAAATGCTGGTTAAGTAAGTTGTTTGGTTTTTGTTTCGTTTTGCACTTTTTGTTCTTCCTTTTCCTCACACTCACAACCTGCTAGCCCCTCTGTGATATAAACTCCTCACTCATCTTCTTCTAAAAAGCCATTCTTTAGCACAATTGCCTTGAACCCAGAAGCATCTTTTTCTGGCATTTAACTTGGCCCTCTAGTTCAAGACATATCCTGGCACTCCTGGTGATCAGATATCCAGAGAGACCTATGGGAATAAGTACAGACTTTAGATGTGTGTATGTGTGTGAGTGTGTGTGTGTGTGTGTGTGTGTGTGTAAGAGAGAGAGAGAGAGAGTGTGTGAGAGAGAGAGAGAGAGAGAGAGAGAGATCATATCTGTGACTACTGATAGTTTTTCAAAATGACCTTGTTTCTACTTTACTAGGGAATCAACTCAGCACAGCAGCTATAGAAATTTATGCTCAGAATTGACGTCTTCCACCTATAGACTCCTCAGTTATCTTATGTTAGTCCAAAATCCATAGATTGGCCTCCTTGCAACTCAAGAATTTATGTTAGGTGCATGTCCAGTGTTGGAACTGGAGTTGGGTTTGGGCAAACATGGTACATGCAAGCTGAACATAAGGAAGAACAGCAACCAAAAATCTTATGGAGCAAGATGGTTTGCAGTGAGGACAGCAGAACAGACAGAAGAAGAGAAATCACTTTTTATGGGAAGAGAGACAAAGATTGAGTCAGAGAGACAGGGAGGCTGCCCCCAATATTCCATTTTTTTCTGTATTGTTCTACAGCTCCCTTTTGAAGGTAGCTTGAGAGGATTTTTGTTCCTTGAAAACAAATGATGTCTACCCTTACAGATATTTTGTTTTCTACATCTGTCAGACAGATTATGCCAAGTTCAACCTGTTGGACAATATTGGCCAGGACTTTCTCAACTAAATCATGTATTTATGTTATATAACTTTTGAAATGTGTCTATTTAGTATTTTCTCTCAAGACTGTAAGGTCCAAATGGCATCCTTTATTTATTTTTTTTAAGCCCTTGAATGTCAACCTAGAACTCTCTGACCATATTCATGGTAGATTATCTCTAGACTAGAGGCCTGGTGCACAAAACAAATTTGTGCACCAGTGGGGTCCCTCAGCCTGGCCTGCGGGATTGGGCTGAAACTGGCTCTCCAACATCCCCGGAGGGGTCCTGGATTGCGAGAGGGCACAGGCCAGGCCAAGGGATCCCACCAGTACAAGATAGGGGCAGGGGAGGGATGCAGGAGGTTGGTCAGCCTGGGAGGAACCATTGGAGGGCTCCAGGGCATGTCTGGCCTGTCTTGCTCAGTCCCACTCAGCCGGACCCCAGCAGCAAGCTAACCTACCGGTCGAAGCGTCTGCCCCCAGTGGTCAGTGCATGTCATAGCAACTGGTCAACCGGTAGACTGTCTGCCCTCTGGTGGTCAGTGTACATCATAGCGAGCGGTTGAATGTCCTTGGCATATCATTAGCATATTACGCTTTGGTTGGTTGAACAGACAACTGGACGACTGGACACTTACATATTGGGCTTTTATTATATAGGATACTTGTTGAACGAATAAACACAGGAATAACTATTAGTCTTCAGAAACATGATAATAGCAAGAAGCTCTAGAGTCTTTAGGCACTCAGAAAGGATAAGAAATGGGAGAGGAGGAAGCCCAAATATTGCTGTTATTTCTGCCAAGATTCAAAGAAGGACCAGGAGAATGGGCCAACAGAATGAGCCACCCCTGAGGTCCAAACAGGAGGCAAGCAGGAGTGGTCTTCCAGTACCCCACGTCTCCTCATTCAATCCCCCCTTCTGACCTGCCATTGACATTGAGAGGGCACCAAAATAAAACCGAGCAGAAATATCTAATTATATTTACATTTTAAAGGCAGGGGAAAATATCTTTGCAGAGCCAAACATTGTTTACTGGTAACCTTACTACCTGCAATCTAAAAGACATAACATTAGTTTATTTTGTTTTGTTTGCTTTGCTTATTTCTGGAACTGTGGTTTCTCTTTAGAATAGCTGCAGGGTGGAAACATGTGAATATCCTGAGTTATTAAAACAACCACCACAGTCTTCACATTCAAGTGTGGAAAATATAAAAGATGACTCCTATTTCATCAAACTAGGAAAATAATATTTGGGGGAAGAAAATAGAAGAAAGAAGTCTCTACACACTTGTAAGAAATGCCTAAGAATGATCCAACCCTCTGCTCTTCAAAGTTTGGGCATCTGAAGGGAAGCAACATGGGGGCCACACCTTCATTTGGATAAATATATGGTTTTAAGACACTAAGCTACTCATTTACAGGTTTCTGCTTAAATTTTCAACCACAGTTTAAGCACAAAACTTTGTGGTTTATGAGTTAACAAGATGCAACCAAGAAAACATTGGTCCATGGGGTGTTGCTCTTGAGATCCTTAGAAACGTCAGAATGTAGTGTCCCCCCTTCCCCACAAAGTGACCCTTTGGGTTTGAAAGACATTGGTTTGCTAATGGTTGGTTTCAGACTGCAGTATTCCACAAACTGGTTTGTTCTTTTTCTATGGTCTGTGAATGATATGCCTCAAGGAATGGTGGCTGATACTCTTTTCATTTTCCTCCCTAATTTTCTCACTAAAATGTTTAATTAGTGAAAAGGCAATATATTTATAGATATAATAAAGCAGTAAAGGACAGACTGTCTTAAATATATGCACGTTATATTTAGATATACACATATATATTTAAAGGATACTTTACATTCACATACATGTGATTCAGAAAATAAACTGTTACATTTCCTTATGGTATGATAAAAGTGAAGTGATATATGAAAAACAAATTATTTGAGATGGTTCTAGATAAAAGGAATACATTATGCAAAAATCATAAAGTAATGTTTAATGTTACATTTAGGTAATTTAAGATCCAAGAAGTAAGATTTATTGTAGAATTACAATAGTAGACACTCTCTATGCACTACCTTGTTCCTCATAAGGACTTTAAAATAGGTATTAAGATCCCTATATTAAAAAATTGGAAACTGAGGCTCAGAGAAACTAAAATGAGTTTTAGTTTTAATAAAAGATATATAAATAGTTATGTCAACAATTTATAAATTCACTATTTGCTCTTACAACATTATTTAAAGATGACAATGCTGTAAACATTAGTGGCAACATTTTGAATGACAAGACTAATGCTCTGGAATCAACTTTAGTTTCCAAAATTCTTAATAGAAAATCCTAAATCAGGAGTAAATGGAGGCTGAAATGAAACATCCTGGAGTCAGGAGAACAAAGGAAAAGGTAATGTACTTCAATGGCCTATAAAGCTATGAAAATAACTGAAATTATTATTGATGTAAACAAAAATAATTCAATAAAAGTTAATTTAAATTGAGAGTAGAACTGTTTTACTATATCATACAAGATCCAATTAATAGGTACTATCAGTACTATGTAAGTGAAAATGTAATCAATAATTTTTGGTTACTCCTAAAATGCTTTATACTTTTCCTATGCTGTCAAAGTTAAAACAAGAAGTAAAATCTTCATACAAATTCTCAGGAGATATATTTTCCAAGCCTAGACTATAGTGCCAGCAGTGTTTTTTGGACCTTGATACAAGTGCAAAGAAAATTTTCATATTTCAACTTTCATTTAATAACAACAAAAATTCATTCAACTGAATTTTAATGGAAGCAATTGAGAAGCATCCATTTACTTTTCAATTGAAAGTGATTAATCTGCAATGTAATGACAGGCTAAAATGCAAATATAAAGTGATAAATCTAATAGAATTCTATAAATGCCTTCCAAGTAATAAATATGCTCAATTAAATTTACATGCTTATGGATTGATCAGTACTTGGTAGGACCTATGTGTGTAAAAAGACATTTTCAAAGATGAAATATGCAAAATCTCATCTCATTAACAGATGAACCTTTGCAATCAATTTCAATGATCAAGACCACTAACGTTGACCATTTTACAACTTCTAAGGGAAGGATGTGTAATTTTACTGCAGAAAAAAAGAAGATATAATTTACATTGATTTAGATATTAAGAGGTAATTTCTTATTTAATCTGAAGTTTTTGTTCCTTTATTAAAGTATTTTGTATATCTATAATAATCTAATCTAATAATAGACAAATATGCAAATTGACCGCACCTTCGCTACACCTAAGCCACGCCCACCAGCCAAGCCATGCCCACCAACCAATCAGGACAAGTATGCAAATTACCCTAACAAAGATGGCGGCTAATTTGCATATCAAGACAGCATCCACAGAAGCCAAGAGCTGCAGAAGGGAGTAAAGCTTTGAAGAAGCAAGCAAGCCAGGGGGGAGAAGGGAGGGGCGGAGGCGGGGCCGGGGGCGAAGGGAAACGCAGGCGGGTTGGAGGAGAAGGCGGGGCGGAGGCGGGGCTGGGGGCGAAGCGAAAGTGGGCGGGCTGGAGAAGGCAGGGCGGGGGACAAGGGCAGGGCGGAAGTGGGGCCGGGGCTGGGGCCGAAGGGAAACGCGGGCGGGCTGGATGGCGGCCCACATAGCACCAAAGATGGCGGCCCACATAGCACCAGGGTGGGACGCTAGCGTCGTCACCATGGTGACGACGCTAGCGTCCCACTCACAGGCCGCCTGAGGGAGGAAGAGCTGCAGACAGATCACTGGGCTGCTGGGCTGGGGGCACGCTCAGAGCCTCCACCTGTGCAGCTTGGAACATGCCCCCGGCCCAGCAGACAGAAGCCCAGCTGACAGAAAGCAGGCAGTGGGCCGGGGGTGAGCTCTGAGCTGCCGCAGTGTGACTTGGGACACGCCAAACAGACAGATGCTGGGTCGGGGGCTGCTCAGAGCTGGCGCTGAGCGGCTTGGGACACGCCCCCGGCCCAGTAGACAGAAGCCCAGCTACAGAACCGGGCCTTTGGGCCGGGGGCTGCTCAGAGATGGCCCTGCGCGGCTTGGGACATGCCCCCGACCCAGTAGATGGAAGCCCAGCTGACAGAACTGGGCCGTTGGGCCAGGGGCTGCTCAGAGCCAGGGCTGCTTGGCGGCCCACCTAGCACCAGGGTGGGACGCTAGCGTCGTCACCATGGTGACGACGCTAGCGTCCCACTCACAGGCCACAGAGGGAGGAAGAGCTGCAGACAGAACGCTGGGCTGCTGGGCTGGGGGCATGCTCAGAGCCGCCACCCGCGCAGCTTGGAACACCCCCTGGCCCAGCAGACAGAAGCCCAGCTGACAGAAAGTGGGAGGTGGGCCGGGGTTGAGCTCTGAGCCACCGCAGCACGACTTGGGACACGCCAAGCGGACAGACGCTTGTCCGGGGGCTGCTCAGAGCCGGGGCTGCTCAGAGCCACCGCTGCGTGGCTTGGGACACGCCCCCGGCCCAGCAGATAGAAGCCCAGCTGACAGAAATCGGGCGGTGGGCTGGGGGTGAGCTCTGAGCTGCCGCAGCGCAACTTGGGACACGCCAAGCGGACAGACGCTGGGCCGGGGAGTGATGCTGTGCAGCTTGGGACACGCCTCTGGCCCAGCAGACAGAAGCGCAGCTGACAGAAAGCAGGGCTGCTGGGCTGGGGGGGCGCAGCTTGGGGCATGCCCCCAGCCCAGTGGACGGAAGCCCTGCAGACACAATGAAGGGGGTCCTCTGTGCATGAGCTGCAGAAGAAACACCTTTTCTGAAGGCTCATTGGCTAAGCTCCCTGTAAGCTGCCTCTCACAGTGTTCTTGGTAACTTGAGTAATAAGAACCTAAGAAGGTGTTCTAAGGTTTTTCCACCACACTCCTGGAGGAAAAACAAAGGTCCGCTGCTGGAGGGCTAAGAAATGTCATAACCTGCCCTAGCCAGTTTGGCTCAGTGAATAGAGGCTTGGTCTGCCCACCACAGGGTCCAGGTTTGATTCTGATCAAGGGCATGTACCTAGGTTGCAGGCTCCTCCCTAGCCAGGGCCCAGGTCAGGGCTCATGCAGGAGGCAACCAATCAAAGTGTCCCTCTCACATTGATGTTTCTCTCTGTCTTTCCCTCTCTCTTCCAAGCTCTGTAAAAATCAATGGAAACATATCCTCAGGTGAGGATAAAAAAGAAAGAAAGAAAAGAAATGTCATATCCTATGAAAGACACATCTTAAAAGTGCCTAAAGAAAGCTGTCATTTTTTCAAGGTGAAGGGACTGGAGTCCGTGTTGGTGAAAACACCTTGGCGGCTGTGACAGTGGCAGCAGCAGCGGGGTGATGGGGCTGGTGCCTTCCCCTGATCAACCCAGTCACCTCCCGAAGGGGAAGGCCAGACTGAGGCTTAGGCCCGCTCCCCAACAGTAGGACATCTTCTGAGGGCTCCCAGTCTGTCAGAGGGGGCAGGCTTGGCTGAAGGACTCCTCCCCCTCCCCCCCCGCCAGTGCACGAATTTCGTGCACTGGGCCTCTAGTAAAAGCATAATATACTAATTAGACTGGACAGCCAAATGACCTTCCAGATGTCATTCCGGACGTCCTTCCAGATGAAGCCTCTGTGGCAAGGGCTGAGGCAGAGGAGGTTAGGGGCAATCAGGCAGGCAGGCAGGGGTTTGGGGTGATCAGGCAGGCAGGCGAGTGGTTAAGGGCAATGAGGCAGGCAGGCAGTAGTTAGGGGCAATGAGGCAGGCAGGCAGGCAGGCAAGCAGTTAAGAGCCAGCAGTCCCGGATTGCGAGAGGGTGCAGGCTGGGCTGAGGGATCCCCCTCCAGTGTACAAATTTCATGCACTGGGCCTCTAGTTAATAAATAATGTGTTAGGCCGAAACTGGTTTGGCTCAGTGCATAGAGCATCGGCCTGCAGACTCAAGGGTCCTGGGTTCGATTCCGGTCAAGGGCATGTACCTTGGTTGCGGGCACATCCCCAGTGGGGGGTGTGCAAGAGGCAGCTGATCGATGTTTCTCTCTCATCGATGTTTCTGACTCTCTATCCTCTCTCTTCCTCTCTGTAAAAAATCAATAAAATATATTTTAAATAAATAAATAAATAAATAAATAAATAATGTGTTAGGTTTAGTATAACTATCCTTTTACTGTTTTTATTTTTTTTTGTCCAATTTGTTTTATCTTCCCTTATATCTCTCTTTTTTTTTTTTTTTACTTTTTTTGGATCAATCAAGTATTTTTCTATGATCCTATTTTTCTCATCTATAACTTTGTTAGTTATATAATCTTTTGACATTTGCTAAGTGGTCACCCAAGTAAATGTGTCTCCTTGACCTATTAAAATTTGGTACTTTCACCCCTTCCCAGACAATATCAGGACCTTGTAATGCTTTCCATTCATTTATTCCTTGTCCCTCTTTTGTACTTTGGTTCTCATACATTTTTATTTTACACATATTTTGAACTTTATAAGACTTTGTCATTATAGTCACTATTAATTGGGGTTATTCATGTATTTACCCTTTCCATTGCACTTTATTACTTCCTGTACTTCCATCTTTTCTTCCTAGTTAATTGTCATTCTTCTCTTGGGACTGAGGTATCCATCCCCAAGTAGTCAGAAGTGTTGCTTGCTGATGAAAGGAGTGTTTAGGGGTAAAAAGGGCAGGTTTGGGGAGTTTTAGGAATTAGGGCATTCATGGGGGAGAACTACAGGGCTGGAAAGCTGGGAGCCCCCAGAAGGCATACATTCACAGAGTAAAGGGGCTGGGAGCTGCCAAAAGCTATACATTTACAGAATAGAGAGGAAGCCACCCATTCACAGAATAAAGAGGAAGGCCACAGGGAATAGAAAAACAAAAGGGGAAAAAAAGAGGGGAACCCCACGTGGGGTTCGAGCTCTGAAGCTGCTGTAGTGACCAATCAGAGGGGATAGCAGGACACAAGGAACTGCAGCCTTTATAAACCTTAGAAAAGAGGGACTTAGTGGGTCTCTTCCCCTCCCCACGTGAGCGTCTGTGCTTGTTTCCCAATAAATTTCCACCTTTTCCTATACCACCTTTTGTCTGTGACTTCAATCTACTAATCCACCTGGACAAGAACCCAGGAAATCACCTTTGCATCCTGCCCAGAGGGAAAACCACACATTCCAGTTTAATTTCTAAGTTTCACTGACAGTTCACATGGCGTCCCAAGGCAGGAATGGCTCTCAGCTGAAGGAAACTGCTCGTCTAAACCTATCCCCACTGTTAAGGGCAGCCCACATTGAAATACTGGTCATCAAATAGCGGGAGGACAAAGGCTTAGGCCCCTTGCCTTAATTCCAGAAAACCCTGAAGGACCCTGGCTGAGATCTCTGTTTTAATACTGAGTTACAGCTCAACTTCTCCATCTCCCCAATTCTGCTTTTTTCCTCCACTTAAAAGTGTTATCCCAGGAAGCACTCCCCTCTTATGTCCTACATGTAAATCTCCATGGGGGTGTGGGCAGTCTAGGTCATCCTAAAAGCACGTCTTTAATTTATTGCCATTAATTGTCTCATGGCCCACACTTGCTCTTAATAACTCTTGATTTTGAATTCAGAGCTTCTTCAAAAGAAATGTTATTAACTCTTGCTTTCTATTCAAATTGATCCTAATTTCAATCTTCTATGAGTTCCTCAGAATTTTTTATGGTCCGAATGGCACCTTTTTCCCCCTCACACTTTTATTTATTTACTTTTCAAAAAGTGTAAGTCCACAGTATCACATAAATTGTGTTCAATGGCTGTGGAATTTGGCATAAACCATGCCATTGTTTCCATGGCAAATTACTCTGGCTGTGTTTATTTTTTCCACTGGGAGTCACTTTGTTGTTCCTTGTACATGTAAGCACATTCCTTGCCTGGATAGAATTCAGCCCCCAATGCAGTTGGGTGGAAGGGCTCATAGCTGAGGTGAGGTCACTATGGTGTGGAGCCCTTGGTGTGTTCTGTTGTTTCCCCTGGTTATAGACACTATTAAATGCATTGCACTGGCCTTTGTTCATCCCTTTTATACTCTGACTAGAGGCCCGGTGCACAGACTCGTGCACTGGTGGGGTCCCTCAGCCTGGCCTGCGCCCTCTCGCAATCAGGGACCCCTCGGGGATTGGGCCAAAACCGACAGTCTGACATCCCCCAAGGGATGTAGTAGTGCACAAAGCAGCAGACAGCTGTGGAGGATCCTGAGTCTGGGCCGGGCGCCATGCTGCTCCAGCTCATCTCATGCCCACTGCGCCTGCCACCGCTGCTCAGTAGCGCTGCCTTGGAGGCAGGAAAGGCTCGCGCCGTCACAGCTGCGCTTGCCAGCCATGAACCCGGCTTCTGGCACCCATTGGTCAGCTGAGTGGCACTCCTGCTGTGGGAGCGCACTGACCACCAGGGGGCAGCTCCTACATTGAGCGTCTGCCTCCTAGTGGTCAGTGTGCATCATAGCGAGCAGTTGACCAATCGTTGGGTCGACCAGTAGTTCAATCGCTTAGGCTTTTATATATATATAGATTCTACTCAAGACAGTCACTTAGTTAAAGTTTAAGTATCAATGTTCTACCTTCATTATGGCTTAATTTTAAAATTAACCATGTTGTATGTCCATAAAAAGATGGGTACACCAGTGTTCACCACAGTTTTTTTTCATGACAAAAAAAAATTGGAAACAAACCAAATGCCCATCAACAGGAGTATGAATAACCAAATTGTGGTTTTTATTTATATAATGGAATACTACTCATCAATAAAAATAGTAAACTACTGATACATGCACCAAAATGGATGTGTATAAAAGTATTATGCTCAGCAAAGAAGTCAGACACAAAAGATTTACTATACAATTTCATTTCTGTGAAGTTCAGCAGAAGGCAAAACTAATCTATGGGGTAAAAATCAGAATGGTGAAAGAAAAGATATTTCACAGAAACAGAGTCCAGAAAATGTAACTCATTGTCCTGTCTGATGAAAGAACATCATTACACATTCTGCTCCAGGACACGACAGCTCTCATTTTTCTCAGACATGTTTTGAAAAACTATAGTGCTCAGAAACCTAGATGTAAAACTTGCATCAATTTCAATTTTCATCATTATTCTGCTGAGAATGATTAAGTCTTGTGAATCAGAAATACACTTCCTTATCAACTTGGGATTGATGCCTTCATCTGAGTGGATCTATAGGATTAAGATTGTACAATGCAATGGAAATTCTTTACATTATTCATGATCAAGGGCATTTATAAAACATATCATTTGTGATATGGGTTTATAAAGAGTAAATTATAGTTATTGACATGTAGAGATTACTTCGAGCTTTAAAATGTCTTTTGCATATTATAAAGTGAGTGACAATTGACAAATTAGCCAACACTAAATCAAGTTATAAATTCAATAAAATAGTTATAGCAAGTGTAAGTAAAAGGGCATGGAAAATAATAAAGAGGCAGTAATGGACTATTATTGCTTAGCAAGAATGTTTTAGAAAATTGTAATTAAAAATTTGTTGGGGGACAAATGGCTAGATTGTGTTAACCAAACTATAAAAATATGAATTTTATTTTAGTAAACAAATAAGGCAAAAATTTTTCTCCCACTGGTGTTATGGAAAAACTTGGTCAAGCTCTGAATTTTGTGTGCCTTGCAGAGTAAGGTGTTTAATTTCTCCATTAGATCCATCTTTTTCTGTCACCATCTTTGCTCCTACCCTCAGCCCAGCTACCCCAACTTCCCTTGGTACTATGCCTGTAACTTCTCCATGGGTTCCTCAGCTGGAGAGTGGGCCCCTTGTAATCCAATGCCTCATTTGATACATCCTGCTGCCTTCTCTGCAGTCCTTTCGATTTGGTTGTTCTAAAGTAACCCGCTCTTTTGTGAGGTTACCCTCTAGTCCTGAATATAATGTACTACCAAATTTAAAATATTCAAATCCATAGGGAACTTCTGTCTCTCATGGTGGCCAGCACTCCTTCCACCACAAAGACCAATGCTGGTTTCTCATGGGTGGCAGCTTCTCACAGTTTGACACTGTAGCACCCAAAGAAGCAAAAAGACTCTGCCCATTTACCTTAATAAAGTATGAACTTGAATATGGAGCAGGAGGTTTTGAGCTTTTACAGGAAAACATAATTACAAGGAGGACTTGGCTCTGGTTTTCAATCTGCCTGAAATTGTAGGCAAGTCCCTAGAACCCCTCCCCTCCCCCGCCAATGTGAGGCCACAGGACCAAGGGAGGACATCACCTCCCGATGCCAGCTCATCAAATTTAAAGAAACACAAAGAGTTCCCTGTGTTTTAAAAGATTTTTTCTGACATTGTAGAATTAAATGGCAAAATGTGAGTTTTAATGGGCTCTCTAGTCTACCATACCACAATTGTACTATTTTCCTTATGTAACTATGAAAATATTAAATCTGGCCTATTTTTGGCTGTTATGTAATTTTATATTTATACTAAGGAAAAACTCTTTCTAGGTGTTTAGACATTTCGATCTAAAAGTGCAAAATCCCCCATTTTTTACATATAGATGTTATTCCTCCAAAAGAGAGACTTTGCCAGTCATCAGGAAAAAATAAGCATTTCAACATTTTTGATGGTGATAGTGATGATAGTGACAAAGGTTATAGTTTCCAGAGCTGTTAAATTTCTTGCTTAATCTGATTTATTTCTGACTTGTCCTACCATTTAACTTGTCATAACTTTATTCCATCTGATTTTATTATAAATTGTTTACTTTTGTTTTTAGATTTTTAAGAATTGAGGGGAGATATGTCATCTCATCTTTTGCATTTAAGCATGGTTGTACCTGCAGAATGTAAAGATATAGACAATCATCTTGAGTTTAAAAATCCCTCTGAGAAATGCATTTCATAAGCATTTAAAAATTTAAATCTACCTGCAGCTAATATAATATGGTATATCAACTATAATTGAAAAATAAAAAAATAAAAATAAAATATTGAATCTAAGTGGCTGATATTTTATTCTTTGGGGTTGTCGATAGGGTAAGGAAGAGGAAGGAACTTATGTCCCTACCTCAAATTCTGGTATAGAAGGAAGATCCTTCTTCAGTAGCAAGGAACACATTCAAGAAAATGTCATTCAGTTAGTTACCCAATATTTAATAAGTTCTTTCTAAATGTGCAGTACCATGAAAGCAAGACAGAATCATTTGGGAATGGAGAAAAGCAAAGAACTAACTAGAACAGTGGTCAACACACTCATTAGTCAACAGAGCGGCAAACCATGGCTTGCGAGCCTCAGTTTGCCGACCACTGAACTAGAACATATCAAAAGGGTTTGGGAAAAGCATCTAAAACTAGAAGTTTTTAGGTCAGAGGATCTAGATGAATGCCTAGTTGGAAGGGGTGCAGTTCGGGAGCGAGCTGCAATAAAATGAGACTTACATATAGAGATTATTCTTCTATTAAGAGAGAAACTTGTTTGGAATGTGCTAGGCCAGAAGTATCCCTAAGAATCCACACTAGATATGTTTAAGCAGAAAACAAACAAACTGAATCCAACAAATGTCCACCAAGTGACCAGCTGGCCTCAGATGTCCAATGACTATTGTAACTTCTACAGTTGGTGCAGTGGAGTGAGCCATATCACACAGAATTACAACAGACCACAAGTAAAGACTGGCAGTGATTTGTTTCTTTGCGGAATCACAAACTGTTATTATTGCAGGTCATTGCAGAAGGTCCAGGGCAATGGAAAACCCAAGGAACACCAAAAATATAACCCCAGCTAGTAACTAACAGACTATATTTGTCAGTGGTGGAATCCCTAAAATGATGATTTCTGAGAACACACTTCTTAGTTCTTCACTAAAGAATGTGCTGATATGATAAAATATTAGGCATTTTAACACTACAAAGTAAACATTCATGAAATATTCAGGTTATTCACAAGCTAACTGAATAATTAGGTAATAGCATGAAACAGGAGATTCTCTGGTACTGTATTCTGGTAAGTAAAAATTTGTTTTTAGCTGAAAACACAGAAAGCGTTAAAGAAAATCATTAAATAAAGAGCAAAATAAAAATTATCCCTCAGTCTGCCCATATGTAGAAAAGAGTTTTTTTTTTTTGTTTTTCCTCAACTGTGGCTGGTGTAGATATAAACATGAAGGCCTTCCCTTCGCAATTCTTAGATATTACAATGGTTTGTGGCCCTTTAAAGCTCAATTCTGTTCAACAAAATCTTATTCCATAGTATTAAATGTCTCTCCTTAGGGATATATTCAATTTAATTTTTCTCCTTAGTGGGCAATAATAATAAAAAAAAAGATTAAGAAACACTGTGATAGATGGTCTTTTACTCATTCATTCTTAGGCAACTATTATTTCAAGAATATTTATTGAATAAATGCCCTATGTCAGGTTCTATGGTGAGTGGAGATGTAATGTAAGTAAGATCCTGTCTCTGTGCTTAACAACTCCTAATCTATCCAGAGGGCACGAGAGATGAGCAGCAGCTGCTACAGAGAAGGATCAGTGCTATAGGAGTGCTTTGGAAATATAGAGAAGAGGTACTCAACCAAGGTGGGATAGGAATCAGGACAGGCTTCCCGAAGGACGTGACTTCAGAACTGAGTCCTAAATGACAGAGTTAGACAATGAGAGCATGTACAAGGCTCTGAGAAAAAGATGTGGGGTGCAGGGAAGGAAATGGACTATGTTAGTGTGACCTGAGCTTAGTGTGAGGCAGGAAGTGTAAGAGGTAGGAATGGAGTCATTTGTAAGAGTCAGATTCTGAAGGACTGTTTATGCAACTCTGAAAAGTTTAAATTTTATCCTGACAGTATTAGAATCATGGAGGATTTTAAGCAGAGATTGAAAATATATTATTTTTTTTACATTTTATTTTAAATTTTTTATTGTTGAAAGTATTACTAGGTGTACCAGTTAATAATGCGGATTTTTTTCAATAGATGGAGTTACACATATGTTGATATATATGTGATTTGAAATGTATGCTATTTTGTTGTATAGACAACAAGCTTCAAAACTTCATATGTCAAATTTTCTGAAGATGTTAACATCATAGATATTTTTACACTTAAAAATGTCGAATTTCATGCCAAAAAAAAAGAGCATTTGTGGGAAGTTATAATTCATTACTTTATTTTGAAGAAAAGTGCTGCTGAATACTTTGGGAAGCTTCTAGTAAACATGCTCCATCTCAAGATACTTGTGAACGCTGGTTTAAATGCTTTAAAAGTGATGGTTTCGATGTGAAAGACAAAGAACGTCCAAGTCACCCAAAAAAGTTTGCAGACCAACAATTACAAACATTATTGAATGAAGATGCGTGTCAAACTCAAAAACAACTTGCAGGAAGATTAAACGTTGCTCAGCAAACAATTTCTGATCATTTACAAGCAATGGGAAAGATTTTAAATGAAGGAAAATGGGAGCCACATCAACTGAACAAAAGACAAATGGAAAACCGATAAGTCATCAGTAAAATGTTGCTTCAACGGCACAAAAGAAAGTCTTTTTTGCTTCGAATTGTGACTGGTGATGAAAAGTGGATTTATTCTGAGAATTCCAAATGCACAAAATCATGGGTTGATCCAGGTCAACCATCAACATCGACTGCAAGGCCAAATCGCTTCAGAAAAAAGACAATGCTCTGCATTTGGTGAGATCAGGAAGGTGTGGTGTATTACGAGCTTCTAAAACCAGGTGAAACCATTAATGCTGATTGCTACCAACAACAAATAATCAATTTGAACCACGCTTTGATTGTGAAACCACCAGAATGTGCCAGAAGACACAGCAAAGTGATTTTGCTTCATGATGATGCACCATCACACACTTCAAAACCAGTTAAAGACACATTAAAAGATCTTGCCTGGGAAGTATTAACCCACCCGCCATATTCACCAGACCTTGCTCCTTCAGATTACGACTTGTTCCAATCTATGGCACACACACTTTTTCAGCAGCACTTCAAAACATATGAAGAAGTAGAAAATTGGGTCTCTGAATGGTTTGCCTCAAAACAAGAAAAGTTCTATTGGGACAAATCCACAAATTACCTGAAAGATGGGGGAAATGTGTAGCTAGCGATGGACATTACTTTGAATAAAGCACTTTTGATATTTCTCTTGAAATTATCGTGTTTTCTTTTATTACAAAATCCACCATTATTAACAGGTACACCTAGTACATATGTCCCCTCGCCCCCCCTGCCCCCCCATAATGACCTCTCTAAGCCCGCCCCCATCCCCCAGCCCAGGCCTTCATCCCTCCTATTGTCTGTGTTCATTGGTTATACTTATATGCATACAAGTTCTTTGGTTGATCCCTTACTGTGCCTCCACCCCCACCCCCACCATGGCACCCCCTCCCCTGCTTTCCCTCTGAGGTTTGACTGTCTGTCCAAAGTTTCCACATCTCTGGATCTATTTTTGCTCATCAGTTTACATTGTTCATTATATTCCACAAATGAATGAGATCATGTGATACTTATCTTTGACTGGCTTATTTCACTTAGCATAATGCTCTCCAGGTCCACCCAAGCTGTTGCAAATGATAAGAGCTCTTTCTTTTTTACAGCAGTGTAGTATTCCATTGTGTAGATGTACCATAGTTTTTTAATCCACTCATCTGCTGATGGGCAATTAGGCTGTTTCCAAATCTTAGCTATTATAAATTGTGCTGCTATGAATATAAGGGTGCATATATTCTTTCTGGTTGGTGTTTCTGATTTTTAAAAAAGAAAATATATTATTGGTGTTTTAGAAAGCTTATTTTGACCATAGTGTGTAAAACAGATTGGAGAGGAAGATGTAAAGATATCCTTGTAAATAATAGTGAGACAAGAGTAGCCTCAAGTAATAAAACTTATAGTAGAGGTGGATATACGTAAGATTCAAGGAATATAGAACTGACAAGATACACTGATGTAGGGTGGTAAGGGACGGATAGAGACAAGGATGGCATCCAGATTTTTAGCATGAGCCACTAAACAAACAAACAAAAAGAAGAAGGCGGGGCAGTTGGGAAATTGAGATAATTTTGCAACTTCCAAGTGAAGATTTCCACAATAAGTTTTATATACAACCCTGAAGTGCAGGAGGAAAATCTGTGTATCTATATGTAAAAAAAGATAAGTAAGTGAAGTCATGGGAATCAAAAACATAATCCAGAGACAATCTGAAGAATAATGACAGATCCCTGAAAACATAAATATCTAAAAGACAGCTGGAGACCTCTCAGTATATATCTGAAGATACCCAAAACACTAATTTGAAAAAATGTATGCACCCTTATGTTCATTTCAGCCTATCTACAATACAGCCAATCTATGGAAGCAACCCAAATGCCCATCAATAGACAAGTGAATAAAAAAGCTGGACATACCGTATTTTCTGGCGTATAAGACAACTGGGTGTATAGAAGATTTTCCTGGGTTAAAAAGTCGTCTTATATGCCGGAAAATACGGTATATACAATAGATTGTATTACTCAGGCATAAAAAAAATAATGAAATTTTAGCATTTTCAACAGCATGGATGTACCTTATTTCATGCTAAGTGAAATAAGTCAGCCAGAGAAAGACAAATACCATATGACTTCACATATATGTGGAGCCTAAATAACAATATAAAGGAACAAACAAAACAGAAACAGACTCATAGATACAGAAAACAGACTGACGATTGCCAGTGGGGAAGAGGATTGGGGAACTAGGTGAAAAAGGTGAAGGGACTGAGAAGTACAGATTGGTAGTTACAAAATAGCCATGGGGATATAAAGTAGAGCACAGGAAATACAGTCAATAATCTATATAATAAAAGCCTAAATCACCTTTATGGCAGAATGACCAGAACTACTGGTTGCTATGATGCGCACTGACCATCAGGGGCAGATGCTCAATGCTGCCCCCTTATGGTCAGTGCTCTCCCACAGGAGGAGTGGCCACTCAGCCAGAAGCTGGGCTTATGGCTGGTGAGCACAGCAGCATTGGTGGGAACCTCTCCTGCCTCTGTGGCAGTGCTAAGGAGTAGCGAGCCAAGAGTGGTAAGGAGTGAGCAGGCAGGAGGTAAGGAGCAAGGGATCCTGGATTGCGAGAGGGATGTCCAACTTCCAGCTTAGGCCTGATCCCTCCGGAAGCTGGGTAGGGTAAGGAAAAGCCCAGAGGCAGACATCCCCCAAGGGATCCTGCTCTGGGAGAGTGTGCAAGCTGGGCTGAGGGACCCCCCTCCAGTGCACGAGTTTTGTGCACTGGGCCTCTAGTATTGTAATAACTATGGATGGTGTCAGTTGGGTACTGGAAATATCAGGGAGAACACTTTGAAAGGCATATGATTATCTAACCACTATGCTGTATATCTGAAACTAATATAAAACAATATTGAATGTAAATTATAATTGAAAAAAATTTAATGTTAAAAATATAAAAGGCAGCTGGAAAAAGGGTAGTACATAAAAGCAATTGAGAAATAGCAGGCAGGGAGGGAAGAAAAAAACAAAGATTGTAGCACCATGCATGTGGCAGGTAGGTAGAGTTTTTGCAAAAGGAGGAATCAGTCCATGGCACCTACTACTATAACCATCACCTAGGAAAGTGACTGAAAAGTGTTCATTCCAGTTAACAGGAAGAACTCATTGCTCAACCAGAATGAAGTCATTGGTAACCTTTATGAGACAAGTTTCCACAAAGTTATGGGGCCAAAGGCCGCATTTCAGTGGGTTGAAAAATGAATAGAAGTTGAAGAAATTGGGTCATTAAATGTTGACAACTCTTAAGAAACTTGGCTGTCAAGAGGAAGAGAGAAATATATAAGTAGCTGGGTGGGAGTGTATTTGAAGTGGGGTTTTTATTTCTTTGTTTTATGAAAGAGACTTGAAAATTAAATGCCAATGAAAGAAGGCCAACAGGGAGAAGTAGATGATAACATAGAGAAGTAAAGTCTCTGGGAAGGCAATAGAGAGATCCAACCAGGTTTAACTAATGAAGGTTTGGAAGGAGAAAAACAGATTTAGGATCTTTCCCTTGGAGATAGGAACCACATCCAGAGAATGGTCTGTAAGTACTCTGCTCTTAGATCAACTCTCTGCTAACAGCAGTGAATGTTCATCTTTGCCTCCTCTTTCAAAAAGGAAAAAAAAATTTGATGGATATCTCTCACTAATGTTCACCTGATGTCAGATTCTATGAGAACTGTCAGTCTCATGTAAATAACTATAGATGTGGTTTCCATGATTCCATATACAGTAATTTAAATAGATACAGGCCTTGCCTTCCAGAAACTCACAATAAAAAACAGATGACATGGACACATAGCCACCACCACCACTACCACACGAGGACACAATATTACAGTAAGAGAACATGATAGTTCTTAAATAAGAACTTATATTAGGTACAAGTTTAGTATTTGCTATTTCTGGCTATAGAATGCATGAACGTTTTGCTGGGAAGCTGGTTAGGGTAAGGAAAAGCGTTACTTGACTTTTATATAAACAGGAGAGGCCTGGGAGGGAAGAGAGGAGTGAGAGCTTGACTAGATTATAAACTCTGAGGGGGGGAAATATGTCTCTCTTTTTTAAAATCTTTAATTTATTTTTTCTTTTTATTGAATTTATTGGGGTGACACTGGTTAACAAAATTATATAATTTTCAGGTTTATGATTCTACATCATCTGTACACTGTACTGTGTGTTCATTATTCCAAGTCAAGTCTCCATTGGAATACTACTCAGCCATACAAAAGAAGGAAATCTTCTCCTTTGCGACAGCATGGATGCACCTGGAGAGTATTATGCTAAGTGAAATAAGCCAGTTAGAGAAAGATAAGTACCATATTTCACTCATATGTGGAATCTAATGAACTTACAAGCAAAATAGTGACAGGCTCATAGATGGGGAGAAGGCTAACAGCTGTTGAGGGTGGGGGAGGTGGAGGGATTGAACAAAAAAGAATAAAAAAGAGAAAAAAAATTCATGGACATGGATAACAGTGTGGAATACAGATTGGTGCAGCCACTGTAGAAAGCAGTATGGAATTACCTAAAAAAAATTAAAAATGGTATTGCCTTATGACCCAGCAATTCCACTTCTGGGAATTTATCTGAAGAAACCTGAAGCACTAATTCGAAAGAATATATGCACCCCTATATTCATTGCAGTGGTATTTACCATAGCCAAGGTTTGGAAGCAGCCCAAATATCCATCAGTAGATGAGTGCATAAAAAAATCTGTCTCTTGTTTCCTCCACCACCCGGGCTTGCAAGGGCTTAATTTGTGATAACAATTGACTGACTATATAAAGTCCTAAATCCAGAGAGTTATTGATAGAAAAACTAGGCAAACATTGAACAAGTAAGCCTGTATGGAAGGCAAATGTATACTGCAACTCAGAGTAGGGGTGTAAAACCTTAGACTGGCTAGAAAAGGTTTCCAGTGATGGGCTTATCAAAGAGCAAGCAGGCTGATGGTGAGACATCTCAGGAGAAGAATACTGTAGAGGTGAGGATTGATGCCCAACCTTTGGGCTTCAGAGAGAAAAAGTGGATGTAGAAGGCATGGAAGAAACTGTATAAGGGTTTATTAATAAATAGAATGTTGGTATAGCCAAGATTTTAGCATTTTTTTCTGATAAATAAGAGGAAATTTTGTCATTTATTCCATAAAATTCTTGATTATTGCAGTTTCCATTAAGATCTGCAAAATGTTTTAAAGTGTCTATATTTTTGACTTGACTATTTATAAGTCTTCTATAGAGCATATTGAAATGTATTCTCACAGGCAGGAAGTAATAAATAATATTGGAAAGGAAAGCTGGGGTCAGATGTTTTAGGTTGAGAAAATTAAGCTAGTAAATGACAGCACCAGGACTTCACCTCAATATTTTATTCTAAATCCTGTCATCACAGAATTGTTTAGAAGGGGAGATAGGCAACCTGCCCATGATTATAATGTTACTATTGTAACATGGCAAGAAGTAATGAGGACTTGAACAAACAGAGGCAACAAGAAAGAAGGGAGAAAGTTGGATTCCAAAGAAACTGTAGAGGTGGTATTAATAGGGTTTGACGACTGAGTACATGTGGCAGGTAAGAAAGAGGGATAGATCTCGAGTGTGAGTGTTTTCTCCAGAAATGACTTATCGCAAAGCGCAACTTGGTTGTGGCATGCCACTGAGACAAATGTGTATTCAAATGCCATCTAGGAGAACTAACCCATGACAACATGCTTAAATAAACATGACAATTATGATAATGAGATTGCAACAAAAAAAATGTTGTTGGGACAGCCTTTGATTATAGAAAAAGCAGAATCAGTAAAGATCTGTGGCTTTCTCTCTCTAGCACTACTCCTTAGAAAGAATGTTCCAATGATTAGGCATGAATAAATCTAGTCAATTTATAGGTAGAGCTTGATTGGATTAGCTAGAGGGTTGTTAGTAAGGATATATCAGGCTTAAATAAATTACAGAAAATAAAAGGTTATAGAATATTAAAAATTGAAAAACTTTTGGAGATCACTTAGTTCAATCATTTCATTAAAAAACTATAAGTTATTTCAAACATATACAAAGTAAAAGCATAGTATCATGAATCCCCATTAAACGATTACCGATTTAATTATTATTAATTTATGGCCAATCTTGTTTCATCTTTCCCCACCCCAGATAATTGTTTCATCTATAAATATTGTAGTATTGTGGCAGGATAGTAAGAAGCTAGGAAAGTTCCTGGACAAGTGAAATAGGAAAACTGAAACAAAAAAATTAAACAAAGCCAAACAGTTTGGGCAGCTTGCAGCCCGCTTGTAAATCACAAGACTTTATCTTCCCCAACTAAGGACACCCTGAGAGCAAATGGTGAACCACTCCTCCCTAACCAGAGGATACAGGACAGTGGGGGTGGGGAGTGGGGGGAGAGAAGGGGGAACTTTATCTCATTCATTGAACCAAGAAGTCAGAAGTTTTGGGACTTGCCAAGATAACAAAGAAATTGCCAAATGTTCTCATAAATTCCGGGAAAAGGCACAACAAAGTAAAAGGGGGACCTTGAAATCAAGTTTGTTACCCAAGATATCTGGCAGAAGAACCTTGAAACTTGTAGACAGAAAAGTATAAAATCCCTAAACCTTTACCAGGTTTGATGCTCAGACTAGCTGGGTGCCCACCTGTGCTATATGCCAAGTGTATTTTTAACAAATTTGTCTGCCTTGCTTCCTTAATAAATTCAGTTGCTTTGCTATAATGCTGCTGTCTGTCACTCATCTGAAATCTATCTTATGAGAGGAGGGGACAGCCCTCTCCCTCCAACTCAGGCAGTTGTCTGCTAACAGTATGAATCTCTAAAAGGTAAGAATTCTGTTCGAAAACATAATAATATCATCATATCTACAAAATTAACATAATTTATCAATACTATAAAATATTTGAACAGCAGTCAACATTTCTCCAATTATTTCATAATTTCTCTGGATATGTCCCCGAGGTCATTTTAATCTATTGTTTCCTTTTTTTTAAATTTTTTTTCTCCTGCTAATAAAATCGAAAAATAGAAGCCAGATACTATGTCTTACAAGGTTTCCCACATTCTGGATTTTGCTGAATGCATCCCAGTGGTGTCATTTCACTCATCCTTGTGTTCCCTGTAATTCCTCTAACCAGAGGCATCATCGGATTCAAGTTTGATTGTTTGGCAAGAATGTATCACGGGTGATGGAGGCACACAATGGCTGCTTCTTTTCTGGTGTGAAAACTGCTTATTTTTAAAAGATGAATTAAATCGAAGCCTTGGGGTGGGTAAGTGGTTAACATAGCAGTAGAACCAAGAGCAAAACCCCAGTCTTATGGTAGTCAGAACGCTACGCCTTTCGTTATATAACAAACTGTTAACCATTTGCTGAGTGATTATAGTACACCAATTACTCTGCTAGGTTTGTGTGAGATAGGACCCCAGCATTCATAAAATTACCCGAGCCACAAATCCAGAATAGATCCTAGGCTTCTCCACTTTCCTTACTGTTATTAAATCCTATTAATTTTATTTATTTGACATCTCTCAGTTGTTGAATGCTTTCCATCCCCACTGCTACTGCTTTAGTTCAGACCTTTATCATTGCTTTTTAAAATGATAAAGGTCTGAATAGCTTCTGGAAGCTCCTCTCCTTCATAACGATACTGCGTTTTTTAGCCCAGTTCTGACTTGCAAACAAAATATTGTTTTCAAGCTGCAATATTAAATATATTATTATTCTGCTTTAACCCTTCAGTATTCCTCATTTCCATGATGGAGTCCATACTGCTTAGTGCAACCTATAGCCCCATTCCATCCGCTAGTCTTTGCCTATCCAATCACTGTCATTAGTCACTACTTTCACTCACTCTATTCCAATCTATTGAATTAACAAAGGTTTCTGAATGTGCCAATAAGGACATGTAGTGATTAAAAGTAGACTCTAGAATTTGATCCCTAGATTCTCCCATTTATTAACTGTGAAACCCAGGGTATACTTGCCATCACTGTGACTCACGTACCTCACCTATCAAATGGGAATCATTTCATAGACATTTTCTCTGTGTGTGTGAAGGATAAGTGAAATAGTCCAAGTGAAAGAAATAGCATGAAAGCACTCAGCAAATGCTAGGTGGTGCTTATGTTGTTCATACATTTCCATGCCTTTTAAACCCATTCCCAAGAATGCTTTCCTAGCATTTGATAACCTAGCAAATTCCTATTCTGAAGTCAGGACTCAGCTCCACTGCTCTTTTGTCATTTAGAATTAAACCTCCCCGTTTCTGCAGCAAAATATCTTGTAGGTAGTTTGATTGCTGTGTCCTAGGACTGTAAGTCTGTCTCTCTGCATAACAGTAAACATCTTAAAGACGGGGACCAGATCTTTCTTATATTTGACTCTCTATGTCCTGGTACATTGAGTCTCCATTACCCTGGTTCAGGACAATAAGTGGAAGGCTCAATAATTTACAGTTTGGTAAGCTGACCAAACTTGATGGGGCTGAATGAAATCAAAAGGGCCTATCTAAATTCTTTTTCTATGAGTCTATATTTTCCAGGAAACTTTCTGAAATAAAAGATGATTTACTCAAAACATCTGTGTCAGGTTAGTAAGAAGCTAGCAATATTCCTTGGCAAGAGGAATGAGGAAATTGAGACAGATAGTTAAACAAATGGTTGAGCAATTAACAGACAGCTAATAAATTGCAAGATTTTATCTTCCCTAACCAAGGACATCTAGGAGCAAATGGTTTACATCTCTCCTCTCCAACCAGAGAGTGAGTAGCTTAAATCACCCTAGTAAGGGAGACAGATAACAGAGACCCAATTGTTGTCATCAGTGCCAGCCAAACCCCAGAATGGATGAAGTCAGGGGAACAAATAACACAAAAACCAATTAGAACCAGACAAATCCAAGATAAAAATAAAGCTGACCAGAAAATTATCCCAACCGCCACCCTCTCCCATATGCTCATTTTGATTCATCAGCCTATTAAAGGACACACGTGGAAAGCTGATGACTATTCTGTTGAGACTTGACCCTGAAACCTCCCCTAAAATTCCTGCCTTTAGAAAACAGATAAAAACTCTTAAGACAAAGGATGCTCTCCCTTGAGCATGCATGTCCCCTCCTTCTTTGATTTCTTTCTCTTAAGCTCTAAGGGTTCCCAAGAGACTTGATACCAGGGAGCATCAGGCAGCAGCACTTCATCCTGGGCTAACCCCCTGAACCTGTCTCCAAGGGCCCTCCTTTTGCCTCTGTAACTTGTTTCCTGAGTCCATGCAGCCCAGCGTGGCTCACTTCTGTTTCTATGACTTTCATTCTGAAAGAGCCAAGGCAGGCCCTGGTCAGTGTGGCTTTGTTGGTTGGAGCAATATCCAATATATCAATAGGTTTCGGTTTGATTCCTGCTTGGGGCACATTACTGGGTTGGCTGGTTCAATCTCCCATCAAGGCATGTATGGAGAGCAGACAATCAGTGGTCTCTCTCACATCAATGTCTCTCTCTCTCTCTCTCTCTCTCTCTCTCTCTCTCTCTCTCATCAATAAGCATATCCTTGGGTGAGGATTAAAAAAAAAAAAAAAGAACCAAGACAACTCCACCTAGGCTCACTCCTATTGCTGTGATCTTGCCTCTTCTATCCTAAGCCCTTCCTTTGTTTCACTGTCCCTAGCTTTAATAAGCATATTCTCAAAATCACCTTGACTCATGTCTTGAAATCTTTCCTGCATGAAGTCAAGAACCTACACATTCCAGACTGTGCTGGGGAAGACCTGCCTCATCCCAGTCCCATCCCATCTAACAAGGTGACTGGCACATACTTAAAAATGATATTTATTGCCTGGCTGGAGTGACTCACTTGGTTGAGTGTTGTCCTGTGCATCAAAAGGTTGCTGGTTCGATTCCCAATCAGAGCACATACTTAGGTTGTGCGTTCCATCCTTTGTAGGGTAAGTATGGAAGGCAAAAAACCAATCGATGTTTTCTCTCACATTGAAGTTTCTCTCTCTCTCTCTCTCTCTCTCTCTCTCTCTCTCTCTCTCTCTCTCTCTTTCCTTGGGTGAGGATTTAAATATATATATATCTCCTATATAATAAAAGGCTAATATGCAAATAGACAAGACAGTGGAATGACTGGTCACTATGATGCACACTGACCACTAGGGGGCAGATGCTCAACACAGGAGCTGCCCCCTGGTGGTCAGTGCACTCCCACAGGGTGAGCGCTGCTCAGTCAGAAACTGGGCTCATGTCTGGCAAGTGCAGTGGTGGTGGTGAGAGCCTCTCCTGCTTCTGCAGAAGCACTAAGGATGTGCCACTACTGGCTTAGGCCCGCTCCCTGTGGGAAGTGGGCCTAAGCCGTCAGTCGGACATCCCTTGAGGGCTCCTGGACTGTGAGAGGGCACAGACTGGGCTGAGAGACCCCCCTCCCAAGTGCACGAATTTTGTGCACCAGGCATCTAATAGTATATATATATATATATAAATACTCAATATTAATATATATATTAATTTTTGGTTTCTCAGGTAGAATAAAATTACTTGGGGAAGAATAAAATTACTGGACAAGGAGAATATATAAGCTATTTAACTAAATTTCCGTTTGAAAATTAAAAACATTAGCACTTTAGTTTATCAATTAGTCCTTTGTGTGTTCAGTTTTCATGAATCATTTCAGTAACAACTGATCACATTTGCCAGCTTTAATCCTATTTTTCTATATACATAAAACATTAAGTAGGAAAATGAACAGAAAAACTATACAGAAGCCCAAGGAAAAAAATTTTGGTTACATTGCTTCTGCAATAAGAAAGGACCATATAAATAACTAATCTAAGAGGTTTATTTTACAAAACAAAAACTGAAACCTTCCTATCAATAGGATGATCCTTAAAAGTTTAAACTTTGATACTCAGTGAAATTTTAGCAAATATATCTTATAAATCCTGACATTTAATTATATTGATATTTAACTCATGAAGCAGTGAAGCATATTTCAGGAAAATATAAGATAATATAAAATATTGTTATTCAGCTCTTTATTATTTAATTGTTTTTACTAAACTAATAATGTAGGACTGTATTTGATGACTAAGTGTTTTTTCCTTTCAACATAGTAAACACTTGTATAATTATGACATTTTTAAATGGTTAAATGTTTTGCTATTTTCATTCAAATCCAGTATATTATATATATTCAGAAGGCAAACTATTCATCTTCATCTAACCCTTCAATTAAATTCCACAATGCAAACTTCTTGGCACTAGAACTATGTTTCATGTTTATTCAACTGAGCCTGTGTCTTGAAAAAGTGTTGATGTTTGGGGGTTTTCTGGTGAGAATCCACATTCTGACATCACCTTGACCGTGACAGTGATTGGCTGTTGGAAGGCAAAGAAGAGTTTATAGCCAGCAAGGGCAAGTGAATGAGTGAGTGAGAGAGCAGAGGAAATACTCAATCTGTGTCACTCACTCCTGTGAGCCTGCCTCTTCATTCCAGGACTGCAAACGGGTAAGATTTAATATGACAGCTTCATTATCCTAAAAATCAAACAGTCCATGTTTTACGTTTCTGGACTTGGCTTTAAATTTTTTAATTTAAAAATGTTGATATTATTGAACTGTATAGAATGACTATGTAATTTAATACTTGTTTACCATTAAATTAGTACCTCAGATTTTAGATTTTTTTCCAAAAAGACTGAGCTTATTAACTAGACAATTATGCTTCCTACTTTCTCTCTCTGCATCTCATAGATAAGTGTTTATTTCCTCATTCTGAGACATTCAAGACAACCTGAGTGAATTCTATTTTTCATTTGCAAGTCTGCCTCGTTGTATGCAGACCACCCCATAAATTATGCCTAATTAGCATTTCCATTATATAAAATCTTTTCAATACATTATACATTCAGTTTCAAAGTGTTACTATCCTATAGCTCTGAAATCAGCATGGAAAAATGTTTAGTACTAGAGAAATAGGTGATATTGGTGGTTTATTGTACTTTTCCCAATAAAAACTTGTACTTTTCCCAATAAAAACTTGTAATCAGAGTCACAAAACTATCCTTTAAGAATATTTAAATTGTTGTCTGGGTTATTATGGTCAATATAGAGGTCTTTGCTTTTGCTAAATCACAAAGTAAATAAAATGAGATTTATGTAGGCAGCCCATTGCTACCTACCTGAATCACTCGGTTCTTTTCATATTACCCCTGCTATGTTTTCATCTAGTTATTTTTATGGTTTGTTCTAAGAAATTTATGTAATAAAAACTCTTTCTACAGTCCTATGTATTTAACTTTTTATCTCTTTAAGATATTATTATTATCCCAACTCTTTTCCATAAAGCTGCAAAGCTGCAGAACAACAATCTTTCTGTTTTTTGTTGTTTTTGTGTGTTTTTTTGTTCGGGGGGGGGGGCGACAGAGGTGGGGGCTGGATTATAGCTGGCAAAGTTCAAAGTATTATTCAGAGCACCCCAAGAACAATGCAAGCTTCTTAAACAGATGAACCCCCTTCAGGGGCAAGACCTCTTTATCCAGTGTGACCACCAAGAACTTTTACTGAAGTAGGAGGACTGTGAGGAAATGTGTAGGCATCAAAATCAAAGACCCACTCTGCCACAAATAGAATGTGGCTAAGGACCCAACAAGCTTCTTCAGGCCTCAAACCTTTCCTGATGTAATGTTTGTTTTTAGCGTGAGAGACTCAGAATGGATGCAATAAATCTTGTGAATGGTGACAAAATGCAAAATCAACCTCCATGGTACAGTACATACATGGGTCTTATACATTTTAAATGTAACTTTTCCAAGTGTGTTTATGGGGAAATTGCCATCACCATTACATATTGCTTCTACAATGTAGCAAAGCTGTCACTCTGATAGAGAAAGCACTCACGGTTAAATGTGTATGTCAGTGCAGGTGGGTGGGTGTTAGGAGACTGTCAGCTAACTTGATACACCCTCTATTAAACTGGATTTTATCAAATACAATAAAATTAAGATAGGACTTCACTAACTCTCTTCCCTTTACTTAAGAGGATTCCATGTGGAACTGAAATCTTTGTATGGCTACAAACCCCAAGACTGTTCAGGAACTATTCCCACTCTGAGAGTGGCATCTTCAATTCTTCCCTGACCCTGGAAAACCCCTGATCTACCCCATCACAGACTCCCATACTAGTGACGGAAAGCTTAAAAGGAGCTGGAGAAAAACCTAATTTAAGGACATTTGCCCCTGACATTTTAAGGTGAAACTCTGATGAACTCTTCCCGTAGAAACATCCTTAGACATGGCTATTGGTGCAACATGCCATGAGAACAGTATTTCACATATTATGGATCACTACACACACACACACACACACACACACACACACACACACACACACACACAAATACCAAGTATTCTAGAATATTCATAGGAAAATGGTCTCAATTTTACAAATGACATTTTAGTTCAAAAGCTACATAGAAGTTGGAAACACCTGTAGAATCATTGGCATAAAAACAATCATTTAAATGTATTCTATGTTTGCTTTGTTTTTAATTATAAAGAAAAGAAACAGATCCCATAACCACACTAACAATTCAATTCACTTAGCTGGTACTCCTGTGTCAGTGATATTAGGAGGCCTCTGAGCCCCAATGTGCCGTATGCTAAGTGTTCACAGCCTTTGAGGTGATGAGATGGTCTTCTAGTGACAGATCATAGCAGATAGGTTAAGACCAAATATGGAACTCAAGATTATTTACAGGTGGGTAAATTCAGTCTTCTATCCCTTAAATAAGAGGAACAATTTTTAAACAAAAGCAGAAATTTGGTCATAATTACTCAAAACTATAATTGGGGAGAAATAAAAACAAATTAAATACTTCATCATCTAGTATGAGCAAAAAAATGCACTTTTATTTTTAATATTTGTTAACTTTACCACTTCATTAATTCCAGAGGCAATCACCAAAATGAAGACTGCTTTAATTTTGCTCAGCATTTTGGGAATGGCCTGTGCTTTCTCAGTAAGTTCTCTATTAAAAACCTATATTTATTTCCATTTTTATCTTTTTTTATGTCAAAGAGAGGATATGTAATAATTAAATATTTTTTAAACAGATGAAAAATTTTCACCGAAGAGCCAAATTAGAGGATTCTGAAGAAAATGGGGTAATTAATTTTAGCATACTTCCTTGGCCTGACTACACTTACTGTGGATGTATTTGCAATTAAACATGAATATAATAACATTTGTTTTGTTTATGCAGGTTTTTAAGTACCTACCACGGTATTATCTTTACAAGCATGCCTACTTTTATCCTCCTCTAAAACGATTTCCAGTTCAGGTAAGTATAAAAACTAATTTTTATTTTTACCCATTTCAATTGAAAGAGAATCAAATTTAACTATGTAACACTGAATTAAACTCTCACTGAAACTCAGCCAGAAAGATCACTTACTACAAAAAGTTTGTTTTTAACATAATAAAATAAAATTTATCCTCAGTTCTCTTTTAAAGCAGTGATATACCAAACAGAGTAAAATCATTCGGGTCCAGTCTAGAATACAGTAAAAGCAAATACCTTGACATATTGAATTCAGGTATTTTGGCTAACTCACTGACAAAAGTGGACAATTTCATCAGTTGTTCATAAGTAAGTCAATGAAAAGGCATTAATCATTATGTTATAGTTAATTCAATACCGTCATAGAGTTATTTTGCATCCAATAATTTTAGAATCCTTTAATTGGTAGAAAAAAATGACTTTATAAACAGTAGAGACCATTTAAAAAGAAATTTTTGATAATCAATGGTGAGTGTTGAGGATTTTTTTAACCTTTGACCTGTGTAGGTCACTGGAGCAATAAATATGTCCCACACTGGAGCATAATTATTGTAATGACTCAAGAACTGCAGAGGAAAGAGAGAAATTCATGAAGTAAACCAGCATGCTCATGAGAAAAACAAAACATTCTTGAAAACAAAAAGAAAAATAGCCAAACTAAAAATAAAAAGTTTCTATTTTTATTGGATTACCTGTGAAGAGGGCCTTTGAAAACTGGAGGGTGTGGTGTTGATTTTAAATACACAACAAACCAGAATTGCACTATTTTTATTCCTATACAGTTGGCTTGAGGGTACCAATTATGCACCATTTGACTCAGGACTCCTGAGACACTAAAAGCAGTCAATATGCTGAAAACAATGCCTCAGCACAGTGGCTTGGCACAGCATTCTACCATATGTTGGGCCAACCCATCTCTAACTCATACAATGATAGGAAGTGATCATTTTAAAGTATTTCTAGCACCATAATAATTATAGGGAATGTGTGTGGACAAAGAAATATGAACACAAATGAGACAAGAGCTGTGGGTTTTCAGAATTGTCTTCCATTCTTTGGTTCACCTCAAGCCCATAAATAAACATTGTTCATTTGAAAGTTTGCTTCGTTTTCTTTCTTAAATAAAACAGAAATGATAATAAATTCAACTTTCTGAGTAGCTCCTCAACTTCCTAAAATATCAGGTACTTAAAGATATTCACACCTAGAAATTTATATATACGGTCCAATTAAAATATCTGTACTGAAATTATATTAGGAGAAGTTTTATTTTTCATCAAAAGACTCTAAATATATCTTTAATATACAAAATTTCCACAAATTATCTGCAGATTGGTCCATCTCAACTAATTGAGAATATGTAAGTAAGATAGTTGATTTTTTAAAAAGAATCCAATAAAATATACCTCCCAATTTAACATTCTTACATAGTATTTATGATATACTCTTCTATTTTGCAGTTTGACTATCAAGACTTTTTTTACATGTCTACTTATATATTTTTCATAGTTCTTTATTATTTATTCTTTTAAGTCTATTAAGTATTTAGTGCCCAGATTTTCACTCCACAATGGATTCAGCTGTATTGACTTTGAAATTTGTGTTTTATTTAAACAAATCTGTTTATATATAACTATTTCTAAAATACCAACTTGTATGAAATATTCTATAGTGATTGCAAAGCTATTAACAGTCTACCATATCTTATCTATTGGTCGCGCTATAAAAATCAAAGTATAAATAAAGTCACATCTTAAGCATTTTTAATTGAGGAAATTGCTTTTTTATGATTCAATTGATATTTGATTAGTGTGTAAACACTTAGAGGGCAGGAACATTATCTTATACATCTTACTAGGGGCTCGGTGCACGAAATTTGTGCACTCGGGGTGGGGCGTTCCCTCAGCTCGGCCTGCACCCTCTCACAGTCCAAGAGCCCTCAGGGGATGTCCAACTGATGGCTTAGGCCCGCTCCCCACAGTTGGACATCCTTAGCACTGCTGCAGAGGTGGGAGAGGCTCCTGCCACTGCTGTGCTTGCCAGCCATGAGCCGGGCTTCTGGCTGAGTGGCACTCCCCCTGTGGGAGCACACTGACCACCAGGGGGCAGCTCCTGTGTTGAGCAAGATCAAGCCAAAACCGGCTCTCCGACATCTCCCGAGGGGTCTCTGATTGCGAGAGGGTGCAGGCCAGGCTGAGGGACCCCACTGGTGCACCATCAGGGCTGGGGAGGGATGTGGGAGGTTGTCATCCAGGGAGAAACCACGAGAGTGTTCCAGGGTGTGTCCGGCCAGTCTCAGTCCTGATTGGCCGGACCCCAGCAGCAAGCTAATCTACTGGTCGGAGCATCTGCCCCCTGGTGGTCAGTGCACATCATAGTGACTGGTCAACCGGTAGACTGTCTGCCCTCTGGTGGTCAGTGCACGTCATAGCAAGTGGTTGAGTGGCCTTAGCATATCATTAGCATATTATGTTTTGATTGGTTGAACGGACAACTGCGCAACTGAACACTTAGCATATTAGGCTTTTATTATATAGGATATTGAACTCATCTCAGCTATCACAGTGCTCAATACAGGCAAACTGTCCATATTTCCAACCTCATCTCTTGTTATGACCCTCATTCTCAGTACAATGCCTGGAATATATACTTGGGGATTGAATAGATGGAGTGATATACGTTAGAAGGAGTAATGGTTAAAAAAAAGTATATATATATATATATATATATATATATATATATATACACACACACACACACACACACACACACACACACACACACACACACACTTTTGGAAAATCCATAGGATTTAGTGACAAATTGTAATAGGAATAAATGAAAGATAGGAAATGAAGGAAAAGCCCAGGATTCAAGGCATTACATTCAGTTTCACAATTGTTCTCACTGTAGATATTAATTGAAGAGGATGTGGTTGGAGTAGGAAGAAAGCTAGACATGAGAAAGTTTGGAAAATGATGAAATGCTCCCACTGAAGCAAAATATGCTGCCCTCTCTATATAATTTAACAAATAAAAGTAGTTCAAATATAATATCTTTCTTTATTTACTCTCTGGGCTGGGAAAGGAACAACCATTAAGGTCATGGCAGTGGAAGAGCAGGTCTAATTATTCTCTTTTCCACCAAGGTTATTCTTGGCTCAAGGGGACAAGCATTCCCTTTCCTTGGGTGGAAGGTGTGGCCACCTGAGGAATAAGCCCAGCAGGATGGCCCCGAGTAGGACTGGATCTGGACTGTTTCCTAAAATCTGATTTCTAACCTGGAGGTTCTTCTGCAGCTATATTTTCTAAGGCCCATGGAATTTAACTGAGTCAGAATCAAAATTAACATTTGCAAAGTAGAAAATGACAGAATCCTAAGTCGGGTATCCATTTGTGTACCTGCTGCCATTAAAAGTTGTGACACAGAAAGAAGGAAACTTCAATTGGATTAAAACTGGGAGAAAGATGAAGAATTGTCTTAAAGGCTCTGAAAGCAAAAGTTTAGATTTGCATTTTCCTGTAAACAGTAGCCCAAAGCTCGTTAATTTATAATTATATTTGTATACCAGATTCCTTGGTTCAATTTATTCTCATTTGATATTGAGCTCATAGAGGGATGGTACTCTAAAATCTTATAAATGAATTAATTTTTCTCTTACATAACTTTCAGTATACAGGGTAGCCAAAGTAGGTTTATAGCTGTGAGTATGCAAAAGAGAGTATTCTTATATTATTATTTATTTATTGTTATGGTATTTTTATATTACAACTATAAACCTACTTTTTCCCATCCCTGTATACTAGTACATATTACAATTTTAGGTATTAGTTTTAGATAGAAAGATATTAAAAATTATATGCAAATTTTATTTCAAGTCAAATTCTAATTTAAACTCACCAGGAAAACAAATTACTTAAGAGAATCATTTTATAATAAACCTAATCATCATTTTATTAATATTTTATAAATAAAATGAAATAATGTGATCTATGCCTAGCCCAAGATTTTCCTTGAACTGGTTGATGTCACAACCATTCTGGGCTTCAGATTCCTTCTTTGTAAAAAAGAGAAATTGGACCAGATAATCCTCTTGGTCTCTTAGAGCTAAGCAATTTTGTGATTCATTGCTCTAGTTTTTACATACAAAGTGTTTTTAACAGATTGTCTGTGCTTTGAGGTTAAAAATGGAGTATCTCATACATATCTTGATCATTGAAAAATACCTTTTCCTCTCTAACCTAATTTTATTTGTGCCCAATCTCCTCCTATCTTTTTCACGTTAGCACAAAAACTGTTCTAAGTAAATAAATGTAAATCTACATATATAATCACATGTGTATGAATTCATGTGTACATTTTTTTAGAACAGTGACTCATCTGAAGAAAATGGAGATGGTGATAGCTCAGAAGAGGAGGAAGAGGAAGAGGTAAGAAATGTCTGCAGTTTTTTTCATAACAAACCAGGCAGCACAAAAGCAAATAGGAAGCTAGTTTACTGTAGTAGAAACTCAGCAAACAGCCATGGCCAGCTTACCAACTGCCCACAGTCTTCTATTTTGGACAAGTAAAATGTTACTTAAATTAGAATAAACTAAAATGACCTATTTAAAACTATTGCAGTTTGGGGTTAAAGTGACCTGTACACAAAACCAAAAGTGCCCTCATTTTAAGTGGAAGAAGTCTGAATTCTGATAAAAATGAAAGAATTATTTATATTTAAGTGGATAGAACATGATGGTAAAAGACAAGTGTATAATAGCTATAAACTCAGTGAAATGCTTATTTTAATTACTAAACTTAATTTACTAAGTGAGTAGTAGATGAAAACTAATCTTATATCATCTGCACTACAGTGTTATTATGATTCATCAGCCTTTCTTGACCCACCAAAGTAGCATTGTTCTTTTTAATAGGATTTTCATGTCTTTTTTGATTAATGACAAAATTCATGTTTTTACAGAAATGCAAATACTCAAGATCTAAAAATGTCTTCCGATATTGTACTAAAAATCAGTATAGTCATGGCTAAAATTCACCTATATATCTTGGAAATTGTGCTAACATGCTTATAATTGACACTCTTCCCCAAGAAAATGTACTAATTAGGTACATTTTCCTGGGTTGTCAGTTATAGCAATCCACTGGTTTGGGAACCTTCTACGTTCAGGTATTCATAGGTGCTATTTATGAATGGACAATGACAATAAAAAATGGATCATGAATTAATGTCTGTTAATCTTGAAAACAAAACAGTGTAGGAACTTTAAAAATGACAAATAATTAGTTTAATTTTTTAAACTGTAAAACTAACATTTCCAGTACAGTAATTTACCCTACTAGCTTAAAGGAAGGCCTTAACAAGAATGCCAAGCCAGTACCAGGAAAAATGCCACCTACTAAATCCCACAAATTTCTGCCTGTATCCAACATAGTAATCTTACACAAGAACTAAGCTAGGATAATCCACTTAACTACAGCTGTTTGCTGTACAGTGATTGTAAAATTGCCTTGCCAGCTAGATTTCTCAACTAGATTATGTACCTTTTGGCTCTTCACTTGTAATGGTGGTTGGGGATGGAGGAAGAATAGGACTCCTTTACGACTCTGATGCAATCACACACACTCAAAAATTTGCCAACAACCTCTGAACATATATGATCTTCAAAGAAATTACCTTTAAACTCCCCATGACCCAGGAAACTTAGAGACCATAGGTTTCATTCCTCTTTAGGAAGAAATAGTGCAGTACTCTTTTCTGTATCTCCTTGTCTTGCGTAGCACCGTTTCTTATACATATATGGTGCCCAGTAATTTTTGGTGGTTTGGTTTTGAACCTTCAGAGGAATAAATGCTTCAAAGATCATTCACTAAAAGTTATCATTGAAAAGTGGATGAAAAAAAAAACTTGCAGTCTTCCATTCTAAAGAGATTCTACAAGCACTTTGCCCCTATTTCTTCCCTACAAGTTCATTGGCCATTCAGATTAAACACAGTCTCCAGGAATTGTATTCACATGAGAAGGTGTGTAGGTATATTTTCTACTTGGTAAACAAATATTTTTTCCACTTATAAACTATCCAATCTCAATAACTATAAAACCTCTGTTAAAATACAATATACTTAACACAATTATCATGAGTATGAAATTTCAGAAACTGAACACACAAGTGTAACCAGCACTCATATAAAAAAGCAGCACATGCTTTGAGCTCCATTCCATTCATTAACCAACTCCCACCAAGGGCAACTGCTATTTTGACTCCTAACAGATTGTTTTTAATCTTTCTGTGTATTGTATGCATATATGGAATCACACAGCAAATACTCTTTTGTGTGTGGCCTGTTCTACTTTCAACTTCAAAGACTGATTCCTATTGTTCTATAGTTGTAAATTATTCCTTCTCATTGTTAGTATTTCATTATGTTAATGTACCACAATGTATTATTCTTCTGTTTATGGGCATTTGGGTAGTTTCTATGAACATTCTAGTATTCCCTCTGGTGAACATATGCATTCATATGTGGTTGCCAATTTACCTGGAAGTGAAATTTCTAAATCAAAAGGCTATGCATATGTTCAACCTGAGTAGATTCAACTAAACAGGTGTATCAATGTGAACTCCCACTGTCAGTAGGAGGGTTCTCACCAACACTTTTTCTTTCAGTCATTTTAGCATTCTAGTGGGTTAATAATACTTTTTAAAGCACAAGTTACTGCTAATTTTTCTATCCAATTAGATATTTGAAGGCTAATGCCCATCAATAACAGACTGGTCTAATTTCCTTTTTAACTTATCATAGCAGGACATCCTCAAATAAAATATCTAGGAAAAGAAAGAGCGTTGTAGGAGAAAATGTAAATGTCCATAAATCAGGAGTTTGGGCCTATATTCATGACCCTGCCACTAATTAACTGCTGTCTATTGACCTCATATGAGACACTTATTCCATTGGACCTCAGAGTTTTCACCTGTGAAATGAGGGTACAGGACCCAACTTATATATCTTCTTACTCTAAGGATCATCCCTCCTCCACACCTGAAAGATTTTGTTTGTTGGATTAAAACGTAAACATGAAAAAGTAAATAAACAGTATGGTGTTTGTGGGCTATTTAACACAATTAGCTTGGAGGCTATTTTGGGGTTGACTCTAGTATTCTCAAGAGTTCACTGAAACAGTGGAATTTATAAATTTTCTGAAGCAAACATATTTATTTTTGTATTTAAATATCTTTTTATTGATTTTAGAGAGAGGAAGGGAGAGAGAGAGAGAGAGAGAGAGAGAGAGACAGAGAGAGAGAGAGAGAGATAAAAACATCAATGATGAGAGAATCATTGATGGGTTGCCTCCTTCATGCCCCCTACTGGGGATTGAGCCCACAACCTGAGCATGTGCCCTGACCAGGAATTGAACTAAGATCACTTGGTTCCTGGGTTGATGCTCAACCACTGAGCCACACCTGCCGAGCAAACATATTCTTTTTTAATAATAAGGCAGACTAAATCTGAGTTTTGTTTGTGTGTTTTTCAAGTCTTAAAATATAGGATCCCTAGTTAAAATAATCCTAATATCACAGTATCTTTAAAAATACATTAAAATAAATTCAATTTTCCAAGACTTAAAGTAAATAAATTTTATAGAAATGAATTCCTGATTTTTAATATTAGCTATGAAATATTTTGTGAAATTAACTCAATTAACAAACAGTTACCTAACAACATGGAGTAAAGGAAAAAGACTAAAATGTTAAGAGATTATAATAAGCATTCATTTGAGGAGAGGTAATTTTTAAAAAACATATTCATGCATAGCATAATATATTACTAAGGGTTTCTTGGAGTGTCTAGTTTCCTCATTGCACAGAAAAACTGATTGCATGTCAAATTCCTGACATCTTTTGAATACTGCATATGGCACAGAACTGGCTTACATATTGGCAGATAGATTTTGAATTAAATATATCCTTTTTATTTTAATAAACTTGAAAACTAATGAGATGTATTCACTTCTTTTGGTAATAAATAAGACATGTTATCAATTTGTTTGAAAGGAGTTGGTTTATATAAAAAAAATTCCCTTTGAAAAATATATGCTAGTTGTCATGTGGACAACTCAGATAAATTCTAACCATCATCAAAAACTTCAAAGGCTCAGCTTTTTGAGTTAGAAAGATATAGTTTCATCACTTACCATGAGAACTTAAGCAAGTTTTTTAGCTTTTCTGAGCTCAATTTCTTTTTCTAAAGAGTAAGAGTAATAATCCTACCTTAAAATGCTGCTATAAAGAACAAAAGAAAAATAGGTATAAAGTTCTCAGCTAATTTGTCAGCAAGTATAAGAGTTAATTTATTACCATGTTGTAGTAGTTTCTAATAAGAATTTTTAAATTTTAATTATTTAAATCAAATATTTTTAATCAACTTAAATTTAATCAACTGAAATTATATTACTTCAATTAATGAAAAAGACTTTAACTGTGGGACTTTAAGAGCCTAAATCCTGTATGTTGTGATACCATATAGAAAGATATGCTGAAATTTTTATACAAATATTTTTGAATTAATTAAATAGAATGTAAAAATATCTAAAACACACTATAGTGAGGTACATAGTATGTGGTAACTTTGAGTTGAGTTATAAAAAGTTAGAAGTGCAAATGGCATAAGAGGAAGCAGAATTGGGTGATGAGCTGGCTGAGGAATGCAAAGTTTTTTCCCCAACAGTGGTTCATGACTCCAACAAATCTTGAGTTATCTTCTGGCTAAAATAACTTTTTTTTTGCTTTGGACATTTCTACCAGGAGAATTCAAATGAAGAAGCAAACAATGAAGAGTCTAATGAAGATGAAGAATCCGAGGCTGAGAACTCCACCCTTTCTGCTACAACACCTGGCTATGGAGAGGAGACCACGCCTGGAACGGGAAATGTAGGCCTAGCTGCGATCCAACTTCCCAAGAAGGTAATAATTTATCCCAATGTTAAATATGACCTCATTCCTCCACTGAAGCCTTAGGTTATCCTGACACTATATACAGAGAACTCTGTATTGTCTTTTTAACTCACCGAGAAAGCAAGAGCAGATACAATATTCTGGTTTACAAATAAGGAAAGATCTTTTTCCATGCAAGTTCTCTTCCCATGTTATTACAGTGACTTTTATTTTATAACAGAAGGTTAAGGACAAGCATCTTAGCAATGGATTAAAGGTCTTGAGAGATGCCATTACATTTCAGGGAACAGGATTCAAGACAGAAAGTGAGTAGCAAAGCTATATAAAGCATCTCCCACAGAGAAAGTTCATTTATCAAGTACATTTTTCTCCTTCAAAACATAGAGACAAAGGTCCTAATTCTGAATTTTTAAAGTCCCCACCAATCTTTTGGTAAGTTAAATTGGCTTCAATTCAGAACAACACCTAGAATAAGGCTGTCAGTACAGTCTGTGTTGAATAAAGTGATGGCCTTTTTTACATTTTTTTCATGCCTAGATTTGGATTTTTTTCAAATTTTCCCTTCCAGGCTGGAGATGTAGGAAAGAAGGCTACAAAAAAGGAGGAAAGTGAAGAAGAAGAAGAAGAGGAGGAAGAGGAAGAGGAAGAAAATGAAAATGAAGAAAACGAAGCAGAAGTGGATGAAAATGGGCAAAGCGTAAATGGCACTAGCACCAACAGCACAGACGTAGAAAATGGCAATGGCAGCAGCGGCGGAGACAACGGAGAAGAAGAAGAGGAAGAAGAAAAGGCAGAAGGAACCACAGTGGCTGGAGAGCAGGACAATGGCGGGTTTGAACCCACCACTCCACCACAGGAGGCCTATGGGACCACCCCCCCACCACCGGGGGAAACCACTACCACTGAATATGAGGGCGAGTATGAACAAACAGGCACCAATGAATATGACAACGGATATGAAGTCTATGAAAATGAGAATGCGGAACCTCGAGGGGACAATTACCGAGCCTATGAGGATGAGTACAGCTACTATAAAGGGCGGGGCTATGACAGCTATGATGGTCAAAATTACTACTACCACCAGTGAAGGCCCAGCCCGGGGTGGATTCATCCATTTCGGTGTTGCATAGGGCTACAGTTTTCAATGTTCAACTCAGGAAGGTGCAATGTAACACATGTGCATATAATAATGTGGAATGGCGCTACTGTTCCAAAGTGATTTTCTGTAATTGCTTCTGCAAGTAATGGGCTTCATGCTGCTTTCCCCTGGTATGCTATTGAGAGGTCATTGTAGATCAGGGTCATGTGTCAAGTGGTAAACCAATCCATGAGGTCGAGTTCAATGGAATGTTTTTAAGTTGTGGTTCTGTAAGTTCTATAAGTCGTGTTTTTATCGTGTTTGCTCTATTACTGCTAAAACATACTTTTTGTGCAAGAAGTGCTTCTAAGAAAAAACTCATTGACATTAGTGGCACTGTATACAATAAATGTGTAATTCATTAATCATACTACCTATCCAACACTGTATAGTTTAATTATCATCCTCATGTATTTTTATGTGACCTGTATGTATAGTCTATTATGGGTTTTATCACAAATAAAAATGCAATCCTTCAGATGTGTTATATGAAGAAAAGTGAGAGATTCGGAATGAAAAAAAAATGTGAGGCAAGTAGGGGGACAATTCAGCTAAAAGGATAAAAGCTTATTTTCACTATAATTTAAAATTCAGAAAAACTATAAACATTTTCTTATAGATAAATCAACTTATCTAAAATTTTGACATGCTTATGGTCAGGGTTGGCCATATACATCAGGGGGAATAAATGGCTTTTATTAGGGTTTTCAGATTTAACAAAATAAATATGATGCCTTTAAAAAATTGAATTGTAGGTAAACAATAAATAATTGTTAGTATAAGTATGTTCCATGGAATATTTGGCCTTTGTGAACTATTTGGACCATACTTATACTAAATGATTCATTGTTGCCTGAAATTCAAATTTAATAGAATGTTTTGTGTTATATCTGGCAACCCTACTCATATTTAATTTGCTTTACGGTGTGGTAGGGAGTAGGGTAGGGTATAAAACTCTTACACACACACACACACACACACACACACACACAGAGTTGATATGCAAACCCTTAACTGCTATTTATGCTTTAATCTAACCCTAAAAACAAATTTCTAATGGGAGTAGTAAAGGAAAGTAGGTAGTGGTAAGAAGCAAGAAGACAAAAATTTATTCATCTTTTTATTTAGTCATGTATAAGGTGCTTTGAGCATCTACTATGGAGCAGGACAATGTTTAGACTTTGAGTATATGAAAACAAAGAATCCTGTGCTCAAAGTGATTTCAGTCAGATAACTAACAGTTGTAAGGCATTACATGCATCAATTCATTGTCTTCTCACTTTTTATTTTGAAAAATACAAAGCTTTCAGAAAATTTGGAAGACTAGTACATGAGCACTCTTATTATACCTTTCAACTAGATCTACCAAGGGTTAACACTTTGCAATATTTATGTTATTTCCTTCTGTCTATTTTTGTGTGTCTGTCCTCATATACATATGTATATATACTTCTTTTCCAAATGATTAGAGTGATTATAGATATCATGACATTATGACTCTTCACTCTAAATACTTTAAAATTTCGTGTAAGAATAAGGAATTCATATACAAAATCACAATACTGTTCTTTCCCAAGAAATTTAACATAGATGTAATATTTTCTAATATACAATCTATATTCAAATTTTCCCAATTATTACAATAATTTCCTTTACTGCTAATTTTTTAATTCTTGCAACACTCTATCAGGCACAAAGAAGTTACCTGTGAAATGTATTTATTTATTAATACCCCAAAGTTATTCATTTTTATATAGAAAAATTGGTTCATCTTTTCCTTCATGGTTTCTTCCTTTGCTTTTGACTCATGTAATGTGGATAACCATTATCCTACCTCAGGGATTTGAGCTAGCTCACTCCCATCCCTGAGTGCAGAATGATAACTATTCTACAACATTGCTCCAAGCAGCTAAGTGTCTCCTTTAGACTAGTGGGGTTTGTTAAGAGAACCGTGGCAAAGTATTTCTTAGAGTAGGCAATGCCAGCCAGCAGAGGGAAGATTCATGGCCTACCCCCAGACACCAGCATGAGTAGGCAGTCAGATGTTGGAGTCTGTAGACAACCAACTTCCCAAGGGCCTAGATGGAAGCAACATAAAGTTCTTCGATGAAGACAAAGTGGTGGGCTGGTGAGAGCTATGATTTAACACAGTTCCTGGGCACCCCAACAATGCCTCTTTCAGTAGTTCTTTCAATCATACCTGCAAAATCTTCTGTATGGAAGCCCCCCTCTTGAAATATTTATCCTACTTAGGGTCACAGAGTCTTAGCCTCCTTCTGTCATCCTAGCTAGCTAGGCTTGCTGGCCTCTTGCTCCAAATTCTCTTTAACTTTCCCTACTAAAGCTCTACTTTCTGTATTCCCCCATTGATGACCTATTTGGAAGAAATTTGATGAGAATTCAAAATATTCGAAAAGAAAAGAGAACATTTTTATTCTTCCAAGATAGTCCTTCCCCTGAGAGTGAATCAGATGACTCTTTTAAATGGAGGAAAGATTAAGAATGAAGTAAGCTAGTCTCATAGCATCTCTTCACCAGGCTGCTCCAGATGGAATCACAAAGCACTCTGCCAAGACTTGGGCAGGAGTGCACTCAGGCCTTGTCCATGTGTCTTTCTGGGAACAGGTCAGGTTGTCAGGAAGTGCAGCAGAGCTCCTCCCCTACATACCTCTTCCAGATTCCAAAACTTGGGAGGCTTCTGAGTGTCCTGGGCCATTCTAAAGGAGGCTGGCCACACAGGGGAGTTGGCATGAGAAAAAAAAAAGGTCTTAGGGAATAAAGAGGATTACTTCTCTGAGTTGAGCCATGGCAGACATGCAGGCCCTTGCCAGGCAATAGTGTGCTGAGTGGCTTCTCAGCACAGGCCTCGCGGTGGGGTGGATGTCTGTGGGTATCAGCATGGCCACAGGGCAGCTGCTCCTCAGGATGACTCTGTCCCTCTCCCTGTGGTCACCCTAGGTCCTGTTCCCTCATTTTAAGTCCCTCTTATTTCCTTCAACATGATGCCTCAATCAATATCCTCCCCAGGTGGTAACCTGGGGGGGGGGTGTGCATATTTAATTTATGGGAAACAATGAATAACCCCCCTCCATTTCAATTTATTATGTGACATAAATTCTATACCCTGCTTCTTTCATGGCTAACTCTGTGAATGTCCTACCACAACTTTCTTCTCTTTACAAAATTTTCGCCTTGAAAAGCTAAAGCTTTGTCTTTCAAAATGATCGTGTCTATTGAGAGTTCCAAGGTCCTATTTCAGAATCAAAGAACCAAATGCTGACTTTCTTTCCATTTGTATTTCTCTTATAAAACAAAACAAAATAAAACACAATCCATCTCTAGGCAAAGTGAATCATTCTGAATGATGAGAAATTAAAGTGAGAGAAAAGCAGAAAAATAAATACTCTTTTAAGAGGATAATCCAATATCAAGAAATTTTAGTCTCACTTAGAAAAAGAATCAATATTAATTAAAAGGAAACAATGAAGCAATCACTTGGATGTTTTGTTTCACCAAATGCAAATATTTGTAAATATTTTCTACCCTTAGATTTTGAAAATACTTAGTGGGTTAAAATCTCATTAATTTGATTTGTTGGTCTAAGACTAAAAGTTCCCATGCAAATTACATTCCATTATATTCTGTTCTTTCTCAGGATATTCCCCCCTTGAATTTCACAGCACCCAGGGTCCGAGAAAGTAAGCCCTCCATCAATGTGTACACAACTTGTCTTACAATACAAATTCAACCTTCACTATTTTAGTCAGAGGTAATCAAACTTTCTCTGTACAGCAAAAGTCAGCAAACTTTTTCTGTAAAGGACAAGATAGTAATTTTTTTGGTTTTGCAGGCCATATGGTTTCTGTCACAACTACTCAAATCAGTCATTGTAACAAAAGCAGCCATAGGTAGTATGCAAACAAATTGGCTTGGCTGTGTTCCAATAAAACTTTATTTGCAAAAACAAATGATGAGTCAGATTTGGCCCACAGGCTATAGTTTGCTGAATCCTGATTTAAATGATTGACTAAAGTCATTACTATGAAGAACTGATTAATTTAAAATTTTAGCTGTTTAATCACTTAGGATATAAACAAAGGATCAGTGAACTCATTACCTTTCTCTTCTTCCAATTTGAAACTTGATCCTTTGTTTTAAACTCTATAAAAATCAGTAAAATTTCTGGTGTTTGATAACAGTAATCAGTGAGTGATCTCCTTTTTGCAAATACTTAATAAAATGCTCTCTATAGTTCCTTAGCCTAAATGCATCAAAGTATTATCTTTGATAAGTAATATTGAGGATAACTTTTTCACTATACTAATTATCTTTTGAACTTTTATGGAAAGATATTATCAGGTAAGTCTCAACCTTTAGCCAGCTGAGAGAAAGCTTGATCTTGATTCTAGCTGTGGCATAGTTACCTAAAGACTGCACAACATAAACTATTACTTATTCTGTGTAGAATGGGTTATCATCAAATCTAGTATCGTGATAGTAAATTCTGAGTCAACTTGACTGAGGCAAGGGGTGCCCAAATTAAACATTATTTCAGGATGTGTCTGTGAGAGCATTTCTGGATAAGATTAGCATTTGAATAGTGGACCACAGTAAAGTTGATTGCCCTCAACAATATGGGTAATCATCATTTAACCCATTGAGGCCTGAATAGACAAAGGGCCTCAGAAAGAAAGAAGCCTCCTGAGAAAGAACAGAATATCTTACCTTATAATAGAGAAACATGCAAATTGACCGCACCTCCGCTATGCCCATGATTGGGCCTGCCAGAGGCTGGGGGCGGGACTCCGGGTGGCCCATCCGGCCGTTGGGAAGACCAAGATGGCTGCGCCCAATCCTGTAAGTTCCGAGGATCCGCATGGCGATCGCCACAGGGGGGGGGCGTGTTGGGCCGAGGGCGTGTCCGGGCCGAGCCCTGCGCTCCCCGGGTGTCAGCATGGCGACCGCCACCCCGGGGGGGCGTGTCCGGGCCGAGCCCGGCGCTCCCCGGGTGTCAGCATGGCGATGGCCACCCGGGGGGCTGTCCGGGCCGAGCCCCGACAGCTCCCCGGGTGTCCACATGGCTATCGCCACCCGGGGGGCGTGTCCGGCTGAGCCCGGCGCTCCGTGGGTGTCCCGGGGGCGATCGCCACCCCGGGGGCGTGTCCGGGCCGAGCCCGGCGCTCCCCGGGTGTCAGCATGGCGATCGCCACCCGGGGGGCGTGTTCGGGCAGAGCCCGGCTCTCCCCGGGTGTCAGCATGGCGATCGCCACCCGGGGGGCGTGTCCGGGCCGAGCCCGGCTCTCCCCGGGTGTCAGCATGGTGATCGCCACCAGGGGGGCTGTCCGGGCCGAGCCCGGCGCTCCTCGGGTGTCAGCATGGCGATCGCCACCCGGGGGGCTGTCCGGGTCGAGCCCGGCGCTCCCTGGGTGTCAGCATGGCGATCGCCACCCGGGGGGCGTGTCCGGGCTGAGCCCGGCGCTCCGTGGGTTTCCCGGGGGCGATCGCCACCCCGGGGGCGTGTCCGGGCCGAGCCCGGCGCTCCCTGGGTGTCAGCATGGCGATCGCCACCCGGGGGGCGTGTCCGGGCCGAGCCCGGCGCTCCCCGGGTGTCCGCTTGGCGATCGCCACCCGGGGGGCGTGTCCGGGCCGAGCCCGGCTCTCCCCGGGTGTCAGCATGGTGATCGCCACCCGAGGGGCTGTCCGGGTCGAGCCCGGCGCTCCCCGGGTGTCCGCTTGGCGATCGCCACCCGGGGGGCGTGTCCGGGCCGAGCCTGGCTCTCCCCGGGTGTCAGCATGGCGATTGCCACCCGGGGGGCTGTCCGGGTCGAGCCCGGCGCTCCCCGGGTGTCAGCATGGCAATCGCCACCCGGGGGGCGTGTCAGGGCCGAGCCCGGCGCTCCGTGGGTGTCCCGGGGGCAATCGCCACCCCGGGGGCGTGTCCGGGCCGAGCCTGGCGCTCCCCGGGTGTCAGCATGGCGATCGCCACCCGGGGGGCTGTCCGGCTGAGCCCGGCGCTCCCCGGGTGTCCGCATGGCGATCGCCACCCGGGGGGGCGTGTCCGGGCCGACCCAGGCGCTCCGTGGGTGTCTGCCTTGACAAAAGCTTTCCACATCTCTGTTTATTCTTTTGAATCCATAAAAGGACCTTTAAAAAAGCATGGGGGCCAGCTAAGAAAGAATGCACTTTCTGGCCAGAGCACGCAGGATTCTTTTGCCCAACAGGTTAAAGGGAGCAGAGCTGGCACAGTGGGAATGGCCCTGGTGCCCTATGAGGAGACCGGGGGAATGGGGTTGCCGAAATTCCCTAAGCCTCTTGCCACCTTCTCCTTTGCAAACCACACCATCCAGATCCACCAGGACTGGAGGCAACTGGGAATCACAGCCGTGATTTGGGACATGGTAAGCAAATCTTGAGGGGCCTCTGAAAACACCTGCAACTGATTATAAGACTGGTCTTTATTTAAAAAGAAATAAAAGAACAGCTTTGTTGAGAAATACCCATATACTGTACATGTCACCTAAAGTGTACAATGAACTGTTTTTTTAAAGTAAATTCAGAGTGGTACAACCATCACCATGCTCAATTTTTAAATATCTTCGTGACCCATCCCCTCCAAAAAAAACTTCTACCCACTGGAATCACTTTCCTGATCATCTTCCCCAAAATAGATTGCACTTTAAAGGTGGGTAAAGGAAAGTTGAGGGAAGTTAAAACACTGCACAAAGGATATTGTAAGATGACAAAGCCCAAAGTGAAGATCATGTGTTTTCTTTAAAATATATATATATTTTTAAAATTTCAGAAAGGGAGAGGGAGAGAGAGATAGAAACATCAATGATAAGAATCACTGATCAGCCGAAACTGGTTTGGCTCAGTGGATAAAGCGTCGGTCTGTGGACTGGAAGGTCCCAGGTTCGATTCCGGTTAAGGGCATGTACATTGGTTGAGGGCACATACCCCGGTGGGGGGTGTGCAGGAAGCAGCTGGTAGATGTTTCTCTCTCATCGATATTTCTAGCTCTCTATCCCTCTCCCTTCCTCTCTGTGAAAAATCAATAAAATATATTAAAAAAAAAAAAAAAAGAATCACTGATCAGCTGCCGCCCACAGGCCCCCTACTGGGGATTGAGCCCGAAACCCAGGCATGTGTGCCCCTGATCAGAATCAAACCTGGACTCTTCAGTCCACAGGCCGATGCTCTCTCCATTAAGCCAAACTGACCAGGGCCATGTGTTTTCTTCAAGTTCTGCGTGGTTGTAATGGTCCCCAAATCTATACTAATAAAAGGGTAATATGCTAATTAGAGTGGTTGTCTTCTGGACATCTTTCCAGACAAAGCCGCAGTGGCTACAGAGGCCAAGGCTCAGGCAGCCATAACCACCTGCAGTGGCAGCAGCATTGGGGTTATGGGGGTGGTGCCTCCAGAGGGAGGCCAGACGGGGGGCCAAGGCACAGGCAGTTTGGGGTGATCAGGCTGATAGGGGAGGGCAAGGTAGGGGCAATCAGGCTGGCAGGAGATCAAGGTAGGGGCGAGCAGGCAGGCAGGTAGTGGGGTTAGGGACAATCAGGCAGGCAGGCAGGTGAGTGGTTAGGAGCCAGCGGTTCCAGATTGTGAGAGGGATGTCCGACTGCTGGAAATTGGACATCCCCTGAGGGGTTCCAGATTGAAGAGGGTGCAGATTGGGCTGAGGGGCACACCCCCTCTATCCCCCCCTCCCACCAGTGCACGAATTTCGTGCACCGGGCCCCTAGTAACAAATATAATTGGCATAAAAACTTTTATTCTTAGCCCAACAAATCCAGTTAATGAGTTTTTAACCCACTGAGTATGCTAGGTCTTAAGCCATCATGTAGGAAGTTCAGCCTATTGTGCTGAAGAGAGATGTCACGTGAAGAAGCTCCAAGGTACCATCTTGGATGTGCAGCCTGGTCAAGTCTTGAAATAACTTTTACACCTGCCCCTCTCTGACTGTCTGAAATGAGAGATTCTGAGTGAGGACCTTGCAGCTGAGCCAAGTCAACCCATAAAACCTTGAGAAATAACAATAAATTGGTGTGTTTTTATATATAGAGATAGATAGATAGATTATTGTATTGATTTCAGAGAGGAAGGGAGAGAAAAATCAATGAGGAGAGAGAATAATTGATTGGCTGCCTCATGTACATCCCCCACTGGGGATCAAGCCTGCAACCTATGCATGTGCCCTGACCAGGATCTAACCATGACCTCCTGGTTCATGGTTCGGCTCTCAACCACTGAGCTATGCCAGCCAGGCAAATTGGTGTTGTAAACCACTAAGTTTTGTGGTAGTTCATTACATAGCAATAGATAACTGGAACAGGAGCTGACAAACATAGAGAAAATCTGAGTTCATGAGAATTAAGAAAATCATGAGAGAAGAGCTAAAATAAAATAACAATGCAGATAAACATGAAGTTAAAAACTTAGAAGACTAGACATGCTCCAATTTAGTAGGAAAACATCAGTATGTGTCCAGTGCAATGAATAACTAGCTGGCAAATGTAGTCATATTTTGTGTTCTAAGGAGAAGTCTTGGTTTCAAAAGACAAAGCGCTGCCTCTGAAAAAGACTGTTTTGAGAATGAGAGATATTTCCCCCTTGAGGTCACACAACAAAGTTTTGTAGCCACTTCCAGCAGTGTCACCATGTCCTGAAGGAAAGGGTTGGTATCATAATTACATTTTAACTACATCCTCTGAGTTACATTTGAAGGTGTAATAAGACATCTTCCTAATATAAAAATAAAATGAAATTATATTGACATGTCTTCTCTTTGCTGGTAATAGCGGAACAAGTAAACAAATAGCCTAGAGAAAAGAACACAGCTAGCTTCACGCTGTTCCATGACCCTCCGTGGTTCCGTATCTGGCTGGAATTTTTATGTACTTCTGTTGAAATTCCCAAATACTGAGGGAAGAAAAAAAAAACCCTAAAAATAAAAATAATTTTGGGGTAGATGAGAAAGCTGGTTGTAAGTGATGTTTTAGGGAAAAAAATGACCTTTTAAAAACTTAGAATGAATATTGATACTTATGAATGAACATATTTAAAACAGAAACATTTTCTTCTGCTAAAAACAGGGCGAGACTCCCAGCACACCCAACTCTGGGATCAGTGGGGAATAAATGCTTCTGTGAAATGCCTGAAGCCTTGACAAAGCTTTAAAGGTCTTTATATGGGAAAGAGGAGACTGTTCAACAATGGCCCCTCTTCTCCACTCACAACACTGTAACGATTCCCCCACTGGTTCAGAAGGGGAAATGCTGTATATTTGTTGGGTATGTAAATTACAAGATGGAGAGTTATTTTATGTTAAAACACATGAAAATACATAAAGAATGTGTTTATGTCTACCTGCCTAATAAGATACAGAGAAATGTGTTACCTAATAGTGTTAAGAATAAGTTGGAAAAGAGGATTAAAAGATTGCTTACAATGTTAAGTTTTAAAAAATGTAAATCAAAGCATCTGGGCCTTGTATAGTGAAATACAGAGGATTTGGATGGAAGGTTCCAGAAATAGATGGGAAAAGAAAAGAAAACAAAACAACAACAACATAAACAAGTCCTTACTCCTGGATGAGGGTTTAATAGCTAAAACTTGTATTGTAGCTTGCTAGTTAGCTATATTTTAATGATTGTTCTCACTTGAGTTAAGAGTAAGAAATGAAAAAGCAACCAAAGAATGAAACATGTTCCATGAACAGCTTTTTTATCAAAAATCTCTTGGAGGAGCTACTCTACACGTCAGCCTGGCCCAGGAAATCTGGGCCAAAGCACCATCGCTGGAGATGTCTGTACCTGAACCATAAACCAAGAACCAGAGAACGTTCAAGTGTCCATTTCTTGCCCTTTTGTATTACTTCCTAGTTTTGTTTTATTTTGTTTTGCTTTCTAGTTAAATTGAGATGGTGTAAAGATAGATAACCTTTTTTTATAGAACCCTGATCTTTATCTTTGTTTATTGGTTCCTAAGAAATTTACAGCAAAACTGCACAAAAACTTTAGAAAATTTATTCTGAGTTTTTGAAGCTCAAGCTCAACCCAAGATATAAGCTACCAGAGGGTTGAAGTAACACCTCACCTTCACAGAACTTGAACAAATGATCATTCTCAGGTTTTTCTTCCTAGAGTTTCTTCTCTGTAACCTTCCAGTCAGAATAGGGTTTTGTTTTGTTTGGTTTTGCTTTGTGTTTGTTTGTTTTTCTTTTGTCAATTGTAGGTTCTAAATTTACTATAAGGCTTAAGTTGAATTTCTTTTTTAGCTTGGAATTCATTTTAGCTTTGAGAGCATATATATTTAGCTACTGCCAGTTACTCCTTGGTGGGACTAGTAACTACATGAAATTTTTTCTTTTAAAAATTTCTCTCATAGAACACAGCTTAATCTAGATTGAACTAGATGCTTTCCCATGATATATCAGGATTGGGGAACCTTTTTTTGTGCCAAGGGCCATTTGCATATTTATAACATCAGTCTCAGGCCATACAAAATTATCAGCTTAAAAATTAACCTGCTATATTTGGTCAAACATTTAATTAACTCACTCTTAACACCTTGGCTGGGCCAGACCAAATGATTTCAAGGGCCTTATACGGCCCGAGAGTCAGACGTTCCCCATCCCTGACTTAAATGAAGGGGAAATCTCTTTCATACACACTCAAGTTCTTTGGGGAAAAGGAAAAACAAAGGAAAAGCAATATCTGAAACTATAAATTAATATCAGTGAAAAAAATCAACAAAATTTTCCAAGGCTGTACCATGTATGAAGCACATATCAGGTGTCTACTCTCTCTGGATCGTTCAAAAGTACAAAGTTAATATTATGGAACAAGGTACAACCATAAAACATTGCATGACTTGCTAATTGTTATAGGCATTCCTGAATTATTCATTGCTTTAATGGAATGTGAAAATGAGCATTTTTGTGGTATTCACATCTGGCTACTGTTTAGATAGCTATATTTTTCTGTTCAGTCTTATGGTTCACTGAGGACTCTTTCTTGTTGTCTTTTTTCTTTCCATTTCCTTGTTAGTCTCTTTCTGCATCACCCAAATCCTTTGCACTTTGCTGAAATTCTGGTCATTAATATTTATGATGTCTGGAGAAATAGCTCTTAAATGTGAACTCTATTATATTTTTCACTACGGCATTGTTTTTTCCTCTTATCAAGTAAGTTGTAGAAGACGACCTCATGGGAAAACAGAGGACAGAAAGAGACACAGAAGGATGTCATCTGAATTTAATGATAGGAAGACTGGGTGGGATGGATAGCTATTATTTATTTATCATTTAATTTAGAATTAGGTGCTGGACTAAGCACCATGTAGACACTTGTTAATTTAATGTTTATGCTGACTTTATGAGACAGTATTGTGTCGTGGTTTTCAAACCTCACTTCAGAGTCAGATTGCCTGATTACAAATTCTGACTTTTTATACGTGCTAGATATGTGACCCTAAGCAAGTCACTTTACTGCTTTATGCCTCATCACTAAAATCAGGGTGATAATAGCAGCACCTGCAGTATAGAGCTCTTATAAACATTAAATGAGTTAATGCACCTTGTTTGTTTATTTATTTATTTCTTTATTTATTTATTTATTTATACTAGAGGCCCAGTGCACAAAATTTGTGCACAGTAGGGGGTGTCCTTCAGCCCAGCGTGTACCCTCTCCAATCTGGGACCCCTCTCACAACCCAGGACTGCTGGCTCCCAACTGCTTGCCTGCCTGACTGCCCCTAAATGCTTCTGCCTGCCAGCCTGATCACCCCCTAACCACTCCCCTGCCAGCCTGATCAATGCCTAACTGCTCCCGTGCCAGCCCAATTGCCCCTAACTGCCCTCCCCTGCAGGTCCCCCCCACTGCCCTCCCCTGCAGGCCCGGTCATCCCTAACTGCCTTCCTCTGCTGGCCTGATCGCCCACAATGATGAAAGAGAATTATTGATCGGCTGCCTCCTGCATGCCCCCTACTGGGGATGGAGCCTGTAACCCAGGCATGTGACCTGGACCAGAATTGAACCCGGGACCCTTCAGTCCGCAGGCCAACACGCTAGCCACTGAGCCAAACTGGTTAGGGCAATGTACCACATTTAGAATAGTGCTTGGACCAGAGTAACCACTCAATGAAAATTTAGCTTATTACTATGCTCCCCCTGTTTTCAGATGGCAAACTTGAGTCTTACAGAAGCTCAATTTAGTTGCTTAAGCAACTGACCCAGCAAGTCAGTACTAGAACTCAGGTAAGTTTGATTCTAAATATAATTAAGTTAAAGGTTTCCATTATCAATGACAAGGTTTAAATACTCTGAAATCCATGGTTGAATGATTGAGAGTCAACAGTGGCCCTAGCTCAATAGCTCAAATTTTAGTCCCAGCAAGTGTTTTAAAAACCAGGTCCAGCCACTCAGAAGAGGAGCTTCAGAATTTGGATGAAGCAAAAACAGGGATTAGCCTGAACTAGAAAAGACACCATTCTCTCAGCTACAGCTGTCCAAGGGCTATTTGTTTGTGTCATTTCTTTCTCTTTGTCTAAACAGGAAGTTAGGGGAAATTGGGAGTTTATACTTAACTCTCATTAGATAGCATTTAGATCTGTTAAAATTGTGTTTATTGGTAGTTCTCATCACTTGGTATGTCATAAAGAGCACTTGTTATCTTTTATTGATGTTTCACATAGGTTCCTAATATAAGTTACCCCTCAAGGTATTATAATATTTTTAGACTGACTGGAACCTCTTGAACTATTGCAATTATGATTTTTTTTTTTTTTTACAGAGAGGAAGAGAGAGGGATAGAGAGCTAGAAACATCGATGAGAGAGAAACATCGATCAGCTGCCTCCTGCACACCCCCCACTGGGGATGTGCCCGCAACCAAGGTACATGCCCTTGACCGGAATCGAACCTGGGACCCTTGAGTCCGCAGGCCGACGCTCTATCCACTGAGCCAAACCGGTCTCGGGAACAATTATGATTTTGACAAGCAGATTGGGCAAAACAGAAGAGCAGGCAATTGTCCTAGAAAAGCATATTCCAATATGGTATATTGTGTCCACCTACTCAGAAAGTCAACATCCTCAATTGACCACTTTATAACATTCATATTCAAACCCAAACTGGCAATATTTCCCCCAGACCACTTCTGCAGTTTCCCCAATATCAATAAAAGGCAGCTTTATCCTTCCAGTTGCTCAAAACAAAAAACTTGGTATCATCCTTCATTCTTGATTTTCTCTCACGACCCACATCTCATGCATCAGCAAATTCTACTGCCTTTACTTTCAAAATACATTCAGAACATAACCACTTCTCCCCACCCCTTCTGCTGCCACTCTGGTTCACGTCCCAATCAGCTCTTCCTCACATTACCCAGAGAGCTTCCCAGCCAGTCTCTGCCTATTCCTACCTCATCTGCTCCCTCAGTTACTCCGCTGCCCCAAACCTCCAAGGGCTTTCTTCTCCTGCCAAAGCTTTGCAATGGCCCAGAGGCCCTTTATCATCTGCCACCTGATGCCTTTCTGACCTCATTTCCTGTTATTCCCCTTGTCAGTCCCTTCAGCTAAGCTGATCTCTTCTCTGTTTCTGGAAGAAGTGAGCAGGCTCTTGCCTCTGAGCCCTCCTCGTCCTCTTCCTTCTGCCTAGAATGCTCTTCCCTTGGATAGTCATATGTCTCCAGGTCTTTACTTCAAAGTCACCTGTCAATGAGCCCTTCCCAGGATTCCCTATCTAAAATTTTAACCTAGTGTCTCCACCCCCTTCCTGCAATGTTTTCTCTTCTTAGACTAAGTCTGTGTCACTATATAACTTACTATATTTTACTTATTTATTCTGTGTATTATCTGTCTCCCGACCAGATTATAAACTCTATGAAGACAGGGATGTTTTTTTCTCCTTTGTTCATGCTGTTTCCCCAATGACTGCCACACAACAGGAACTCAACATTTTTCTTAAGTGTTACTGAATTTAATTCAGACAAAATTGAAATTATAAACTTTCTACATAAAATGATTGCTAAAATGTTTTCCATTTTTAAACTTGTTAATTATTCAGTCAGTCTTAATCAATAGTTTTGAAATCAATTTTAATGATCTGACAATATGATATACCAAGCTGAGGTATTTATATTTTCTGTTTATCCCACTTTCTGGAACATTTGATAGCAGCTTTCCACCGCAAAAACATTTTTAGATTAAAATTACTTTGCCCCCTATGGTTATCTGTGGGCACTGGTAACAAATTGTTTTTGCTAGTGCTAAGTGAGACAATGCTGATTGGCCATTGGGAACTCTAACAAACTTTAAATTTCAGCAAAATGCCAGAAACTGCTAATCCTGAAGAAGAAGCCAGGTATTCTGAAGCGAAAGGATACCAGGTAACTTGGCTTTCTTGATAGCTTTATAATGCAATTGTTTACATTTTCAGGACGCATGTCAACCAGGTAGAGAGATGACTTTTGAAACTAAATGCAAATTGAAGGTTTTCTCTATTGAGCACAACTGTGTAATATTTAGTGCTTTGTTTTATACAACAGAAAGTACATTACCAAGCTCTAGAAATTAATAGCTAAGACTGATGGCAATTTCTTCTTTGATTTGACTGTCAGCATTATCAAGATCCACAATAACTCTAAGACTCTAATAGTGTTCCATCCCTTCAGTTATAAACCAGGATAAGGATAATGTGATCTTATTCATACTTTCCAACCTCATCTGTGTTGGTATCATCTGGATGGATATTTCTCAGCATTAAGTCATTTAATAAGTGACTTGTATTGTCCTGATCTGTAAAACGCTTAGATGGCTACATTACAGATAGAATTAAGGTTCTTAAAATTATATTAATTTTGAAGAGAATAGCCTATAATTTTAGAATATATTTAATAGTTATATGTATTTCTTCAAATAAAAGGTGTTTTTAACCCTGAAATGTTTAAAGATTACAACAGTATTTAGATTATTTTTCCCATTAAAAGTGCTTTTCCCCAAGTATTCTCAAAGAGTGGTATACATTTTTTTATTCTCATATTGGTTGTTATATGTCTGTGTGGTAATTAGTAAAATACTTAATGTTTATTAAAATCAACAGATTAGTAACTCAATGCTATATTGACTTTATTTTCAATCTAATGGCCACTTGACTTCAGTGAACTAACTAGATCCTTTTAGTATATTTACCAAAGGATAAACATGTACCTTTATCCATAGCTAAATGATAATTTTTTAAAAATTTATTGTTGACAGTATTACAGATGTCCCTCATTTCCCCGCTTTGCCCCCTTCACCCAGGTCCTGCCCCACCCCAGGTCTTCCCCATACTATTGTCTGTGTCCATGGGTTATGCATATGTGCATGTATGTTCTTTGGTTAATCTCTTCCCATCCTCTCCACCCCCCTTTTAACTGAGATTTGTCATTCTGTTCCATTAAATGTTAATGTTTTAAACATAATTTTGTTGAGCCCAATATCAAATATTATTTGCCTTTAAATCAACTACATATAGGTTTCTCTGTAATAAAGAAAAGAATGAAAACATTCCAAGTGGCATAAAGTTTTGATTAAGAATACTGGCTCTCTGGCTACATTGCCAGTTATTAATCCCAGTTCTGCCCCTTAATGCTTGGGAATTCTGGGACAAGTTACTTGACTTTCTGTGTCTATTTCCTAACCTATAAAACAGGAATAGTAAATGCCACCTAACTCATAGGGATATTATGAGGCTTTATTAATTGAATGTGTGTAAAATTTTTAGAATAGTGCTTGGTTCATTTTAGTATTAATATATGTTAGCTATTAATATAAATATTACATCAATTCACTCTCCAGCCCATGGACGGATACTAGATCAGATACATTGCTAATGAATATAAGAACATATATTGGGGAACCAGCCTGGTAGCAGACAAAACTATATTCCTCACCATGGAGCCTGCTACCCTGGCAAATCATTTAAAGAGAATGTTATAAGCTGCTATACTAAACTTAATGTTATTATGAATTATATAAGTAACTAAATTAAATGATCTCTCTCTAAAGACAAAAGAAACAAGTGTAGGCTGACAATAGAACAAATAAATAAGTCTATAAAGTTTCTTTATATGAACTGACTTCATTGCCTCACTAATATTGGACACCCCTAGCCCATTTGGCTCAGTGGATAAAGCATCAGCCTGTGGACCGAAGCGTCCTGGGTTGGATTCCGGTCAAGGGCATGTACCTTGGTTGCAGGCTCCTCCCCAGCCCCGGCCCTGGTCGGGGTTCATGCAGGAAGCAACCAATCGATGTGCTTCTCTCACATGGATATTTCTCTCTGCCTTTCCCTCTCTCTTCCACTTTCTAAAAATCAGTGGAAAAATACCCTCAGGTGAGGATTAAAAAATAAAAATTAAAAAAATAATATTGGACAATTTTCATTTTCACATGGAATAATTAGACATATGAAAGCACTTTCATTAAAGTATCCACACTTGGGTATAAGTAAATTATACATAGTTTGTTGTTTTTTAATTTAAAAAGGACTTCTAGGGCAAGGGTGTTTGAATATACTTTTGTATTGTATTTATTCTTAGAACTGCAGTTTGTAATTTGCAATGCTTTAGGGTAAAATATATTGTCTTTTTACAGAGATTCTCAAAGATGCAAATTGTCTGCTTGGGACTGCTTCTATCCCATCTGACCTGGGCAGCACCAGTAAGCATTTCTGATTTTAGTTACGAATCATAAAACCTATCCCTCTTTTTATCTATTTTTCTCTTAAGCAATGTCTTTTCAAATTAGTAACGCTTACCTAGTTCAGTGATAATGAAGCAAAAAGAAAGCATCTAGCACTAGACACCGAAGCCTACCACCAAGGAGGCCTTCAACGAACATGTGCTGAATTTCAACATGGCCACACGTTGCCTCTTAGGAAACACCGAAAAGAGTGCTTTTGAGAAAACCGAGAGCCAGCCACAGTGTTTGAAATCAGCTAACACTAATGAGAAAAGGCTCAGAGACCCAAATTATTACATGTCAAAAGAACTTTTCAATGTCTTACTAAAAACAGGGAAAAAATGTCCAATACTTTAAGGCTAAACAACTAGATTTTGTAAATATATGGCAACACAAAAGGAGCAGAGCTTTCCTGTCATTCTTGTAACACCTCGACACTGTGAGATCCTGGTGATGATTCTCTCTTCATCAGTGAGGCTAAAGATGGGAGGCAGTGCCCCCAAGCTTACCCCAAACCGAGCTCCAATTTCCTTTGTGTGTCTTTTCCCCTCTGATTCACCCAGATGAGTACTCAGGATGTGACTAAATTATCTTGTGAAAATGCTGAGTGTTACCGATATTTTCTGCAATGCAGACACAGTGCCAATTAGATAATGTCTGGAAAGCATCCTAACTTCCCAGAGTAACCTTTCAGTTGGAGAACCATGGAAACCAGCGGTCATTCTGTTGCCAGAAGTACTTAAATATAGGTCCTGAGCGAGTGGGTGACCAGTTGGGTAACCCACTGACAAGCATGAACCGTGTCATCGGAAGAGGACAGCAGAAGTTGAGGAAAGCTTGTCTCTTCTCAGCTGACAGCCTCTAGCAGTCCTGTGGGGGTCGGGCGGCTTAAAATAGACATCTGCCAGGCCCAATCTACAGGGCGGCCGCAAGGCATGATGGGGGTCAAGTGGGTCTTGCTGACCCAGCTCAGTCCCACAGCCCAGGATGAATCTATTTTGAGCAACACAGTCCAAGGAACAGCGGGAGTGGCACTCTCCAACCATTTTCCAGTAAGTGCGCTGTGTCAACATCAATCCAGTGACCACTGGTCAAAAGCAGGTGCCAGAGTTCCTCCCCAGTGGGAGACAATGCCATCTCCATCCCAGGGCCACATTCCAGCCCGGGAGAGCTGCCAAGTGGGTATAGGGGGAGATGGGAGGGGTGCAAATTTCAAATGAAAGAGGATTTGCAAAGACATTAGAAACAAAATTTGGAATTTGGCTAAATATGATGTTTTCTCCCAGATATATAGATTCTATTTGAGCACTTATCTAAATCAGTTAATAATAGTTTGGTGTTACCAGAAACTGGTATATATTGAGTCATTGACATATGTTTTGGAACTAGAATCCAGATTCAAATAGTAGGGGAGGAAAAAAAAAAATTCTCGACTCTCCTAGGGTCCCTGGCTAGGTCTGAAAATTAACTGACAAAGATGTGTTAACAGGAGAAAAGCATACACGTTTTATTGAATTTTTATATGTACTGGGAGCCTTCATAAGAGAATGAAAACCTGAAGAAGTGACAGAGGCAGGAAGATTTTATTTTTACCTTTTAGACAAAGAAACAATAAATTTGTGAAGCATTGATGAGACAAAAAGGTTTGGGCTATGGGTAGTCCAGCTAGGGCTAGGGAGTCCTTATCTTCCTCAAGTAAGAACATTAGGGTTAGTTTAACAAGGTTTGCTTGCACATTACTCAGGTGTGGTCTCTGGATGGGTAAAAGTCTGTCTGCAGTAAAAGGAGAATTTATTTCCTGCCTTTAGACAGAGGAGGAGGAACGTTTTCTCCTTACTACTTTTTAATTGCCTTCAGCTCAAAATAAATTTTATGTCAAAGAGGTATATGTGGGAGCCATGTTCTGGTTTCCTTCAAAAACAAAATTTAAAAATGGAAGAACAGAAAAGCATTGATTATTGGGCCATGTAATTTAATTAATATTCATCAATATGCAATTGACTCTAAAGACTTTGTGATAAGTTATTCTAAGCTCAGGATTTATGATTGTGAACTATATTAAGGTACTCTATACTATCAAGTATGCTTTTAATACATGTGCATGTGTTATGCTCTCTAAGAAGATGCCAAATACCACAAACTGTCATTTCTTTTTAAAATTAATATCTAATTTTTATGCTTTCCCTTTCTGTAGCCCCATTTCCAGATTTATTTTCACTGTTTTGATATTTTTGGAGAAATGATGCAAAGATCTAAATGTAAATGCACAAGGTCATTTAAGAACCAACATAAAAAAGGCAATAAAATGATAAAATATGCCTGAAAGTACTTAATATAAAGTATAGGAACATTACCTCTTGTTAATAAATATGTTTTTCCCACATATCAGGCCATTTAGCAATGTACTATTTTAACCCTGGGACTTTGAGGCAGAGGCTTTAGGTCAAAATATCTCCTTAACTTGTACTAGTGCTACCAGCTGTGTAAGTGTAGGCAATTCTGTTTCTCTACTTCCTTTCTCACAGGGATTATTATGGGAATCAGATGAAATTATTTACATGAAAGTAGTTTACAAACTGTATAGTGCTATATAAATATAAGGTGTCATCGGCAAACTATTTTTTCCATACAAATGTGTGCTTTTATTTTTATGGGCAAGAGTTGTTCTTTTATTTTCTATCATAGATAGATTTCTGAGAATAGAAGTATTGAGTAGAAAGGACTGTATTTTTTCCCTAGATATTGCCGTATTTTCTTCCCCAAATGCTATACATCTTAATATTCTCACCACCGATATGTATCATACTACCCTTCCCTCTAGATCCCCATTCACTGAGTATAAAATTATATATCATTATTTCTTTAATGTGTATTTCTCTGTCTTTTAAAAGTTGGATTATAATTGACATATTATATTACATTAGTTTCAAGTTTACACCATAGTGATTCAATACTTTTATACATTATAAAGTGATCGCCACGAGAAGACTGTCCCCATACAAAGTTATTACAATATTATTGACTATGTTCCCTAGGCTCTACATAACATGTCCCTGACTTACTTTATAACTGGAAGTTTGTACCTCTCAATTCCCTTTACTTCTATTGCCATCCCTCTACCTCCTCCCTTCTGGCAGCCACCAGTTCGTCCTCAGTATCTATAATAGGCTAACTTTTGTTGTTTCTAGAATGGAATGGCCTGTCAAGCAGATCTGCCTTAGAGCTCAGCCAATAGAGCACTTTTACTAAAGTTTTGAGTTTATTTCTAAGATGATTTCGTCAGTCAAGGTTTAGTCAGGAAAATGAAATTCATGACAGGGATTTCAGTAAGGAGGGTTCTATTTGGACACTCGTTATCAAGTCCAGGATGAACAGAAAGGGCCAGCCAAGGGTGATGAAGCAACATGAAGACTGCCTTGGGCTGGAGGAACAAGGAAGGAGGTGGTGGACCCCGTCCTGGGGGTACCAGGAACTAGGGCCACAAAGAGATGCATCCACTCCTAGAGATGCAGCCCAAACAGGGAGAGCAGGGAAGGACACACCTTGGCTCCTCCTTCTACCCTTCTGTCTCAGGGGGGTCTCCCATCAGCCAAGCCCAGACTGGAGCCAGATGGCAAAGGAACTCAGCAAATGGCATGTGTAGGGACCACCACAGAGAGAGCAGAAATACGGTGTCTGAAAGCACGCAGGATAACTGCTCATATCTGATTGCTGGGAAATACAGAATTCCAAGGCTTAGTCAGGCTTAATACTCTTTCCCTTAAGGGTTTTCTCTCTTACACGGTGGACACCACCATGATGCCCATTTCCCCTTCAGCATACACAGTCAGTCACAAACCAGTCCCACCCATTGGCTCCCCTTGCTACATCTGAGATAACTTAGGAATTTCAGAAATAAATAAGAAAATAAAAAATACCGAGACTAAAAGAATTGGTATGACTGTTGCTTCCACGGCGAGCTTGCTCCAGGATGCTCAGGCCTTCTTCTGCATGCTCTCCTGTGACACCTAAATTTTACCCTAAAAACTTGGAGCAAGATGCCTGGGGTCTATGTGTTTTTAGTTTCTGGCCTTTCTCTAGCAGCTACCTCTTACCTCCCCTCCCTACCCCCCGGGTACCCTCAAAATATTTTGACACTTTCATGTCAGATCAAGAGAAGTATTTTGCCCCAATCTGCAGGTTACCCCATTTTCCTTGCCCTGAAAGAAATATCTGTCCAGCTGACTGGCGTGATAAAGTCCCATCCTCGGGTGTGGTACTTCCCCTTCCGTGCAGGGCTGTGGTTTTACTCTTGCAGGATAACCAGCGGCAGCCTATCTGAACTCACAAAGCCATTACTGAATTTTTTAAATGTATTTTTTATAGATTTCAGAGAGGAAGGGAGAGGGAGAGAGAGAAATATCAATGATGAGAAAGAATCATTGATCGGCTGCCTCCTGCACACACACCCCCCTGGGGATCGAGCCCACAACCAGGCATGTGCCCTGACCAGGAATCGAACCATGACCTCCTGGTTCACAGGTTGACGCTCAGCCACTGAGCCACACTGGCCAGGCACCATTACTGAATTTATGCAACTAATGCACAGTGTCCTCCCCAGCCTGGCGTGGATGTTGTTCTGTAATGGCGATGGCATTGTCTCCCTGTGGGGGAGGGTGCGGCACCCGCTGGTGGCACTGAGACAAATATTAATGTGGCGAGTGTACCCATCCTTTCCTGGTCAGGATGGTTTCCCACATTGAGTGGTACAACCCGGTGAGAGAAAAATAAAAGATTTGCTATTTGAAGACATGAATGAAAGAATGGATGTTTGGTGAAGTTTTATTTCTTGTTTCCTTTCAGGCGGTGCAACCACAGGCTGAGAAAACTAGGCAAGACTGTGCGGAAGAACAGAGGGTAAACAGAGTTATTCTTCTCAAATAAATCCACTTCAAGTCTGTAAAGGAAAAAGTCAGTCAGAGGACATTTTTAACTGTCAAAAACAGTCTTGTGTTCTTAGGATGAAAGTACAAAAACATACACCCTAACTTCGGCACTTTAATTCTGTCACAGTGTGTGACAGAAAAGAGAAAAGCATTCCAAATGGAGATTTATCTTCAATATGATTTCTTCTTTCAGAGGGATAAGCGAGTAAAAATTCTGGGATATTGTTATTAGCAAACTCCGTCTTCCCCCACATGTACAGGAGGACAGAGCAGTAAGTGAGGGAGAAAACAAAGGGAAGAGCATGAATGAGCCTTAACGGGGAGCTCTGTTTACAGGGAGTGGGTTTCCGATGCATCCAGAAAGTTAAACAGGCGCCCTCCGCTTTCAGGTCACCAAATGGCAGCTGACTCCCGCCTGCCAGGCTCTGGCAGTCTCAGAAATTCCGTCCCAAGAGCTAACAATGTTCTGTTCTCTGTCTCGGCTGAAAATTACAAAGGCAAAAATTGCAAATCTAAGAGCCTGGATTTTCATGCTGCGAGTTTTGCCAATTTGACATCAGATATGTATACTGGAAAACCTGCTTTTCTTCTAATCCCCCTGCCCCCTCCCACCCGGAAACACTTCCCGGTGCTCCGTTCCCACTGAAATGCGGTCATCAAATGGGTACACCCGGGAGAGAGGGCAGTTGATAGTCACCCGTAAGGAAAACGGATTTAGAGACATGCAGAAAAGGAAGGGACAGGCTGCTAGTATCCTCAGGGACTGGTGGACACACGCCCTCCTGTGGTCATAGGAAGAACTGCCACTTGTTAGAGGCAGAATTAGACTTCACCCAAATTTTAAAATATCTGTACTATCAAAAAGAGAGCCGGGAAAGCATCAGACAGACTGTCAAATTACAGCGGGAAGGTTGGGGAGTGTTGGGGGGGGGCGGGAAGAGATCAACCGAAGGACTTGAATGCATGCATATAAGCACAACCAATGGACACAAGACACATGAGGGCATGCGACAGGGGGTAGGGGAGGCTGGGGGAAGGTCAATGGGGAAAAAAAAGGAGATATATGCACTACTATGTGTAATACTTTAAACAATAAAATAAAATTTAAAAAAAGAAAAAAAGAGAGAGCCAGGAAACTTCTTAGTCAGAGATAAATCCATCTTAATAGAATGTTGTGTTTTTGTAGATCACCTACAAGGGTCACCATGAGAAACATGGGTATTATCTTTTCAAGTATGTTTACACATCACCTGGGAGGAAAAATCAAACGAACATGAAGGTAAGCTGAATATCTGATTGGTGATCCTTATCAGGAGTCAAACTTGGACGAATTCTAGGGAGACAGAGTTTACTCTTCTCCTGCTCTGGGGTTTTGGTCTGCGGCTGGTGCCTTGGTCCTTCCCTCATACCCCAGGCTCCTCAGCCGGCTCTGCTGTGGGACTCTGTGTTCCAGAGTCTTCCTGACACAGGTGGGCCACCCCAGGCCCTGGCCCAAACCTTGCCCTCCTTCAGGACCTGTCGAGCCAGGTATGGTACTGGTGGACCCCGGACACCCATGAAATTTTTTGTTTGTTTGTTTATTGCTTCTGATTAATGTTTGGTGTTTTATAGGGAGGTTTTCTGGGCATATTCTGCTATACGCTCTAATGGTGATGATTAGAGGTCATTTTGGCCTAAAGAGTGACACATTCTATTGTCCCTTAAATTCATTCCACAGAGGACACCATCTGTGTCAGGATGTTCAGAAGAGAAAGAATAAGGGCCTTGTTACTGGAAGGGAACAATAATTCCTTCATTCAGTTCCTTCTGGTAAATTCATTGGCCAAGGAGCTGGGCACAGCTTAAAATGCCATCAGCAAAAAGGACTACTTACTTTTTCCCAAATCTGGCTTCATTTCCCATGAAAGTTGTAGTTTCCCTTCAGAATGTTGTTTTGTTCTGCTTGATATTCTGCAGATGCATCTCTAAGACTAACTTCCTGTTAAACTATGTATTGAGCACTTCCTACTGTGCAAGATACTATGTGAAATAAAATGATTGAGAGAACTTAATTCTCTCTCTCCAGGACGTTAGAATTATAAAGGAAACAAATGGCACTTACAAAAATCATTAACCCAAGACAGAATGTGCAAAGTGCTACATAAGAGGTACTCAAAATAGCATGCTTTCGGGCTTGGACTAGAAAAAGATTAGTTCCTAGTCGGGTGTTCAGGGGAAAGTACATAATGGGAGTAATTGAGCTGTGGAGGATGAGTAGGATTTGAGCAAGCAAGTGGCTGAGAGAGGCCACATCCATGAAAAGAATACTATGAGTGAAGGTGTACAGGTAGAAAAACAGAGCAGAGGAAAGCAGACCAGCCAGCTAACACAGAGATCATCACACAGTCAACAGTTAACACAAGCAATTGCAAAAATAATTGAGCACCATGTAAAACAATTTAAAAGTTGTTTTATGTTTTCACTCATAAAAGAACTCTGTTCAGTCTTTAGTAAAATGCACAGACTTCATTAGTATATATGATACTGTTTTAAAATCGGTAAAAGCACTAAAGGTAAAATAAAACTTCCCACTTCAGAATACAGAGGGGAAAATGTTAAGAAGGAATTATTATAATCTAATGATTTTCTAATGCACCTGCTTAAACTCAAAAGAATAATTAGCAATAAGCAAATGAACTTGATTGCCAAGGGAAATATAAATGTCCATGTAAAACTTTCCAAGATTTAATGTCTTAAAATAAGTCAAATGTTAAACATACTTCTTATTTGCCTGGCTGGCGTGGCTCGGTGGTTGAGCTTTGACCTATGAACCAGGAGTTCACAGTTCGATTCCCGGTCAGGACACATGCCCGGGTTGTGGGCTCGATCCCCAGTGGGAGATGTGCAGTAGGCAGCCAAGCAATGATTCTCTCAAATCATTAATGTTTTTATCTCTCTCTCCCTCTCCCTTCCTCTCTGAAATCACTAAAACTATATATTAAAAAATAAAATAAAATACTTCTTACTTAAAAACAACTCACTATAAAGTTTTTTCTATTACATACTTTTTTGCTCATTGTAAACTCTTATTTTCAGAATATACCTGCCAAATGAAATATTAGTGAATAATGATGTTATAACTCCTCAAATAAATCATTTCATAGTAGCTCTTAACAATACCACAAGTTGGAACGTTTGTATATTGCATATTAGCCAGCTTCATAATAGTGGGCATGTCCATAACCATTTTTATCTTGAGATTCAAGTGTGAGCTGATGCAACAATTTCCTCACTGCTTCAAACATTTATAAGGTACCTGTATAAAAACTGGCAGTCCTTCAAGTAGAACAGTACTATTTTGAGAGAGAGAGAAAGAGAGAGAAGAATATGAAAATAGGAGAGAGAATAGTTTTAAAAATATGAACTAAGAATGATTAGATTTTTAAAAGTTAACATAAAATAATCACTTTATGTTAAAAATTACACTTTACCAGGAAGAAAGAAACAAAGACAATATCGCTCTTCACCTTTCTGGCAAGAGAAGAAGTCAAGAGCCAGCACTTAAAGAAAACATTGCCCAAGAGAGAGAGAAAGACTTGTCCCTCCTTGGAGTTGATAAAAATAACCAAATTAGTAAATCCCCAAATCTTTTTGAAACTAGACAGACAACGAATGAAGACTATAGTATTAGCCACAAAGATAATGCCCACAATGACCTACCGATGCCCATTTACCCCGAATCCACTGGGAATAATGGGTCTGAGGATGGAGACGATGTTCTCAGCGAACTTCATGACCAAGAAGAATATGGTGCAGCTCTCACCAGGAATAATACACAACTTACAATGGCGCCAGGAGCTGCGATTGAACCATTAGGAGACGAAAGCAAAGATATCAAACCTAGGAATGTTCCAAACAAAATTCTAGCAAGTGCAGACCATGCTAAAGCCCCCTCAAAAGGTAAGAAGAATCATCAAAGAGATCCGCAAGCCTCCAATATCCCAGCCAAAGGCAAAAGCACGCACCACATCCAATACAACACAGACTATCTAAAACAGTTCCCCAAACTAAAAAAAATCCCCAGTGATTTCGAAGGCAGCGGTTATCCAGATCTTCACGAGAGGGGGGACAATCTCTCTCCTTTCAGTGGAGATGGCCAACCTTTTAAGGATGTTTCAGGTAAAGGAGAAGCTATGGATCCTGACCCAGAGGGTGCAGGTATTCCAACAGAGCTTTCCGGCCCGGGGGAAGCAGAGACAATTAACCCCGAAGCAGGAGGCCTGGGTTATAACGACATCCCAGAGGGAGCAGAAGATGGCAGAAGTGCCATTCGGACCCGGGATGAAACAGCGCGAGAGGCAGACACCGCTGATGTCAGCCTCGTGGGGGGCAGCAACGACATCATAGGGAGCACCAATTTCAAGGAACTCCCTGGAAAAGAAGGAAACAGAGTGGATGCCGGTGGCCAAAATGCTCATCAAGGGCAAGTGGAGTTTCATTACCCTCATGTACCCTCAAAAGAGAAAAGAAAAGAAGGCGGTCGTGATGTTGCTGAAAGTACTGATTATAATGAAATTCCGAGAAATGGCAAAGGGGCGAGTAGGAAAGGAACAGAACCATCTAACAGGAATCAAGTGGCCTCGAGTGAAAAGCAAAGATTTCCTAGTAAGAGCAAAAGTCCGGGCCAGCTCATCCCTCCTCAGGGTCTTGATAATGACATTAAAAGTGAAATAGATTCCCATAGTGACCCCAATAATGAGGGGACTATACCCACACACAGTGGGAGAAATCAGTATGGACCCCACAGACAGAACAGCTCCCCCTGGGGTAAGGGTCTGCCACAGAGAAAGGGCCCCTGGGCTCATAGAAAATCCCATCCCAACAGGAGGTTCAGGCCCCCCAGAAAGCACGACAGCAGTGAGTCATCTGACAGCACCAGTTCCAGTGAGAGCGAGGGAGACTAGGCCACTAGGAAATCCCAGCAGGATCAAGTTCAAATCCCCAGACATCCCTGACTTGACCATGAAGGAGAGCCGCCAGATAGCGGACCAGGTAAAGTGAAGAAGGACAGGGCAGGGAACTGAGGAAATCTAGAAACTCAGCCTCCTGGGCAGAACTGTGGCTATTTTTATGGTCATGGTATGGAATTCTATTCAAAGTTACGATGCTTTATGAAAATCTATTGAAAGTTATGACGCTTTTTTAAGGAAAAAAAATCATTAAGGATTTATGCAATAGGTAGCATTTGAATAGGTGTCATTTAAAAATAGTTTGTCAATGTCAAGCATTTCATGTTGTTGCTCTGTAGATATGAAAATAAACTATCTCTCATATTGTAATCTGTAATAAATGATCAATAAGAAAAGTCTGTTGGCTCTGGCGCTTCATTTCAGAGACAACAAGACTAGTCCCGTGCCTGGCAAAGGCAGTGCTGTGAAGTCAATCTGCTGAATAAAGCTCGAGAGCGAGCGTGCCCGCATCCCTCTGCCCTCGTCCCTCTCTGCCTAATCCAGCATTTCCCTCTTCCCTGAAGTCCCTCTGCTCTGGTAAACATCCTGCTGCTCAGCCTGCTCACTCTCCTCTGCTGCACAGTCCCAGCTCCTCAGAAGGCAAATTTTATTTCCAGAAACAAATCACCATGTTATCACTTCTACCTCACTTCCACACAAAGAGAAAAAGAACCTGAAAGAAATGATAAGTGAACCTGAAAACAAAGATTATCTTTTTCCCCCTAATTTATTCTCCATCTTCCAAGCATAACAGAAATCAGTATCAATGGCAAGACTTAACATATCACCCAGTAAATTAACGTCAGAATTCCAGAATAAACTATTCCTAGTAATTTTTTTGAATAAAAGACTATTTGGTGCCTCTGCATACACACACACACACACACACACACACACACACACACACACACACACACACAACTAGAGGCAATTAATGAAGTGAAGAAAATTGTATCCGAATTTAAATTGCATATACATGGATTGAAGTAAACCTGCTACTTATATCCCAGATTATGTCAGACTGATACATGTGAATGGTCTGAACACATGAAAAACACTTGGCGTTTTAAAGGGGGGAAAAATGAACTTCTAGAGAAAACGAATGTTTTCTTTGTGTTTATAGGCAGAACCTGCCACAGGCCGTCTGTCCTCGTCTGCTATCTAGTGGAGAAACTGCATTTCAACCCTCTGGTCAGATATTATTTCCTCTCTCTGAGCTTGAGTGTTCATGCATATTTATTCACATTTCCTTCATCCTTTTAAGGGAAATTCAATGTTTCAGAATCTGCAGTGCATTACTGTGGGCCTCGGGCAGGAGTCCAACCTGGAAGGCGCCGAGACCTGGAAGCACCGCCGGCCGCCGGCTCGGGTCTGGGCTTCAGCTACACCCAGTCTCAGCCATTATGCTGCACGAGCTTCGCTCTTTTTTATTTTTTTTAAATGAACATGCATTTCCAAAATAGGGCAGGAAATTTCAGCCTCACCAAACTGCCTTATATGTGGTGACTGACATGGGCATAGCCTGCCACCTTGTGCCCAAAAAGAAAAGATCCCTCTGGCTCAGGCACTTATTTCTAGGCCTGCTACCCCTCCCAGCCCCACCCTCCTAGAGTTCTCTGCTTAAGAACATCTACCTCGACTTTACAGCCCTAATTAATCTGCTCTTGATAACTCCAGCCTGTCGGGGCAATATACCATCTGATTCTGTTTGACATAATATCCGGCTCAGTTGAAAAACATTTACTGAATGATCCCATTTGATAAAATTCCGTGGGGATCAAAAGAAGAAGAGAGAAGATGCTTGTAGCCCTTGTTGAGATGACATTTTAGTAAAAAAAAAAAAAAAAAAAGCCTAAAACAGATACCTGGTAGACTGTGGTAAGTTCAACAATAGAAATAGAAATAACGTGACTATAGGAGCTCTGAGGAAAGAGAGAAACTCCAGCTGAAGGAAACAGGGTAAAACCCATTTTCCTTAAGGTATTACACATTCAGAGGGGGCGCAGAAAGCAAGTCCCAACAGGCACATGAGGGCTTGACACTCAGTGACCTTAAACGATACTACAGATATTTCAGAGCTTAAGAGGGGTCCCTCCAACCAGAGGGTGGGGAAGTGGTGATGGGTGAGATGGGTGGGAGTTGGAAGGCAGAACACTAGCAGTAAGGACACCCAAAGGGCTACTGCTATCACCTAGAAGAAACAACAGTGTCTCCTCACTCAGTCTTTAGCACCGGCTTTGAACTAAGTAGGCACACGAGATCACATTCATTTCAAATACACTCTCACGTTTTCCCAGAAGCAAGCACACACACATCTCAAAGACACTACGGTGGGTCCCCAAAAGCCTAAGATGCAGAATCAACTCCTAGTAAGGTAAACTCTGCCAGTCAAGATATTGATACTTACAATTAGGTGTTAAAATATAGCATTAGTTGGCCTGAAGGAAAAGGAGAGAAACAGATGGGTCTAGATGAAAGTCTTGGAAAGGAAATTGGGAGCAGAGGGAAGGAGTGGGGAATAAAGGATTAGAAAAAAATTATGAGGAAATCCAGAGATAAAGGAGAACAAAATTCCAATACAATTTCACGGCCAGAAACCCAGATGAGGAAAAAATAAAAATGGCGAGTGGATTCACACACCTACAAGAAAATCTACATGAACATATATGGTTTAGACTTGAGATAAGAAGTACAAGAAGAGCTGCAATTGACCTTGTTTAATTAAATGAACAATACTTAATACATTCCTGGGGATTGTGTAGAACAGCATATATGCTCCCTATTTAGAAATATGGTTATTGATATATTTGAATTTTAAGTAGATTATTACTATTGTTAGGTTAATAGGTTAGAATTTAAATAATTTTAATTTAACAATTTTAATTTAAAAATAAAATAGAGAAGCCTCTGAAAGATGTCACAGAGACAAAGAAGAAATAAAAATAAAGAAAACTGCTAATGGAAATAATATAATACCAGATAGAGAGACATATAAAATATAAGACAATAACAAAAACTATCTTATGATTTTATATTAGAATATTTCTATAAAGTAGTCTTCTGGAAACATAAATCTTAAAATATCTTAAAACCTGAATATATTACTAATCATAAAAGAAACTGGAAAATGTAATTTTTAAAAATTACCTATCAAAAATTCCTCAGGGCCAAACAGTTTTACTAGCATGTTCTTTCATACTTTCAACAAATAGAAAGTTGGCATGATACATGCACTGTGCTTTGTTTTAGAAATAGTGGAAAAAGTGGAAAGCTGTCCACTTCATTTTATGAAGCTTAGATTACCTTGATATCAAACCTTCAAAAAAAAAGAGAATGAAATAATAAACTATAATACAAACTTCACTTAAGCACATAGATTAAAAAAAAACAAGCAAATGTAATTGCAAAACTACTTTTAAAGAGTCCTTCAGTACGAGGAAATAGAGTTTATCCTAGAAGCACGAAAGTGGTTTAATATTATGAAATATAGTCCTATAATACATCACATCAGTAACGCCACTCCCATCACAAAAAATGAAAACGTCATTCATTCAACAAATATTTGATCTCAGTTGAGATCAGTTGACTGTTTATGTGCCAGGTACTGTCACAGGTTCTGAGGATGCCCTCGTGGAAATTACATGGGAATGGGGGAAAGATAGGCAGTGTATAGGCACAAAGAAAAGAGTATGTTAGATGGTGATAAAAGTTGTAAATAAAAAGAAAGCAGGGAAAGTTGGTAGGAATTGCCATTTTAAATAGGATGATCAACGAAGGCTGTACTGAGTTGACATTTGAGCAGAATCCTGAGGAAGGCAAGGATCTGAAGGACAGAAGCATTCCAGGCAGAATTAGCAGCAAGTGTAAAGGCCCTGGGGCCACATCCTGGTGTACTGAGGACAGCAGGGAAGCCAAGATGGTTTGAGTGCATATGCAAGGGGGGTGGGGTGGTAGATCTGATCAAATCCAAGTAATAGAAGCAAAGAAGACAGAGCCTTGTTGACTAAGGAATGAGATGGAAAGAAGAAAGAAAGAAAGAAAGAAAGAAAGAAAGAAAGAAAGAAAGAAAGAAAGAAAGAAAGAAAGAAAGAAAGAAAGAAAGAAAGAAAGAAAGAAACTCACCTGGTAGAGAGACATGCCATAAGCAGTGATGCTAGGGCACCGAGGGGGAGCCACTATCTCAACCGGGACATGTGGGTGGGATGGTCAGGGAATTATGGTCTAAGCTGAGTCATGAAGAACATGTAGAGCCAGGTAGGCAAAGGAGCATGTAGGAGGCAGTTGATCCATGATTCCCTCTCATCACTGATGTTTATATATCTCTCTCCCTCTCCCTTCCTCTCTGAAATCAATAAAAATATATATTTTTAAAAAGAAATACATGCAAACTGATTACTCTCACATGCTTTCAATAACTGATAGATGACCAAGTGAAACTGCATAATCCCTGTGAAACCCTCTGTTGGAGAGTCAGAGTGGCTTCTCAGAGGCTTGGGGAGGTCTGAGGGAAGCTTTCACCCACACGTTCTCCATTATCACGGATCCCTCCACTCTCCCTCCCCTTGTTATAGAACATGTTGGCCTCCCGCGAGGGGCCCTTCCTCGAAGGAGCTCATTCCTTTTAGTCATCCGGGTCTGTGAAGACAACACCAACACTGAACAGGTCACAAAAGCTGACCTTGTAGGACACCACAGACCCCCGGATTATTGCTCACAAGTTCTGCTAGCTGAAAATTGTGTCAACAAGGAACAGTCGCCGAGAACCCAAGCCTGGGGGCAGCACGAGGCAGCAAACACATCTCAAATCAGTCCATTGTGACCTCTGCTCCTTTTGCACTTTCAACTCTTTTTTTTTTTTTAATATTTTTATTGAGGTATTATGCACTTTCAACTCTTGCTCCTTTGGTTCCTTCTTTCCTTGTCACACGTTCTGTTCATCCACAGGAGTACTCTGTAGTCATGTCCTGTCAGAATGACTGATGTGTACGTGACCTGACGGCTCACCACAGCTCTACAGCCACCACATCATTTTCCACATGGGCGTGAACTGGGGAAACCACAGCTACATACTCAGAACAAGTTCTGTTTTGAAAGAGCCTGATTAAAGGTCCATGTTTGAAGGGTGTCTTATAAGTTCACTTGAAATAATTATTTTCATTATGTGTTGATAGAGGTAACCCACAAGGTCACACTGTCTCTTTGTCATAGACTGAAAACATTCTCACATTCCAGGTTAACACAGCGAAAGATCTGGCCATAAATCTAGAGCAGCTATTTCAACCGGGTGTGCCGCAAGAATTTTTAAAACATGCAATATCTGACTATTTAGTCAGGGGCACTGACCTGTTTTCCCTTAGATCGTCAAGTAAAAAAATGACAACAGCATTGACCTATGAACCAGGAGGTCATGGTTGAATTCCCAGTCAGGGCACATTCCCCAGGCTGTGGGCTCCATCCACAGTAGGGGGCGTGCAGGAGGCAGCCGATTAATGATTCTCTCTCTCATTGATATTTCTATCTCTACCTCTCCTTTCCTCCTGAAATCAATAATTTTTTTTTTTTTAGCCGAAACCGGTTTGGCTCAATGGATAGAGTGTCGGCCTTCGGACTCAAGGGTCCCAGGTTCGATTCCGGTCAAGGGCACGTACCTTGGTTGCGGGCACATCCCCAGTAGGGGGTGTGCAAGAGGCAGCTGATCGATGTTTCTCTCTCATCGATGTTTCTAACTCTCTATCCCTCTCTCTTCCTCTCTGTAAAAAATCAATAAAATATATTTTAAAAAAATAATAATTTTTTTTTAAAAAATGACAACAGCCAAAACAACAATAGCCGTTTGGTGTGAACGAATCAAAATTATGCCTATTTTTTGTCATATTGGCAAAAAATTATATATTTTTTGGTATGCCATAGAATTTTAGTAATTAATTTATGTGTCATGAGTTGAAAAAGGTTGAAAATCGCTGATCTAGAGGACACCTAGGATTGATTGATTTGAAAGTCACTGGGAAGATACTCAGGCTAGTGATTTCAAATTTTGGTTTGTACTAAAATAACTTGAGGAACCTATTAAAATGAAGATCCCTCTGGCCCGTTCATGGCCTATATCACAAATATTACTCTATCTACTCACTGATACAGTGTTTCCAAGATCAACTCCAAACCACTTGCATCAGAATCACTTCTTTGCTAAAAGACATAGTTTGCTTTCTTCACATAATCCATCTGGGCTTTCAGCATCTATAGAACTATTCATTCTTTTTAATCTTATACAGAATTTCACTACTTGGGTTTACTATCATTTTTAGCCACACTCTATTGATGAATATTTAACTAAGTTTTAGTAAATGTTATTAAAACCAGTGTAACAATAAAACATCTTTGGCTGTGTGTCTTTGGGTATATTTTAGCAGTGCCAGGCCTATTTAAGTATCAGCGATACATACAAGATGCAACACCAAGATACATATCCCTGAAACCAGATTCTTAAGCATGTAGGTCAATGCTGCATTTTATGTAAATTTGCCTCTGTGACACTTCACCCCCTCCCTACACACACACACACACACACACACACACACACACACACACACACTCAATATGCCCACAGGGCAGTTCATTTCAAACACTGGTGGTAGACTAAGTGAGATAGAGTCCTCTGGAAATTTTTAAAATTAAGCAGGACCTCTGGAGCCCCGTCTCCAAAGATTCTGATTCCCAGCCTCAGGTGGGTCCCAGGAATCCATAGTTTGGGAAACTTCCAGGTGCTGCAAATGCACAGCCAGGTTCGAGAATCACTGCCCTGTGACCCTATTCAAGAAGCCTCCAACGTTAAAAACCAGAAAACAGTCACTAGATGGCAATCTTGCTTACTTTTCTTTAAGTACTGAAAAAATTAAGCAGAGCACTTGAGAGACAGCGAGATGGAGAGAGAGAGAGAGAGAGAGAGAGAGAGAGAGAGAGAGAGAGAGAGAGAGAGAGAGAGAGGATGATGACTTATAGAAAGATAGATTAATAGATAGATGATAGATAGATAGATAGATAGATAGATAGATAGATAGATAGATATAGTTGTAGATAGATAATAGACAGACAGAGTGAATGAGAAAAAGTCTTTCTTCCTTCATGATTACATTTGGAGACATTATCTCCCCATAGGAAGTCATTTTTTTTAAGGCACAAACAGGTGCTTCTCTTTTATAATCCCCACATCCCATTACTTTTGAACACCATAATAAAAAACAAGGGCTCTTTTGTTTGAATAATAATCCCCCTGGAAAATTTTAATCCAGCTCTTGTTTGCACACATCTCTCCTATAAAACCCTAAATTTCCTGTTTCCTCAGATAATAGCTGAAATTTATCGTAACTAAAAATATCTCCTTCCTTTCTTAGTAATGTCTGGATCTCATTAAAGGCAACACTAGCTGTGCTCTGTTTTGTGAGGCTAAACCTCTTGACATTAACACCACCATTTCCCCCTGATTCTGCCTACAGAGGTGTATGGATTCATGGAAGGAACCTCCGGAGTCCTCTCGTCCAGGGCACCTAACACAGGATCACTTTCTCTTATCCCTTTCTTCTAGCCGGTCACTTCGCCACTGCTTACTTATACTAACAGGCAGCTCACTGTCTTGCACTTTTGTTTCTAGGCAGAATGATTCATTCTTTTTCCACATGACATCTTTCATGTTCTCTACCCTTCTCCTCATCAAATTAAACATTTTTCAATGACCTTTCATGTGACCTGTCATCATGCTCGTCATCTCCAATTCCTGTCTACATATTGTCCACACATCTCAGCACACAGTGTGACACTTACCTCCCTTATTCTGGCCACTCACTCCTGTTAATGTAGTCCTGGATGGTGTCAGATTCCTTAACATCTGCAACATTCTTGTGCCAGTCCTTGGCCCAAAATACAGGCTGAATTAATATCAGTTTTCTTTGCTTCTCATTTAATTAAAAATTATACACATACCACCCTCTTTCTGTATTTTGTTTGCTTATTGCTTGCTCCTTAAAAACCAGTATTAGACCAGCTCTGCCCTTAGTACTACATAATTTATTTTCTGAATTAAAATGCATAGTGTAATATTTATAATACTATTTGATCGAGGGTTTTTTGAATCCTCATTTCAGGATCCTATACAAAACTCCCCGTTTTTGAGATTTAAATATATTGTTATCGTCTAGACCTTCATCTCGGCTGTTTGTAAGAATGTTGAACAGAGGCAGGGATGGTGCCCTGCTGCAGGCCCTGTTGGCTCCATTGCATTCTTCAGCATTATCTAAATCTATAAGCCCAGTAATGCTATTAAAATCAGGGTAGTGACAAAACTATACAAAAATTGTGATGCTGTAGATTTAATAAAATAATATCATCTCTCACCAGTTCTTTTTAGCATCATACTGGAAGTCCTTACTAATGCAATATGGCAAAAAAAAAAAAAAAAGTGGGAGTGGGTAGACATACTGGGAAGGAAGATATAAAACTGATTTTGTCCACAGATGTCATGATCACCTACACAGAAAATGCAAAAGAATAAATGAAACAAACAAATAAACAAAAACAACCTGGAACTAATAAACAAGATAGTAAGCTTGCAGAAAAAAAGTTAATATACAAAAGTCAACCGCTTTCCTATATACCAACAAAGAACAAGTGGAATTTGAAATAAAAAACACAATAGCATTTACATTAGAACACCTCAAAATTAAGTACTTGGGTATAAATCTAACAAAATATATAAAAGATAAAAGATCTATATGAGGAAAACTATAAAATTCTGATGAGCAAACTAAAAAAAACTAAATAAATGGAGAAATAGTCCCTGTTCACGGATAGGAAGACTCAATATTGTCAAGATGTAAGTTTTTCACCACTTGATCTGTAGATTCAATGCAATCCCAATCAAAGTCCCAGCAAGTTATTTTAGGGATATTAATAAGCTGGTCCTAAAGTTCACATGGAGAGGCAAAATACCCAGAAGAACGAACACAATATTGGAGAAGAACCAAGTTGGAAGATTGACACTACCTGACTTCAAGACTAACTACTAAGCTGCAGTGTGGTATTGGTGAAAAGACAGACAAATAGATCAGTGGAACAGAATAGAGGGCACAGAAATGGGCCTACATAAACATATTCAACCAATCTTTGACAAAAGAACAAAGACAATGCAATGAAGCAAAGATAGTCTCTTCAACAAATTAACAATTGAGCACCCACAGTAAAAAAAAAAAAAAAAAAATGAATCTAAACACAGACCTTACACCCTTCTCTAACTTAAAATGGATCATCGACCTAAATATAAATGCAAACTATAAAACTACTGAAAGATAACATTGGAACAAACCTAGATGACCTTAGGTATAGTGATGACTTTTTAGATACAACACCAAAAGCACAATATACAAAAGAAAGAATTGATAAGCTCTACTTCATTAAAATTAAAAATTTGTGCTCTGCAAAAGACAAGGTCAAAAGAATTAGGAGCCAAGTCACAGATCTGGAGAAAATATTTATAAAAGACACATCTGATAAAGGACTGTTTTCCAAAATACACAAAGAACTCTAAAATTCAACATAAGAAAACAAGCAACCTAACTAAAAAAAAAAGGGGGGGGGTGGTCAAAGACCTTAACAGACACCTCACTGAAGAAGATATACAAATGGCAAATAAGCATATGAAAAGTTGCTCCACACCAAAAGTTATCAGGAAATGCAAGTTAAAACCACAATGAAATACCACTACATACATAGTAGTCAAAATCCATACACTGACAACACCAAATGCTGGCTATTTGACTTTTCATTCATTGCTGGTAGAAATGCAAAATGGTACCGTCCCTTAGGAAGATAGTTTGACAGTATCTTACAAAACTAATAATACAATTGTTATAGAATCCAGCTATCACTCTCCTTAGTATTAACCCAAAAAGTTGAAAACATGTCCACATAAAAACCTGCACAGGGTTGTTTATAGCAACTTTATTCCTAATTGTCAAAACTTGGAAGCAACCAAGATAACCTTCAGTGGATGAATGGCTAAATAAACTATGATACATCCAGACAATGGAAAATTACTCATGGAGGAAACTTAAGTTCATATTACTAAATGAAAGAAGCAATCTGGAAAGTCTGTGTACTGTATGATCCCAACTAGATAACATTCTAGGAAATTCAAAAGTATAGAAATAATACATAGATCATTGTGAGGGGTGAATAAGAAGAGCAAAGAGGACTTTTAGGCAGTTAACATATTCTGTATGATGTATAATTATGGATATACATCATTATACATTTGTCCAAACCCATAAATGTACTCCAAAGGTGAACTATGGACTTTGAGTGATTATAATGTGTCCATATAGGTTCATCCTTGGTAACAAATGTACCATTTGGTGAATGATATTGATAATGGGGGAGGCTATACATGTATGGGGCAAGGGTACCTAGTATATGGTAAATCTCTGTAGCTTTCTCTCAAGCTTATTGTGAACCTAAACTTGGTCTTTTATATATATATATATATGTTTTAAAAGCTTTTAAAAATGCACACTTGCCCAACTTCCAATTCTAGAACTTCACATTCTTGCCTTAGGTCTCTCTTTTGCCACAGGAGTCTGCTTTACCACCAAAACTGGCTGAACATGCCAGGAAATTAATGCCCATCCAGAAGCAGCTGTCAATCAGCAAGTGATAGGAGTTGGAGTATAAATACCCCAGTTTCCTCGCCCTTTGGCTAGAATAACTCTGAGGCTTTTCTTTTATGGAATATGACCCTGACAGAATTCCCCTGTCAGGGTCATATTCCATTTGCCCATGAAGTTTCTGGCTTGATAATGAATTCTTTATTGGATTTATTCATTTCTTTGTCTCACTTCCCCATTTCCTTACCTTCATTTCCCCTTCTTCAAAATAAAACATAACAAACAAAATATAACAACTAAAACATCTACTACTACTTGGATCCTTTCTCAAAGTCTGATTCTGGTGCAACTGAAACTAAAAAAAAAAATACCTATTAGACACCTAAAAGGCAATATCATATAAGCAGATGGACACTGGGTCTCTGAGATTTATGGAAAGACTGGGCTCGGGATATAACTTTGGGAGTCATCAGCATATGGACAGTTTGGGAGTCATGGTGTGAATGAGATCATCAAGGGAGTAAGTGAAACAGAAAAGCCATCTAAGAAAGGGTTGGAACCCTTGGTCACACTAAAGTTTAGAAGAAAACTGAGGTGGAACCAGCAAACATGCCGGGATGAAGTAGCCAAGAAGGTCAGAGAAACTCAAGCAAATGAAGAAAGAATTTCCAGGAATTAAAAAGTATTGATTCCTGGGTCCCACTGCAGATCAAAAAGAGCAGCATTTCTGTTGGTTCACAGAGGAAATTTGCATTTCTGAAGGCTTTTCAGATATTTCTTAAGCATAATAAGGTTCAAGAAACATGAACTCTTAGAATCCTATCTTCCCCCCCTTTTTTGGGGGATGGGTGGAGGGATTATTTTAAGAGGAATGGTCCAGATAAGCTTTTATTCTTTCTTGGTAAGTTCACAACAGAGAAAAATTTATTTCTCAAAAGCTCATACTGCTACCTAAGCAAACTGTGCCCTTGTAATTAAAGGTGATATAAATGCACAATTTTGAATGTGCTGACTATGCTTTATTTTCTTTTTCTTTTTTTTCTTTCTTTTTTTTTTTTTTTGAGTTGAGGTTATTCTGAGTTGATGATGTTAGTTGCTAGGGTTTTCACATTCCTGAGCTGGATCATTAACCCAAAAAAGGTCTATAAAATTTTTAATTCTTTTGAAAATATAAAATCAGATGCAAGGTTTTAGCTTTACTTCAGTTCTACAAATAATTGTTTGCACTTATGATTAATAATTATACTAATGAAACTGATTTTCTTTATTGTCAGCACTTACGCATCCAAGTGAAATCTTTTTGACATAGTCATCTTGGGAAGCTATATGCCACTGTAGTCGCAGCTGGTCCCCACAGCCAATTGGCCTGCGGGCCAATTCCTCCCAGTGACACCAGCAGCAATTAAGGCTCAACTACAACAAGACTGTGCACACAGCCCACAAAGGGGTGCACCTAGAGTGTCCACCATAGGTGATTGGGGAGGCTTAACCACTGGGCCATATAGGACACCTACTACACAAGGCCACTCTATCAACTCAAGGAAACTTAGCACCTCTACCCAATACATAGAAACAAACACAGGGAAGCAGCCAAAATGTAGAGACAAAGAAACATGTCACAATGAAAAAAATGAAAGAAAGAAAACTACTGGATATAGAGTTCAAAACCACAGTTATAAAATTACTCAAGGTTAATCTTCTAGAAACCTCCAAAGGACTTAGTGAGACTTTTAAGGATCTTAGTGAGAATGCCAAAAAAAAAAAAAAAAAAAAGAAATGGAAAAGGACCAGTCAGAAATTAAGTATACACTGACTGAAATAAAGAATAATATAGAGGTATTCAACAGCAGACTAGAGAATCCAGAGAATCAAATCAACAATTTGAAATATAAGGAAGCAAAAAACACCTAACCAGAAGAGCAAAAAGAAAATAGATTCAAAAAATAAGAAGATAGTGTAAGGAGCCTCTTGGACAACTTCAAGCATACCAACATCCAAATTATGGGGGTGCCAGAAGAAGAGAGAGAGCAAGATATTGAAAACCTATTTGAAAAAAAAATAATGACAGATAACTTCCCCTGCCCGGTGAAAGAAATAGACTTACAAGTCTAGGAAGCACAGAGAACCCCAAACAAGAGAAACCCAAAGAGGACCACACCAAGACACATCATAATTAAATGCCAAGGGCTAAAGACAAAGAGAAAATCTTAAAATCAGCAAGAAAAAAGCAGTTAGTTACCTACAAGGGTGTGTCTATATTACTGTCAGCTGCTTTTTCAACAGAAACTATGCAGGCCAGAAGGGAGTGGCAAGAAATATTCAAAGTGATGAACAGCAAGGACCTAAAACCAAGATTACGCTACTCAGCAAAGCTATCATTTAGAATTGAAGATTAGACAAAGAGTTTCACAGATAAGAAAAAGCAAAGGAGTTCATCACCATCAAACCAGTATTATATGAAATGCTGAAGGGTATTCTTTAAGAAGAGGAAGAAGAAAAAGATAAAAATATATGGAAAACAAAATGGCAACAAATACATATCTATCAACAATTGAATCTAAAAATCAAATGAATAAGAAATCTAATGAACAGAATAAACTGGTGAATAAAACAGAATCAGAGGCATGGAAATAGAACAGACTGACGATTCTCAGAGGGAAGGGGGTTGGGGGGGGGGCGGGAAGGGATTAGACAAAGATCTTATATGCATGTATGAATTACCTATGGACACGGACAATAGGGTGGCAAGAGCCTGGGGCAGGGCGGGAACCAGGTGGAGGGAGACAATGCAGGGGGGTGGGGGAGAGGGACATCTGTAATAATCTCAACAATAAAGATTTTTTAAAAAAGAATGCTTGCAACAAAATGTTATGATACAGGTTTAAGGTGAACAGGATCACATAGGAGAAAATTCTCAAAAGGTGTGCCATTTCTGACAGAATAAAAAACTGGAGACCCAGAGAGAGACAAGACCAGCTACATAATTTGCAAAGCCTAGTACAAAGGAACAGGCAGACATCTAGTTCAGCAAGCAGGAAACGGTGTTGTTGAAGGTTCTGAATTACAAAGCTCCTCCTTCCCGCATGTCTCATCTGCTCCAGCATGTGCTCTAAAGTCTCATCAGACTTCACTTAAAAAAACAAGTTCAAAAATGATTGCTAAGAATTTCAAGATGGCAAGGGTGAGCGATAAACCAAGTGTGGGCGCCTTCTTCCGAGTGTGGGGTCTGTGACAGCACAGGCCGCCCGCTCATGGAGCTAGCCCTGCAGAGATCACTGCCATCAGTAGCTACCAGTTTCCACTGGTGCATATGGAAGTTACAGCTTAGCCTGGGCCTGTGTTGCTCAGTGATTAGAGCATTGTCCTGTGCACAGAAGGGTCTCGGGTTCAATTCCTGGTCAGGGCATATACCAGGTTCCGGGTTTGATCCCTGGTCAGGGTATGTACAGGAGGCAATCGATTGATGTTTCTCTCTCTCTCTCTCTCTCTCTCTCTCTCTCTCTCTCTCTCTCTCTCGGTGTGTGTGTGTGTGTGTCTCTCTCTCTCTCTCTCATCAAAGAAAATCACATCCTTGGGTGAAGATTTAAAAAAAAGTTACAACTATCTTTACCTATTTTTCCTTGCTCTGAAAACTTCTCATATTATTAATATTTGTTTCCTTGTAGGTAAACGAATGAGAAGAAGATTCAGATGCCAAGAAGAAGTGCACTAATTAGGGCAACATAAGCAAGACCTCTGCAGTGGGTGAGAGGCAGGGGAGCACATGGAGATGGCGCCTCCCTGGTAGGCTTCCTGTACAGGCCAGTAAGCCCAGGACATGGCAGCTCGTTTTACCTCAAGTTCAATCAAAACAACATTTCCCCTGTAGGTGGGTTTCAGCAAACATCCTAAAGGCCACTTTATATAAAACTTCATGGAAACACATGAAGTAGGACAAAACTGGCACCACTCCTACCCACTCTCTGTCCCACCTCATTTCCTCTCTTCCTGTGGCTGCCACGTCTAATTTAATAGACAGGCACAAAAATACTAGTACTGGCTATTAAACAACTGGAGGTTAATTTATATTCTCATCATGTTCTAGGTTGTTGCTAAAACACACACGGGTGAATTAAAGGAGTTTACTAGCTCTAACACTGAGTTTCTTTAATTCTCTGAAGCAGTTTCATGATCTAATCTCTCCAATGCTAATTTCTTCCTGGCAGAAAACCACTTAGTTCTTTTGTATCTCCTATACTTTTATTATAACACTAAGCATGAGATGAATTACATATTGAATAAAGTTTAACTATATATCATAACTGATGCATAGTTTGCCGCCACACAAACAAGTGTAATTCTAGAATGTATAGAGACTACTTATAAATGTCCCCCCACCCCAAATGCATCCTATTTTAAATGTGAATCTTAACATCGATGTGTTTTTCTAACTACCCTGATATAGGATAATTGACAGTGTTACTCAAATCTGGTATACGCCAATGGTGATAATATTAGAATGAGGTTCCTATGTTTCTAATCCAGTAATTTGCAGGCCCATTTAGGGTACATTACAGATTTCATTAAATTGTTTTGAGGTACTTTCTGAAATTCTTGAGTTCTGAAACAAAACAAACTTTAATTAATATTAACTCATAGTATCAGGAGCAAGTGGGAATACGAAATCCACTGTTAAAATGAGATCTTCCTTCCAGTTCCACATACTCCTTCTGTCACTACTCCATATCAGCAGCCTCTAAATTGAGGTGGTGCCAGCTCTATTACCTCAGAACTTAGGCTTAAGCAATAAAGAACAATATTTATTGTGTGAGGGAAACAGCAATTACGAAAATGAAATTTATATAATATAATGAAATTTTCGCATTACCCTGAGGAAGAAACTCTTAGACAAATGAGTTGAACTTTCCGTGGAGCTTTTCAGACAGAGGAGAGGAAGGCAAATTAGTGCAGGAAGAAATGAGAACAGTAAGGACTGAAATTTCCCCAAAGTGAGCATGAGGTAAAGGACTTTCCAGTCACAGTGAAAATAGAATTTGCTGACAAGGTCATGATCACATCAGACAACTCACAACTGGGAAAAGAAATTTACAAAAAACACTTATTTTTAACTACACAATTGGAATAGTTCCAAACTATGTCTGGGAAGTGCCTGCCTGCCCTTGACCATTATATTGCTCTCTTTTCTTATGTCTCTCACTCCTTTACCAACACTCATATGTCAACTTAAGGGTAGCAGATATGAGGGATCTAAAAAGCCTCAACCTCCCTCTAAACACCCCCCCTCCCCAAACACACACACACAAATAACACTCATAGTAGAAAGGTGATTGCCAGGGGCCATGGCGAGGGAGAAATGTGGAGTTGCTCTTTGATGGGTATCAAGTTTCAGTTATGCAAGGTGAGTTCTAGAGATCTAGTACAACATCATGCCTATAGTTATCAACACTGTATTGTGCACTAAATATTTTTAAAGGGTAGATCTATGTTAAATGTTCTTATTACAATTAAAAAATAAAGAAGACAGTAAGGCTTGGCAGTCAGCATGGCTCAGTGGTTGAGGGTCGACCTATGAGCCTGGAGGTCACGGTTTGATTCCTGGTCAAGGTACATGCCCAGGTTGTGGGCTCGGTCCCCAGTGTGGGGCATGCGGGAGGCAGCTGATCAATGATTTTCTCTCATCATTGATGTTTCTATCTCTCTCTCCCTCTCCCTTAGTCTCTGAAATGAATAAAAATATGTATATTTTTAAAAAGATAATAAGGAAGCACTCAATTGCATTTAATTTTAGCCATCATTTGTTCCTTTCACTTGTATATTGATTAGATGATTCCAGTGGTTGTCATTGATAAGGCATTCCTTGTTAAATACACTGGAATACCTGTGCTCCTGTTTTAATGCACAAGCCCCATGCCTTTCTGACCTTTGGGGTCTGGCATTATTTTTGAGAAATATAGCTTGGTATTTGTATTGTAATCCATTTAACAGACATCCTCACATTTTAATGCAGTAACCTTCCCTGACAACCAGAGGACTTTAGTTATAATACAATGAATAATTTTGAGAGAACATCCAAATAGTAGGAGATGGACCATATTACCATTCATTTTAAGGAGGATTCTATTACTAGTATTTTAAGCTAGTGAATGGAACGAGGTAGACTTCACCTTATTTCCTAAGAATGACATTGATCTGTGGCAAGGTCTCCGAAGAACCACTTCTCTACACCATTAGAGGAAGGACATAGCTCCTTCCTCAGGCCAAGGAAATACTTAGGGTGCCTGGCTCCTCTTAGGTACTCTGACACTGGATCTTTGGACTCCCTGGACTGGTGACATTCATGTAGGAAGGTGTTCAAAGTTGCACAAAGCATAATTTAATGCCTTTAAGCCAGCCCTAAAGGACTGAAACACACTCCCTAGAGACCATTCAGCCTCAATGACTTCCAGGATAATTAAATAAACCCCATAACCCAAATAAAGTCCAGGGTTCATGAGATCCAGTCTGTTCAGTGCTGCTTTCAATAAACACAATGGATTGTTGTGGCTTCTAAATAATATGGGCTTAGGGGCTTATCTTATTGGAGGGGCACTAGAGAACCTATGATAGCAGCATTTTTGTAGCATTTTACATATGATTGAAAAGCATGAATTATTCATCTCAAAGAATTGATTTTCTTGATGCCACCACACAAACAAGTGTAATTCTAATCCTTGCTTGCTTCTTTAGACCAGTGTCAAAGGGAATTCTATTCACAAACTCATTCATACTTTTTAAATTGCCTTTTCCCATTTCTGTTGCTTCAAGTCTTCTTCTCCCTAGAGCTCCTAGGTCTTTCTTGCCACACTCCCTGAATGTTTTCCCTGAATCCCACTGTCTTACTAGCTCAGTGCTTTCTTTCTGTGTCTTCTCATTTGTTTTTCTATACATAGTCAATCTGACCTTTTAATTCACAGCCTCTCCCCACCCGTACCTTCTTCGCTGGCCTTTGCTTTCCCAGTTACCCTAGTTTACCTCAGTGTTTCTCAACCTTTTATTATTGCCTCCCCCCAAGGACACTTTTTGAGACATATTCTCCCTAACTCCTTCCCTCCCGTGAAATTTGGATGCCACGAATACACCGTACATTTGCTTGCATAGTATGTAAATATCTGCACTGTAAACATAAAAAGAGTATGATTTTTTCATGCTCCCTCCCCCTAAAAACCAACCCCTTCCTTGGGGGCAATATCATCTCAGCTGAGAATGCCTGGTCTACAACAGGTGGGACAGCAGAGGGGAGTAAGCACAGATGGCAAGTATTTTCGTGAGAGTTCCAATTCTACTCCCTTTTTGCCTACTTTTTAGCCACTTGGGTGCACACTCCAGCCAGTTCCAGTCCTAAGCAAAACTGTATAATCTGGCCTCCCTTCTTAGCTTCTATCTTCTCTTGTTTTCCCTGGGTAACTAGTAGCTAGATGCACTTTATTCAAAATTATTCTTACTCCTGCACCCAATAAACTTTCAGGCATTTAGGATCTCAGCCCTTAGCCATGAAATAAAACCTGCTAATCTAGGATAGATCTTGCATGTGAAAGACTCATCTAAAAAAAAAAAAAAAACCTGATGTATTACTCCTCTAAAAATCACTTTATTTTAAAAACATTCCTCCCTCAAAATGGAAACTAACCTCCCCACAGAAATTAAGTTTTGCTAGCAGTCCAGGCACATAGAAAGTGGGAAGGGAGGTGGGTGATATGGAATAAAAGCATTCTGTAAATATCCATAAAATCATTTTTAAAAGTCACTTAGATGCCACCTACTCTGCCTCTTCATAATACGAAGGGTGCCTTTCTGACCCACCATCTCTCTCCCACTGCTATCACCTATTCTCTAGATTGGAAGGTTGGGGGGAATGGAGAGCATTGTCAACATCCGTATATCTGACCATAGCATCTAGTATGGAACGTTGCATTACTGTCACTCAGTGAAGCCAAGCTGAATTCCTAGTTCCGTATATTTCTCATATTAAGAAGTAGTCCTGCTTCTCTTCTGGTCCTCAACCTCTTCGTCCATCATCTGAAAAGATAAATTTCTATTTCTATCTTTCCATAAGCCTGATAAAGAATTCCATGAGAGGCAGCAGTGCAGTGTGTCTGTACTTTTCAAACTTTTTTTTTTTTTTGCCTCCAACACATAGTAAGCATTCCATTTCACCTCATGACCCAGTCTATCACCAAACTTTCATCCAAAAGACCCTAACATTTCCCAATACCTAAGCTATGTTGTGAGCTTTTTTTTAGATGAGTCTTTCACATGCTTACTGGGACTGAAAAGGATTCCTGATGGCAAAATGAAGAGTCCTGAGCTCAAAAACCAAGGTGTGGAGCGAAAAGACTAGGATGGTGATGGGGTGTCCTGTGCAAATAGGACTGGATGCAAAAGGGTCACGTGCAACAGAAGAGTAATGACCCAGGCCTAAAAGAATCCTTCTAAGCCACAGCCTGTAAATTCAGGCAGCCACAGCCTGGTGTGGGAGAAGGTACCACTAGAGCATGAGCTCACCCTTCTCCATTCCTTTCTCCATGAACACAGTTTCTGCTCTGCTTCAGGAACTCAGCCTCATTCTATTGGCATGAACAGCACTGGGCGGAAGAATGTTGGTTTGGGTTCCCAACATGGAAGGGTGGGTAACAAGTCCAATTGCAACTACATAGGCACAGAAATTTCATAAAAACAATACCATCCTACCTAATAAAATAGTAATATGCAAATTGACCGCACCTTCGCTACGCCCAAGCCATGCCCACCAGCCAAAACCACGCCCACCAGCCAATCAGGGCAAGTATGCAAATTACCCAACAAAGATGGCGGTTAATTTGCATAGGCTGAGGGAGGGAGGAGTGAAGACTGAAGACAACTTAGAAGTAAGAGGGAGGAAAATCGGAAAGCAAGGTGGCTGCCAGAGGGAAAGCCCGGGCGGGGCGGAGCAGGGCGGAGCGGGGCAGGCGGCAGTGGTGAGTGGGTGCAGGCGCAGCGGCCGCAAAGGCGGCGGCAGGGCAGCGCACGCGGCCGCAACGGCCACTTGCAGGATTCTTCCTGCAAATGGGCTACTAGTGTAGAATATATACTCTGATACAGTCTATTTAATTGTATTTCTTGAAATTATAGTTGTGACTCACTAAATTGTTCTCTTGATCCAGCAGTGGGCTGTGATCTGCAGTTTGAAGAGTAAAGGCGAGAGAGGTTGAGTGTACTTGTGGGTTTGAAACAGAGATGTGATGTTGAACAGCGGCTAAGTGATTTAGCCTCTGTGGGCTTTAGTGTTCTTTAAGACAGGAGTGACTCTAAATACTTATCTAGAAAGATTGGGGGTGGGGACTAAATAAATAACTCATCCAAAGCTCTTTGTTCAGCACAAGTCACATAGTACGTGTTAATAACTATTAGCTCTTATTTTTCACTCTTTGAATTCCTTGGAGAAACTTGGAAGAAAAAGTTATGTGAATGTAAAATAAGATGCCTATATTTTACTCACTGTGCACTTAATTATGTTCTATAATTTTATGCCCTTATTTCATTCAATAATTTTTTAAAATATTTTATTCATTTTTAGAGAGAGAGGAAGAGAGAGGGAAAGAAATTTCAATTTGAGAGGGAAACATCAATGAGCTGCCTCCTGCATGCCCCCTACTGGGAATTGAGCCCCAAACCAGGCATGTACCCTGACCCAGAATCAAATTGGCAACCTTTCAGTGCACGGGACCATGTCCAACCAACTGAGCCACACTGGCCAGGGCTTATTCAATAATTTTTATATGCCTATAAATGCTGTTTGCCAGGCTGTGTTATGAACTTCCTATGCTGGGATGGCTCATAAAGCTTTTCTTCTACTACATGTAGCACCTAGCCCAGAGCTGAGGTTCAAATACTATTAAAGTTCTCATCCAGCTACTCTTTAGCAAATGATTTCTTATAACATGTAATGGAAAGGAAAATGTAAAATAGATTGGAGAGTAGGGAAAGGAGAAAGTATTTGCAATTTATGCATTGCCTCCAACAATGGCCAAAATTTATGTTAAAAGAAGACTTAGTTTTCATTACTGTAATATGGAACTTTTCCCAAACAGTAACTTAAAAGAAACATGAGAACCTCAAATTATAGAATCATGGTTTTTTTTGAGAAGTGCCACTTAGAGTGAAACGTCTTATGAAAACAAGTACTCTTTACTTGCTTTGCCCTCATAAATCAGGAAGCGGTATTCCAAACTGATGTAGGAAAACAGTGAAAAGCAGTTTCTTAAGATTACAAAACTCTTTATTACAAAACTCTATATTCAGAGATCTAACAAGATTACTCCCTGGGGAAGAATCTGACACTGCATTATATTAAAAGATGCATTTTTATGAGAGCACTTTATACAAATAATAATAATAAGATAGATTGTAAAATAAAGCTGCTCTAAATAATGCCAGAAAGAATAAAACAAATAGTTATTCATTGAAAACCTAAACTAAAAACCAGGGAGGATTAAAAGAGTTAAGGTGCTCAAGAAGTTAACATCTGCTTGGCAACCAAGATAAATGCATGTAAACTTCATTAGCAAAATGAGTTAAAATATTATGTTGAGGAATTAATAATAATTAACCCAGAGGGATGTGTGGCTAATTGAACAATGCATGACTACTTGTACGAGGGAAGTAAAGAGTGCTGAGGATAAAGATAATGAGGGAGAACTTTCTAGAGTGAAATTTAACACTTGACACCAACTGCTCTCCCTACTCACCCTTGTAGAAAAGGACTCGTACAACCTGTCTAAACCAGAACATGCCCTTGCCAGGAGTTAGTTAAATGGTTACTGAGAATTCACTAGGGGTTCACTATGAATTCAACCCTTGCCTAGACCTAGGATATAATAGGGCAATAAAATGTTTGAAAATTCAGATGACTTCCGTTGTCTATAAATTGGAGTAGAATTATATATTTTACAATCTGTGGATGCCACACTGGCATCCATTTAGGATCCACACAACTCCCTCCCTTTTTAAATATAGTAGCTGTGTATTTAGGATTTGGGGTTAGACTCGCTAAAATATGACACAAGTCTTTCCTGATGGATACCTCAGAACACCCAGTTATAATTATGTAAACACTGAAAAAATGTCACAAAGGAAGTGAGAGGTTTACATATTAAAATGAACACTAGCATTACCAATGGTACGCAAATATAATTTAATTCTATTCTAAGAAAATGTTCAAGACTTATTCCAATTGTTTCTGCCAACTTTTGCTCTCACTTTGTGCTAGAATTTTTTAAGAGTAGAAAGGTCTCAAAGGAAATTTTGTGTTTTATATTACTGAGGAAGATGATTCTCTGTTAATAATTATCCCCTGGTGACATCCGGAAGCTTGACAAAAATAATGAGGACAACAAGACTAGTGATTAAGCATTATTATATTAGTTTTTCAATTTATTCGCCTTTGATCAAGCTTTCAGCAAACTTCCTGAAGTTGACAACCACAGCAACACATCAAAGAGGAAATTATTTAGAAAAATATCAAACTCAGTGCTAGGGAGGATAATTTGTAGTTAAATATAGTACATATGTACTTAAAATTACTTTAAATATCCTTAGAAATATTAACAGTTTGACAAACTAATCAACTAATAATTTTTGGCCTTGGAGTAAACCTATCTTTCAATTTTCTTTCTTAATTTAGCTATTTACTTTGGCGATTCAGAGTAAAATCACAGATGAAGAAGAAGCATCCGCCCTTTGAAGGTCTAAGCAAACACTGTGTGTGTGTGTGCCTACTGTGAGTCCACACTGAGAGAGTCAACAACCAGATGCTCTGGGCAACAGATCTTGTATTCACAAAGCATATGCCACAGAAGGATGTCAGAAAGACGTTCCTCTAATTGAACGCACAGGTATACCCCAACTGTGCCCTTTAATTGGAAATCTAGGAAGATGAGTTGAAAAATCTGAACCAAAGGTGGGACAAGTATTAAAAGACTAGGAATTAATTAGCCAATTAAAAATGTACTCTGGTCAGATTATACCTGTACCTTGACTGGATGAGGAAGAATGAAGACAATGAGGTTGTTTCCTTTGTAAAAAAACAAACAAACAAGCAAACAAAAGACCATAGAGACAGTGGCAGTAACTTCAAAAATTTGAAGAACTAATTTCTATTAAGAAAACATATTGTCTATTTTTATAGAGAGAGAAGCCCTTACAAGTGGAAATTAGAAGAAAGATTTCAGCTTAGTAGAAAGAACTTTTCCATTAGAGTACAACTGATTTCATAAATTAGCAAATTCCTCCCCACCTCTCTCTATAGATTTAAGCAAAGAATGCATGTCTCTCAGGGAATACCAAAGTGGTGATGGAAACTTTCATTGGAGGTGCTACGAATCTGAAATTCTAAGCATAAAGTTTCATATTTCAAGTCTCATTAAGTCTTGGCAACACAATCTGTAACTTTTAATCAAGTGAAGGTTCTGGAACTCATAGAAGTGGAGAAAATTTAATACAGGATTATGGGATAGTAAAAGTCTTACAGGAAATTGCAAATACTTATTATGCCAATTCCTGGATAATAAGGAGATGTTTGTAATAAAAAAGAAAGCACTAAATATCTAAATACAAGCATGATTATACCTACTGGCTGGTTTATTTTTTAAAAAATACGTTATTTTGTCCTTCTTTTGAAATCTAAAAATACCCTGCTCCTTGAATGAATATATTACGTTATTTAGACATAATAGTGAAGGAACCAGTAGGCTTTGCTTTGATTTTACAAAACAAAACAAAACACTGCTTTTGCCAGTTCAAAATATGGAAAATGGTAAGCAGTACTGTTGGTTGCACTAATCATAAGACTTAGTGCTTCTATTTTTCCCCTTCTTTACACACTGCTTAGACTTGTTGCTTTCCTTTGCTAAATATAGCTGGCTTCCTGCTATTTTCACAGCCAACTGGAGAATTTCATTAGGAAGGTGGAAAGCTAACGTTGTCACTCTGATGAATAAGTAGTCAGCTGATATCTCTCCTTGCTCCAGTGGAAAATTTACAAGGACTAGAGGTACTGAAAGACAGAATGGAGCTTCATTAAAACAGCCAATTAGTGCAATAAGCAAAAGGCAAAGGCAACAGCCTTCTTCTCCCACTGTTTTCCCTTGGTAGGGAGGTGTTAGATTGGTTAAGGGTACAAAAGGGGATTGTCATTTCTTGCTCAAATCAGGCTCCAAGGATGGTTTCATGCCTGTAGTCTTATAAACTATGATTAGCAACCCCTCTTCCCTGGCTCTATGCATTTCACTCAGTCTCTCTTCCACTGTAAGTTTTCAGTGATGTCCCATTGCCTGCAGAATAAAATCCAGACCCCAAAATCAGCCTTCAAGGTCCAGATATATCTTTCTAACAATATCTGCATTTCCCCCTACATGAATCCTTCATGCTAGCCAAAGTAGTCTATACACCTTTGACTGAGCAAACCTTTGCATCTCTGTCATCTTTGTCTTTTTGTTTAATTTTTATTGTTGAAAGTATTACAGATGTCTCCTTTCTTTCCCCCCAATTGACTCACTCCACCCTATCCACCCTCCCCAGACCTTCCCCGCACTATTGTCTGTCTATGGACTATGGATATCCTATCTAAGAAGGAATATGCAAATTGACCGTCACCCCATCACAAAGATGGCGATGCCCATGGCCACAAGATGGCAGTGCTCAATCCTCTCAGCCCTACCAGAGTCCCCCAGTCCTTTTAGCCCTCACTGCTGTGAGGGGCAAGCAGACTCCCGCAGAGAGCAGACAGCAGGGCCTGCAGCAGTGTAGAGCAGGCAGGTCCGCAGAGAGCAGAGAACCATGGGGAGCAGGCCTAAGCCATTAGTAGGACATCCCCTGAGGGCTCCCAGATTGGAGAGGGTGCAGGTTGGGCTGAGGGACCCCCTCCCTCCACGAATTTCATGTACTGGGCCTCTAGTACGCATGTAAGTTCATTGGTTAATCTCTTCCTGCCCCTCCCCTTCCCTCTAAAATATGGAATGCCAATCAAACCTGTCCCAACTATTCTGATGTGTCAAAGTCTAGCTCAAATATCCCCATCTCATCTCTGATCATTCTCCAACTAGAACTCCCTCTGTCACTTACATAACATTGTGCCCTAAACCAGTGTTCTGAGCTCCTTTCATCTGACATGGATCATTGATCCAAGGAGCTAAGGTTACTAATTGCTACCCATTGTCATTGGTTAATTATGTTCAGGATTAAAAGTGAGATTATCCCTCATGATTTAACAATTGCCAACCACAAGATCCTGCATGTTAATTAAGTGTCCTTACAGAAATATTGAACCCACATCAAATTCTTTCCTCCATCTTATCTAAAACTACAAATGACTTTATTAGATTTTATTTTTAAATAATACAGTATTACTTTTTAAATTGTAGAATTGCATATAGTTCATAGTAATAGAATTCCATTTTCCACCTGACCACAAAAGCTGAGCTCACAGATTAAAAACTCTCTATATTAGTACATAGAGATTTACTTAATACTGTGTCAAAATTGCATAGCAGTTCATAATATCAATAAAAACTACTTAATTACTCTTCTGCTAAAGAAAATCAAGAGGGTTTTTCCTCAAATTTTTATTACAAATAGTACTTTAATAAATAATTATTCAGTTATGCTTGGAAATTTATGGAAATTATTTATGGGATAAATTTCCTAGAAGTGGAATTTCTACCTCATAGGGTTTTCTGCATTTTTAATTTTGAGAGGATTTTGCCAAATAATACTTTTTAAAAAATGCCAACTCTCCAACCAATCTTACCTAATAAAAGAGAAACATGTAAATTAACCATCACTCCACTACACCCACAACCAATCAGAGTGAGTATACAAATTAATCCAAAAAAAAAGATGGAGGTTAATTTGCATATGCAGGTGCGGAGCAGAGTGAAGCCTGCTATGTGGGGAAGGGGGGCAGCAGAGGGAGCTACTGGAGTGGTGCTCCAGACAGAAGCGAGGAAGTGCCGGCTCCCAGGCAGCCAGGGAGCAGGGACTTGCGGGCTCCCAGGCAGCCGGGGAGTGGGGACTTGCCGGGTCCTGGGCGGCTGGGAGTGAAGCCAGGAGAAGGAAGGCCTATTCTTGCACAAATATCATGCAATGGGCCTCTAGTAATCTATAATTGCTGTGGTGTTTACTAGTCAACCTGATTAATTCATGAACTTTTCTTATTACTTAAAAATACTAATGCAACACATTATTAAGAAGACACATATTAACTAATTTGGTTCTTATATTCTAGGAACACATGACTTAATTCTAAGACCATGCAGAAATGTCAAGAAACTTGTTAGTAAATATCTGTTAACATAAATTCGAAGTTGTATTTGATGATTTGTGAAAACCTGATAATCCCTTTGTGACTAAAGAAAAATGAATAGGGCCTTGATTCTTGTGAGGAGAAGGAAGAGTAGGACATAAGTCATACCATTGCTAAAAAGGAGATTAAAAGTCAATGAAATAAATGTAATACCATTTTGCAACCCTAGTAAATTAATAGACCTGGACAGTCATCATTAATCCCTGCTAACAACACAAAAGAGAAATAGCTAGATATTATGTACCTGTTGTTGAAAGTACACAAAACCACTTAGGAAATAGTTTTCACAAAAAAAAACAAAAAAAAAAACACCCAAATCTGAATCTGACAAAGATCCAGTGTCTAGATCTATCAGTTCTCAGAAAACACAGAAACATACTAGACAATGCCACAAAGACACAGTCAGCATCCTGGCTGGTGTGGCTCAGTGGATAGAGTGTCGGCCTGTGGACCAAAGGGTTAGATTCTGGTCAAGGGCACATATATTGGTGTAGGCTCCTCCCTGGCCCAGGCCTGGTTGGGGCTCATTCATGTTTCACTCACATGGATGTTTCTCTCTGTCTTTCCCTCTCTCTTTCACTCTCTCTAAAAGATCAATGGAAAAATATCCCCGGGTGAGGATTAACAAAAAACAAAATAAAACATACACACACACAATCAACAACACCAGACAAATGACCCATTTTTCAAACAAACTACAGAGAGGCAGAGGAGAGAAAGAAAGAGAACCTATAGATTAAGAGACTTACAGAGGTGTGTAGGCCGTATCTGGATCCTGATTCAAACAAACTGTAAAAATAAAAGAGTAGCAAAATTTTAATGTTGACTGTATAGTTCATGAAATTAATAAATAATTGTTACATTCAGGTATGATAATGGTATTGTAGTTATTTTTACAAAATTCTTTATCTTTTAGAAATACACAGTGAGTAATTATAAATGAAATCACATGATGCCTGGAACATCCTTCAAACTACCCTGTGTTGAAACAGAAGTGAGCAGAGATAATGAGAAAAGAAGATTGGCTAAAAGTTTGTTAATTGTTGAAGCTGGTTGAGAGTTACATGGAAGTTCATTGTAACACCCTCTGTATTTTCTATATATTTGAAATTTTCTACAATCAAACATTTTAAAATAGAAAAGGTCTGCATTAAGGTGTTTTGTATTTTTTTTTTCTAACTACTAAGACCCATATAAAGAACATGGCTTTAGGAAATCTGAAAGCTCCTACATGATGGCCACAAGCTCACTAAATGCCCAGAGGCTGGATTCCAGGCCCTCTCCCTGTGAGTTTAGGCAAGAGCAAGCTCAGGAGCCAGGTGGTATGGAAAACATACTTATAAGTATGTTCATGAGCCAAATGAAAGCTATAATTTAAGGGAAGGAACGAACAGTCCTCTTTTGCTTTCAAAATGTTTTTGAACTTAGAAAGAGGCATGTATAGCGCTCCAACACAAACGTGTAATCTTTGGCCCAGACAAATGGATGCTCTTGTGGACAATGACAATGTAGAATTTGTCAACTCGTTCACATGGGATTTCTTTGGTTACACCATCTCACCACATCCTTCCTTAAGGGGCCCTCTTTTTCCTCTTCTACTTTATGCCTGCTTCACCCATCTCCAACTTGTACCAAAGGAAAGAAAACATATTATTTTCTTTTCCCAGCTATTCAAACATAACATTGTAAGAAATTCCCTTTTTTTGTTTTTATTATTATTAAACTTATTGGAGTGACATTGGTTAGTAGGTTTCAAGTGTACATTGAAATTACTTTTAAAATAGATAATGCATTGGATTACTTCTGACCAACCTTGTTTAAAATTCAAATCTTTACTGCAAAGTCTAGACTGACTAGTTTATCAGACAACTAAAAATAGTGCCTCTCTACAAGGTTACCAGAGCATTCCACTGTTTATTGTTTTTTGAAACCAGCATAGTGTGTTTCAAACTCTTCAAAAGGTGGCTTTAATTTCCATTTAGTCATCATATTGCTCCTTTGACTTCTCCATTTCATTATGTACTAGAGGCCCGGTGCACAAAATTCGTGCACTGCAGTGGGTGTCCCTCAGCCCAGCCTGCACCCTCTCCAATCTGGACCATCCCTCTCTCAATCTGGGACTGCTGGCTCCCATCCGCTCACCTGCCTGCCAGCCTGATCACCCCCTAACCACTCCCCTGCCAGCCTGATTGATGCCTAACTGCTCCCTGCCAGCCTGATTGCCCCAAACTGCCCTCCCCTGAAGGCCTGGTCACCCCCAATTGCTCTCCCCTGCTGGCCTGGTTGCCCTAACTGCCCTCCCCTGCCGGCCATCTTGTGGCAGCCATCTTTGACCACATGGGAGCAGCCATCTTGTTTGAAGGTGTGAGAGTCAATTTGCATATTATCTCTTTATTATATAGGATATGTAGAGTTCATTAATAAGTATATGAGTTAAAGCCCAGAAAATGTGTTATAAATCTGTGAAAACTCAGAATATATTCCAAAGATAGGATGGGGTCATGGAATGTAACCGTGAGTGGAACATGCTGGTGTAACAAATAATATTCCCACAAAGTAATTTATAGTCTCCACTTTCATGCATTTTAATATATAATTCTTCCTATTGGTGAGTAGTGTGAAAATATTACTTCAATCTTAATGCAACATTTTTAACAATTATAATTTGCTTGGTTATCTAGACTACTCTGTACACACCACTACCTGACTATTCCTCTAAAATAACAAATCTATCAATTTAGTCTCCTGTTCAAGAATCTACCTTAGAAAGTTGGAACACACACCAACACATTAAAATACCTTAAAAAATCAGCAGTAAAGGAAACTGTTTAGCACAGACTTTCTTAAACTTATCTGCCCCTTTACTTGTGAGATTTGTTAACATCCTAAGAACACACTTGGGACTTGGGACTCTCCATCTCAATCATTTTAGGAATACTTTGTATTAAGGGAAAACTAAGTGAAACGAAGAGCATAGATGAGTAAGCTATATCTTTGAAGATTTTCATACGACTTTCATTTTTAAAAAGAATACATGGAACATTCTCTTCTGGGAGGATGGAATAGTCATACTTTTCCCTACTCTTCCCACTAGTACAATCAAACACTTTGGACATTATATATAAAACTAGAGGCCCAGTGCACGAATTCATGCACAGGTAGGGTCCTGCAGGGTGGCCTGCGGGGATCGGGCAGAAACCGGCAGTCCAATGCCACCTGCCACTGCTGCCTGCTGCTCTCACTCATCACAGTCCCCCTGCATCTGCTGCAGGCTCGCACCCAGTCAATTGCAATCAGGAGAGGCTCACACTGCCACAGTGGCACTCGCCAGCCAGAAGCCCTGTATCTGGTGCCCGTCCCAAGGGGGGTGGGAGGAACCTAGACACAATCAGCCCTCCAGCCCTCCGGGTGGGCGGTGGGATGCCCTTGCCAGCCCCAGATCCTTTCCGCTGACGTTCATGCCGGTTTTCGGGAGCCACCTGGCAGATGCTTTTATATTGTTTCTTCCTTGTAGAGCATCTAGGGAGGGGAAGCAGCTGCAGTGCCCAAGGCCAACTTCCAGGGGGCCGGCAGCGCTGTAAGGATTGTGCCGGCAGTGCAGGTCCATTGGTACCTGGCCCATTCTCTGGAGACTGGACCTGCAGGACTACTGAGGTAGTGAGTGGCTGCTGCCTGGCTAGTGGGTAACCAGACGGTCGGTCAGCTGACTGGCGCTCTGCATTGAGCATCTGCTCATTGGTGGTCTGTGCATGTCATAGTGACCAGTCGACCAGTTGGTTTGGTTGCTTAGGCCCGGTGCATGAAATTTGTGCATGGGAGAGTGTGTGTCACTCAGCCCAGCCTGCACCCTCTCCAATCTGGGACCTCTCGAGAGACATCCCTCTCACAATCCAAGACTGCTGGCTCCCAGCTGCTCGCCTGCCTGCCTGATTGCCCTTAACTGCTTCTGCCTGCGAGCCTGATAACCCCCTAATCACTCCCCTGACAGCCTGATAGACACCTAACTGCTCCCCTGCTGGCCCAGTCACCCCTAACTGCCCTCCCCTGCGGGCCTGGTCACCCCTAAATGCTCTCCTCTGCTGGCCTGGTAGCCCCAAACTTCTCTCCCCTGCCAGCCTGGGCCCCCGAACTGCCCTCCCCTGCAGGCCTGGTCCCTCCCAACTCTCCTTTCCTGAAGATCTGGTTAGCTCCAATTGCCCTCCCTTGCAGGCCTGGTTGCCCACAACTGCCCTCCCCTACTTGCCTGATCACCCACAACTGCCCTCCCCTGTTGGCCATATTGTGGCAGCCATCTTGTGTCCACATGGGAGAGGCCATCTTGTGTGTTGGAATGATGGTCAATTTGCATATTACCTCTTTATTATATAGGATAATATAAGAAAACTGAAAGGTAGAGAGAATTAGGCAGATGACTAGGACCTGAGAAACAGCATGGTGATCATTTTTTTGGATCCTTTTTTTGTCTCATATATACCAGATTTGGAGCTAAAGAAGCCAGCAAACCAGAAAGGCCAGTGAGAACAGATTAATAAGCCCCAACAAAAGCCCTTTCTTTCTAATCAAATGATAAAGAAAGGGGCATTCTATCAAAATATAAAATTATTCTACTACAACCCACCACCGACCTCCTACCCACACCAGCAAAGACTGAGTGGGAAGCCTAGACTTCCACCCTCAAGAGGCTATATAAGGCACACTAATCTTCACCAGGGTGGTGTCAGGGAAGACCAAGCAGGGAGCCAGAGTTTCATCCCCATTGGCCTTTAAAGAGCTCCTATACACCCCTTCCCATGGTGTCAATAGGACTTTGCGGTGAATCTAGACTTCCACCCAACCCAGAAAAAGTGAGGCACTCCTCCCTAAATCTTCACTCTCTACCCCAAAGGATCCTAGTGGACAGTCAAGATTTTTACTACTACCCTGCAGTAATGATGCCACCCACTCATAGTGTCACTGGAGACTATATGGGAAGCCAGAGCTTCCCAGAAGTAAAGAGGAGCCCCAACACCTTCAGAGGCATTGTACATATCTCTATATCTATTATGTCTATATTTATATCCGTATCTATAGCTATCTATATGTTTTCCAATAGAACCATATAGGAAACCTGGACTTCTACATCTACCTGATAATAATGGGCAGAAGTTTTCTCTGTTGGAAAAAAAAGGGGGCGCAGGTACCTTTTGTTTTTTTAATCCATCCTATCTAATAAAAGAGTAATATTCAAATTAACCATCACTCCCTTACACCCACAAGCCACGCCCACCAGCCAATCAGTGTGAGTATGCAAATTAACCCCAACCAAGATGGCTGCCGCCACAGAGAGCAGAAAGGAGGCTTGGGTTTCCCCAGCAAGAGAGGAAGCCAAGCTTTCCACACACCCTGGCAGGCCCGGGCCTCCACTCAAGGATACAAAGTTTCAATTATAGAAGATAAATCCCAAGAAAAATGGTGGCAGCCACGGAGCTGGAGAGGGCAGACTAGGGTTGCCCCTGGTGACTGAGGAAGCCAAGCTTTCAATCTGCCCTGGCCAGCCTAGGCCTCCACTCCAGGCTACAAAGTTTCAATTATAGAAGGTGAATAAACTCCAACAGAAATGGCTGCCGCCATGGAGCGAGCAGGAGGCTTGGCTTTGCTCCAGGCTACAAAGTTTCAACTGTAGAAGATAAATAAATTCCAGATACCAGCGCCTCCACTTGGGTCGCCGGGGGCATGGCCAGCCTGCAAACCACCACAGGCCCCTCGCACAGGCTGCCCCACGCCCCAAAGGAACCCCCACCCTGATCCAGGACACCCTTCAGGGCAAACCAGCTGGCCCCCACCCATGCACCAGGCCTCTATCCTATCTAATAAAAGAGTAATATGCAGATTGACCATCACTCCAATACACAATATGGCTGCCCCCATGTGGTCAAAGATCCTGCCCCCATGTGGACACAAGATGGCCACCACAAGATGGCCAGCAGGGGAGAGCATTTGGGAGAGACCAGGCCTGCAAGGGAGGGCGGTTGGGGGCAATCAAGCCTGCAGGAGAGGGCAGGTAGGGGTGACCAGGTCGGCAGAGGAGGGAAGTTTGGGGCAAACAGGCTGGCAGGGGAGCAGTTAGACATCAATCAGGCTGGCAGGGCAGTGGTTAGGGGGTGATCAGGCTGGCAGGCAGAAGTGGTTAGGGGCAATCAGGAAGGCAGGCAGGTGAGCAGTTGTGAGCCAGCAGTCCTGGATTGTGAGAGGGATGTCTGACTGCCCTAAATGGGCAGTGGGACATCCCTTGAGGGGTCCCAGATTGGAGAGGGTGCAGGCTGGGCTGAGGGACACTCACACACCTCCCCCGTGCATGAATTTTGTGCACTGGGCCTCTAGTTAAAACATAAATTTCTGTACCATAGTTTTCTAATCCACTCATCTGCTTATGGGCACTTAGGCTGTTTCCAAATCTTAGCTATTGTAAATTGTGCTGCTATGAACATAGGGGTGCATATATCCTTTCTGATTAGTGTTTCTGTTTTCTTGGGATATATTCCTAGAAGTGGGATCACTGGGTCAAATGGGAGTTCCATTTTTAACTTTTTGAGGAAACTCCATACTGTCTTCCACAGTGGCTGCACCAGTCTGCATTCCCACCAGCAGTGTAGGAGGGTTCCTTTTTCTCCACATCCTCACCAGCATTTGTCATTGGTTGATTGTTGATGATAGCCATTCTAACAGGTGTAAGATGGTACCTCGTTGTTGTTTTGATCTGCATCTCTCAGATAATTAGTGACTTTGAGCATGTTTTCATATGTCTCTTGGCCTTCTGTATGTCCTCTTTCAAAAAGTGTCTATTTAGGTCCTTTGCCCACTTTTTATTGGATTGTTTATCTTCCTTTTGTTAAGTTGTATGAGTTCCATATAAATTTTAGAGATTAAACTCTTAATAATATCTATCTATATTAAAGTCCAGTGTTCCTTGGAAAAGAAGGGCAGAACAACCAGACAACTGGTGGCTATAACATGCACTGCACAGCCAACCAGCTGATCTGGGCCCCAATTTCCCACTCCCCCCCAAGCCAGCCCAGTCCACAATTGGCCACCAACATCCCGATTAGGGACTATGGCTGGCCAGTCAACCACCCGAGGCCCCCTCCTGGCCAGCCCTGCCCTTGATCACCCCGCCCCCATCCTGATTAGGGACAGGGCTGGCCAGCCAACCACCTACGACTCCTACTCCCCGCCGCCCTGGCCCAATGGGCCCCCATTGGGGCAAGTGGGCCAGACCCCACCCAAGCATGAATTCATGCACTGAGCCTCTAGTAGATAATATTATGTTAAAATTTATATGGAAAGGCAAATAAATTAGAATAGCTAAACAATATTAAAAAGCATAAAGACATAGAATATACAGCTAGCTAAACATACAACTATATACAAATTTGCAACTGCACTCATGGGCATTTATGTCCACACAAAAACCTGAACAAATATTTATTGCAGTCTCATTTATAATAACCAAAAACTGGAAACAATTCAGATGTCTTCAACAGGTGAATGGTTACCCAAACTATGGCACATCAATACCATGGAATACTACTCAACAATAAAAAGAAGAAGCTATAGATATAATGTCCAGAGAATTAAGCTGAATGAAAAAAACAATCCCAAAGTTTACATACTATATGATTTCATAACATCTTGAAGTGACAAAATTATAGAAATGGAGACTAGATTAGTGATTTTCAAGGGTTACAAAGAGGGTGCAATTTGGAGAGTAGGGGGTGTGGCTATAAAAGGACAACATGAGGGATCTTTAGAGTGATAGAAATGTTCTGTATCTTAACTATATCAATGTCAATATTTTGGTTGTGATTATACAGTTTTGCAAGATGTTATCATTGGGGAAAACTAAGTAAAGAGCATAAGGGATCTCTCTGTATTAATGCTTACAATTGCCTGTTAGCATACAATTATCTCAAAATAAAAAAGTTTAATTTTTAAGATTCTGCATTTAAAGATAATTTTGAGACTTAGTAATTGGAAAACTAAATTTATTCTGTTAATGTTAATTAAGAAAAAAATAATCAATTTTAATTCAAGGAATTTGCATTTCTACTCAATGAAACATAAAATATAGCAACTCATGAGACTAGTTTATTCCATGTTCCTTGGAAAAGAGTTAAAATATAACCATGAATTATAATGAAATAAATAATATATTCCATGCTATTAACTTCTATTACTAAGAGTTCAAGATCCTAAATGGTCATATTTATATTAGTCAGGTATTTGTTAAAGTAAATACAAGAGGTTGACTAAGTTAGAGTGAACAGTTTGGGGTAGAAATTTAAGATAGAGAATAATAGTTGCTATATGTCAGTCACTTTGCTAAGATCTAGAGGCAACCCATAAATCATTACATGATTTTCTAATATATTATAAAATTATTTTATGAGTCCTGGCATTATATATATTGAGAGAGAGGAGAGAGGGTTTGAGATGTGTTATATAGAGATGTCTATGTATAATTAGATATAGATAAAACACATCACAAATACATTTAAATAATAAGATACTTATATATTAATAAGTAAATATATGCTGGTATACTTAAATAAGAAACCCCAGGAAGCATATATTGTGTGTATATTTCTGGAAAAGAAATAAAAAATAATCCATATCACACCTATATGTATTTTAGTGCACCAAATAATAAAAAGGGAAAAAGCCTTACAAACCTAGATATGTTAATTAAAAAATAATAAAAACTAACATTCTGCAGTTTTATTTCATTTCATGCTCACAACCATCCTATGAGACAATCATTATTATCTTTTTTTAAAAATATATTTTATTGATTTTTTACAGAGAAGAAGAGAGAGAGATAGAGAGTTAGAAACATCGATGAGAGAGAATCATCGATCAGCTGCCTCTTGCACACCTCCTACTGGGGATGTGCCCGCAACAAAGGTACATGCCCTTAACCGGAATTGAACCTGGGACCATTCAGTCCACAGGCCGACGCTCTATCCACTGAGCCAAACCAGTTTCGGCCAATCATTATTATCTTTATTTTACCTATCAGGAGAATGGGACTCAAAGAAAGTACGTGGTTTACCTAAGATCACAAAATTAACAGGTGTCAGAACTGAAATTAGATCTCTTTCTGTTTCCAAACCCAGCTTTCTTCATCACACTAAACCAGCGATTTTCAACCGGTGTGCTGCAAGAATTTTTAAAACATGTAATACCCGACTATTTAGTCAGGAGCCTGGACCTCTTTTCCCTTAGATTGTCAAGTAAAAAAATGACAACTGTCAACACAACAATAGCTGTCCCATGTGAATGAATACAAATTATACCTTTTTTTTTTTTTTGTCAGATCAGCAAAAAATATATTATTTGGTGTGAGGCAGAATTTTAGTAGTTTATGTGTGCCATGGGATGAAAAAGGTTGAAATTCACTGCACTAAACACTCTTACATGGGCAAATAATACTTTAAATGTGTAAATTTCGTATTTAAAATCACATTTTAAATGTGTAAACATTGAACATTTTCACATGGCTTCCGAATCTGTTGTGTTATGGACTCTTCAGAATGATCTTATGAGTTCAGATGTATAGACATTATATAGACATTATTCTTTTTCTACTTAACACATTAGGAATTGAAGTGGCAAAGGTTAATGACTTTCCCAAGGTTAACTGACATATCAGGCTGAAGTCAGGGCCAAAAGCCAAGTCCCCAATTTCCTGGGCTAGAGCTGGGTTTCATAACATCACGCTCCCTCTGGTGTCCCTGTAAAACAACAAGGTCATTACAGCCCCAGCAGTCGTCCCAGGAAAATCCTCACCAGCCTCAGGAAGTGGCCTGGGGCAGGGAGGAGGGGGTGACACAGCTGTGACTCAGAGCTGACTGGAGTCCAGGAAGGCAGGGAAACCCACCCTTCAGGTGAGGCAATAAACCACATCCTTGACTATTTGTGTGAACATTGAGGAGAGTTTCCCTAGCACCTTCCTCAAGAATTCTTCTTTGGCCTAAACTTGCCATTTGGGGTTGAAGCAAAATACTTTTCTGAGAACTTTAACTAGATACCCTTTTCTTGACTGCTTGACCTGCCAGTGCTTCTCAGGCCTGCACTCCTTCCAATGCCCCTCTGTGCCCTGGAGGAGGCAATCCTTCCAGGATGTTGACACTATTCACAGTAGCAAAAGTCAGGTAATAAGAATAATCACTTAAGAAAGATAAAGCGAATAAACGAAACAGAAGAAGCATTAGCTTGTTCTGTGACAGGCATTAGGCTAAGTTCTTCACATGGATTACTTTGAAGGCTTGTTCTGTGACAGGCATTAGGCTAAGTTCTTCACATGGATTACTTCATTTAACGCTTGTGACAAGCTGTGAGGTAGGTGCCATTCTCACCTTCATTTTGCAGATGAGAAAACTGAGGTTTAGAGAGGCTGGGTAATTTGCCTAATGTCATACGGCTTGTAAGCGGCAGAACCAAGATTTGAATGCAGGTGTTCTCAAAATATTGACTCTGCTGGGTGTGACATCATTTGGTCACCCAGCAGTTACATTCGTATTGAGAAAGTGAACAATTTGTGACCCTTATCAGGTAAAATTACTGCTAGTATTCTTAATACTAAAAGTCATAGTTGACATTGATTGAACGCTGTGCGTCAAGCAGTGGGTGAAAGCCTTACACTTGTTATTCCATTTCATCTTTGCAACAATTTTATAAGGCAGGTATTGTTACAGCAAACAGGAAAACTTCCACGCAGAGAGGTTAAGTCACTTGTTCCAGGTCACAGAGTAAAAGATCGGTTTAATTCGGGAAGTGTAATTATAGTACTATCAAGTGAAAATACAATAATAAACAAAATTTTAAAAGGGGAAGCTGTCCCAACTTTGCCCATTCAAGCATTTCTATTCAAGGGTATTGTGTTCTAAACTAGCTAAGTGAATTAGCTCTTGACAAATCAAGAGGACAAACCTAATGAGAATCACTTATGAAACATTTCAACAGGAAAAGTTCAGTGTCACATATACAGTCAAGGACAAAGGACTCTACAAAGTACTCATTGATAGCAAATGTTGCCCATACCCCCTTAGCACATCATATTTTACATTGTAATTTGTTCTTTACTTAAAAATACTAGAAAGTCATCTCATATACTCATAGGCAAAAGAAAATAACCTGAATATTTCATAATGTACTAGAGGCCTGGCACACAAATTCGTCCAGCTGGCCCACCTCGGTGGGGGCCAATCAGGGGCAGGGCCAGCCGGGTTGAGGGGCCACGGTCATTCTGGTCATTTCGGTCATTCCACCATTCGGTTGCTGGGCTTTTATTATATAGGATTACCGCTAGAGTATTAACCTTGCCTAAAGGAGCAACAAAGAAAAACAGACTTTCAATTATGTTTGAGTGTTGAGATCCTCAGAGCCTGCACTTCAATATACTTTTGAAGGAAGCAGGAGAAATATTTAAATGTCCAATCGCTTTTTATTGCTCCAGGTGGTTGGGAGACTTTCTCTTTGGGAAAAGACTGGTTTGGCACAAACTTTAATGGGTCTTTTGGTTTTGCGGAAGTGAACACCAAGCCCTCTGCTGGGGGAGAAGTGAGGGAATGAGGAGCCTTCCTGTAGGAAGCAGTCTTCGGTGTGGGCTCTGCAACCCAGCAGTGATCATGATGAGGGTGAAGATGACAACTCGAGGGCATGGACAGACAATCCCCCTTGGAGTGGGGAACCTGAGACACCAGAGTAGAGACGCACCCATCTGGAATGGTACCTGGCCTGCATGTAGGGCAAAGAGATAGATGGCCCTCTGCAAAGGTATAAGCTGCTAAATGTTACACACATCTTGAACTTATATCTCTTGATATCTAATGTAGAGTGGCATGATGTTCTTTCTTTTCTGTATTATAATTTCCCTCTTTAAATTATGAGACTTTTGAAAAGTTTTTCTCAAAACGTTGGGGAAGTAATGATGTGGCTCGTGTCCACATTTAGGGGAAATCTGTAAATAATCTATAAGGGGAGAAGAAAAGAAGGCGGTGAGGTCAGTTATCAGATGGTTAGCAGTGACCTATGGGAAATGGCCAGGAAGCCAATAATGGTCAGAACAGAGATACCAAGAAGAAAAAAAAAACAACTCATAAAATGACTGGATTCTTATGGTCATGCTTGATGGAAGCATGGACTATATGTGCATTAAACTGATTCTTTTTTTGTTTTTAATCTTCACCCAAGGATATGTTTTTATTGGGAGAGAGAGAGAGAGAGAGAGAGAGAGGAGAGAGAGAGAGAGAGAGAGAGAGAGAGAGAGAGAGAGAGAGAGATTAGTTGCCTCACATACTTGTGCACTGACCAGGGATCAAACCCACGACCTTTTAGTGTAAGGGACAATGTTTCAACTAACTAAGCCACCCAGCCAGGGCTAAACAGAAGATTTTTGAGGGCACTTTAGATAGGTTTACTTATTTTTTGCTATCTTAAAAGATTTCAAATTACTTTTATCATGAACAAGTAGTCACTAATGGCTTTACTATAGACACACAGTTGCCTTGAGGAAAACAGGGTAAAAGATACTAGTAAGAACATGTGGTTCCAAGTTAGAAAGCCCTGGGTTTGAATCCCATTCTGGCCTTTATTTACCAGTAAGTCTCTCTGAACCTCCATTTCATCATCAGCATCAGAATAATCATACCAAATCTTACGTAATTGTCGAGATGAAATTAGTGACATACATTAAGTGGCAGAGAATTTTGTTTTAAGTTAGAAATTTAACAAAAAACTAAGCAACTAGCAAAAAGGTAAATGTTTTAAAAAGTAGGATTTGCTGAGGGAGCCCTGGCAATCATTCATTCAGTTCTGTGACTGATATATCACCAAAAACAGCTGTATTTGGAAAACCGCTATTTCCTGTAAGAATGAGTGTCCAGTGAAGTCCTTCATTTTGCTAAAACATATATTCTGTATTTGATGACTATTTCTTATTAAACACTAGGAAATAAGGAACAGTCCTCTCAAAAATAAAGAACAGTCGAGTGTCCCTTTCTGCTTGGTTACCATTCACTTTTAAGGTTTAAAAAAAAAAAAAGGCTTCTCTTCAAAGACATTAAGGAAAATAAGGTGTCTGTGAATCTTACGTTGGTCAAGCATACCTGCTTAGATATCTAAGTCCAGAATCATAGGTGTGTGTTTTTTAAGTAAATTAATCTTGCACAAGCCATCACTTCATTTTGACACATCAGCTTAAAGGATAAAGAGTCATAAAAACTATCTTCTCACTAGGAATTGAATTGTGTTAAAAGGAAATATAAAGTTAGAGTAGGGGCATATCTTTTTAACAATCTTTTTTTTTTTTAATTGATGGTAAGATCTTGCCTGGCCTACACTCTTTCCAAAGAAGACAGAAAGCTGCCCACACACAAAACTAACAGTTTAAAATTCCTACCTCCTTTTTCCTCATCCAGGCTTAAAATATTACCAGTATTAATTTCAGTTCTCTGCCTGGTCATTAAATCACAAACCACACTGGCTTGTGAGAAATAAAGAAAGAAAAGAGTTATTATTCCAGTCCAACTAGACAGTCCCACAAACAGCTCTATAAAAGTCAACTAAATTGTGATTTTTCATTTCCTCATGAGTTGGAAGAAAAAGATTCTAACTATCCAACTACACAAGTTTGGAGTGGGAATTATCAATTAGAAAAGTCAACAGACTTTACTTGAAAGAGATAAAGAATAGCAAAGAAAGTATTACCTGAGTTGGTAAACATTTGTCAACTTTTCCCCTTCCAGTGAGAGTACAATACTTTTACCAAGAAAGTATTTTTAAGTAGAACTATTCATATTTTTAAATAGAGCATATAAATATGCATTTAATTTATTGCCATATTCCTTAAACACACAAAGACAAATGCAAACCCTAGAGTTTAACATTTCCTTATTACCATAATAGATATTTGGATGGTAACTAAGTAGCTATTTAGTCAGATTCAGCACACTTCCAAAAAACAGTAATTCACAGATGAGAATATGCAGTCAAGAAGATTATGCATTATTTAGAACTAGGGACCCAGTGCATGAATCCATGCACCTTGAAAGGAACTGTGGGCCACGAGGCTGTGGTGGGCACAGGAGTGGGTCTCAGCTCATCCTCTGTGCCCCCGCCCAGCCCCTCCCACCACAGCCCTCTGGTCCCCTGTATGCCAGCAGCCCCGCTCCCACCACCACCACTCCCACATGCTGACAGCACCGAGTGATCAGGACCGGCACTGGGCACCGGCAGCAGGTGAAAGCAGCAGCTCCAGTGTTGGCTGTGGGTGTGAGTGGGGCCAGCGCTGGCAGTGGCTCTGGCACCGGCATGGGGGTATGAGTGGGGCAGTCACCAGCAGCAGGTGCAAGAGGCGGCTGCCGGCCCTGATCGCCCCTCAGGAGCAGGGGGAGGTAGAGAAGCCCTGAGAGGCAATCAGGGCTGGTAGCCGCTACTCACACCCACTGCTGGCACCAAACAATTGGGGCTGGTGTCAGACGCTGGCAGCGGGTGAGAGTGGCTGCTCTGGCACTGGCAGCGGGTGTGAGCAGGGCTGGCACCAGCAGCAGGTACAAGTGCCAGACAGGACCATGATGCACGGGAGCAAAGAATTTTCAGTAACCTCCAGAGCAGGCGTCCTCAAACTACGGCCCGCGGGCCACATGCGGGTGTTTTTGCCATTTTGTTTTTTTACTTCAAAATAAGATATGTGCAGTGTGCATAGGAATTTGTTCATAGTTTTTTTTTAAACTATAGTCCGGCCCTCCAACGGTCTGAGGGACAGTGAACTGGCCCCCTGTTTAAAAAGTTTGAGGACTCCTGATCCAGAGGCTCACCCCGATGACAGTGACCGGTGCCCCACCTTGGTCTGGCATCCCTGCTCCCCTGCTCCACCATCCAGCCATGGCCGAAGCAGGCCATGTTCCGTGGTCTGTCGCCTGCTGCTGATGCCTGCCATGTTCCTCGAGGTCCCTGATGGTCAGCGCACATCATAGCGACCGGTTGTTCAGTTATTCCTCCATTTGGTCTATTTGCATATTAGGGTTTTTACATATACATAATTTTTCAAGGATTCCTTTTCCTTTCCCCAGCCCCCAGACAATTCCCAGGGTGTTGTTGAAATGCTTTACTCCTGGGTTATCTTCCTGTTCTGAGGTCTGTCCTATTACCTATTTTTAAGTCTAAAACTGTCCTTGCCACCTTATTAAATTAATTGAAAAATCTTTAATCTGACATTTAAAGCCATCCATGTACTTAGTCAATATGGCTTTTAACCTCAATTCTTGTTATGAGTATCTCATCCTGTCAGACCCAAGTGTGGTGTTTTTTTAATTGGGAGGGATTTCTTGGCTATGGAGGCATCTTGTGAGGAGCAAGTGGTCCCAGCTCCATACCAGATCCCCCACTCAGGGTCGCAGAGCTGGGAAGAGAAACCCCTGTAACTTCGGGCCATAAAAATCAGTGGGGATTGTGGCTGAGTGACATGTAGGCTGCTGGAGACCCAGGCAATTCCTCCTAAAGGACTGTTGCATGAACTTACTCAGACTGGCTCCCCCTGAGATCCAGCACTGGGGCAATGGCTTGGGGGGTCCAGGGACATACATGGAGAAACTGTATTGTCTGGCATCAGAGCAAGAACTAGGGGGCAGCTTTCTCCCAGACTGGGGTGCTTGTAGGGGTCATTGTTTCTATGAGGAGACCTCCCCTGTTGCAGAGCTGACTGGCAGCCATATCTGAGTTTCCATTAGCCTAGCTCACACTATTTGCTCTGCCCTGGTGATTCTCTGAGACCCCACCCCACCCAATTTGCAGCCCCTCCCATGCTGTTTGCAGTGGCTTTTCTATATGAATGGCTCAGGCTTCAGACTTTCCTAAAATCTTTCAAACAAGCAGCACTTGGCATCAGTGTGCCCCACACCTATCAATAAGAGGCCCAAGATAGCTTTGCCTTTCCTGGGCACTTCTAAGCACAACACAAGTAACAGCCTTCTGCAGATTGCACTGTAGCTCATGCCAGTTGGCCCCAGGCAGCAGCTGACTTTGCACCTCTCGGGAGGCCCCAGAGCCAGTGCACACAGTGACAGCTTCAGACTATACCAGATTACAACTCTATATACCCATGAGCAACACACTCAAAGGACATACTCAGTGAGCACCAAAGCCCCACTGAAGCAAGTCCTGCTCCATAGCGGTGTCTCCCGCAAAGCAGCTCTTCCATTGTAGATGCAGCTGGTCCTCACAGCCAATTGGCCTGGAGGTCAATTCCTCCCAGTGACACCAATAGCAATCAAGGCTCAACTACAACAAGACTATCCACACAGCACACACAGGAGCATACCTAAAGTGCCTGTTCTGGTGAATGGGGAGGCTGAGCCACTGGGCCCTACAGGACACCTACTATACAAGGCCACTCTACCAAATCCAGAAGACAAAGAAGCTCTACCTAATACATAGAAACAAACACAGGGAAGCAGCCAAAATGTGGAGACAAAAACATATGTCACAACTGGAAAAAAAAAACACACACAGAAGAAATCTCCAGAAAAAGAACCAAATTAAATGGAAGCAAGCAAATTACTAGATACAGAGTTCCAAACAATGGTCATAAGGTTGCTAGAGGATTTTAATGAGAGCTTCAAGGGACTTAGTGAGAATTTTAAGAACCTTAATGAGAACATCAGAAAAAGACCCAGTCAGAAATTAAGCATACACTAACTGAAATAAAGAATAATTTACAGGGATTCTACAGTAGAGTAGAGGGTGCACAGAATCAAATCAACAATTTGGAATATAAGGAAGCAAAAAGCATCCAATCAGAAGAGGGAAAAAAGAAAAAAGAATCCAAAAATTTGAAGATAGTGTAAGGAGCCTCAGGGACAACTTCAAGTGTACCAACATTGGCATTATGGGGATGCCAGAAGGAGAGAGAGAGAACAAGATATTGAAAACCTTTTTAAAGACATAATGACAGAAAACTTCCCCTACCTGGTGAAAGAAATAGACTTATAAATCCAGGAAGCCCAGAGTCACAAACAAGAGAAACCCAAAGAGGCCCACACCAAGATACCTAACTAAAATGTCAAAGGTTAAAGACAAAGAGAGAATTTTAAAAGCAGCAAGAGAAAAGCAGTTAGTAAGAAGAAGAAGAAGAAGAAGAAGAAGAAGAAAAAGAAGAAGGAGGAGGAGGAGGAAGAGGAGGAGGAAGAGGAGGAGAAGGAGGAAGAGGAGGAGGAGAAGGAGAAGGAGAAGGAGAAGGAGGAGAAGGAGAAGGAGGAGAAGGGATAAAAAATAAGAACGATAAAATGACAATAAATATGTATCTATCAATAATCGAATAAAAAATCAAAATAAACAAACAAGGAATCTAATGAAAAAAATAAACTGATGAATAAAATAGAACTAGAGGCATGGAAACATGGAACAGACTGATGAATCTCACAGGAAAGGAGAGAGGGGGAGCGGGAACAGATTAACCAAAGAATTTATATGCAAGTGGAGTGGGGCAATGGGGAGCAAAAGGAGGACATCTGTAATACTCTCAATAATAAAGATTTTAAAAAGAAGAGGAAGAAGAAGAAGGGCCTCAGAGTCAGAGAGACCTGGGTATGCGTCCTGGGGTGTTTGATTTGGGAAAGTTACTACCTCTTCATGCTTCAATGTATTCATCAGGAAATAAGGTGAACAACAGCTACTTTACAGATTTTGTCTAAGGATTCAGTGAGAAAGTATATGATAGCATCTTGTACTGTGTAACCCAGAAATAGTAGCTACTGATATTAGTCCCCCTTCTCCCCAAAGTTCCTTGTCTGTCTGTTTCTGTTGAAATCCCACCCATCTGTCACTAAACTCTATATTTTTTCTTGGTATTATTGAGTATTTTCTTGCCAGCCCGTTTTGTGGCTCTAGTCTGCTCTTCCCTGCTAGACTGAATCCTCCTTGGGTACAGAAACTATATACCTCATTTATCTTGGCTTCCCCACAGCAGTACTTTGTCTTACACACAGAACCTGCTGGCAGGTTGTTATATCTGAAAGAACTTTCCAAATCATGGGTTGTAAAACATATAAGCGTATCTGAGTCTGGCTTGTTTAGAAAACCATGCACTCATCTCAGAACCATCAATTTCCGTATAGGCAATTCTGCAAGACACCTGGCTTGCTTTCCATTTTCACCTCTGTAGGCACTCATCTGGTCTAATTACTGCAAACCCTTTGTATGCTCTACATGCAAATTACCAATTAGCTTCTAGTTTAAAAAAAAAGTAGTCCCTGGTTATTTTATGTGAACATGGGTTAATCAGAGCAACCTGACTCGTTTGCATTCACATATCACAGTGGCAATGGTGAAGGGAAATAAAAACAGGGAAGCTCTGTTGAAACCCCTGTAAAAGGAAGAGAGGCTGTCTCCTCTGAGTGGCGCAGCCTGCGCTGCATCACAGCCGGGGAGGCTGATTCATTTCCTCTCCTCCCCGCCATCACCATGTACCTCCGAAGCCCTCTCTTCTTTCTGCACCTCTCGCTGAACCCCACCACTCTTGTCACTGGTTCAGTGACTCACAGAGAGATCACCCGCCCAGCCAGGAAGAAAGTCTAAAGTAGGAGAAGAAGAAATATGCTTTTTTTTTAAATTAGAGAAAAAAATAAACAGAGCTCTCCATTGGAATGTTTGTACGATTATTAATAGAGCTGATTGAACCATATAATAATCTTTTTGAAAAATTTCTTACTGAGGTATAACATATATACTGTAAAGTGCACAAATCGTAAGTATGGAACTCCTGAATTTTACATATATATGTAGGTACGTGTGTGTTTGTAAAAGCCATGCAATTCCACCCAGATCAAAAGATAAATGACTTCCAGCACCCCAGGGTACCCATACCCCTTCCCAGTCAACAAACACCATCTGCTCCCACGGAGGTAACTACTCTGACTTCCCTCACCACAGGTTCGTTTCCTGTTCTTGGCTTCGTGTCATTGGAATCCAGCATACACTCTTTTGTGCCTGGCTTCTCCACTCAGCCTTTTGTCTGTGAGATTCATTCGATTGTGTGTGTAGCAGCAGTTTATTCCTTTTTTATTGCTATTTATTATTCCACATTATGAGCTTTATGAATAAAGCTAGTATTAGGAATGCAGTGCTGTAAACATTCTTGAACGTATTTTGGTAAATATCCTAGAACCATTCAATAGCCTTTTGCTTGATCTTCCTACTTCTACATTAGTTGTCACCGTCCCAGGAAATTCCCTCAGTCAGCCCAGACCCTGGCTGCCCAAGAGCTGTCAGTGATCGATCCCTCAAGAGTCAAGACTATAGAGAGCCTTACGACTCCAAACCAGGCTTTCAAGGGCCTCCTGATTTGGTCACATCTTACCTCTTCAGCCTTATTTCCTTTATAATTTCAAAATTTATTACCTCCTGCAGTTTCCAGCCAAAACACATAGCTCACCTTTGTCCACACACACCCAAACTTCTGTTTGTGAGCATACCAATCCCTCCCTATCCAGAAAGTACTTTCTCACCAATTATAAATTAAGAATAAATATTTGATTTTAAAAAGTTGCTGGCCTCAGATTATTTTAAAGACATTTTCTTGCTCTGGCTGGGTGGCTCAATTGGTTGGAGCATCGTCCCATAAACCAGAAGGTGGCAGGTTCAATTCCCAGTCAGGGCACATACCTAGGTTTCAAGTTCAGTCCCTGGTTGGGGCGTGTATGGGAAGCATCTGATCGTTTCTCTCTCACATTGATGTTTCTCTCTCACACTAATCTCTCTCTCTCTCTCTCTCTCTTCTCTCTCTCTCTCTCTCTCTCTTTCACTCTCTCTCTCTTCCTTTCTCTATCTCTAAAAAAATCAATAAACATATCCTCAGGTGAGGATTTAAAAAAAGACATTTCCTGATATGATATTATAAAGAGGTTATAAAAAGTAACAAATAAATGGAATTTTCCATTCAGCTTGGAGGAATTTTGCACACAGGTTAAGGTTAGGGGCTTTGAGGAATACTGGTTCTGTCACTAGATATTTAACTTTCCTAAGACTCAGTTTTCCCACCTAAAAAATGGAAGCAAAACCTTCCTAACAGGATTGTTTTAAAGAATGAATGAAATATTACATAAAAATTACTTTAATATAGTAACAGGCACAAAGGAAGCACAATAAATAGTACTTATTATTACTAATAAAGAAGCTGTATGTCATAGAGACTAAGAGAAACACATGGGCACCCAATTGCCTGGGTTCAAATCCCAGCTCTGCCACTTACTGGCTGTAAGATGTGGGCACATTGCTAAACAAACTGTGCCACCGTTGCCTCATCTGTAAAATGATGTTTAAAATAATACCTTCTTCCAAGGGCTATTGGAAGGTTCAAAGAATTAATATATATAAAGCACTGTATCTGGAACACAGTAACTGGTATAAATCTCAGCTACTGGTAGTACTGCTATTATTTTTTTCAACAACTACTAATATTAATCTCATTAACAGAACATTAGCATTCTGATGGATTTGAAGTCTTGATAGATGAGGAAAAGACTAAGGGAGATTAACCTAGAGATATTTTTATAGGGGTCATTCCAAATGAGAGAGAAAATTCAGTAGAACAGTGGATGGACCCAAAAGTACCAATGGTTTGAACAAAGTATGGCCAAGAAAACATGTTAACAGTATCGTGGGACCTACATGACAGAGCTGCCAGTGTCCAAGGTGAATTCATGATTTGAAATAGGCATTTTGAGGGTGTTTGTTTCTCACTGACCAGCAGAGCTGCCCATTGTGCCTAATAATTCACGCTGATGCCACCTGCGTGGCTTGAGATTCATTAGCAACTTGATCTCTAGAGCTTGGTCATCTCAGGAAAATAGGGCTTCCTAACACTAGCCTCCAAGGCATCCCGGAGTAATCCACATTTCCTGAAGACAAATAATAAGTTAATAGGAGATAGAGGCTAGAGTTTAGTGTCTTTGGTGAGTATAATGATTCTTTAGTTTATTATTTCACTCCCATTTCACAAATTAGTAAGCAGAGGCAAGAACAAGTGAAATAACTTGCCTATGAACAAATATCTCAGAAACAACAAAAACAGTGTATAAATCCACAAACTTGAATCCAGGGCCTATACAAGTCCCACACGAAGAACAAACTTTTTAATTTTTTAGTTGGCAGGGATTTCTTACTAGTAACTTTCAACAGATTAAACTCAAGAGAAAAATAGGTTCAAATAACAAATTCCTCAGTTTTATACTCAGTGAACTAAAAAGAGCTATCCTTTCTGTGGGTCTCTCTGGGGTACAGCCAACAAGAAATGGAGAGGGGAAGAAGGGGTACAGGAGCAATTTTTTCCCTGCCTTCCATGGAAAGCTAAATTTCTTTTTTTAAAAAATATATTTTATTGATTTTTTACAGAGAGGAAAGGAGAGGGATAGAGAGTTAGAAACATCGATGAGAGAGAAACATCGATTCAGCTGCCTCTTGCACACTCCCCACTGAGGATGTTCCCGAAACCAAGGTACATGCCCTTGACCAGAATCGAACCTGGGACCCTTCAGTCTGCAGACCGACACTCTATCCACTGAGCCAAATCAGCCAGGGCAGAAAGCTAAATTTCTGATGAGAATAAATAGAATGGACATCTCAGTGTTAAGAAACAAAGGAAATGGTGGTCACTGAAGTCTCTAGGTGATTTACAGGTACTTTTAGGGTCCTACTGTCATATATGTGCCCCAAGAATCCTTCTAGATCCCATTTCTCCTTCTGTGTCTCCTACTTTACCAAATTTTTTGATTTTACAGAATCCTTTTTTGGGGGGATGGGGAGTAGAATCACATTAATATTTCCTTTTCAAAATATCTCCAATAATCCTATATAATAAAGAGCTAATATGTAAATGGTTGTCACGCCCTCATGCCATCACACCATAACGGCTCAGACACTCAACACAGGGGAGAGAGGAATGGGGACCAGCCAGGCTAAGACCCAGGAGAGGAACAAGCCACCAGCCCCATGGTCCTGGGCACCAGCACCTGTGGCTGTGGCCCAGGAGAGGGACAAGTTGCCTGCCCCACGGTCCTGGGAACCTACAGCTGCGGCCCGGGCAAAGCCGCCCGCCCACGGTCCCCTGCGGCTGCGGCCAGCCTGGGCAAAGCCGGCCCAGGTCCTGGATGCCTGTGGTTGGCCAGAGGGAGGGAATCCTGGGTCCCAGGTGTGGGGCAAGGCAGAAGAGGTTAGGGGAGATCGGGCCGGTACGGGAGCAGTTAGGGGCTATCAGGCATGCAGGCAGAGGGGTTAGGGGCAATCAGGCAGGCAGGCAAGCAAGCAGTTAGGAGCCAGTGGTCCCGGATTGTGAGAGGCAGTTGTATATCTCCTGAGGGGTCCCGGATTGGAGAGGGTGCAGGCTGGGCTGAGAGACACCCCACCCCCTCCATGCATGAATTTCATGCACTGGGCCTCTAGTGTCGATATAAAATAGATAACACTATAAATAATTATACATATGGAAACATTTCTTCTTTTGATATTTTCAAGCATACTAAAATTTACTTTTCTTTGGTTAAACTTTGGATTATTCTCTATACATATTCTGATTTAGAGTAATACGTGAAAAGTATTCTTGACTATCTAACTAGTGTGAATTCTATGGAATCATTTTTAACACAAAAATTTTGAGTTGTTTGAGTTGGTAAAGAGAGATTTGAAGTGTCCCATTTTTTAAAAAGATGTCACCTGCATTGTACTTTAGAGTTGTAAACTGCCTTAATAAACCCTGCTATAACTTACAAATGTTACAATAAAATTTCCTTTTAACATGTCTAAGGAACTGTATTTATTCGTAAATACAGTGGGAAGAGTATTTTGTGTGGAGGTGAGTGAAACAAGTTGAGGACATGCTTATTTCAATCAGTTGCTTGTGGGTGGAGATGGCCTCATTACCACCTCTCCTTTATTTGGTAGGAAGTACTTCATGGAGGGAGGGGGAGTGTAAGGAAGGGAAGGAAGAGTTAGAAGAAAACTATTCAAGGAATAAAGTGTCACTGAGAATAAAGAAGAGAGAGGATGATTATTATTTTGTAGAAAAAGAACTCTCAGATTGCTTCAGAAAACAAAGGGGTTGGACAACTTTGATGTGGAAACAACACTTCTCTGTAGGATCTCATTCTTCCTGCATTGACTACTCCTAATCCAGGGCTTTGTCCCTTTTATGATATTGGCATTTTTTGAGTCAATTAATCAATTTCCATTGACTATTATTCCAAAGTCCACTCCTGGATGAAACTACCCTCACTGTGTTTAATATTAAAGAATGATCATTTCCGCCAACATTAAAATCTCTCTCCTGAATTAACATTTTCTGTAGACATATAGGCAACACCTGTTGCATGATTTTCTATTGTCAGCTTTCATTTACATGCAATGAAGCACTCTCTTCCCAAAAATGTTAAGTTCATGAAGTCAAAGAGCAACCATTGTGTTTCTCTGTTGAATCCCCATTATACCTGTTCCATTCACATTGCACATAGTAAATATTGGTAGAATAGATTTATAAATCCAAATGGTATATATATATACACACACACATATATATATATGTATGTATGTATATATATATATACACACACATATATATATATATGCCTTTCAATGAAAACCCTAATATTTTGCATTCTATTTTTACGAATGTTGTTGTACTTAGTATTTCAACCTATTGTTCTGAAAAACAGATTACACTGAAATGCATGAGTTTACCTAGGGAGGGAGTTCAATAAATAAACCTGAAATTATCCTTCTTGATCATGGTTAACATACCAAAACTTGTGGGTGTGTAATTAAGACATATGTAGTACCATATGACCCAACAATCCCACTCCTGGGTATATACCCAAAAAACTCGAAATCATTTATATGTAAAGATATATGCACCCCTATGTTCACTGCAGCATTATTCACAGTGGCCAAGAGTTGGAAACAGCCAAAGTGCCCTACGATAGAGGACTGGATAAAGAAGATCTGGTATATATAGACGATGTAGTACTACACAGCCATAAGAAAGGATGAAATAGCGTCATTTACAACAACATGGATAGACCTTGAGAACATTATGCGAAGTGAAATAAGTCAAACAGAGAAAGCTAATAACTATATGATTTAACTCATATGTGGAATACAAAACTGAAACTTATGAACACAAACAGCAGTGTGGTGCTTGCCAGAGGAGGGGGGTGGGGGAAGAAAGGGGTCCTAATATAAGGTGACAGGAGGAGATTTGACTTTGGGTGGTGGGCACATGGTCCTATATACAGATTTTGTAAATCAGTAATCCACACAGGAAACCTTTATGTTCATGGTGAGTAATGTCACCCCAACAAAATTAAAAAATTAAATGTTAAAAAAGTAATTCTAACTAAAGTAATTCCATTTTTTTTAAAAAAAAAAAGACACATGTAGTATCAAAAATTCAAGTTCCTTTTGCAAAGATACTTTTTTTCCACTGAGGAAAGAAAATGTGTAGTCTAATTTCAAAACAGAGAAGTGGAAATTTGCTAGAATGGGGCATTCATTATTGCAAAATGTTCACTACCTCTTCAAACTGTTCTGCTGTTGAGAGATGACCAGAAAGCATACACTCTGAGCTATAAATATCCTCAGAGAACCATGGAGCATCTGCTTTTAATTTGTGCTTGGGTGGCTTATACATCAGACAGGAAAACATCCCTGCTTTTAAGAGGTTTGAACAAATGCCATAGAGTAAGTCCCCATTTTTGAATGTTTGTTGTCATTTTGGTTAGTGAACTCCATCTACCAAAACAAAAAGTAACAGGATGCTTCAGAGGGCTCCTCCTTTGGCCTTGGACTTTAATGTTTAAAGAAAGACAAGGGGTGGGAGGCAAACATTTTTGCCTGCTCTGCCACACAGATATGTTTTTAACTGATGATTCAGAAAATATTTGCAACACTTATGTATGCAAACCATGTGGTCTTTATATATCTATTGAATTTTGGAATGAATTCAGCCTTAGTTTTGTTTCCTACTTACCCATTCATGGTTACTATTGTATTTTAGGTTTTTGCCTGTTTTATATTTAACTTCACACAGCACCCATTAAGCTGATTAATGTTCCATTTGATCATTTGTATGAGTAAATGTCTTAACAGCTTAAGAAAAGGAGATAACTATGGTTGGATCTAAAAGTTAGGCAGAAGCTGCCACTTAATGTTTAAAAAAAAGGGGGGGTCAAAAAAGGCAGGTAAACCATGCATATTTTCAAAGCCTCTCTCAGTCCTTAGTTCTTCAATTCTTCCCCATTTATGTCTTCCACATTTACACTGTGTAAGTCATAAATGTTGCAAGAACCCAAATCTTCAACAGGAGGTCATAAATATTAATGTGAAGTGGGCAAATAGAGTCTTGGGAGAGTTTGGGCTTAATCTGAACCTTAAAGAATAGAGAGATTTGGGTACGTAAAAGGAGGTGAAAGACATTAGCTTCAGATGTGAAAGACAAAAATGAGCTTGTATCAGAGAACCATCCCTTCGACATGAGGACATGAGGACCTGCTTGTTCAGGTTCTTATCTCTGAAAGCTCTTTTGTTATCTACCTGAAGTTCTTGACTCTTGCTGGAGGACCCCCATATATAATTTTTTTTCACTAGAGCAAAAAACAGCTCTGAATGGCTGGTATGAGGTAATACAATGGCATAGCATTTAGGTTTCTTAGATAGTTTTTAGACAATGCACGTTTTGGAAATGTAGTTGTGGCTGAGCTCTTTGTCTAGTCTTTCAGTGCACTGTGTTAAAAAGAAAAAAAAGGTGGTACATCTGCATCTCTGCATGATCAGTGATGACTTTCAACCTTTATTTCAGATATGAATGTCAATAGGACAGAATGAAGGAGACATGGATATGAGGTCATGAAAAAGATACTTTCCTAAACACCACGTAATGTAAAATTTCAAATGGTTTTGCCGTATTCAAAGCCAATTCCTTTGAAAGGCTTTGTGAGTATTCCAATGATGTTTCCATCCTTCAAGTCATTTTTAGAACCCTTCTCTTTGAATATTTCTAGGAGTCTACAGCGCAATCTAGATGATCGTCCTCAGTAGCAAATCTTCCATCCTTGCCTTCTTCTCTCTGCATCTATATCTGCCCTTTCTTGTATGCTGACCCCTCCATGCCTAAACCAGTGCATCTTCTCTTATTTTGTTCCTCTTTCTGCTCTATCCATGTCTTATCTATTAGCCCCATGCCTGTCCCAGCATTTAGCAAATGCAGAATAGGGGTGGAGGATACATTGCTTGAAACTGAAGAGATATATTAAATTATGATGTAAGAAGAGGATGCAGTAAAATAGAGATCAGAGACATTGGAGCACTAAAAATGTGTAATCTGAACATGGACCACAACCAAACAATACTTTGCCTATGAAGGGGTAGCTAGGAAAATGATTAGAACATATCAAATGACACAGGGAAAGCACTACATACACGAGAACCTGTTGTGGGAGGTATTAAAATTATAAACTAGATATTATAAAAAGTATTGATAAGGAATATTCAGATTCTCCTCCCTGCTCCCAATACCAAATGAATCCTAATTTATTAGGCCAGTTTCTATCCATTTCCTCTGAACTCAATCTATCTCTGCCAAACTCTTTTCCAGTCTTTTGGAATACAAAATTGGAGAACACTGCAATGCTGACAGAAGACTGCAGAATCCAAGAGTCAAGAGGAAGGGAAAGACTTAGCAAGAGAGGGGTCAGTGGGTTTGGCAAATAGAATCTGCAGTGTCCAAAAGTACGAGATGTGAAAGATTGACTATCCAAGAACTATTCCCAAAGGGAGGTAGATTGTATGTATTTTAATGCTTTTCAAGATATAAATTGAATACCTTTTTAAACATGGTTGGGTGAGAATCATGCTCCTTAGACTGGACCACATGTAATGGCTTTAATAAGGTTACATAAAAAGATACAGCTCATACATTGCGGTAGGCCTATAGGCTATGAGGTACCCACATATGCTTTCTCACAGGGCAAGCATGCAAGTGATGTTGTTGCGAGCCGGCATGGAAATGGGCCCTCTGTTCATTACCCAGTCTATGAGCGGAGATTCATAGGCACAATCAACACCCCCAGCTGCTGTGGGTGCTTTGAAGTCTATGGAAGCCCCAGGGCAGAACCTAGGACTAGAGATTACAGTGTCAACGGCACCAAGTCACCTGTTTCTCTTCGTTGGTGAGCTCACTCAACACTCAGTTGGGGAAAACTGTATGCACACATATGCCTGCTTTTCTGAGATTCTCAACATGCTCCTCTCAAGCCACCTCTTCTGCTCATATGAGAAATGAAGGGAATTTGTTGTACCCAGTCCGCCTGGAGGGCGCCATTCACTGGGGCATACTGTCTGATTATGTTCCTGGGCTGCCACATCATTGATCATGAACAAGAGGTGGAACTATAAAGTAATAAGGTTATTTTATCACTCAGACATTGAAATGTAAGTGAAAGTTAATGTTTTACTTTCAGAAGGTCACTATGGGTAATCTATATTTAATCCAAAAATGCTGACCTTGTTCCAACCATTTCTGAAATAACTTTTGGAAGTAACATTCAGAGCTATTTTATGAGCACACAAGAAAGTGTCATTTTATAGTTACACCTCATTAATTATATTTGGTTGCACTGACTTTCAGTCCTTTTCAATATCAAATTCATCCTCAGGGCATGAAAATTGCCCTCAAAGAGTATATTCAAAGCATGAGAAACAGTTCTGAGTGCAATTGAAAAGGGGGAGTTCAATCCTGTTTTAACCACTATTAACCTAATTTAAATAAATGAATCATCTCTCTTGAAGACTAACTCTAAAGAGGGAAATACCAAAAATACATTTTTATTGATATATAATTCATACACCATAAAATCTCCTGAAAGCATAAAATTAAGTAGTTTTTAGTATATTCATAAGATCATATAACCATCACCACTAATGTTAGGACATTTTCATCACCTCAAAAAGAACCCCCTCCCCCCCCACCAAACCCATTAGCAATCATTCCCCACTTCCCATTCCTCAGCCCCCATAACCATCAATCTGCTTTCTGTCTCTATGGATTTGCTCTCGCTGGACATTTCATACACATGTAATCAAAAAATAAATGTTTCTTTGTCATCTTAAAGTCAGTCTCCGGTGGAAATTGATGCCTGTTTTATTCCTTTAATGTCAAGAAGAAACAACCTCCTGAATAAGTTTTTGTATAAAAATGCAAGCAGCATAGCAGTTCATAATCAGACAGAAACTTTTATCCCTAGATGTCTATATCATTTAAGAATATTTATGAAGCAATCCATGCTAAATAGTTATTGAGAGTTTTAATTCCAAAGAGAAAACTGTGCTGAGCTTTATTCAGTGACAAAGCATATCCGGGGCAGAATACAAACAAGTTTTCTGATTCCTAGATTGAGATCTATTGTTGTAATATATTCCTTAAATAAGACAAAGAGCCAATGGCTCCACCAAGGATTTCTTTACAATTATTCTTATTTATAATCATTTTTCATCAGATCTCCCTTGCGGTGACATTTACAAGATAGTTGGCCAGGAGAGAGAATAGGGATGAGAGCACAATGTTCAAAAATCAAAATAAAAGATAAAAGCCATCAAAAAAGAACACAAAAAAAGAAAGATAAATGCCAGGAATAACTAATATTTTAATGGAGGGGTCACATCACAGACTCACAATTCCATCCTGAGAAAATAAAAATATCTTAATTTCCAAAAAGTAAGAGAATTTTTAAATACAAGTCATTATTATTTTCAAAAGGAATCAGAACTAAAATGCTGCTCATATATTGTGATATATCAACAAGAAAATTGACATTTGAATCTTCTCTCCTCTCTCTCCCCTCCTCCTCCTTGCCTTCACTTCTTTCTCCCACAGTCATTGGATGCCTAGTACATTTATCCACACTGTGATATGGTCAGAAATAAGTCACCAGAAACAAGTCAGACATGGTCTTTGATCTCTTGGCACCTTCAATATTACAGAGAAGACATATTAAACAACTAGTTCCAAGTTTGAAGCAATAATAAAACAGAGGTACAGAAAAATCTATTTTTCACACAAATGATCATAAGTAATCTTGGTTTAAATGATTATTAAGATTGTCAGTCTCTGCACCTTACATAATAAATAGCCCATCTCTTCTTCTGAGAAGACATCTAATGGTTGCCAATCACATTTAAAAAGGTTCTCGTAGCTGTAGTCCAGTAATGATAGGCAGGACTAGCTTGACTGCTAGCTTTGTTCAGCAGCATTTTCACTATTTCTGAATCTTTAGTCATTTAAGAGCCCAACTGACTCTTTTTCTATCAAAACCAGAGACATTTACATTTTTCTAAATTTCTTTACACTTGAAACTGTTAACATACACTTCTATTCTAAAACTAGAGACCCAGTACATGAAATTCATGCACGAGGGGGGGTGGGGATTAATGGAGGATGCATGGGGACCAGCAGTCGGGGGATGCACGGGGATCGGCAGTTGGACATCCCTCTCACAATCCAGGACCACTGGCTCCTAACCACTCCCCTGCCTGCCTGCCTGCCTGCCTGCCTGCCTGCCTGATAGCCCCTACCCGCCTCTGCCTGCAGACCTGATCGCCGCCTAACTGCCCTCCCCTGCTGGCCTGATCATCCCCAACTGCTCTCCCCTGCCAGCATGATCACCCCTGACTGCCCTCCCCTGCTGACCTGATTGCCCCCAACTGCCCTCCCATGCTGGTCTGATCGCCCCCTAACTGCTTGCTTCCCTGTGCTGGCCTGATCTTGCCCCTAACTGCTTACTCCCCTGCCGGCCTGATCACCCCTAACTGTCTCTGCTTTGGCCCCCACCACCATGGCTTTGTCTGGAAGGAAGTCAGATATATGGAAGATGTCCGGTCAACCCGGTCTAATTAGCATATTACCCTTTTATTAGTATAGATATTTCCAGCTAAAAAAGTTTTGGTAGAATGAGGTGCCAGTATACAGTATATAAGGCCCTCTATTGGTCATCTAGGGCTGCCATAACAAAGCACCACCAACTGGTGACTTAGAATAACAGATATGTAGTACCTTACAGTTCTGGAGGCAAGAAGTCTGAAATGAAGGTATAGGCATGGCCAGTTTTCCTCTGGCACCTTTAGGTGAGGATCCTTCCTTGCTTTTTCCTAGACTCTGGTGGTTGCTGCCAATCTTTAGTGACTTAGAGGTGCATCATTCCCACCCTGCATCTTCACATGGCCATCTTCCCTCTGTTCATGTTTGTCTCTGTGTCCAAATTTCCCCTTTTTAGAAAGACACCAGTCATATTGGATTAAGGCCCACCCTAATGATCTCCTTTCAACTTGATGATCTTTGGAATGGCCTGTCTCCAAATAAGGTCACATTGTAAGGTACTGGAAGTTAGGGCTTCAACATAACAATTCAGCCCATACCAGCTCCCAAGCAAAATGATACATTCTTTATTAATGATTGTAATAAATAACTGACTTATTGAACTACTTCACTCTGTACTGTGAAAATCACTTTTTAAAATCAATCTACAAATTAAGGGAGGCTATGTATTATCTTTTCTGCAAGTAGAGTTTTTCTCCATTAGCATTAAGAAGAGTCCTAAAGAGATTAATAAGAATTTTTGGGTCAAATTTTTAAAAAATGTTCATGGAATTTTCCATCACTTGGAAAAGATCCCAACAATAGTGGAAAATTCATAAAGGAACATTGGTATGCCACAGAATTCAATTTGTATTCTTATCATGACCTTATGCCTTTATATCCAAGTGACTTCAGCACCTTGCTATGATGAGAAAGGCACAGTGAGGCACAGGGGAATGTGAAGTAAACTTTACCATGAGGAAGAAGAATAGCAAATATTTATCTAGTTCAGTCCTGTGTGACTGGTGTACTAGGCAGTGTGAGGAAGCTAAGTAAAACATGACACGGGCCTGCCTTTAAGTTTGTCTCCCTAAAAGAAGAAATAAGATGAATATTAAAATACCTATAACATGAGATATTTTTTTTTAAAAAAACACAGGAGACAAAAATTGATTCCAGTGGAGAAAAACGGAGTAGAACTTTTAAATAGAAATGTCACAAATGGGATGGTGGCGATTAAAATACCTGTTTTAAGTATTACTTGCTGTTTTTAAGTTATTGAAATAGTAGTAACTGTGATGTAATACTGTAACTTAGGTTTTTAACTGGAATCGTATATACCCAAATGATGATAGATGGCATTAAATTTTGAATTGAACAAAGATGCACTCCTTTTGAAAATATTTCCATTTCCTCCTAATCCTCAAGAGAACAAAGAAAATGACAATGGACAAAGCAAGGATCCTATTGCTAGGTGAGTTTCACTCTAGTCCAAGAACCAGAGTGTAACTATGGCAGTATTTCAATTTATTTAAGTTATTACAAATCAGCTTTTTCATCTATAAATAATGAACTAAAGGAGATAAAGACAAACCAGATACTTTCTTTGAAATATAACTAGAGTTTGCTATCATTTGAACACCTTCAAACACACATTTGTATACTTCCAGATCAACAAAAGTTGGTCACAATCTATCTTCAAAGTTATCAAACAAGAAATGGAGTTAATGGATAACTTCTGTTTGAATCAACATATACCTAGAGCCTTGCCATTTCCCCACTAGTGCAAGGTCAGAAAGAGCTTTACACAAGTAACTCAACATTAATATTAACAAACTCTATTGTTAAAGGATTTTAAAAAAAAAACACTTTTAAATCATATATTTACTTTCTTCATTTTTACTTGGTATTAGCTTTTTAAACAATCATTTATTTTAATAATTTCTATCTACTGATATAAAGTGGAAGTGGTGGTGCCTAGGCTGAAAGGTAGGCAAGAGCCTGATTGGAAAAGTCACAAGGAGACGCTACAGAAGAATTCCGAGCAGAAGTGCAGCACCGTCAGAGCTTAAGGAACGGTGGCGTGATGACAATCCAGAGAACAGCAAGGTAAGAAATGCAGAGACCAAATGGAGTGGCTCCACTGAGACTTTTATCTGAACCACACCCAGGAATGCACTGGAGAGTGATGCTCAAGAAATGGACTGGGCACGCCGAGAAAACAAGCGCATGCACGAGGGGCAAGTCTGCATTACCAGTGAGCTTGTCTTTGGTCCGTTTCCACCTTGCTCCCTGTCCCCATGCCCCAAATGAGAACATTCCTTTTTCAAAAGTTTTGTTGTTGAACATTTTGATTGAGCAAAGTCTTCCCTTTGCCTTACTAGGTGGTCCACCACGTTCTGTATAACCCACCTTCTAAGAATCCCCAGAAACTGGCCCTGCTTTCCATCCCCATTTGAAATCAAGGCTCTTACTACCTTTGTTTGCCTGGACGATCATTTAAAATGGATTTCATTGCTTCTTTGCATCTCTTCCTCCTCTCAATAATCCATTTCCCATCCTGCTATCGAAACGGTTTTCTTAACATGCAAATATGATCTCATCATGGCCCTGCTTTAAATCATTGAATGCATCTTCACTGTCTTCAAGATGGAGGAAAAAGTTCTTGCTGTGAGTTACAAGGTCATTTAGGATCCAGCCCTTCCCTCCACCTGGAGTTTTCTCTCCTCCTGTGTTCCCATGCATGCTTCGCTGCCAAACTGCCAAACTGCCATCTTGTAGCATCCCGAACAGGCCTTGCTCTCTAACAGCCTTTGACATGCTATTCCCTTGCCTAGAATGCCTTTCTCTGCATTCCCCTCTATATCAGCTTCTTATTGCTGCTGTAATGAAACATCGTCATAAACTTAGCAATTTAAGGCAACACTAATTTATTCTCTTATGATCTGGAGACCAGAAATAAGACATCAGTCTCACTGCACTAAAGTCAAGGTGTCAGAGGATTGATTCCTTCTAGGGGCCCTGGGGAAGTATCCATTTCCTTTTCTTTCCTGGAGACCACATGCATTCCTTGGCTGGTGGCCCCTTCCTTGCACATTACTTGGACCCCTTGCTTCCATTGTCACATCTCCTCTCTGTTATCAAATTTCCCTCTGCCTTTTTAAAATAAAGACATTTAGGATGACATCCAGGATATTCTTTCCATCTCAAGATCCTACATTTAATCCCATCTGCAAAATCCCTTTGACCATGGAAGGTAACATTCACAGATTCCAATGATTAGGACTTAGATACCTTTGCGGCCATTATTCAGTCTATCACACCTACCTTTTTTGACCTCAGCCTTTCCAGACACCACTTAAACATTTTCTCTCTTCTGGGAATTTCCCTTTCTTACTATTGCCCCCCATAAGTACCTCCAATTACCCCCCTACTGGGTATCTCACTAAGGTGATCAACTGTATGGGATTGTCTGGGATACAAGACTTTCAATGCTAAAACCAGAAAACTGCTAGGCAAATCAGGATGACTCAGTTATCCTAAGTCCTCACCTTTCTTCCTATATCACACTTATCACATGGGATTATAATTTATAATTTTCAGTTCTCTTGTGTTTCTCCTTTGCTGGGCTATGGGCAGGAATATGCTTCTTTGGGACTTATGACGTTCGTGCCTCAGTTTTTGGCATGGTAGAGGCTCCCCATAAGTGAATGGATGTGGATGGAGTTTGTGAAGCAGCCCTACAAAGCAGACAATCTAGGCAAAATGGAAAAGTTCCATCCTGGAGTAGAATAAAAACAAAACACTAAACACCAGTATGTTCTCCTGGATATTTTTCTTTTCTTTCTCATCTGCACTTGCAAATCTGAGTTGAACTAGACATAGTTCTTTGCAAGAATCCAAATGTTCACAGTGTTTTACAGAACACACTGTCTTGGAACAAACAGTCTCTACTATTTATAGGTGATTGCTTCACCACTTTCTTGTCTTGCCTGTTTCTTGAATGCCCCTTGCCATAAACAAAGCCAATTGAAATAGATTTTTGGCCAGGTTCTGGGAGTTCTTATAACATTTCTTTATTCTCTAAAATTCTGATAAAACTGACTCATTCTGGGAATTTAAATCATGAATGCCACAGCACCTGGAGCACCAGCCCAGTGACTCACCTTTTTATCACTTCTAGTTACCCTCTGGTCAACTTTGTTTCCGTCTGTATGTGTCCTTGGGCAAAGGTGCCCCAAGCTAGCCAGCACAGCCAGCGTTAATGGAAATGTAACTGAGGTAAACATTAAAAAGTAAGATTCAGACAAAGACATCACCTAGGCAGAGCCATTGTTTCTACAGTCCTGCTTGAGAGAAAGTCATTTCTGTTGCTCAACAGTGAATACTTCTGCGTCCTGATACCAAGTGTGTCTAATTGCTCCTGAACAACAATATGAAGGGAAACCCTGGACAGGGTAAAAGAATGGGGACAAGAATTAATTAAATAACACATCTTCTGTTGACCATATTTTTATGGGAGAGAAAGTAGAAAATTAAAACCTGTTAATGTCACATAAGCAAAAACAGAAGCTATGTAAAAAGATGAGACATTCCTGATGAATGGGAAAATAAAACTTGGAACTTTTAAACACTATCAATTAACATGTTATCAATATACTAGAGGCCCGGTGCACGGATTCGTGCACTGGTGGGGTCCCTCAGCGTGGCCTGCGGGGATCAGGCTGAAACCAGCAGTCCAACGCTACCTGCCACTCCTGCTCATCCCGGCCCCACTGTGCCTGCCGCTGTGGTCTCTGGGCTGCAGCGGCCAGCCATGAGTCTTGTGTCTGGCGCTGGTCGGTCAGGTGAGCGCACTCCTGCTGTGGGAGCGCACTGACCACCGGGGGCCAGCTCCTGCATTGAGCATCTGCCCCCTGATGGTCAGTGCATGTCACAGCTACTGGCCGGTTGTCCAGTCATCTAGTCATCTGTATAGAGAGAGGGAGAGAGAGAGAGAGAGAGAGAGAGAGAGAGAGAGAGAGAGACTTAGGCTTTTATATATATAGATAACTAGATCGATAATGATAAGCTTTGCCTTTTACATGGAATAAAATCAGATCACCAAAAGTGAAGAATTCTGCACAGACACAATTAGAGGGAAATATTTGGAAGACCCCAAAGATATAATGCTGTAGCTAAAAAGACATATATTTTTAGTTTAGAAAAAATACCTTAAACTCTACTTAAGGTTTATAAATCTTTTCTCTAATGTATGATAGGTGGGAAAACTTTTAATGATTCTCCTCAAGAATATTACATCTGCCCGGTCAGTGTGGCTCAGTTGTTGAGTGTCAATCTGTGAACCAGGAGGTCAAGGTTCAATTCCCAGTCAGGGCACATTCTCAGGTTTCGGGCTTGATCTCCAGTAGGGGGTGTGCAGGAGGCAGCTGATCAATGATTCTCTCTCATCATTGATATTTCTATTTCTCTCTCTCTCTCTCCCCTCTCCTTTTCTCTCAGAAGTCAATAAAAATATACTTTTAAAAAAGAATATTATATCTAAGTGAGTTAATTTGAATTCTTCCTGAATAGGTATAATCCACAAAGGGTTATGACAGATGAGTGACTGCTCTACCCAAATGCAGCCACCAAATCCCTGATTTGAATCCTGGTTACAGAGCTCTTTATATTTACCCATTATTTGCTTATAAGTAAATTACCATAGTTATCATTTCACCTGCACACCCACTAAATAGTTATCTGTCAAAAGACTACTGATGGTTTTTGCTACATTGTGAGTGGCAAGGCTGAGTGTTAAAACCAGCTATATAGGGAAAACCAGTGCTGTCCATTCATGAGGACATTACGCTTCTGAAAAGGAAAAGGAAATGTCCCCTCTCCCTTTCCATAGGCTCTGGCTTTCTGGTTACCCTACTCCACCAGATTGAAATAAACAATAGAGAATAGTGAACGGCTTTAGATAATCTCTTTTATTTAAGCTTGAAAGAAATTGAAAGGCTCAACCAAGGTCATGTTAAATGTTAACTTCTACCAGGAATTGAGGCTGAAAGGTTCACCAGCAGAACGGGGTAGTTTTGTTTTATAAATCCACAGTCAACTGGCCTCTATCATGTTTACAGAATGCCAGGTGGCATTAATAATTCAAAATGGCTACACATCTACAACTAATTTCCTTGTCTTCATAATATTTTGTGTTTTCTTTTTATTTTTTTTATTTCTAACTCTTTAACTAAGTGAGCATTTCACTTTTCTGAGTCTCTAATATCTTAGAGTTCTAGAATTTTCGAGTTGAAAAGGATCATCTAGCCCGTGGCTCCTAGAATTTTTTAAATTATGCTAACTAGCAAAAGTTTCCCAAATTTGGTAACTGAATTAAACTTGTGAACTTTGTACTTTATCTGGTGCAGAAAAAAACAACACAGGACAAACAACTACCAACTGTCATCATCATCATTTTATAAAACAAAGGATATGTTCCCAATAAAAGGAAATAGAAGGATATCATCTACAGTGGGAATGAGAGAGAAATATATTTACATAAGTCTTGTTATCTGAAAAGCTTACCAACTTGTTTTCTCTTTTAATCACAGATGGGTAGAACTTTATCCAAATGGAATCTGATATAATTCCAGTGCCCAACCTTCAACTGAAGAAATGAAAACTTGGGATCACTTGACCAAGATCACTGTATAAGTTAAGGTTCTCCAGAGAAAGAGAATCAATTAGCTATACATACATATCTGAAGAGAAATATTTATTTTACGGAATTGCTTATATGATTGTAAGGAATGGCAAGTCCAAAATATATAGAGTCAGCCAGCAATCTTGAGTAAAAAGGTTCAAAATTCAAGCAGAATTTCTATGTTGCAACCTTAAGACAATTCTTCTTTCTTCAGGAAACCTCAGTCTTTGAACTTAAAGCTTTCAAAGGATTGAATGAGGCTCACCCATATTACAGAGGGTAATATGCTTTATTGAAAGTCAACTGATTGTAAATTTTAATCACATCTAAAAAATACCAGAAACATCTAGACTGGTGTTTGACCAAATAACTGGACAATATAATCTAGCAAGATTGACACAAAAGTAGTAATCATCACAGACACAGAGTTGATTAGATTTGGATGGTGAGGTCTTCTGATTTCCTATGCAGTAGTCCCCCCATATCTGTGGTTTTACTTTCTCCTATTTCAGTTACCCCCAGTGAACCACCATCGAAAAACATTTAAAGGAAAATTCCAGAAATAAACAATTTATAAATTGTGCACCATTCTAAGTTGTGTGATGAAATCTTGCACTGTCCCACTCTGTCCAGCTCAGTGCATGAACTGTACACTTGTCCACTGAACCCACACTGTATATGCTACTCACATGTTAGTCTGTAGCTGTATCATCAGAAGGTCAATAGTAGCCTAACACTACATAATGCCTACATCATTCACCCCTCTTTATCTCATCACGTAGGCATTGTATCATCTCACATCACCATAAGAAGTGTGAGTACAGTACAATAAGGTATTTTGAGAAAGAGACCACAGTCATATAACTTTTAATACAGTATATTGTTATAATTGTATTTTTATTATTTGTGATTAATCTCTTACTATGTCCAATTTATAAATTAAACTTCATTACATGTATGTACATATATATAGGAAAAAATAGTATATACAGAGTTCAGTACTATCTGAAGTTTCAGGCATCCACTGGGGAATGATTGTAGTATGTATTCTATCTTATGTCTCTCTCCAACCCCAAATAAAGCAATGCTTTTTTTTTTTTTATTTTGTTTTGAGAGAGAGAATCAATGTGAGAGAGAAACAGTGATTGGTAGCCTCCTGTATGCTCCCCAATCAGGAATCAAACCCAAAACTTTGCAGGGCACAGGATAATGCTCCAACCAACTGAGCCACACTAGCCAGGGCAATGTGTTTTTTTGTTGTTTGTGTGTGTGTGTGTGTGTGTGTGTGTGTGTGTGTGTGTGTGTGTGTTGTATATACCATTCATGGGAATTTAGAGGATTAAGTGAGATTATTTATGTTTTTTATTCTAAATCTGAAATGATTATAAATTAGGATTATAGTTCCATAATTCTGTACATCCCTATATACAAAAGCAAAGTAATGATGTTAGGCAATGAATTTTATTAAAATTGCAGATGATGCAAAATCAATGCTTTAAAATTATTTCACAATAAAGTTAATTAAAAGGCATTATGCAAATCTTGATGGACATAATTATCTCAAAAAAGAAAAAATATATAAAAATACTTATTTCTAGTTAAAAGATTCAAAGACATTACTCCAAAACAACAATGGTTTTATCTGATGGTAACATTATGTGTATTTTTCCTTTGTAATTTGCTTAGAGTTTTTAGTCTTTTTAACAATGTTCATGTATTAACTTACTGTAGTTAAGACTCAACTACACTCAACTACATTTTTAAACCTAAAGAATAAAAATAAGTCCAATATTATGTTTGTGCAACTATGTTATGCCAACATACTCTTAAATTGTTTCTAAATAACACAGACATATCCATTTGAATAAGTTGACGTTTTCATTTTGGTTTAATCTTGGTTAACTGGTTTGATAAACATCCAAACCACATGCCAATGTGTAAACTCATTGACCCACATGACCTTGTTCTTACAATTTAAATAAAGTGTATAATTGTATTTCACAAACATTGAGAAGCAATAACTTTGGAAAGGGGGGAGCAACATCCTTGCCAACATTTATAGAAAATGCATGTGCTAGAAATTATGACAAAAAAAAGAACTTGATGTCAAACATTTCAGCAAATTACACTCTGCAATCTAGAAACACTTCCACTGGAGGAGACCATTAATATGAGCAGATGTGTTTTTTTTGTTTCTACAATGCAATGTAGGCAGATTATTATAAGTGTATGCAATTACGTGCATTTTTAACAGTTACATGTGAATAATAAGTATGAAGACTGTTTTTAAGTTAATAGAACTGAGAAACCAGGTAGAAAAATCATGTATTTTATTTTACTTCACATGAGTAAGTTTTTAAAAGAAAATGAGAAGCTAAAACAAGTGAAGAATTTACAGGAGAGAAAAATGGAATTAACAGTGTCCAATTCTGTTCTGATTTCATCTGATATTAAAGAGCAAACAGATGCCTGGCCCTGTTAATAGAACTTTGGATCACAGTAATGAACAGCCTCCATGAGAATTATAAGGGTTGGTTTCCTTAAAGTATTATTCATTTCATTTTAAATTTTATCATAAAACTAGAGGCCCAGTGCATGAATTCATGTACCGGTGGGGTCCCTCAGCATGACCTGCAGGGATTGGCTGAAACTGGCAGTCCAACATCCCCTGAGGGATGTAGTAGTGCATGAAGCGGCAGGCAGCTGGGGAGGAGCCCAAGCCTGGGCCAGGTGCCATGCCACTCCACTCATCCTGGCCCCACTGTGCCTGACACTGCCACTCGGTAGGCTTGCTGCCGCCACAGCTGCGCTTGCCAGCCGTGAGCCCGGCATCTGGCGCCCGTTGGTCAGCTAAGTGGCACTCCTGCTGTGGGAGCACACTGACCACCAGGGGGCAGCTCCTGCATTGAGCGTCTGCCCCCTGGTGGTCAGTGTGTGTGATAGCAAGCGGTTGATTGGTCAATTGGTCAAACGGTTGCTTAGGCTTTTACATATATAGATTATATGAAAATAAATAAAGGACATAAGAATAAAGTACAATACTGTAACAGTTGGGATGATCTGTGCTGCAAGGTTCCAAAACCCAACCCAAACTGGCTGAAGGGAAAAAAGAATGTATTGGTTAATATAACTTAAAACATCAAAGGGAGTATTAGCTTCAGTTGTGACTAAATCCAGGAACCCATATGGTGTCACTAAGACCTGGTCTTTCTCTCTTGAATTTGCTCTTCTCCATTTTTAATTGTGCTACTTAAAATTTTCAGTTGCAAACAACAAACACCAACTCTGACTAATTTAAGCACACACACAAAATGATCAAAGGATTTTAGCTAGCTCATAGTATTTTCAGAAAGACCTCAGAACCAGATTTGGAGACTTGTAGTCAGAAACATACCCCGAATGACATTAAGACCTGAGACACCAATGCCAGGACAATGAGATCCAACAGTTCTAATCCCAGGCACTGGATGTGCCTGCTAGAACCATTGCTTTTATAAAATTTTTAAAGAATCATTTATTGATTTTTAGAGAGAGAGGAAGAGAGAGAGAGAAACAAAAAACAAAGATGTGAGAGCACAACATTGATTGGCTGCCTTCAGCACGCCCCCCACCAGGGATGGAACCTGCAACCCAGGCATGTGCCCTTGATCAGGAATCGAACTGGCAATCTCCAGGTGCACAAGATGACACCCAACCTACTGAGCCACATTGGCCAGGATCAGAACCATTGCTATTGATGCCTCCAGAAATGGGATACAGCTGCCACTGGCTTTTCAGAATGGAGGCCTTCTTTTTGCTTCATTGGCTCCTGAATAAAAATCTGACAAGAGTGATTCTGATTGGTAAAAGCTAGAACACACCTATCTTGAGGCAAGGAAGACTAAGAAGAGAAGATAAGAATCCAGATTTTACAGAGGAAGGTAATCTAATAAATTGGGGAACTCTTCAATGTAGGAAAGTTGTTCCAAGATTCTGAGTAGCCAAAAAGAATAACAAGTATAAGCCATGGCTTTTTCCCTTGTGCGTTATGTGCTGCCAACTAGCTGCCAGCAGCCCCAGAGTTACATCTTCCCAGGTCCATATCCTATGAAGAAAATGCCTGTGCTTTTCCCTGTAGACCTGGCAAAACCCTTGTCTCCCACTGACTCTGATAATGTTTCATGCCCAACTCTGTACCAAGCATGTGGTCAAGGGAATGTGGCACTTTGATTGGCCGACACTGAATCACATGCCCTCCCCTGGAGCTGGAGGTGAACTCAACTCTACCTGAAGCATTTCAAGTTCTTGTTCTGATAATACATATAAACCTTGTATATATTACATTATATATATAAACCCTATGCTGTATATTATTATTACCCCCATTTTGAAAATGAAGAGACACGGGATGTTAAGTAATTTGGTCAGAGCTAGATAGTTGCATGAGTAGAATAACTGGGATTTGTACCCATATAGTCTGGCTCCAGAACCCATCCTCTTAACTATAGACTATAGATTCTATGGAGAGGGAGTTACCTGTTATTGGTGATCTTTAAGGAGAATCTAGGTTACCACGAGTGAGGGAGATATGAATGGTATTTTGCTATTTAAAATATGACTGACCACCTTTCTCTCAGCTGCCTGTGGAGAAGCGCCCCGAGAAGAATGTACGATTATCCCTCTGTGGCCCAGCAGTGTGGTTCTGGTGCCTGGGAGTAGGTCAGATGGAGGGGATTGTGTGACCCATCTTTCCCAGGCTGGCCTAGCTTGTCAAGATGTTCTAAGTTCCTGAAGGAAACCTACTTCTGGAAGAGTGTGGCCAGCCTGGGTGTTAGCAGCATTCCCCACTACAAAAATTGCCCTGGGATGCCTATTGGCCAATGGATACCCGTGTCAACATTTCTAAGCAGCTTCTGGAGTACAGAGCTGCTCAGAGATCTGCTGCCTGTAGTCAAAAATGCTTTGCTAACCTGGCTGACCAGCCACTCATTCCCCTTTCATACCCATGGGATGCCACAGTGGAGCCACAAAGCCTCCGCAAGCCTCTTGCACAAATGTATTAGTCACAATACAAATTGCACCTGAAAGACAGTGTAATACTAATGAAATTCTATTGTCAGTCTCCACATTTGGCTGTCTCAAGTTTTACTTTTTTTCCTAAACCATTATCGTCATGTTAAACACTGAACCCAAGTTAGTGATGTTTATACGTGCTATGAGACAGACATTGCTGACTTCTACCCCAAAATCATGGCCTTCCCCTGCTTCCAGCTGGCAGAGCGCTGTTCCTGTGGCACAGGCTGGAAATGTCAGGTTCAGTTGTTTCTGCTATAAACACCATTACTGGGAATCCTTGTTTTCTGTATGATTAGGAATAACATAATCGATAGGGAAAATGGAACTAAAAATAATTAAAATCTGTGCAACTTTTGGCAAGATCATTAACAATAATCGAAATGGGTATTTCAGAATATAATATTTAAGAATACAGCCCTAGGCAGACAGCTCAGCATAGTTGAGGCTGCTAGGAATATAATAAAAATTCATTAAAACAACATGGACCTTGCTGAAACCGGTTTGGCTCAGTGGATAGAGCGTCGGCCTGCGGACTCAAGGGTCCCAGATTCGATTCCGGTCAAGGGCATGTACCTTGGTTGTGGGCACATCCCCAGTAGGGGGTGTGCAAGAGGCAGCTGATTGATGTTTCTCTCTCATCGATGTTTCTAACTCTCTATCCCTCTCTCTTCCTCTCTGTAAAAAATCAATAAAATATATTTTTTTAAAAAAAAATAAAAAATAAAATAAAATAAAATAAAATAAAATAAAACAACATGGACCTCACATCGGCCATGTTGTTTCAGCTCTCAACCCACAGCATGCTCCATATACCTGGAAGATGTGTCCCACAGATTACTGCTTTTCTTAATAGTACAATTCCAGAGGACCAGCAAACACTTAGTAAAGCATCAAGATTTGGCTGCAAAGTAGTTTGTTAGTCAAAATAAAAAGACTGAACAGGGAGATGATCCCTTGAGTAATTAATTAGACAAAGAACTAGAAGATGCCACCAATCCTACTCATAAAAATGCCCTGGCCAGTGTTGCCAAATGGTTGGAACATCAGCCCTTGCACTAAGGAGTGGTGGGTCCAATTTCTGGTCAAGGGCACACACGTGGGTTGTAGGTTCAATCCCTGTCCTCAGTTGGGGTGTGTGCCAGAGGCAAACAATAGATGTTTCTCGTTTCTCTCTCTCTCTCTCTCTCTCTCTCTCTCTCTCTCTCTCTCTCTCTCTCTCTCCCTCCTCTCCTCCCTCCCTCCCTCTCTCTCTTTCTCTTTCTCTCTCCCTTCCCTCCCTCCCTTCCACTCTCTCTAAAAATCGATGGAAAAAATATCCTTGGGTGAGGATTAACAAAACAAACAAAATACTACTATTAGTAATAAAATGTTTTAAGAACTTTCTTCATCCACTAAAGGCCTTGTTCTCAAATCCAGGAAATCATCATTGACAGAAGAGTAATTTAATCTACTTTTGTTATATAGTAAGTCCTTTCCCCCAAAGTTAAAGGTGAGTGATCATAAATATATATATGACTTCAGTACTCCCCAATCTCTCTAATATTCACTTATGGTTCATACATTTTTCTCTAAATACATTATACTTTAACCAAGGTTATTTTTTTAATAAAACAATATAGAAAACATTATGGAGTTCTGAGCCAGTGAGGTTACTAATAAAATGGGCATAGAATTGGAACCTGATACATGTTAGAGCTGTATCAAGCTGGGGGTTAGAGGTGCCTCTCTGGGGAGGGTGTCCCTGGGTACAGATACTCATTTTTAATTTTTTTTTTAAAAAGTTAACATGGCTCCTGCCTGTACTGCTAAAGGATTTTACCTTTCCTATGGAGGTTATTAATTCTCTGCTGCTATGCTGCTATACAGTGCTCCTTTGCTATGCCAACACAATTTCCACATTATACTGTTTGTTTATTCTCCTGTTTGCCCATGTGCGTGCACTGCATCACTTCTTGACAATGGGTGTTGTAGCAGAACAAACAGACTATCCTCCCTCTTTCAGCCCTCCTTGCAACTGAGAATGGCCACAGGACCTGGTTTCATCTAATGAGCTCAGGAGACTGCTGAGATTGCCCTAAGCAGAACCCCATGCCTCCCTTCCCTACTTTTGCACGTTCTCACATGAGGATACAGCACTTGGAGCAACTGACACAAATTGATAACCATGAAAAGAGACATTGCTGTCACACTAAAGATGGTAAAGAAGTAATAAACAGGCTGGGTCCTTGAAGACATCATCAAGACCCTGAAACAGCCCAGGAACTACTTATCTCCAGCTATAATTTTTAAGCCACTTTTGTCATACACTTTACTGGAAGCTGAAAGCACACTAATCCCCTCGCTTGCATTTCCTATAGAGCACTCACATACCCACTGGATTCATCTCCTAGGACTGCTGTAACAAAATACCACAGACTAGGTGCCTTAAGCAACAGAAATTTAAAGTCCAAAATCAGGGTGAGGGCAGAGTTGGTTCCTTCTGAGATCTGAGATAGAAAGAGCTGCCCCGGGCCTCTCTCTTTGGCTTGTAGATGGCTATCTTCTCCTTATGGCTCTTCACATCGTCTTCCCTCTGTGCCAGTCTCTGTGTCCAAATGTCCCTGACTTATAAATACACCCCAAGGTCCTCATTTTAACCTGATTACCTCTGCCGACACTATCTCAAAATAAGTCCCATTCTGAAGTACCAAAGATTGGGACTTGAATATGAATTTGGGGGAGACACTATTCATTCCATTATACCCACATAATACCCTTGAAATATGGAGGAATTTATTCCTCTTTCACATCTCTTTGTGAGATGTCAGTTACACAAGTTCACAATCCCTTACCTGACACCCTGAGGTCAAAGGTATTTGGAAATTCAGAATTTTCTCGATTTATATATAGTGCCATTATGTTTATAAAATTGAGAAAATTCTAACTATATAAATATATGTGTATGTATATGTATGTGTGTGTGTGTGTGTGTGTGTGTGTGTGTATAAATATTCCAGAAGGGTCTGGAGCAATACCCCATAATCAATCATATTAACATTCTTGCTGTAAACAAATAGTATTACATGAGAGAAAGTATATGAAGAATTTCACAGTAATTCAGGTCAGAATTTCTCACCAAAGGAGTTAGAAAAGATATTTTATTTTCATTATTTTTAAATTTCAGAATGCAGATAAGGTATTTGGGACCTGAGTTGGATGCTCTTTATCACATAGAACCTTCTTTAGCCAAGTTAAGTCTGTCCATCCTTGTTTCCCTGAGCCTTTTGTTCCTCTCCTTTCTTGTCACTGGTCATCCCAGTGTTTATTTTTGTTGTTGTTAATCCTCACCCGAGGATATGTTTTTCTATTGATTTTTAGAGAGAGTAGAAGGGAGGGAGGGAGAAAGGGGGGGAGAGAGAGAAATACTGATGTGAGAGAGATGCGTTGATTAGTTGCCTTCGGCACACACCCTAACTGGGCATAGGGATTGAACCTGCAACCCAGGTACGTGCCCTTGATCGGGAATCGAACCTGAGACCCTGCGGTACATGGTCTGAGGCTTTCACTACTGAGCCATACTGGTCAGGGCCCAGTGCCTACTATTTTTTTTTTCTTTTTTTCCTCGACCTGGACTAGTTTTATAGAAATAGTTTACTTTTCATGTTGACACCATAACTAATCTTTATAAGACAATTTAAATGGACACATCTCTACATCCCTTATTATCTTTAATAAAAAATCCATTGCCTTTTCTCAAAGCCTAAGAATCGCTTCTGAATGTTGTCCACACGGCCAGGGCTTCAACAAAATGAGAAACTCACATTCAATCTGTAAATACCCCACATTTATTCATTCATTCAACAATTATTTTTCAAGCACCTATCATGAGAGAGGAACTCTTCTAGGCAGTTGGTATGCACTAATGAACAAAGCAGAAAAAGATTCCTGTATCCCTGGGGCATGTATTCCAGGAAGGAAGGAAGCAGGATATGAAGACTTCCAAAAACTCTTTCAATACCATGAATTAATTGAGTTAGCAGAACCCAACATAGCTAGGACATGGAATTCAAGAAGCAATTACATTCAATAATTTATAAGTCCGATTCTCAGAACCTGTTAAGATATTCCTGTGGTAGGAATTTATTCTGGGTTACTGCCACTTAGGAAGCTTCTGTATTGCTCACAACCAAAGGAATCAATGTTTTCCGTCTATCATTCTCCAGCGCCCATTGAATTTCTGCAAGGGAAATAATCACTCTAGGTGCCTGTTGAAATGCGTTTCCTAGGACCGTCCCTCACACAGTCTGATTAATGTGCAACCAAGGTTATTCTTATTAAGTAAATGATCCTGAGAATCAAACTTTGTAATCTTCTTCCAATTGTTGTTTCCCTCTAAGATAACTACTAATACATATTAAACTGTATTTCCTGGAGGGAGGCCAGAGTTGCCTTTTTGCCCCCACACTACAGCATTAGAGCCCATGATTAATTTCTTGCCATGAAATGCAAATACTTTATAGCACTTTTTTCTCATCTGTGGCATCTATTCTCAATCCCTGATGCTAATAAGGGGAAGATGGATTTCCACCCAATCAGCTTTTAATGGAAATAGCATCTTACTCTTAAAAAGAACAAAGCACCAGGCCCCAGCTGCGTGGCTCAGTTGGTTGGAGTGTTGTACCATACACCAAAAGGTTGCCAGTAAGGTTTGTTTCCCGATAGGGGCACATACCCAGGTTGCAGGTTTGATCCCCATTCGGGGTGTGTAAGGGAAGCAACTAATCAATGTTTCTCTCTCCCTCTCTCTCTCAAAAAATATTTTAAAAAATCAACAAACATATCCTCCAGGAGGATAAAAGAAAAAGAGTAAAGTACCAGGTTGACTGATGACGTTCACTGGAGAATTCTATCATTTAAAGAAGAATTTACACCAATTCCTCCCACATTCTTCAAAAAAAATTAAAGGGAAGGGAACACATCCAAACTCATTCAAAGAAGCCAGAATCACACTGATACCAAAGCCACCACAGGCACTACAAGAAACAAACAAACAAATTACAGATCAACTAGAGACCCAGTGCACGGGTGGGGTCCAGCCGTCCGCCCCAATGGGCTGATCGGGGCCAGGCCAGGGAGGGGTGGAGAAGGGGGAGGAGAGAGGGGCCATAGGAGGTTGGCCAGCCAGCCCCACTCCTGATTGGGGGCAGAGCCGGCCAGGGGAAGGGGCCGAGGGAAGTTGGGAGGGGCCCATCAGGCCCCTGATTGGGCCAGTTGGCCACTGCAGTGCACATCATAGTGACCAGTCGTTCTGGTCATTCTGATCGTTCCAGTTGCTTGGCTTTTATATATCTAAATATCTCCTGTGAATATACATGCAAAAAAAATTCTCAACATTATACTAGCAAATCAAATTCAGCAACATATTAAAATGACTATAAACAATGACAAGGTGGAATTTTGCCTTGGAATGTGAGGATGGTTCAACACCGCCTTTACAGTATGGGGAAAAGACTACATGATCATCATAATAGATAGAGAAAGATATTTGACAAAATTCAATGCCTTTTCATGATTAAAAAGACACCAATAAACTAGAAATAGGAGAAAACTTCCACAACATGATAAAGGCTGTATATGAAAAAACCCACAGTTAACATGAAGCTCAATGGTAAAAGACTGAAACCTTTTCCCCTAAAACCACAAATGAGATCAAATGCTTTATCACTTTTATCACTTTTATTCAACATGGTAAATCCACAACTATTTATATATTTTATTGTTGGTTAATAAAATAGCTTCAATAAAATAAGTTTTTAAAACATTTTTATTAAAATTATTTTTAAAAAAAATAAAATAAAATAAAATTATTTTTATTTCATAGAAAAATTTATTTTGTAAATAATTTTAATAGAAGTATTTTATACATCTTCTAATATAATAAAATTCACTTGTTAGGCAATAAGTATCTTAAATATTATGTAATTTTAATTACTTTTAGTTCCACCATTTCTCTTTCATAAATATTCTAGTTCGGATAAAAAATTACTTGGTAACCCTAGTCATAAATATTCCCATCTTCAATTATAGTAGATAGTGCCAAATTTTTTCCCAAGATGATTGCTATATGAAAGTTCCAGTAGCTAGGAGCAAGTGATCTTTTTATTGTCATTCTTTTCTAAGTTTGTAGTGATATGTCATTATAGTTCTGATTTGCATTTCTAGATTACTAATAAGTTAAACATCTTATCATTTGTTTATTGACATTTGGATGGCTCTTTTATAAATGCCAAGGCTACTATAAATTTTTCATTTGAGTTGTCTTACTTTTTCTTAACTATGTCTATGATCTCTTTATATATCTTTGAAATTGAGACTTCTGAAGATTGTATGTATTGCAAAAATATTCTCCTACTCTGATCAATAAATTATTAATTTTTAATATAATTCAGTTTATTAAACTTTTCTTTTACATTTGTGCTTTTTGTATCTTATCCAAATAGTCTTCTCCTACTCATGATCATTAAGATACTCTTAATTATCTTGTAGAAACATTATTTTTCTTTCCTTTTAAATCTATAATACAACTGAGATACATTTTTATATATAGTGTATGAGTCTGGTATCATTTTGTTTTTCAGCTTGATACTCAATTGTAGCATTACTTTTTTTTTTTTACTTGTCTTTTCCCTGTAATGCCACAGTAGTTGTAACTCAGATGTCTTAATATAAGTCTGTTTGGGGACTGTATGTTCATTTCATTCATGTATATGTAAATTTTTGCACCAATAACACATTGTCACTTTACAGTAAGTCTTTCTATCTAATAAAGCAAGTCCTTCCTCCTTATTTTTGCTCATGAGTATATGTAACCTGTGCCCTCAGAATTTCCATATGTATCTTAGAGTCATCTTTTCAATTCTACCAAACACCCTCTTTGAAATAATAATAATGTGGCTGATAATGGCAATGTCAACTAGTTTGATTCCATGAGTTTATGATACTCCATTGATTATCTTTGAAGGACACTAAGAAACCAACCCATTATCTTTTTTTTCTTTCTTTCTTCTTTTTAGCTTTATTTAGAATGTTTTTTAGAATGTTTTTTCTTTATTGATTAAGGTATTACATGTGTCCTTATTGCCCCATTCCCCCCACCACCTCCCCACTTATGCCCTCACCCCCCTGTTGTCCGTGTCCATTGGTTAGGCTTATATGCATGCATACAAGTCCTTTGGTTGATCTCTCCTTTACCCGCACTCTCTCCTACCTTCCTTCTGAGGTTTGATGGTCGGATCGATGTTTCTCTGTCTCTGGATCTGTTTTTGTTCATCAGTTTATGTTGTTCATTATATTCCATAAATAAGTGAGATCATGTGATATTTATCTTTCTCTGACTGGCTTATTTCGCTTAGCATAATGCTCTCCAGTTCCATCCATGCTGTTGCAAATTGTAAGAATTCCTTCTTTTTTTTTACCGCAGCGTAGTATTCCATTGAGTAAATGTAACACCATTTTTTAATCCACTCATCTGCTGATGGGCACTTGGGCTGTTTCCAAATCTTAGCTATGGTAAATTGTGCTGCTATGAACATGGGGGTGCATATATTCTTTCTGGTTGGTGTTTCTATGGATATATTCCTAGAAGTGAGATCACTAGGTCAAATGGGAGTTCCATTATTAGTTTTTTGAGGAAACTCCATACTGTTCTCCACAGTGGCTGCACCAGTCTGCATTCCCACCAGCAGTGCACGAGGGTTCCTTTTTCTCCACATCTTCGCCAGCACTTGTCATTAGTTGGTTTGTTGATGATAGCCATTCTGACAGGTGTGAGATGGTACCGCATTGTCGTTTTGATTTGCATCTCTCAGATGATTAGTGACTTTGAGCATGTTTTCATATGTCTCTTGGCCTTTCTTGTGCCTTCTTTTGAAAAGTATCTATTTAGATCAGTTGCACATATTTTGATTGGGTTGTTTATCTTCCTTTTGTTAAGTTGTATGAGTTTCCTGTAACTGTTAGAGATTAAACCCTTATCGGTGGTAACATTGGCAATTATGTTCTCTCATGCAGTGGGCTTTCTTGTTGTTTTGTTGATGATTTCTTTTGCTGTGAAAAAGCTTTTTATTTTGATGTAGTCCAATTTGTTTATTTTCTATTTAGTTTCCATTGCCCTAGGAGCTGTATCTGTGAAAAAATTGCTTCGACATATGTCTGAGATTTTGCTACCTCTGGATTCCTCTAGTATTTTTATGGTTTTCCATCCTATGTTTAAGTCCTTTATCCATTTTGAGTTTATTTTTGTGTATGGTGTAAGTTGGTGGTCTAGTTTCATTTTTTTGCATGTATCAGTCCAATTTTCCCAGCACCATTTATTGAAGAGACTGTCTTGACTCTACTCTATGTTCTTGCCTCCTTTGTCAAATATTAATTGAGCATAGTGGTTTGGGTTGATATCTGGATTCTCTATTCTATTCCATTGATCTATATGTCTGTTCTTGTGCCAGTACCATGCTGTTTTGAGAACAGTGGCTTTGTAATACAGCTTGATATCTGGTATTGAGATCCCACCTACTTTGTTCTTCTTTCTCAGGATTGCTGCAGCTATTCATGATCTTTTTTTATTCCAGATGAATTTTTGGAAAGTTTGTTCTAGGTCTGTGAAATATGCCATTGGTATTTTAATGGGAAGTGCAGTGAATCTACAGACTGCTTTGGGTAGTATGGACATTTTAATGATATTGATTCTACCAATCCATGAACACGGTATGTTCTTCCATCTGTTTATGTCTTCCTCTATCTCTTTTTTCAGTGTCCTGTAATTTTCTGAGTAGAAGTCTTTTACCTCCTTAGTTAAGTTTATTCCTAGGTATCTTAATTTTTTTGGTACAATGATAAATGGGATTGTTTTTTTAGTCTCTCTTTCTGTAAGTTCCCTATTGTTGTAAAGAAATGCCATAGATTTTTTATGTTAATTTTGTATCCTGCTACATTGCTGAATTCATTTATTAAGTATACTAATTTTTTGATGGAGTCTTTAGGGTTTTCTATGTACAGTATCATGTCATCTGCAATACAGTTTTACTTCTTTTACAATTTTGATGCCTTTTATTTCTTCCTCTTGTCTAATTGCAATAGCTAATACTTCCAATACTATGTCGAACAGGAGTGGTGAGAGTGGGCATCCCTGTCTTGTTCCTTTTCTTAGGGGAAATGGTTTTAGTTTTTGCCCATTGAGTATGATGTTGGTTGTGGGTTTGTCATATAAGGGTTTTATTATGTTGAGGTATGATCCTTCTCTTCCCACCTTGCTGGGAGTTTTTATCAAGAAAGAGTATTGGATTTGTCAGATGCTTTTTCTGCATTAATTGATATGACTATGTGATTTTTTATCTCTCAATTTGTTTATGTGATGTATCGCATTTATTGATTGCGGATATTGTATCATCCTTGCATCTCCAGGATAAATCCTACTTGGTCATGGTGTATGATTTTCTTATGTAATGCTGGATCCGATTTGTTGCTAAAATTTTGTTGAGGATTTTGGAATCTATGTTCATGAGGGATATTGGCCTATAATTCTCTTTCATTGTGTTGCCTTTATCTGGTTTTGGTATTAGGGTGATGCTGGCTTCATAGAATGAGCTTGGAAGTGTTCCTACCTCTTAAATTTTTTGGGATAGTCTGAGGAGGATAGGTTTTAGTTCTTCCTTGAATGTTTGGTAAAACTCTCCTGTGAAGCCGTCTGGCCCTGGGCTTTTATTTGCTGGAAGCTTTTTGATAACTGTTTCCATTTCCTCCATAGTTATCAGCCTATTGAGATTTTTAGATTCTTCCTAATTGAGTTTTGGAAGGTTTTATTTTTCTAGGAATATGTCTATTTCCTCCAGGTTGTCTAGTTTATTAGAATAGAGTTGTTCATAGTATTTTTTAACAATCCTTTGTATTTCTGTCGGGGTCTGTTGTAATTTCACCTATTTCATTTCTGATTTTGTTTATTGGGGTCCTCTCTCTTTGCTTCTTGCTGAGCCTGGCTAGAGATTCATCAATCTTGTTTATCCTTTCAAAGAACCAACCCTTGGTTTCATTGATCTTTTGTATTTTTTTGTCTCTATGTCATTTATTTCTGCTCTGATCTTTATTATCTCCTTCCTTCTGCTCACTCTGGGCTTTTCTTGTTGCTCTCTTTCTAATTCTTTAAGTTGTAGAGTTAGATGATTTACTACCATTTTTTCTTGTGTGTTTGTTTGTTTGAGGTAGGCCTGTAGAGATATAAACTTCCCTCTCAGGACTGCTTTCATTGTGTCCCATAAATTTTGGATTGTTGTGTTTTCATTGTCATTTGTTTCCAGGATGTTTTTAATTTCTTCTTTGATTTCACTGATAACCCAATCATTGTTAAAAGCATGCTATTCAGCTCCCAAGTGTTTAAATTTTTTTAATTGTTTTTATTGTAGTTTATTTCTAATATTATGCCATTGTGGTCTGAAAAGATGCTTGATATGACTTCAATCTTCTTGAATTTGGAGAGACTTTGCTTGTGACCCAATATGTGGTCTATCTTTGAAAATGTCCCATGTGCACTTGAGAAGAACATATTTTCTGTGGCTTTGGGGTGAAATGTTCTGAAGATGTCAATTAAGTCCATCTGATCTAGTGACTCATTTAGGACTGCTGTGTCTTTGCTGATTTTTTATCTAGAGGATTTATCCAGTGATGATAGTGGTGTATTAAAGTCCCGTACTATGATCGTATTGTTGTCAATCTCTCCTATGATATCTTCCAGGAGTTTTTTTTTATGTATTTGGGTGCTCCTGCATTGGGTGAATATATGTTTATCAGGGTTATATCCTCTTGTATCAATCCCTTTAGTATTATGAAGTGGCCTTCCATATCTCTTGTTATGGCCTTCACTTTGAGGTCTATTTTGTCAGATATAAGTATTGCTATCCCAGCTTTTTTTTTCATTTCCATTTGCCTGAGAGATATTTTTCCATCTCTTCACTTTCAGTCTGTGTGAGTCCCTTGTTCTGAGGTGGATCTCTTGTAGACAACATATACAAATTGCTTAACATTTGAAGATTATAATGCGTTCAGAGATCATAATAATCTGGCCACTCAGACTGAGTGGCCAGATTATTATGATCTCTGAACGCATAATAATCTGGCCATTCAGTGTATATCCTATATAATAAAAGGCTAATATGCAAATTGTCCCCTTGACCAGGAGTTCGACCAGCAGGCAGGCCAGCCAACCGCCAATGTCCCCTCCCCCTAACCAGGCTGGCTGGATCCCACCCATGCACAAATTCATGCACTGGGCCTCTAATATATATATATGCATTCAGAGATCAAAATAATCTGGCCACTCCAAGTATGTTAATTGATCTTCAAATGTTAAGCAATTTGTATTTCTGAATTAAACTCAAATTGGTTGTGGTATATTATCATTAGTGCATATTACTGGATTTAGTTTGTAATATTTAGTTTCTTACAATTATAGTCATGAGTGTCATTGGCATATAATTTTCCTTTTAAGATCCTTTAGGCTTTGGTATCAAGGTTACGACATCCTCATTAAACAAGATGGTTAATGTTTCCTCTGTCTGTATTCCTTGAAAAAGTTTTGGTAATACCAGCATTAATACTTTCTTAAATGTTTGGAAGAAATCACTCCATGAAAGCAACCGGACCTGCATTTGCTTAGTGGGAAGGTTTCTGTCAAGTCAAGCAGTTCCTAAGCAACGGTGACTATGTGCCACACTTCTATAGGTCCACTGTTGTTTGGTAAGTAAATCATTGTTTGGTAAACAAACAGCAAGCTCAAATGGATTTTGGCAATTTATTATCATGACACAGCAGGCAGCATGAGCCCCTTCCTCCAACTCCCAAGAGAGTGATAAAGAGGCTGGCCCAAGTGGCCACTACACACACAATGACTTGTGTCACAGCTGAGGGAATATTGACCTTAGGAAACACTATCTTTTTAAGGGGCTGCTAGCAAACCTGACCAAATTTTGCAGGGAGACATTATTTTCCTGGTCAGGAAACAAATCTGCCCTCTGATCTCTTTCTACAGAGAGACACTATCCGTAGCTTCCAAAAACGTCCTTGTAAAGATAAACTTGCTGTAGAAAGCCTTGGATAATCTCCCCCTACAATTTCAGTTACATAACTACTCAGATTCCTATCTCTTGTCATGTTTGTTTTCATTTGTGAGTTTTTGAAAGAGTTTCTCTGTCTCTTTTCAAATCAATTTGCATAAAATTGTTCATAACACCTGAATGTCTGCAGAATTTATGTTTTATTCAAGATAGTGATTATTTATATTATCTCTCTTTTTTCTTAACTAGTTTTTCTAGAGGTTTATAAATGTTACTAGAGGTCCAATGCATGAAGATTCATGCAAGAATGGGCCGTCCTTCCCCTGGCTGCCAGCACTGACTTTGTTCTGGCCAGAGCCACCTTTCTGCCTTTGCTCCATCCCAGAGCCTCCCTTCCCACCTTCCCATGCTGCCCAGAGGCCCAGCACTGACTGCTGAAGGGGCTGCGAATCAGGGCCATAGAGAGGCCTGAAGAGAGAAGCAGGGACTGATCCGTTGCCTCTGAGGCAGCTTTTGGTCAGCTCTTGCCTCTCTCTTTCTCTCCCAGTCTGGCCAGAAGCCGTGCCTCCATTTCTCTCCAGGCCTCCAGCAAGTACAAATGGCGGCTGCTGCCCAGATCGCCCCTCAGGAGCAAGGGGGGGTGGAGAAGCTTTCAGGGGTGATCAGGACCAGCAGCCGCTGCTGACACCTGCTGATGGCACCGAGCTATCAAGACCAGTGCTGGGCACCAGCAGCGGGTGTGAGCAGCAGCTCTGGTGCTGGCTGTGGGTACAAGCGGGGCTGGCACCAGCAGTGGGTGCAAGCAGCGGCTGCTGGCCCCGATCACTCCTCAGGAGCAGGAGGAGGTGGAGAAGTCCTGAGGGGTGATCGGGTCCAGTGCCAGGCGCTGGCAGCTGGTTCAAGTGCCCGGCAGGACCACAGCACACGGGAGCAAAGAATTTTCAGTAACCACCAGAGGCTTGCCCCAATGACAGCGCCCAGTGCCCAGCCTTGGTCTAGCACCCCCACTCACCTGCTCCACCATCCCGCCACGACCGATGCCCACCATGTTCCAAGCTCTGCCACATGCTGCCGACACCCACCATGGTCAGCGCACATCATAGTGACTAGTTGTTCGGTTGTTCAGTTGTTCCACCATTCTGTCTATTTGCATATTAGGGTTTTATATAAATAGATAACCCATGGACACAGACAATAGTGCAGTGAAAGCCTGGGGGTGGAGGTAAGATGAAGGGGGTTATTGGGGGTAAAGGGGGACAGCTGTAATACTTTCAACAATCTTACCTTATAATAGACAAATATGCAAATTGACCGCACCTTTGCAACGCCCAAGCCACGCCCATCAACCACGCCCACCAGGAAACCGTTGCAGGGAAGCTGGGGTGCAGCGGAGCCCAAGGCCGGGAAAGCCACCCGAGGTTTTCCCGGCCTTGGGCGCCAGCGGGGTGCCTGCTCCGATCGCAGGAGTGAGCTGACCTGGGGGGTCGGCTCGCTCCTGAGATCGGGTAGCAGGGACGCTGGGTGCAGCCGAGCCCAAGGCCACCACCCAGGGCCAAGCCGGGACCCTGAAAGAAGGTAGAAGGCGGTGGCCACAGCCAAGGCCTGGGTCCCCGGTGCCGGCAGAAAACTGGTGCAGGCAGCCAGGTGAATGAAGGTCTATTGCACGAATCTTCGTGCAAACAGGCTACTAGTAAAGATATATAAAAAAGAAAAATGAATAAACAAGATAATATTAGTAAATGGTAAGTTCTATGAAAAGAATTAATATAGGATACTGTGATAATGTTTGGATAACTACTTTTGATTGACTTGCTAGAGAAAAACTCTGAGGAGATGACATTTAAACTGATATTTGAACTATAGGCTGGCAGATCTTTAGGATGATGATCTCAGACAAAGCAGTGAGGGAACTTAAAGTTTCTGAGTACAATGGATGAGGGGGAAAGTGATAAGAGATCAGCTTGGAGTAGGAGGCAGAAACCAGATCAAGTATGGCTTTGCACACCATGCTATTTGGGTTTTATTTTAAGTACCATGAAAAGCCACTGGAATGTTCCAAACATGGAAGTTAACTGGATCTACCCAATGTATGTCATAGAAGAGTTGTAAAGATCAAATAAAGTATTATATAGGAATCAGTCAGGGTCCCAGCAGGATATAATCAGACCAGGTAATCTGAGAAGAATTTTTAGGAGACTTTTTGCCACAAATAGGTTTTATGGAACAAACTAGAAATAGTTTAGTACTCATGGCTACTAATCAAGGCAACCCATTACCTCCTAAGACTGAAGGGAGTGGCTATCCAAACCTAGAAGAGGTAGTTATGAGGAGAATGCCAAATTAAAAGAGCTGCAGCCTTCAGGAAGTAAGCACAGCCAACCTGCAGTTCTACAGGAAGTAAATACAGCCAACCTGCAGCTCTATAGGAAGTAAGCACAGCCAACCTGCATCTCTACAGGAAGTAAACACAGCCAACCTACAGCTCTACAGGAAGTAAACACAGCCAACCTGCAAGCTGTACAGGAAGTAAACACAGCCAACCTGCAGCTCTATAGGAAGTAAGCACAGCCAACCTGCAGCTCTACAGGAAGTAAACACAGCCAACCTGCAGCTGTACAGGAAGTAAGCACAGCCAACCTGCAGCTCTATAGGAAGTAAGCACAGCCAACCTGCAGCTGTACAGGAAGTAAGCACAGCCAACCTGCAGCTCTATAGGAAGTAAGCACAGCCAACCTGCAGCTCTACAAAAGGAACGGACCACAACTCACTCTTCTCTACCTCCAACTGGCTGACTCTTTTTGCCTCTCAGCATTCATTCTTGCCCTTTGCCTAGGTGAAAAATTGTGTCCCAAATGAACCATATCATCAAGGTCAATTCAGCCATGTCATCTCTTGCAACCTAAAATATTAAGCACCAGCTGTGCTCTTTATAAAAGGAGTGAGAGGAAACATGGGGAAAAGAAACAATTGTCATAAGACAAAGCTGTTCTGTAACTGGTCTCTGCTTCTGTAACTGATCACTAAGCCTAAGCTGTTAGCCTAAGCTGTGGCCTACTTCCAATCCCCATTCCATATTTTCCTTATTCTCTTAAAGCACATTGGTGGGATGGGTTCTTAATCTGGTTGCCTGAATCAAAGCTTTAGTCTTATATGAGCTGAGTCCTTTGGTGGTTCTATCTTGACCATTGCCGTAGTTTCTATTTCCAAGGGCCATAGGTAATAGAGTCCTAAGTAGCTAAGAGCCCCACTTGGGTTCCAGAAATAGTCTTTCTCATGCCCACTGTAGAGCAATAACTCAATTTCCCCTTGGTAATCAGAATTATCACCCCAGCCAGTACAATAACCTGTCTATACTTCATTAGCCTAAAATGGCCAGTGGCAGTCTCTCCTTCTAAATCAGTGGAACTATTATTACATTCCCAAACTAATGGATGTCTTCCTCCAGCACTATAAACCTACTCAGACCAAGGTTACAGGAAAATTTCCCCAAATAAATATTTCATAAAATACTTGGAAAGTTCACTCTCACCTCCAGCACTGGGAAACAGCACTGGGAACGATGGCACCTTTTATTGGCCACTGGTTAAATATACTGCATCCTGTAGACAGCACCTGTCCTCATAGGCTTTATCTATGGGCAGTGCCAAAAGTGAGCCTTCAGATGCCATTCAATGGTTCCAGGAAATGGGCCTGAACATCATGAATTGTGTCATATTGGGAGCTCAACAATGGTCTCTGCGATAGGGTGATTAGACACACAGTGATGGTGTTGCCAAATCAGCCTTGGTGACAGTGTGCCCATGTTGGTAAGCCTTATGCATAGCTTCCATTCTTGCTATCATACCTACTGTACACTGAGTGGCCAGATTATTATGATCTCTGAACTCATAATAATCTGGCCACTCAGTATATAGATATAGATATAGATATAGATATAGATATAGATATAGATATAGATATAGATATAGATATAGATATAGATATAGATATAGATATAGATATATTAGAGGCCTGGTGCATGAATTCATGCATGGGTGGGGTCCGGCCAGCCTGGCCAGTGGGAGGGGACATGGGCGGTTGTCCGGCCTGCCTGCTGGTTGAACTCTTGGTCGAGGGGACAATTTGCATATTAGCCTTTTTATTATATAGCATATACACTGAATGGCCAGATTATTATGTGTTCAGAGATCATAATAATCTGGCCACTCAGTGTATATTCCTCCATTGACCAAGCATATGAATGGTTAGAAAAAGAGAGGCTGACTTACATCCCTAGGAGTGATAATCTTATCCACTCAATTATTAAAAGCACTTGTTTACTACTGGAATACCCTCTAATGGGTGTTTATATGGGACACATATTCTCCCACCCTGCCCATGCTGAGAGTCCCATCCACATACCTCACCTCCATATTGTCACCAATCTTCCTATTTTATTCTTTCCAAAACCTTAACTGTTGCCCTATCCAGTGTATGGAAATCCATACTTCAGGCTATATCTCCTTTCACAGTAGGTGGACAACCAGATGATTGCCCAAAGTTCTGCCCATGAAAAAATTTCTTTTATCACTGTGCCACCCTAAGTGAGGCTGTAACTTAGCAGCTATCCATTTCTGTTTGATGCCCACATGCTATCCATTCATAAACTATGTCCATTCTTTTTTCTCATCCTTCATCCTGGTCAAAGAGAATTACCCATGAGACTATAGGTCTACTCTGAGGAAAAGGCAGGAAAGCAGTAAGAATAGCTTCCCTGGGGGGTTATGCTGTTTATTTGTGCCTTCTGACTTTTCTTGGACATGTCTCATATATATCACTTTCACTTTACACTAGAATTTTTTGTACATTTCTAAATTTATGGTGCAGGGATTACATAACACCCAGTTCACAATGAGCAGTTAGGGTCACATTCACTAACATTCAAAGGCCTGGTGTTCAGTCTTTGCCAAGCCAAGTAGCAAGCTAAAAGGTGTTTTTCAAGTGGAGAATAGCTGTCAGAAGAGGCCAAGTTTTCCAAACACCTAAAGGTCTGCACTGTGAGCTTGCCAGAAGCTCTGTACAACCTCTCTGTCTGAATCAAATGTTTAACACCATTGGGTCTCATAGGTCATAACCATGAGCAGCACCGACTTGCTGAAAAGCTTTGGTTGTTTTTCTTGCTCTAAATTCTACTCAAAACTGTCATCATTATAGATTTTTCACCCAATGGTAGGACCAGCATTCCATTATGTGGTATATGCAGCCTCCCAGAACCAAAGAAACTTGCAAAATATTTGCCTCCTTCTTTATAATGTGCCATGCAAGGCGCAGACACTTACATCTCAATTCAGAAGAGCTATTACCAATATAACCAGGGTGACTGGGTACCTAGAAAGCTCTCCTGTGTGACAGATCCTTGAAATTGGCAGGTTTTTCACTCACTCCCTGGCACATGTGTATCTGATGAAGGCATGTAGGTGGTTGATAGCTCCTGCTCACTGGGTCCAATTAACATAATTTCATCAAAGTAATGCACTAGCATAATGTGCTGCAGAATACCAAGATGATCAAGTTCCGTCCAAAACACATTATAACAGAGATGAAGTTGAGTTGATATAGATAGTCCTTAGGCAACTCAGTATGCTGCTCTCCCTGCTACTTGAGACAAACTAAGTCTTATTAACTTAGCTGACAGAGTTGTCAAGAAGCATTTACTAGCTCAATAGCTCTACACCAGGCCAGGGGCTATGTTTATACGCTGCTCTGGTGAAGATACCACACCCAGAACTGTAATTGCAACTGCATTACCATCTTATTATGTCTTTGATCATCTAGAGCTATTGATAAATGGTAAAATAAAGTAAAATCTTTATTAATTCCCTCCACTGCTAAATGAACTCATTTTAACAAAAGACTGAGAAAGTCGTTTCCTCAAATAGAAATTATACCTGGCCTCTCTTTTCTGAATGCTGGACTCTCTTGCCCAGGGAGGTGTTAATGTTTTGTGGAGTTCAGGGCTAGAATAGGAAGAAAGTAAATTGTCCAATTAGTGGTTGGTGGGGGATCTTGGGCTTTGAGGTTAAAGGGGGCTGTGGTCTCACTCCAGGAAAGTTGGATTCCATGAGTTTAAAAGGATGGGTAGGTGGCAATTTCCATAAGAAGCAGAGCTCTGTATCCTGCTCAGACAAGCACCCTTGGAAATTGCCAGCCAGACCCAGACCTCTGAATAGAGTGGCAGCATGAATCAGAATCAAGACAGTAAGCACCCTCACCTCATGCAGTGAAGGTACTGATGGCCACACTTGGCAAAGAGAAGCCAGTGGAGTTGCCCACTTGAGAATGTTCATAAGAGCTTGAACAATGCCTGGCCGGCGTGGCTCAGTGGTTGAGTATTGACCTATGAACCAGGAGGTCACGGTTCAAATCCTGATCAGGGCACATGCCCAGGTTGCAGGCTCGATCCCCAGTAGGGGGCGTGCAGGAGGCAGCCAATCAATGATTCCCTCACATCATTGATGTTTCTATCTCCCTCTCCCTTCCTTTCTGAAATCAATAAAAATATTTTTAAATAATAATAATAAATTTCTAAAAGAACTTGAACAAGTATTTCAGTGGTGACAAGAATAGACCCATACCAGGGGATGATTCTTGTACAATCCCAAGAGAGAAGAAAGAAAAGTCCATGAAAAAGTATTGGATTTGAATGACCCATTATGCAGGCGTCCTGTGGCTGAGACAAATTACATTTATTCAGTAAGATTCTTAAAGATATTTTTGTTCTAGTGCATGTTTATAAAGCATGCCAAAGTCTTGAAATAAAAGTACACAGAATGCTGAAGCCTAGCCATATTCTAACATGAGTGCAAACCTGTGGAGGCTGATGCAGAAGTGAACTTAAAGAGACCACCCTTCATTTCCTTCTCTGCAAGTCTGTCATTCTTGCTTTCACACTGCTTCCTCGCACGTCTTTTCATAATAGTCTTAACAGTCAGACCAACATACCACTTGTCTGAAGGGCCCTACTGTAGAGACTGCACTTAAAGAAGCTGCTGCCTGGCTCCTCATATCCTTCTGATAGAAAGTCAACAAAATCTTATTTTAACAAGAACTAAAACTAAAATTTTTGTGTAAGGTTTTCACAAGAAATATTTCTTTAAAATCACCCTTACTATAAAAATAGTGCTGCTCACTGCATCAGTTCTTAATTAAATGCAGACTTCTCAACACACTTAGGAAAGTAGAATAATTTGATGAAGGTCTACGGCTTTTTACATTATTCTAGCCTTGGCACAACAAAAGCCTTCTCTGCTAGCTTCTTCCCAGTTGCATAATGGCTGAAAAACTACCAAGACATTTTTCTACAGCCTGAAGGTGGAAGCTATGTTTCACTGGATTTTTAAAACAGTCTTTAAAATGCCCAGCATTACATCTTTTTGGCAAAGTGAATGAGTCCATTAGCAAAACAAATGGCACCTTATTTAACTCAATACATATTACATTTGAAATCTATCTGCCTGTCCACACTCTCTTCCTAGGGGTTGCAATAATACAAATCCATAGAGAATTTTTCTTGTTCTGGACAAATGAATACTTAGCACAAGCATATAAAAAATGTAGAATTTTTCCAAAAAATAATTCTGTAAAAAGTGTTTTATTTAAATTGTACTTTAAGATACTCATGGGAATCCAAAAACATGTAAGTCATGGCCACAAACTATTCAAGATCCATGGCCTTCCACAAAAATATGAAAATCTGGTGTCAGCATCATTACATGGTATGTTGGGATATTCGGACATTTAAAAGAAAAAGGGAGGCCCTAGCTGGTTTTGCTCAGTGGACAGAGCATTGGCACAAGGACTGAAGGGTCCCGGGTTTGATTCTGGTCAAGGGCACGTACCTAGGTCGCAGACTAAGGAGGCAACTGATCAATGTGTCTCTCTTACAATGATGTTTCTCTCTCTCTCTTTCCCCCTCACTTCCCTCCCCCCCCCCAAAAAAAAAAAAGGAAAAGAAAAGGGGGGGACTGGAAATGCCAAAATAACCTTTGTAAACATAGTCTCTATAATTTACTCCTATTTGTTTTCACTTTTCCACTTGTGGCCTAATAATGGATGTAACAGGGCCTGGACACATCATTCACCAACATGACAGGTGAAGGTTTTTCCATCAACATGAGCTCATACAGCATCCAGCAGGAGCTCACCACTTTCTACGTCTCTGATCTTTCCCAAAAATTTTTATTTTAAACTATTAAAATATTTTACTCTGTGACTTCTGCTGATCATAAATGTTTGAGACATCTGGAAATAGCATTATCTAGGGTATTTTCCAGAAAAGCTGGAGATCCAGTCCTGGGCACCTCTAACACATGTTTGTTTCTTAATACATGTATAGCTTTTGTGAGGAGTCACTAGTCCAGGCTGGGCCTCTGGGACACCAACGCATTAAAACTGCCCATAAGCGAAGGGTATTTCTCCCAGACCTATAGCCAACGTTGAAAACTTTTCTCGTTTTCCGTCAGCCCAAATTTGAAGGACTTTATATTGCAAGTGGAAAAGTACCACTAAAAACAGCACAATGGAAAACACTGGCAGAGGAGCTTCTGAGTCTCCTACTACTAAGGGAACGGAGTGACCAGAGGTAAAACGTGATCCGGTAGGACATTTCTATAATTGCTTTAATTAAATGAACTTAAATTGGTGAAACACATTAGAATCAGAACCAGACGCATCAACCCTGGCCTTTCTACCAAGAAATGAGATCCTCAACGTTTACTTTGGTGCTAACAATAAAAAATGTACCTTCAGTAAACGCATACAGGCTACTTCCTGCTTTTCAGTTCTCTTCTCTGCAGTACTCTTGTTAAAAAGTGCAGTGTGTTATTATCTTTGTTTTTAATATAGTTTATTTAATTGTAACTTTACATAATTTAATTTTTAGTAATAGCTGTGCTTAATAACCAGTTTGCAAAATTTGTGGAAATGGAACGATCAACTCTCATGAACCAGTGGGAGTCAGCTTCAGCACATCGCTGTCCACGGCATCCTGTTTTTACATTATAACAGCTCTTAGTATGATGGATTTCAATGGTTTGCTTGTCTGTCTTCCCTGATAGGCTTTGTACCTGATGAAGACAGACTCCTCTACCCTTGCTAGTGAGCCATCACCATGGCCGCCATAAAATATGCATTGTATAAACAAGTGAAACGGAAAAATGCATGTCATAGGTATCAGGGCTGGGTCACTTTCAGCCCTTCCCTGGGAGGCATGCCAAAGTCACACAGTAAGAAGAGCACCTGGGACATGAGATATTGTCACAGCCGTCTCTGGACATTACAATCTGCAACACAGAAGAACAACACAGGTATGCTCCACACAGATAAAACTCACTGTCGTTTTTAACCTGTTTCAGTAATGATCACATTCACTGAGCCTTTACTTACCGGCACTTGCTAAGTGCTTTACATGCCTTATTATTTAATCTTCGTAACATTTCCTTAAGATTAGAGACAACGAATTTCTCTATTTTCCAGAAGAGGAAACCAAGTTTCAGATAAATTAAAGTAACTTGTGAAAAGTCTGCCAACTCTAAAAGTATCATTAAAATACAATGAAACTTTAATAAACAAAAACAATAAAAAATATCCAATTGATAAAAATGAAGAGTTCTTACATAATTAAAAATTACATAATTAGAAAAATAGAAATAATAAAAAACATTTATTTTTATGTTTTATTGTTTTGTTTTAATAAAATCCTGCCCAGAAATGATGTGATGTGTTGATAACTAATCCTTCCAGCATCCTCACTTTTACATCTACAGGCGGGTATCAGGATAATAGGTATTTAGAATAATAAAATCACTTTTCAAAAACCTCCATTAGCTACAACTCCCCATTTCCTGAGCACTGGAATTAGCCATGGTTTCCCCTTATTTTTATTTGAAGTAGACATTCTCATCAGCGTTTTTTATTTCAATGATCATACAACATAAAAATAAGTGGAAAATATAGAGAAACTGGACCTTTCACTCTAATTGATAAACGGTTTTAGGGAGATAATTAATCATATTTCTTTATTCTGTTGAACATTTATTTTGGGGAGTTCTGTTAGAGAACCATGCCCATGAAAAGGGAATTTAATATTTCTAGCCCAGTCTACTCTTATCCTTAGGATAATATGTACAGGAAGAACAATTCATAGGAAAACATTTTGTTCAGAAAGTACTCTCTCCTTTTATCTAAACTGCCTGAAGTATAAAAATCATCATGTGGACTTTGACATGTTATCAAACTTTACTATTTCTTATAAAATTTTCAGTGTAAGCAGTGAATCATTTCAGCACATAATACCTAAAATTTTTGAAACAAACATTAACTTAAATGGAACTCCGAGTCTTGTGGAATGGGGATGTCTTTAAGACTTGGGCTTTCTTAGTAAAAGAAAAATCAGATGAATCCTTGATCATGTACTACTTTCTACATCTGGGAAATAAGAGCAATATAAAGGTAATGTTCATGTGAGAGCACAATCAGCAGTAATATTTATATTGGCACCAAGTTATGGGATGATCTATAGGAGATAGATCATCTCCTTAGCAGAATTCATTGGATCCTTGTTTGTTTATACTGTGTCACTATTTTATCTCAGCACATTGCATAGTAATCAATTAAAATCCTCACTATGCCACTTACCCATTGTACAGCCCTGGGAATAGTACTGAGCATTTTCATGCCTCTGTTTTCTTATTAGTACAATGAGAATGATAAGATACTTCTCCCATAAAATTGTCAGGTCATTTAAGCATTCAGTAAAAATTTACTACTGGATTATATTGTGTTTCTTTTTCCCACTATGATTAGTAAAGAAAAAAGGGATTCAGAAGAACCAAATAATATCATCAAGTAGTTAACTTGAATACCTACAACACAGTTATTTCTTACAGAGAGGTAGATCCAAAAATTCTACTCCTATTAACATTTAACTGGGCCTTAATGATACATGCTAAAAAATGCATAAAAGACAATATCATCACAATCAAGGGTTTTGTTCCTGAACCACCCTTCTCCCTGTCTATGTTTATTTCCTTTGGCCCCTAAGGCCATCTTGTTTTAGTCTCTTAACTTGCCTACTGGGCTTTTCATCTTGCTTCACCTTTTGAACTATTTCTTGGTTCATGAATATTGCAATTCTTTCTCAAAATGTTCACTAGCTTATTGCTTCCCGGAATGATGCCTCAATAATTTGCTCTCCTTTGGCATTGACCCAGGACTCCTTCCTTTCCGTGTCTCCCACCAACTGCTGTGCACGTCCTTCCTCCTGCTGTGTGTCTCCCCTGACGGGCATGACTCACTTCTCTCCTTGCCTAAACAGGACATCGTCAACATGTAAACTGACATCAATGAGGGTTGAGAGGAAAAATGCAAAATTAATAAGAGTAATCTCAAAGGATTGTGAAATTAGGGATAATCCTCCCACCCAACATTTTTTAATTTTTAAAAAGGAAAAAAGGAGCATAAATCAGGATAGACCTTTCAGTATCCAAATATTTTAAGACAAAGAATGTAGAGAATTCCAAATTCTTGTGAGAGTTTAAAAAGCAGAAGTCTCATATCTGCCATTCTGTGCAGTGAAAAGAGCAGGAACATTAGGACCTGCCAGACCTGGGTCAAATTCATATTCTGTCACTAAATAGCATGAGACTAAGGCTTTAACAGAGGCCTTTACCTCTAACCTCTCATCTATATAATATGTTTAATAATGCCTGCCTTGCAGGATAGTTGTAAAGATAAGAGATAATGTAGATCAATTAGCTCAGAAAGATTGCTCTAGTAAGTGCTGAGTGTGCCCTTGGATTGAAAAGGAAGTCCCCCAAAGAATTGAAGGAGGAGCTGTGAGGATGGGAAAAATTGGGAAAGGAGAGGTATCGAGAGACAGGTACGTTCTTTTGGCTTACCAAAATAAGGTAACAGTTATGCACTGGAGTTTGAAGAGGGAAAAACCAAGCATCTCAGACAACTTTCACCCATTCAATAGTTCTGAAGGAAGTTCGGGGCAAAGAGAATATATCATGACATTTGTCCTTTTTATGCACAAAAATTAATGTACTTCTACCATAGAATTTATATATATTATTGGAGAAATTGTCATTTTAAAACTTTCACCTGAGTTACGTATTGCTAAAAAATGAGTTCAAAAGTAAATATAATTTTGTTTTAAACATACACAGAGGTATTTAATGGCAAATACAGGTGCTCTGCTTTAGAAATGGAACTGAAATTTGGGAATTGGAGGCTGGCAATGAAACAGAAGAAGAGAAAGAACTTGGAAGAAGTTATGGACTAAATTGTGTCCCCTCTAAATTCACATGTTGAAGCCTTAAACCCCAGTACCTCAGACTGTGACTACATTTCAAGATAGGGCCTTTAAAGAGGTATTTGAATTATAATGTGTTAGGATGTCCATATAAGAAGAGGAGATAAAGACATAGAACAGGAATGCAATGCACACAGTGAGGAAAGGCCACGTGAGGACACAGGGAAGACGGCCATCTGTAAACCAAACAGAGAGGCCTGCAAAGAAAACAAACCTGCCAGCACCTTGATTGTGGATTTCTGGCTTCTGGAACTGGGAGACAATACATTTCTGTTGTTTAAGCCCAGTCTGTGGTATTTTGTTATGGCAACCCTAGCAAACTAATACAACAGATCACAGGGGAAAGGCAGGGGAGGGTGAGGCAGTGACCAGAAGTGAAGGCAGCAAGCCTAAGGAGAGACAGTCTGTAAGAAATGGTGGCTGGATGGCCCATGGAGGTCATGGTAGGACCATGATGGCTATTATTAAATTTTAACTTTTGGCTTATAGTCAGTAATACTGTGACTCCACTTTACAACTTGGAAACTTCAATATATTCTACTAAATACAAATGCCCTGTTGTTGATATTTTGGTCAATGAAGGAATCAGGTTAGTTAGTGTTCAGAGTGGAGCAAAGTAATTTGGAAAAAGGACTGCAGTTGCAAGAATTGAGAGGGAGGTAAAAACTAAAAACTTAACATGTACAAAATACCAGAGCAAGAGGAGAGTATGAAAGACCTGAAGATATCCAAGCAGTTGCCACTGGGATTGCTGGTATAACCAGACAGGACTGAACGAATGCCCTGTAGAAAGGTTAGTTACTGCCCTTAAGGGCCCAAAGAATTTTGGAGTGCCTGGAAAGTGAATCTTAAGTAGATACAAAGAAAGAAAAATGTCAAATAGGTAGTTGTCATTTGGTCTATTACTTTACACTGAAAGCATTAATACAATACAATTACACAGAACCACTGCAACTGAGCTCAGATTCCTTCTAAAAAGTTCCAATGAAATAAATCATCAATATTGTGCTAATTTAATATTAGCCGAAAACAAGAGATTAGGGATGTGTGTGGCATCAGTACTCCTAAATTTAATAGCAAGTAACCTTATTAGACTAGTGTCTCAATAAACATCTTTGTCTTGATAGATTGGATATATATATATATATATATATATATATATATATATATATATATATATAGTAAATATATATATATATATATAAAGAGCCAGGGTCCACAAAAACCAAGGCTCCACCAAACACAGGAAGTCAGTGCTGGGTTGCCAGAGTGACCCAGCACTGACTGCAGCTGGTGGCAGTGCAGCCACTCAGCACTGACTGCCTAGGGGGCTGTGGATCAGGCCCAGAGAGAGGCCTGAGAGAGAGAGGCAGGGTCTGATCCACAGCCTCTGTGGCAGCTGTTGATCAGCCATTGCCTCTCTCTTTCTCTCCCGGCTTTACCAGCAGTCGCACCTCTGTTTCTCTATGGACCACCTCAGGGGCTACTGATCAGCCCTGCCTCTTTGATCAGGCCCAGAGATAGGCCCGGAGACCCTGACTGGCATAGAAACCGACCAATTAGAACCAAATCTGGGTGAAGTGCGAGTTGTCAATGGCTGCCTAGGAAGCAGAGCTTTTGACACTGACTGGCATAGAAACCGACCAATCAGAACCTAATCTGGGTGAACTGTGAAGGCAGAACCTGAGGTGGAGGCTGAGGAGGGGTTTTAAGGGCAACAGCTGTTTGGTGTAAGGTGTAAGAAAGCAGTTCAATTTTTTCATGACTGGTTTGGTAGTATAGTGCATATGGCTGGCTATCAGTCCAGATATAGGGATTATGTGTTTTTGTCTGCTGAAAAAGACTCTTCCCCCCCCCCCCCCCCATTTAAGCAATCCTATCCTATATTATCTATACTACTAAAAGGGTAATATGCTAATTAGACCAGGTCAACCGGCCATCTTCTGGACGTCCAACTCCCTTCCAGACAAAGCCATGGTGGTGGGGGCTGAGGCAGAGGCAGTAGGGGTGATCAGGCTGGCAGGGAGGGCAGTTGGGGGCAAGATCAGGTTGGCAGGGGAGGGCAGTTGGGGGCAACAAGGCCAGCAGAGGAGGGCAGTTAGGGGTGATGAGGCAGGCAGAGGCAGTTAGGGGCAATGAGGCAGGCAGGCAGGTGAGCGGTTAGAAGCCAGCGGTCCCAGATTGCAAGAGGGATGCCCCCTGGGATCAGGCCTAAACCAGTGGTTGGACATCCCCCAAGGGGTCCCCAATTGGAGAGGGTGCAAGCTGGGATGAGGGACCCCCCCTCCCGCCCCCGTGCACAAATTTCATGCACCGGGCCCCTAGTCCTATATAATAAAAGGCTAATATGCAAATTGACCAAACAGTGGAACGACTGGTCGCTATGATGCACACTGACCACCAGGGAGCAGATGCTCAATGCAGGAGCTGCCCCCTGGTGGTCAGTGCGCTCCCACAGGGGGAACAGAAGCCCAGAGCCAGCCTCATGGCTGGTGAGCACAGTGGCTGTGGCGGGAGCCTCTCCTGCCTCCACATCAGTGCTAAGGATGTCCAACTGCCTGCTTAGGCCCACTCCCCCTAAGCTGTCAGTCGGACATACCCTGAAGGCTCCCAGACTGTGAGAGGGTGCAGGCCAGGCTGAGCGACCCCGCTCCCTCCCCACCCCCCTCGAGTGCACGAATCTTGTGCACTGGGCCTCTAGTCAATGTTAAAGATACTTAGTACTAATGTTAAAGATACTGGAAAGGATGGAAGTAGACTGAAAAGATTCTTTGTTGGATAGTCTAAATACTTCAGGACCTCTAAAACACACTTAACTGTCTTATCTAACATACAAAACAAATTACTGTGGAACAGGGCTACTTCTTTTTTTTTTTAGCCAGCTAAATAATGACATACAACAATGATAGAATTTACCATCTAGAGGCCAGTTTTTGAAGAGTGAATTTTTAAAATATTATTGAATTTTGCCTCTAGTAATTACTATTCCAAACAGTTAACTTGGGAGGGGGGAGAAAGGTTCACATATCAAATTTTTTATAATTGTACTCTTTGTCAGTTTCAGTTAGGTTTTCCAGTGTAATTCCCAACATCAAAGATAAGGATTTGGATTATGCAATTTTTGTCATTTCAGCAAAATGTACACATGTGCTGTGGTGAGGGTTTCATCCTCCTAAGGCTATGCTTATGGGTGAGGGAAAAATAAAGTTCCCCATTCCCCAATGAATAAACTGTCATTATCGTTTGGTCATAGCAGACCTTTCTGGGCTTCTGTTTTACTATTTAAACAGGAAGTCAAAGAGACAAGAGCTTTCTTCCCAAACCTAACTTCACATATTTGAAAAAAGCTGCATGAACTAGAACCAAAAATAACTGCTCGATGCCTTCTTCTTTAGCTCCAAGTTACTTTCCAAACAGGAAGCAAACTATGTGGCTTATATTTTACCAAGGAGCACGCTATATTTTACAAAGGAGCATATTTCACAAAGGAGAATTTTCTAAAAAGGCAAAAATAAGTGTTCATAACGGCTGAATTTGAATAGATATTTTGACGACACTATGAACACAATCCACTATTTAGTTACCAACCAGTACATGGTTACATACCGTATTTCTTTAGTTATAAAAATAATTAAATTAATTACACCATAATATTAAAATATTTTTGCCACTTTATAGTTGTATTTCTTTTAGTGCTAATGTTTTTATTTTTTAAAATCATACAGTAAAATTGATCTCTTTTTAAAGGTTACAGTTCTGTGCTTTTTAACACATGTAGAGGCTCATGTAGTCACTGTCAACACAATCAGGAGACAGAACAGTTCCATCACTCCCAAAATTCTTTTTTTTCTATAGTCACACCCTTACCTCTTCCCTAACCCCTACTTCTAACCCTTGGCATTCACTGATCTGTTCTCCATCACTATCGTATTGCCTTTTCAAGAATGTCTTGTAAGTGGACTCATACAGAATGTACCCTTTTTTAAATTGAATGTATTGGGATGACATTGGTTCAAAAAACCATACAGGGTTCAAGTTTATAACTCAATAAAACATCATCACCCCAAGCAGAGACTCCAAGTAGCCTCAGCAATCTGGAGAAAGAAGAACAAAGTTGTAGGTATTACACTACCTGATATCCTATCTAATAAAAGAGTAATATGCAAATTGACCATCACTCCAACACACAAGATGGCTGCCCCCATGTGGTCAAAGATGGCTGCCCCCATGTGGACACAAGATGGCCACCACAAGATGGCCATCATGGAAGGGCAGTTGGGAGAAACTAGGCCTGCAAGGGAGGGCAGTTGGAGGCGATCAAGCCTGCAGGGGAGGGGTGACCAGGCCAGCAGAGGAAGGAAGTTGGGGGCGATGGGGCCAGCAGGGAAGGGCAGTTGCGGGGGACCCAGGCCTGCAGGGGAGAGCAGTTGGGCAAGACCAGGTCTGCAGGGGAGGGCAGTTAGAGGTGACCAGGCCTGCAGGGGAGGGCAGTTAGGGGCAAACAGGCTGGCAGGGGAGCAGTTAGGCATCAATCAGGCTGGCAGGGAAGTGGTTAGGGGGTGATCAGACTGGCAGGCAGAAGCAGTTAAGGGCAATCAGGAAGGCAGGCAGGAGAGCAGTTGGGAGCCAGCAGTCCTGGATTGTGAGAGGGATGTCTGACTGCCCTACCAGGATTAGGCCTAAACGGGCAGTCAGACATCCCTCTCACAATCCAGGACTGCTGGCTCCCAACTGCTCTCCTGCCTGACTGCCCGTTTAGGCCTGATCCTGGTAGGGCAGTCAGACATCCCTTGAGGGTTCCCAGATTGGAGAGGGCAGGCTAGGCTGAGTAACACAACCCCCCGTGCACGAATTTCATGCACTGGGCCTCTAGTCAAACTATATAAGGCCATTGTAATCAAAACAGCCTGGTATTGGCACAAGAACAGACATATAGATCAATGGAACAGAACAGAGAGCCCAGAAATAAACTCATGCCATTATGGTCAATTAGCATTTAAGAAAGGTGACAAGAGCATACAATAGAGTAAAGACAGTGACTTCAATAAATGGTTTTGGGAAAATTGGACAGGTACATGCAAAAAGATGAAACTAGACCACCAATTTACACCATATAGAAGAATAAACTCAACATGGATTAAAAATGTAAATCACAAAACCATAAAAAATCATAGAAGAAAACATAGGCAGTAAAATCTCAGACATCTCTCAAAGCAATATTTAAAAATCACTTAACTAATGAAATTAGAGGTAGTTGTCAGGGTCTCTCTCTTTCCTTTTTTTTTTTTTCTTCTTTTTTTCCTTTTTTAAGTAGGAGTGGGTGGTGGGATGACCAACAGTTTAACTAGATGGTTTGGGACTTGGAAGAAACATAATTGAAAAATTAAGGACAAAGAAATTTGGGGAAGAGCTATTTGGATGGACCTATCTGAATGGCCAAAAATTGTGATGATATTTGTGTCTCAGGTGATGCTAGCAGAGGAGGATTTTAATAATGAAATAGATAGAATGACCTGTACTGTGGATACCAGTCAGCCTCTTTCCCTGCCCCCACCGTTGTCACCCAAAGGGCTGGTGAACAAAGTGACCATGGTGGCAGGGATGGAGGTTATGCATGGGCCCAGTGACATGAACTGTCACTCACCCAGGAGACCTGGCTAGAGCCACCACTGAGTGCTTGGTCTGCCAGCAGCAGAGACCAACACTGAGCCTCCTTAAGGCACCATTTCCCATGGTGATCAGCCAGCTACCTGGTGGCAGGTTTATTACACTGAACACTTCCATTATGGAATGAGCAATGTTTTGTCCATTGGAATAGACATTTATTTTGGGCATGAATTTGCCTTCCCCAAGGCTCTGTTTTGCTGTGGAACATTCACTAAGTTCCAGTCAAACTGGCCTACGTTCAGTTCCTCAGTACACACCCCACATCCTCTCTTTTCTTGGTGACTTTGCACATGCTCTCCAGTCTCTCTGGAACATTCTTTTCCCCCTGCTTTTATAGCCAGTTTTTGCTCATTCTTTAGGTCTCAGCTTATATATCACTGCTTCAAAGAGGCCTTCCTTGACCACACTATCAAAATAATTTATAAAATCCATTTATTTAGATTTATTTTTATATTCTTTTTTTTCTCCCAGTCTCATATAACTGAGAGGAAGAACAGCTGTTAATTACCACGACAAGGATCATATTTAAAGTGCTAAGATCATTGGGTGGAGAGGGACAGTCCTTCTTTTGGGATCACCCAGAAAAGTTTTGCAGGAGAGGTTCCCCGCCCCCCACCACCCACTTCCACTACAGTGAAAGAGATGGCATTCCTTCTTATACGTATACTAGACGCCCGGTGCATGAATTCATGCACAGGTGGGGTCCCTCTGGGTAGCCTGCAGGGATCGGGCCGAAACCCACAGTCCAATGCTGCCTGCACCTCCTACCTGCCACTTCCGCTCATCCTGGCCCCACTGTGCCTGCCGTGGGCTCGCGCCCAGTCAGTCCCAATTGGGAGAGGCTGCGGCAGCAGCACTCACCAGCCATGAGCCCTGCATCTGGCGCCCTCCCAAGGGGAGTGGCCTGTGGGATTGGGCTGAAACCGGCTCTCTGACATCCCCTGACGGGTGCCTGATTGCAAGAGGGCGCAGGCCAGGCTGAGGGACCCCACCGGTGCACAATCGGCTGAGGAGGGACCGCGGGAGGGCCCCAGGGCATGTCCAGCCCATCTCGCTCAGTTCCTGATCGACCGGATCCCAGCAGAAAGCTAACCTACCGGTCAGAGTATCTGGCCCCTGGTGGTCAGTGCACCTCATAGTGACTGGTTGACCAGTTGATTGTCTGCCCCCTGGTGGTCAGTGCACATCATAGCGAGCGGTTGAGCAGCCTTAGCATATCATTCGCATATTACGCTTTGATTGGTTTTTCAGTTGTTCTGTCATTTGGTCTATTTGCCTATTACCTTTTTATTATATAGGATAGTTCATTCAACTGCTGTGAACATTCAGGAAAAAGGGAATAGTTGTCCCATTTGAGTCCCACTTCCTCTCCTCTATTAGTTTTGTGCTACTGAGTCTCTTTTGTCACAATTCACTTCCCTCACTATGCTCATTTTTCTCCCCTTCTGCTCATGAACTAGTGACTTAAAAGAAGTTGTGATTAACCACATTTTCCTTAGTAGCTCTGAGCCCTTCATCCTTCTGTTTTCAAAATGATACAGTCTCACGGAAGGAGGGAGTCCAGGAGCTATGATATAGCACCAATTCCACAGATTATGTAAATAAAACCAGGAGAAAGACGGTGAGCTGGCCTTTGGAGCCCCCCGCCCATCTCCCTTTAGGCCTAGGCACACAATGGGCATTCACTCTCATTGCTCTGACTCTCAACCATGTGATCTTCTCTCTAGTTCTGAAAAAGTTACCCTATAGTCATCTTTAATAAATGATTTGTGCTCCCACTGAACACTTGAGAAGGTGAGGGCATTAAACTAGTCAAAGGCCACACACAGGCATTTTCAAATACTAAGGAAGAAGGATTGGTGTCCAAACAAGGCTTGTGTGTGGCATAAAGTGCCGCAGGTAGAACAATGGATTCACTATGAAGAAGAATTGCTCAACACTTACGAGCTCAAATCACATTGATGCATTTCCTATCTTTTCCTAGAAGAATCATGTGGTCAGTCCCACACTGGCATTAAACTTGTTCCAGCCAGATGAGTCAGGAGAGATGGGAAACCAACTTATTTGAGTCAACAAATGTTAACTTGGTTCTGGAGGGGATCAGTAGGATCTTAAATTCTCTAAAAGTATGTGCATGGTTATTTACATTTTCCTAAACCTAAATGCATTCATTCCTAATAAAGCCATTTTGCTATTTTTCAATTAAGTCTTTTGTTACCAGAATTTTTATATGGGATATCCTGCATGGACCCTCTCAATCATCAAAATCATTATAGCAGGACTAAGTCAGAGCCTACTACAAAATTAGGGTCCCAAAATGTTAGTGACAGAGGGAGAGAGGGAGAGGGGGGAAGGAAGGAGAGGAGAGGAGAGGAAAAAAGAAGAGAGGAGAGGAGAGGAGAGGAGAGGAGAGGAGAGGAGAGGAGAGGAGAGGAGAGGAGAGGAGAGGAGAGGAGAGGAGAGGAGAGGAGAGGAGAGGAGAGGAGAGGAGAGGAGAGGAGAGGAGAGGAGACAGAAGGAAGACAGAGAGAGAAAGTTCATATCAATTGTTTTCTATCTAAACTATTTTTTAAAGTTTCATTTACACTTTTCTTGGAAAATGTGACGTTGCCCAATTAAGACATGTGCTTATTTCCATAAACAGCTCATAATTTTCCATCTACAAAAAAAAAAAAAGTCATTTGACTTCAGTAAGCTAAAACTCTCAGGAAACAGAGTGAATGCAAGCTGAATGTTAACCACAGTTTCAGACCTAATTATTTCCCAATATGTTGTCCATCTAAATGCAGTGACTTTAGTTTGCTACAGATTTCCCAATCCCAGTTATTCTGCTTACTTTGCTGCCATAAATGCAGCCGCATTTCCCTTCAACCTGTATGTGCAGAATGTGCCTGAAGAAATGAATTTTATTTTTTTATTGATTTTCTCTTGCTGCCCATTTGTCAAATCTCCCAGCTGTCACTATGCAGCTTTTTTCTCTTCACCTTTGCTTGTGAGATAGAATAAGTCATAAACCAGCATGATTTCTTACATTTAATATGGTATATGACTTTATGCATTCGTCTAATGTATATTTCCCACACTTGGAATTTAACACAGGCTCTAAAATCATAGGTATCATTTTGAGCAATTATAATATTTAATCTTTACTGGGTGCTTACTAAGTTTTAGATCTGGCCTAAGTTTTATATCCATGAGCAAATGTAACCTTCACAATGAGATTCTGAAGGAGGAGCTGTTTCTGTATCCATTTTCCAAAGGAGGCCTCACAAGGTTAACGAACTTGCTCCAAGTGCCTCATTAAGGACGTGAGCAAGGCAGCATTTAAACGGAGGCAGCCTGGCCACAGAGCCCTCGCTCTTTAGGGTAATGGTAAATGTATCACTACATAATGTTGGGACTTTTAAGAAAGGCTTTGTCTTCTTTGTACTTGATGCCAGAAAGCAGTAAGTGCCTCTGTAACTTACACAAATCCTAATTCAAAGATTGACCTTTCCTAACAGGTCAGCTAATAAAGCCCTTAACTCACAAGGTTGTAAGTAAATGTCTGCCGGAAGGCATTTAAAAAATAATAAATTGTCTTTTTTTTTCAATTACAGTTGCCTTCAGTATTATTCTGTATAAATATACAGATGTACAGCATAGTGGCTAGACAATCATGTACTTTACAGAGTGGTCCCCCTGATATTTCAAGTAGCCACTTGGCCCCATAGGATATTATTGACTATATTCCCTATACTGTACTTCATATCTCTGTGACTATTCTATAACTGCCAACATTTACTTCTTAATCCCTTCACCTTTTTCACCCAGCCCCAAACCCTCCCTCTATCCACCATCAGTCTGTTCTCAGTATCTATGAGTAAGGCATTTACACCTGCATAGACCAAGGCCACGTCACTACCTCCTACCCTCCATCAGGTTTGTGCTATTGCTGCCCATTTGTCAAGCTCACTGCTTTCACTATGAAATACTTCCCTTTCCTTTGCTGGCAAACTAAGGGTTCGCTGGGAGGTTGAGATGATTAATATTTTCAATGTATATTAAAAACTTCATTTTTATATTTACTATGATTCATGATTTTGATCATGGTTCGATTCCCAGTCAGAGCACATACCTGGGTTGTGGGATCGATTCTCAGTGGGATACATGCAGAAGGCAGCTGATCAATGATTCTCTCTCATCACTAATGTTTCTCTCTCTCTCTCTCTCCCCCTTCCTCTCTGAAATCAATAAAAATATAAAAACATAAATAAATCCCCTTTTAATCAAGTTATTATCCTTCTCTTAAAGAGATTAGCTATATTATCTGATCCTATGTCAGTGATGGCGAACCTATGACATGTGTGTCAGCACTGACACGCGTAGCCATTTCTGATGACACGCGGCCGCTGAGGCGGCCGCATGCCGAGGATGAAACATTTGCGAAATAATGTTTTTTCCTCAAAGTGACACACTACCCGAGTTATGCTCAGTTTTTTAGCGAAGTTTGACACACCAAGCTCAAAAGGTTGCCCATCACTGTCCTATGTCATCTTTATTTCCTTTCTCCTCTCTCTGAGCTTCTTTCTTTTCCCATCTCATTCTTCCTTTTTTATTCTCTTTTCCCTTACATATTTATGTAAGAACTAGAGGCCTGGTGCACAAAATTCATGCATGTGTGGGGTACCTAGGCCTGGCCGGCCATCAGGGCCGATCAGGTTCCCCACCTCCCCACCTCCTCCTTCCCTCGCCGCCCACACACTGCCACCACGCAGTTCCCTGCCTCCCCGCCTCCTCCATCCTCCTTCCCTCACCACCCGCATCCACCTCCACACACTCTGGTTCCCCATCCCAGCCCTGGGGCCCAGCCCCGATCAGGAGATCGGGGCCTGCTGTCCAGGGAGAGGGACCAGGATATTGGCCGGCAGGCTCCATCGGCAATCGGGGCCTGCAGGCTGGGGGCAGCTCCTGCATTGAGTGTCTGCCCCCTGGTAGTCAGTGCGCATAATAGCGACTAGTGGTTCTGGTCCTTCCAGTTGTTCTGTTGTAATGGTCACTTAGGCTTTTATATATTAGACTAGAGGCCCAGTGCACGAATTCGTGCATGGGTGGGGTCCAGCTGGCCTTGCCCCAATCAGGGCTGGGCATGTCAGGAGGAGGAGATGGCAGGAGGTTGGCCAGCCAGCCTGCCCCAATTGGGGCTCGATCAGGGCCGGGCCGGCTGGGGGAAGGGGCTGCAGGTGATTGGCTGGGGGGCTCTGCCCCCGATTGGGGTTGGGGGACCGATTGGGGGCAGGGCAGGCCATGAGGAGGGGCTGTGGGAGGTGGGCCAGCCTGCCCCACCCCCAAATGGGGTGAGGGTGCTGATCGGAGGCCAGCAGCCTGGGGGAGGGGCCATGGGTGGTTGACTGGCCAACCCTGCCCCTGATGGGATGGGGGGGCCGATCTGGGGTGGGGCTGGTTGGGGGGAGGGGCTGCAGGAGGTTGGCTGCCCAGCCCCACCCCCTATTGGGGTGGGGGTGTGCGATCAGGGGCAGGCAGCCGAGGGGAGGGGCTGCAGGCCTAACATGGTGGGGTGGGCTTATCAGGGGCAGGGCTGGCTGGGGAGATGAAGAGAGGGGGCATTTGGCAGGTGGCCCTGCTCTTGATCAGGGTGGGAGAGTCTGATCAGGGGCAGGAAGGCAGGGGGGAGGGGCCGCAAGGTTGGCTGGCCGGCCACACCCCCTGATGGGCAGTTCACCAGCCACAGTGGGCATCATAGCAACTGGTCATTATGGTCGTTATGGCCATTAGGGTCAATGGCTTTTTATATATAGAGATTATTGTTCTAAAAATGATAGCACCTCATCTTCATTAGAAAAAAAGGAAATTGTCTGAGTTCACTGAGAAAATAAAGGAAATCTTGATTTGGGGCTAAGTGCAGATTCATGTCAAACATTCTTGGGAATCATCTGCTCTGGAAGACCCTGAGCAGTCTCTGATCCTTGAAACAGAGTGTTTGTGCTAAAGGAAATGTTGTTCATTTGTTTATTGGAAATTCCCTGAAGACTATGTCAATGAGAGAAAAATATGGATCCTCGGTTTCCTGATATTTTCCTAAAAAAATCCTATGTTCTCTGTATTGAGCAAAGTCTATCCAGAAAACTAGAAACCTTCAAGTACATATAACAGCAAGAATTTAACACAGGGAATTGACAACATAGAAGGTGAGAGATCTGAAAAGCTAGAAAGGCACCGTGAATCAACAACATCAGTTAGACACTGCCCTCTGTAAATCAGAGGAGGGAAAGGGAATGGTACTAGAGATCAGAGCCTGAGGTCTGCAAGCGAAAGCTGGGGTCATGAAGAAGGCACAGGCACTGTCAGAGATGCAGCCCATGCAGAGAGAAAAGAGAAATACTTAGCTGGCTTCTCCATTCTTCCTGCCCGCCTATCTCCTGTAAGGGCCATCCATTAACTGAAACTAGCCAAAAGGGAGATGAAATGGGGTCTTGGGAATGCAGCCTACAGGGCCATTCCCTCCAATCCAGAGCGAGCAAGGAGAATGGGATCTGACAGGGATCAGGCCCTGGATGGTACACTCCCTTTGTCTCTTCCACTTTTCTGTGGCTACACATAATCATCTTTTCCCCACCAGAGAGCTGTTTATTACTACACTAGCTTTCCCGTTGCAGGAAAATTCCTGCAATGGGATTTCCTGCTGCACTCTACCCCGCCTCCGTTCCTCCCTTGCCGCCCGCCTCGCCTTCTCCTCCAGCCCTCCCGCATTTCCCTTCACCCCCGGCCCCGCCTCCGCTCCGCCTTTATCACCTGCCTCACCTTCTCCTCCAGCCCGCCCGCATTTCCCTTCACCCCCCGGCCCCGCCTCCGCCCCGCCCATGCCGCCAGCCCCGCCTTCTCCTCCAGCCCACCCGTGTTTCCCTTCGCCCACGGCCCCGCCTCCGCCCCGCCTTTATCACCAGCCTCACCTTCTCCTCCAGCCCGCCCGCGTTTCCCTTCACCCCCGGCCCCGCCTCCGCCCCGCCCTTGCCGCCAGCCTCGCCTTCTCCTCCAGCCCTCCCGCGTTTCCCTTTGCCCCCGGCCCCTCCTCCGCTCCACCTTGATCACCCGCCTCGCCTTCTCCTCCAGCCCGCCCGCATTTCCCTTTGCTCCGCCATTGTCGCCCGCCTCCGCCCCACCCCGCCCTTGCCGCCCGCCTGGCCTTCTCCTCCGGCCCGCCTGCTTTTCCCTTCGCCCCCGGCCCCGCCTCCGCCCCGCCCTTGCCGCCCGCCTCGCCTTCTCCTCCAGCTCGCCCGTGTTTCCCTTCGCCCACGGCCCCGCCTCCGCCCCGCCTTTATCACCCGCCTCACCTTCTCCTCCAGTCCGCCCGCGTTTCCCTTCACCCCCGGCCCCGCCTCCGCCCCGCCCTTGTCACCGGCCCCGCCTTCTCCTCCAGCCCGCCCGCGTTTCCGTTCACCCCCCGGCCCCGCCTCCGCTCCGCCCTTGCCGCTGGCCCCGCCTTCTCCTCCAGCCCGCCTTCGTTTCCCTTCGCCCACGGCCCTGACTTCGCTCCTCCCTTCTCCTCCCCCCGCCCCCCTGGCTTGCTTGCTTCTTCGAAGCTTTACTCCCCTTTGCAGCTCTTGGCTTCTTTCGACACTGTCTTGATATGCAAATCAGCCGCCATCTTTGTTGGGGCAATTTGCATACTCGTCCTGATTGGTTGGTGGGCGTGGCTTGGCTGGTGGGCGTGGCTTAGGTGTAGCGAAGGTGCGGTCAATTTGCATATTTGTCTATTATTAGATTAGACTAGAGGCCCAGTGCACAAAAATTCATGCACTGGGGGGCAGTCCCTCAGCCCGGCCTGCCCCCTCTCACAGTCTGGGAGCCCTCAGGGGATGTCCCACTGCAGTCTGGCCTCCCTCTGCGGGAGGCGACCGGGCCAATCAGGGGAAGGCACCACCCCCATCACCCCCACCGCTGCTGCTGCCTCTGGCCTCCCTCTGAAGGAGGTGACCAGGCTGATCAGAGGAAGACGCCACCCCCATCACCCCGCTGCTGCTGCCACTGCCGGCCACCACAGCTGCCAGCCCTCGTCCCTCGCTTCTTAGCGCTCGTCCCGCCCCCTGCACACTGGTGGGTGGGGAGCGATCTGGGACCAGGCCAGCTGAGGAAGAGGCTGTGGGAGGTTGAGGCACAGCAGGTCACACCCCGTCCAGCCTCTGCGGAGGTGTGGTGCCGGGACCAGGCCCACACCGCTGCCTCTGTGGCTGCCTCTGCAGAAGGGGCAGCACTGGGACTGGGACTGCACAGCTCCTCTCCCACTGCCTCTGCGGAAGGGGCCACAGTGCCCACCAGCCCGCGCCACAGCACCGCCGCCTCTCCCGCACCACAGGCCCTTGACCCTAGCAGCCACCACGGCTGCTGGCCCTCAGAGCCGCTGCAGCTTTGTCTGGAAGGACATCTGGTCTATCCGGTCTAATTAGCATGTTACCCTTTTATTAGCATAGATGCCACTAAGTCAGCTCCAACTCCTGATGACTTAATGAACAAATGATGTTGCAATGACCTGTCAACAGTCCTGCTCATGTTTATGGCTTCTTGTATGGAGTCAATCCATCTCACATTTGGTCTTCCTCTTTTTACCGCCTTCTATATTTATCAGCATTATTGTCTTTTGCAAAGAATCCTGCCTTCTCATGATGTGCCTGAAGTAGGACAGCTTCAGTTCTGTCATTTTTGCCTCTAGGGATGTTTCAGGCTTAATTTGCCCTAGGATCCACTCGTTCATCTTTCTGGTGGTCGAGAGTATCCATAGAGCTCTCTTCCAATGCCGTATTTCAAATGAGTGAATCTTAAAATAGGGAACTTTAAAACTCATGCAGTAACTGGTCTTGGGAATTCAAGGCCATTCCCTCCAATCCAGAGCTGAGCAAGGAGAATGAGAAGACTGGATCCAATTATGTTATACTAGAGGCCTGCTGCACAAAATTCTTACATGGGGGGATCCCTCACCCTGGCCTGCACCCTCTCCTATCCGGGACCTCTTAGGGGATGTCCAACTGCCGGTTTAGGCCCGATCCCACAGCAATCCAGAACCACTGGCTCCTAACCACTCGCCTGCCTGCCTGCCTGATCTCCCCTAACTGCCTCGGCCTGCCTGCCTGCCTGATCACCCCTAACGGCCCTCCCCTGCCAGCCTGATCACCCCTAACCACCTCTGCCTCGGCCCCTGCCACTGTGGCTTTGTCCAAAAGGACATCTGGAAGATATCAGGTCTAATTAGCATATTACCCTTTTATTGGTATAGATCACCAGGATAAGCTTTAAGGAATAATGTGTTTAAAACTGCAAAAACCAAATCTATTAAATCAATGTACAAAGGACCTTGACACAAAGCTTTATCTCTGGGACATTTATTGAAATTAGGTTCCACACTATTTCCTTATTGAGTTTTGCTTTTCTATTTTTCTAGAATATAGTCATAAAGTCAAATTTGGCAAACTTATACTGGTTAATCATATTCTGCAAAATTATATTACTTCTTTATATTTCCACAGAGATATTTCAATGACTATTTCAGAAGAATAAAAAAGAAACTGATGAACAAAAATAGAGCCAGAGGGAAAAAAGATTCTAGAATATAATAGAAGTAATCCTGTTATTTGCAGATTTTTAATATTTCCTACAACTTTTGTGATATACTATGTAGGTACAGTTTTGGTAATATTACTATACTTAAAATTCTTTTATTCTTGAAATATTAATGTTTATTGCATGTAATATTATTATATATAAGATCACTTTTCTTGAATAATTGGTGTTTATTGCATGTAACATTATCATATTTAAAATCATTTTTCTTGAGATATTAATGTTTATTGCATGTAACATTATTATATTTAAGATCATTTTTCTTGAAATATTAAGGTTTACTGCATGTAACATTTTATTTAAAGTCGTTTTTCATGAAATAATAAAAAACTGAAAAAAAAGAAAAGGTAATGACGACTCATAAAATAATTCATTATTCAAACTCTAAAACTAATTTTTTAATTTTCAATTTTCAAAAATATTCTTGTCTTAAGCATCCATTATAGATTATAATGTTTAATACCACCCAAAAGCCACTAAAGTTTGAGAGCTAATAAGAGATGTTTACAACAATTTAATCTGTTTTTACTAGATTTTATACATCTTACCATTAGTCACCCCCCTCAAAAAAATAAAATAAAAATCCTATAGCAAGTACCAGCAAAAAGACTCCATTTTTGAAGGTGAAATTGGAAGCTTATTTGATTTTGTATCTGCCTCACGCTGCACAGGCATTCATCAGTATTAGTGGAATGAGAAGAATGAAGATCCTGAGGTATTATAGATGCAAATTAAATAGGGACAGATCCTTTTAAAATTTAATTTTATCATGTAATCCTTCTGCTCACAAACATACACCATGCACTGGTGTGTGTTTTTTATTGCCATCATATAGCATTCCAGATAGAATACAAAGTATCTAGTTAAATGTATTTTAGATAACCAAACGGACAATTTTTTAGTATAAGAATGTCCCAAATATTCAATGTATAAAAAGATTTGCATATGTAAGACATACTTATACTAAAACATTATTCATCAATGTGAGAGAGATAATTGACTGGTTGCCTTCTGCACTTTCCCTGACTGGGGCCAGGGATCGAACCTGCAACCAGGATATGTTCCCTTAACCGGGAATCGAACCCGAGACCCTTCAGTCCTCGGGCTGATGCTCTAACTACTGAGCTAAACTGACCAGGGGTGTTTCATGAATTTTTGTTTGAAAAAAACCTGCAAATCATTTGTGTGAAGAAAAGATGTGTTCACACATACCTAGCATAGTTGGATAAAAGTTTAACTGATTTTATTTCCTGGTCCTAGTCCTCCTGCTCACTTAGTTAAAACCCAGGATAAAAGATAGGACCATAAGATATAATATCATTTTCCCAATTTTACAAAAATATTATGAAAGTAAACTATGTTTTATGAAAATAAACTTCCTATGTGTAGTATTCCTACCCTTCTTCTTAAAAAGGAAAAATAAAGTGTTTTTCATTAATTACCCATCAAAAATTATGATATTTAAATGAAAGTATATCTTCTTTATCCTTTTAAATTCAGAATACTATCATCTCTAAGATACAAACTGGATTCCTAAGACATCAAGCTTGATGAAGCAAGATGTATGTTTGAAATCTTACTAGAGGTTAAGACACCACAACATTACTTGTGTCTGAACCAATTCCACATAAACAAAAATAAAGGAAAACCCTGTCTGAGATGCTTTGGCATTGTCTAAAAGCAGGAAAAGACCACTTTCCTGATCCAGCCTCCACTTCCTCCCCAGACAAGTGGGTGTACCAGCCCTGCTGATATGCCACACATGACCTCCTTTCCTGCTTTCACTGAGACCTCTGGCTAACCCCCTGGCCAAGCTATGAGCCACAGACCAAGGACCACCACGGGTTGGGGAATATCAACGAAATATACAGGAAAGGGTCAAAACACCAGCTCCCAACCATAAACCGTGTCCAACCTAACCTACTGCTTCCTCTAATTATGGTCATCTCCATATTAGGAACCATGGTGGAGTATTTTAAAATCAAGTTTCCTAGAATATACCACCCACACAATATTTGATCTGGTAAAGGCAACCTAGACTATAATTAATCCGTAAACACATTCCTACAAGGAGACAGAAGTCATCCAAGACCTTCAAAGAACATGGCTTTAGGTTCTCAAATGCAAGGGTGGGCTAAAAGTAGGTTTACAGTTGTTTGTATGTAAAATAATACAATAATTAATAAATAATAATAATACAAGAATAAACTCTGTGTTTTGTATTCTCATAGCTGTAAGCCTACTTTTGCCCCCCCCTGTATAACTAGATGGGTTGGTTTTAACTTCATCTCTACCTTCCCCTTAGTGTACAGGCCAAAAAGTAGAAGGTGCTCTAAAAGACAGGTGGCTCGCTTAATGAGAAAAAGTGAATGATGCTGCATGAATGATCAGAAGTTCCAAGATGGGCTTATTCTTTATTGAGAGATAGCTATAGTCTCTCTCTTCTCAGAGGCATGCTAACTTAACAATATTTAATGGACTTTATGGTATAGTCAAGATAAAGTCAGGTTCCCTGGTTTCCTACATTGAACACTAACTATCTACTAAAACATGTACCAAAGCTAATTCTCTTCTGGTAAAAGTGATAAAAACAAGAACAGAAGACCGAGAGAAAACTGCTACCCCAATCACTTACAATATCTACTGATACTCCTTTTGGAATAAAATATTATACACCATCTCCTTTGGAATTAAGTGAGTCACATACTTGTTGTATAAAATGATCAACTTCAATTTGAACATAATAGTTATTTCACATGGACTAATTCAGGGTTTTAGGAATGAGGAAGCAAAAATAAATAGAAAATTCTCAATATAGATAGAAATTCTAATGTAGAAATTATATTTATAAAGTTATAGAACCACAATGTAAATCCAGTCTTATAAATCTAGTGATCTGGAACATAGATGCTAATAATCAGAAATTATGGAGTTAGCATTATTATGTGTAAGGAGTTGCATTAAGGTAACACCTGCTCATAACAGATATCAGGAACTTAAAGTAATAAAGCACATTTCTAGTTTATATAATATCCAATATCAGAGCTACTGGTCAGCAGACAGTTCAAACTATCTCCTCCTTGGGTCTCTGCCCTCCAAAAATATGTCCCAGTCCTCTCTCTTCAGCCAAAAGGTAAGGGAAAAGAATGTAAAGGAGGCACACTTGGGTTTTAGGCAGTTCAGCCTAGAAATGAAACAAACCTTACTTTAGTTCACATTCTATTGGCAAGAGCTAGTCACAGGGTCACACACAGATGCAAGGGAGGCTGGGAAATGTAGTTTTAGCTGGGAAGCCACTTCCCAACAACTACTCTAAAGAAGATGAGTCTTTGGTGTACAGCAGCAATACCTGCCACAATAATTATGATTGGTGCCATAAGAAATCCAAATGTAGTAAGATATAAGGTTAACTAGAAAATACACTTTTGTCTAGATATATGGTACTTGTTAAAATAGAATAAGCAATTCACTTGAAGTTGAGCTAATTAAGACAATGTATACTTTAGGTCATTATATATATCAAGTATGAAGCTAACGATATTAACCCACAATCAGTAATGATGCATTTTGAATTGGTGATTCATAGTACTGTGAGATTAGCAGAGATGTATTATCATTTTCTGACACTGTATAGCTCATAACGATAGCATGACATTAGCTGGGTGGCATATGTGGAAAAATAAAGCTTTGTGTTTTTATTAGATTTATGTGGAAAAATAAAGCTTTGTATTTTTATTAGCTTTGAACCTGTTAAAAAATTATTCACTCTCCTTACAGGCTTTCCTATCAATATTATTATAACTGATAGCTTTTGTTTCTGATTACTTATGGTTTGTTTTTTTCAACCAAGTTTGGTCAAAGTTGGATGCTTTTAATTCACACCTTAGAAGTTAGTATCATTAGCTCCTCTTTTGTATTGCATTACAGCATATTCTTGGAAGCTTTTCATACTAAGATGGGGAGAACTAGCCATTCCCTCCATTGGACCTCTACTAACCCTGTAAATATATACTCAAAGGTTTTTGCAAGGAGTGAATTAAATCATGTATATAGAAGTGACTGCACAGTAAATGGTTTCTATTATACGTAATTACCTAAAACATCCTACCTAATAATCCTACCTAATAATAGACAAATATGCAAATTGACCATACCTCCGACACACCCACAAGCCACGCCCACCATCCAATCAGAGCGAGCATGCAAATTAACCCAAACCAAGATGGCTACAGCCACAGAGAGCAAGGTTTCCTAGGTAACAGAGGAAGCCAAGCTTTCCGCCTGCCCTTGCCAGGCCTAAGCCTCCACTCAAGCTACAAAGTTTCAATTATAGAAGGTAAACAAATTCAAACAAATGGCAGCAGAATGGAGCTTGAGAGAGCAGGCCAGGGTTGCTGCCGGTAACAGGGGAAGCAAAGCTTTCCGCACACCCTGGCCGGGCCCACCCGCTTAAGGCAACAAAGTTTCAATTATAACCCCAACAGAAATGGCTGCTGGCCTCGGAGGGAGCCCCAGGCTTGGCTTCGCTCCAGGCTACAAAGTTTCAATTGTAGAAGGAAAATAAATTCCAGATACCAGGGCCTCCACTTGCGTTGCCAGGGGGCGTGGCTGGCCTGCAAACCAACACAGGCCCCTTGCTCAGGCCGCCCCATGCCCCAAGGGAACCCCCACCTGATCTGGGACACCTTTCAGGGCAAACCAGCTGGTCCCCACCCCTGTACCAAGCCTCTATCCTATCTAATAAAAGAGTAATATGCAGATTGATCATCACTGCAACACACAATATAGCTGCCCCCATGTGGTCAAAGATCCTGCCCCCATGTGGGCACAAGATGGCCAGCAGGAGAGGGCAGTTGGGAGGCACCTGGTCTGCAAGGGAGGGCAATTGAGAAGGACCAGGCCTGCAAGGGAGGGAAGTTGGAGGTGATCAACCCTGCAGGAGAGGGCAGTTAGGGGTGACCAGGCTGGCAGAGGAGGGAAGTTGGGGACAAACAGGCTGGCAGCAGAGTGGTTAGGGGGTGATCAGGCTGGCAGGTAGAAGCGGTTAGGGGCAATCAGGAAGGCAGGGAGGCGAGCAGTTGGGAGCCAGCAGTCCTGGATTGTGAGAGGGATCCCATATTGGAGAGGGTACAGGCTGGGCTGAGGGACAACCCCCCTCCGTGCACGAATTTCGTGCACCGGGCCTCTAGTTGAGATGATAATACTGAATTCATATGGTTGTTAGGAAAAGTAGGCATAATACATATCTTAAATCTAGCAGATGTTCCATGTAAACAGTTAACCATTTTTATTATTATTATTTTTAATATATCTCCTTTTAATAAGCAAAGGCAGAAGTTCTGGATTTCTTCTTTGCTACCACAGAAAAGGCATATGCTGAAGGCATGATAATTACAAGAAATTATTTCTTAAGGTGGAAAAAAATAGCAGAAACTTGTTTTGCATAAAATGGGTGAAAATAAGACAATATGGTCATAAACTTTGATTCTAAATAACTCTTGAACAATTTCATCACATAGAAAGTAAAATTAATAGGTTATCTAGACCAGTCATATTTACAGGTGCTTGGAGATGAAGAGGATGTAAGAACAAGAATGAAAAACCTAAAAACATCTCCACATTATAAAGAAGCCTGATATTCCTGAACTGTTTGGCAATGAAATTGTCTCCTAAAACCACAGGCAACATTTGCCAGGAAAGAAACAAGCCAATCTTTTCTGTAGTCACTTTCTCCTTAATTTCCCACTCTTGCTATAACTGAATCTGAAAGAAATTCATGTGACCCATACTGAGAAAAACTCTAGAAAACCCATATTTGGGGAAGTAGTGATAAAAAATTCTCAGAACATCAAAGATTGATTTATTAGAGTCACATGATAGAAGTGACTTCCCTCCTATCCTACATAATAAAAGCTTAATATGCTAAGTGTCCAGTTGTCCAGTCAGCCATTCAATCAATCAATCAAAGGGTAATATGCTAATGATATGCTAAGGCCACTCAACCCCTCGCTATGACATGCACTGGCCACCAGGGGGCAGATGCTCTGATCGGTAGGTTAGCTTGCTGCTGGGATCCGGCTGATTGGGACTGAGCAAAATGGGCCGGACACACCCTGGAGCCCTCCTGCAGTCACTCCCCAGCTGGCCAACCTCCCATGTCCCTCCCTGGCCCCAATTGTGCACTGGTGGGGTCCCTCGGCCTGGCCTGTGCCCTCTCGCAATCTGGGCTGAGCTCCCCCCCCCCCCCAAGTGCACAAATTTTGTACACCAGGCCTCTAGTCTTTTAATAAAAGGGTTTTATTTTTACTAATACTATTATAATAATGTTCATTTTTATTTGATTTAAAATATAGCCAAAACCACATGAACATTTACTTTAAAATACCTTAAGGACTCAACTTTTGCCCTAGCCAGTTTGGCTCAGTGGATAGAGCATCGGCCTGCTGACTGAAAGGTCCCAGGTTCAATTCCGGTCAAGGGCACATGCCCAGGTTGTGGGCTCGATCCCCAGTAGGGGGTGTGCAGGAGGCAGTTGATCAATGATTCTCTCATCATTGATGTTTCTATCTCTCTCTCCCTCTCCTTTCCTCTCTGAAATCAATAAAAATATATTTTTTAAAAAGACTCAACTTTTACTTGACTGCTGATCTACTAGAGAGTCTGTGTCAAAATCTATATTTCTGTTTTTTAATCTGAATTTCTCAATGCTATCTGTATTTCTGAAACCTGTTTGCTCTTCCTGTTGCAATATAAACATTTTATTCCTTGTGGATTTTTTTTAAATTAGAGAACTTTAGAGTTGAAACTGATGTTAAAAATAACCTAGATTAACTCTATCAAGAAACCTGAGAAACCAGACAAGTTAAAGGGCTTTCCAGAATGCCACAGAAAGAGGAGAAGATCCTGGCTCTTCAGATTCAGCAATGGTGTTCTTTATTTTATTCATTTTTTTTTTTTGTAGTCCTCACTGGAGGATATTTTTCCATTGATTTTATAAAGAGTGGAAGGGAGGGATAGAACCTGCAACTTAGGTATGTGCCCTTGATCAGGAATTGAACCCAAGACGCTTTAGTTAGGCCAGCGCTCTAACCACTTAGTGACACCGGCCAGGGCATCGATAGTTATTTTTTAAATGTGTATATAAATTGTTCAGAGGATCCAGCAGTTGCTCCTGCTCCCTGAGCCAATGCAGCCAGTACATCCACTGGGCACACATTCAGGACCCCAGTGCATTCCTGAAACCACAGATAGTCCTGAACCCAAAATACCACATGATCTCACTCATTTATGGATAATAAAGAAAATTATAAACTGTTGAACAAAAAGATAGATACAGAGACAGTAAAGCATCAAACAGATTGTCAAATTACAGGGGGAAGGTTAGGGAGAGGTGGGGGAGATAAGAAATCAACTGAAGGACTTGTATGCATGCATATAAGCATAACCAATGGACACAAAACTCCGGGGGGTGAGGACATGTATGGGAGTGGGGTGGGGGTGGGGGGCAATGGTAAGATATGTACACATATAATACCTTAATAAAAAAATGGAAAAAAAAAGATTAACAACATCTAATAATAAAATAGAACAATTATAAAATCACCTATATCATAAAAGGCCTGTGGTCGTGATGTGCTGTAATGGCAGAACGACCAAACAACCTGTCACCAGGAGGTGATGGAGCACCTCTGGGGCCCTCCCCCCCATCCCACCCCCACCACCACTCCGAGGCGCCAGCAGCATTGGCAGAGCGTCGTGGGGTGCCAACAGCATCCGCGGAATATAGCGGGGCACCGGCAGTGTCCATGGAGCGTTGTGGGGCACCAGCAGCATCCACAGAGTATGTGAGGTGTCTCGGGGCGGGGTGCTGGCAGCGTCCGCGGAGTGTGCGAGGCATCACCGGACGGCAGACACGGCCCTGATGGCAGGCTAGGCCTAGGGGACCCTACATGCGCACAATTTAATCATGCACTGGGCCTCTAGTATTATAATAAAAGTCTGTAAACGTGGTTTCTCTCTCAAAATATCTCAATGTACTGTATGCACCCTTTCACGTGAAGGAATCACTTTAAGGCTTCTCTTTGGCATATCCAAATTGCCAGTATCATTACTCTGGCTTTCAGGATATTATTAGGGACATAAAGGTTTCGAGAACACAAACACAATAGGTCGACGGTGGCTCAGGTAACCCCGGTGGCTACTAAGTGACTTAAAGGTGAAGAGGGTACACAGCGGGGAGACGTTGGACAAAGGGGTGAGTCACGCCCTGGGTGGGATGGGGTGGGACTTGCGAGATTTCATCATGTTACTCAGAATGGCGCACATTTTTATACTTACCATTTATTTGTTTTGGAATTTGCCCTTACCATGTTTGGACTGTGGTGGACCGTGGGTAACTGAAACTGCAAAAAGTGAAACCGCAGGTAAGGGGACACTATAAATGCAGGTGTTTCCTGTAGCACCGCAGGATCAAGCATTATTGAAGTACTGCTCCTTCACTCACTTGTTCCCCAATATTTACTGAATGCCCAGTAGGAAAGTGTGGATGCAAAGCAGGGAGTTTACTTATTAGTGTTAGGAGACAAGCATGTACAGGCAATAAGGTACCATAATTGCTGTGCTAGATTATGGGCAGGGTACTTAGGGGCACAAATGTGGGAGTGGTTATTTCTATTTAGGTATTTGTTGTTGTTTATTTAAATACTAGAGGCCCATTGCACGAAGAGATTCGTGCAATAGGCCTTCCTTCCCTTGGCTTCCAGCACCGGTTTTCCTCCGGCACCTGGGACCCAGGCCTTTGCTCCAGCTGGAGTCTGCCTTCTTCGTCTTCACTGCAGACTCCAGCCAGAGTCTGCCTTCTTCGTCTTTGCTGCAGACTCCGGAGTCTGCAGTCTTCGTCTTCACTGTGGCCAGAGTGCCGCTCCTGTAGATCCCTTCACCCCCTGCCCTCCCTCTCATAGCAGGCGTCCTGCCCCGCCCAGCCACTCTGCGCCTGGAGCAGCTGGGCAGCCGCCACCTTTGTCCTTCTAATTTGCATATTCCCTCCTGATTGGCTAGTGGACATAGTGGAGTGATGGTTAATTTGCATGTTTCTCTTTAATTAGTGTAGATATTTTTATGATTTCAGAGAGGAAGGGAGAGGGAGAGGGAGAGAGAGAGATAGAAACATCAATGATGAGAGAGAATCATTGATCGGCTGCCTCCTGCATGCCCCCCACTGGGGATCAAGCCCGCAACCCAGGCACATGATGGACCGGAATCAAACCCGGGACTGTGTGCACGCATGATCTATCCACTGAGCCAAACCAGCCAGGGCTCTATTTAGGTTTTTAAAAATAGGTGTAATAGTTATGAACACATTAACAACTCTTGGACATAGAAATCGGGACTCAAAAGAACTGTTGGCCCAGAAAGAAACTCACTATAGACTGATTCATTTGCCTCTCAGCATAACCATTATTGCTTGTCTCATTTTCGGTTCCTATAAGTGTATTCCTAGTATCACACGAGCTCACTCATCTAGAGGAAAAGATGAACAACATAGACTGAAGAACAAGAACAGCATTGATCAGACTGTCAGACCTCAGAGGGAAGGTAGGGGAGGGTGGGGACAAGGGAGATAGATCAACCAAAGGACTTGTGTGCTTGCATATGAGCCTAACCAGTGATCACGGACAACAGGAGGAGGGAGGCTTGCATGTGGGGGGGATTGGGAAGGGAACGGGGGGAAGGGGTTGATGACAAATATGTGATACCTTAATCAATAAAGTAATTTAAAAAAAAGAAATAAAAAAGAAACAAAAACAAAAACAAAAAAAAATAGGTGTAATAGGGGATGCCTTGATGCTTGATGTGAACTAAGTCTGGAAAGATGTAGTTCACAGGCAGGTGTGGATGGGGATGGAGGGATATTTTAGACCTGGAGGCCTGCAATGTGAGCAAAGGTGTAGAGAACTGAAATTGCCTGGCATCTCGGGGAGCTCCCAGTAGCTAGGTGCTTGTTTCATGAAGTACAAAGAGGGGAGTTGGTGAAAGATAAGGCTGGCCAGACGAAGGATGCCAGATCTCAGAAGTCCTCATATTCTGTAAAAAACAGCTTTCACCTTGACACGCAGGAATATTGCCTGAAGTTCTCAGATGTAATCCATTCTGCTTCATAGCAACTTCTAATAGGACCTAGAGGAGAAGTTTAATTTGGGGCTTTATAAAAGCAACAGAAAATAATCATCAAGAATAACACAACTTAACAAGAAATATAAATTTTATTATAGAGTTAAATTTTTTCATTACTGCATAAATAATTGTTGGAACATAAACTTCTAACTTACACTGTATTGAAGAATTCAAACATTAGAGAACTCAAGCTTTAATTACTAATTATTTTTAATAATATTTTTTAAAACGTTAAGTGTTTTACCATGGAATAGGGGCATTAACATGAGGTATTCCTTAACAGGAATTGGCAAAAACAATAACCCTTAGCCAAGTGTGGCTAGAAAATATCTGATTTAGCTACTTGTTTTCTTTTTTTCAATTTCTACAAGTGTTCATTTGAGCCAAACTGAAGACCTATGCTGAGGAGGAATATCTCAAATGCTGCTTCTTCTGTTGTCAAGTTTTTGTCTTCTTTCTTCTGTTCTGCACTAAAATGGTCACTTTTTCATACAACTTTATAAGTGATTCTCTACAAAAACCACTCAACATCAGATTTTTAAAAAAATTTTTACTGTTGAAAGTATTACATATGTCCCCTTTCCCCCTCTTCTAGCCCTCTCCTACCCCCTCCCCAGGCCTTCACCACCCTATTGTCTGTGTCCGTGGGTTATGCATATATGCACACAAGGTCTTTGGTTGATCTCTTCCCACCACCCACTCACCCACACCTTCCCTCTGAGATTCGACAGTCTGTTCCATGCTTCTATGTCTCTGAATCTATTTCAACCTCAGATTTTAAAGATGAATTCTCATAAACTGATTTCAAAGAGTGCTTTTCTCCCTTCAAATACATTCTTCAAAATGCCTGTCACTGGTTGATTAGTGCGGCAAATGTGTTTTCCACGCTAAAGGGGCCCGCAGCTGATAGGCTTTCTATGTGTACCAACATCTCTGCAGCTTTCCACCTACTTTCGTTGGCTCCTCTCTGATTTCAGGCTCCTGGATTGTTGCCCATGTTGCTGCACAGAGAGGTCTATGCTACTGTGATTGACTTGGGATGGGAAAAAGAGCTTTCCTGTTTGAGTACAATCCCAAAATACCCTTCAACTCCAGTGTAGACACAGGGTCTATCTAACCTCATCTCTTATCCTCATTGGCTATACAAGTTCCAAATTTCTTAGTTAATTGCCATGAATAAATGGGTTCCATGAGGGTAAGAATGATGTTATTTTAAGAAATAAAAAATGGTTTACACCTCCTCTAGAGAATCTATCATTTAAAAAGTGCTAATGTCCTCAGAGTTAGTGATAATACTTTAATAAAGTAGCACTGCTATGTTCTTGAGTACTGGCAAGTATTAGGTATCAACAAGTGATTTAGGGATTCAAGCATGGTCCCCATGCATTGTACTGATAAGCAAGAACTATATGCTCAGAATTCATTGTTATAGCTGGAGAATTAAATGGTTAATCATTAAGAATTTTCCTGGCTGGCATGGCTCAGTGGTTGAGCATTGACCTGTGAACCAGGAGGTCATGGTTTGATTGTGAGTCAGAGCACATGCCCAGGTTGTGGGCTCAATCCTCAGTAAGGGTCGTGCAGGAGGCAGCTGATCAACGATTCTCTCTCATCTTTAATGTTTCTATCTCTCTCTCTCTCTCTCCCTCTCTCTTCCTCTCTGAAGTCAATAAAAATATTTTTAAAACAATTTATTGAATACTTATTTAATCTATAACAATTCTATGGGTCTAAAACAGTGATGGGCAACCTTTTGAGCTTGGTGTGTCAAACTTCGCCAAAAAACTGAGCATAACTCGGGTAGTGTGTCACTTTGAGGAAAAAACTAACTCCAAGACTCTAGTCGCAAATGTTTCATCCTCAGGAGCAGCAAATGTTTCATCCTCGGCATGCGGCTGCGTGTCATCAGAAATGGCTACGCGTGTCAGTGCTGACACGCGTGTCATAGGTTCGCCATCACTGGTCTAAAACAAAAAAGTTGTTTGTTTGTTTTAAGTGAAACTAATGTGTGCTGAAAGTAAGACCACTTTTCAGGAGCTGAATTTTGTTGACCAAGTTATTGAGCAATTAAATAAAAAGCTTTCTGATGGTTCTTTTTTATATTTTTTAAATGTTCTAACGTCATGTCTAAACTTAAAAATAGCACCCTCTTATTCTCCACCCTTGCTCCCCTCCCTCTAATAAATAATGTCCCTCTTCCCCAAGCTGCAAAAGATGAATACTGTGGGAGGCTGCTAATTGTCTGTGATAGGTTGGTGATGGTATCAGGAGATCATCTTTCTCTGAACCTTAATTCAGGGGGAAAAATAATTACTCACAGAGATGAAAGATTTGAAATAGTTGATTATACGTCACCAAGTAAAATGTAATTGTAAATATCCAAATAAACTAGAAGTCAGTAAGAAAGCCTACCAAAACAGTGGTATCTGGGCACTTAAATTTTCCTAAGATATGGGAATTTTCATGCAATTCAAGAAAAAATGTAATGTTCTTAAATGTTTTCATAAGACCTCGTATAGTGTCTATATTTTATTATCACAAGCCACTCTTTATTCCACTTTACAGCTACTTTTTTCTTACCACATACAAGATCTGCAGGAAATTTGGTCATTTCGACCTTTGGATTTTAACAATCAAGCGTTAGCCTAATCAAGAAAGGAAATAGTGTGGAAATGTTACAGATCAAGCCTCTCTGGTTCAAATCATTTAAAATGTTAATTCTGACAGTTGGAAAATCTTACTCAGAAAAAAGTGTGTCAGCAGCATGTATGATTACAAAACCTAAGAAGCCCGAGCCTCTTCCAAAGTCAGAATGACACACTACCCATTTCATACTTTGCAGAACTGCCTCTATTGTAAATCGCTTTATCTTCTCATCTCTGAAGCTTGCCAGACACATTCTTTAACCATGAATTCACATTTCTTTACTCTGAAGGACACCTCGGGATCTGTAACCTTTTGAGTGAGTGTGGGAAGCGGGGAAGGAGACAATAGCGTCCACCTGGGGTTGCGGAATGAAGGCAGCCACAGAGCAGAACAAGAATGCTTTGGTTCTCTTGGCCTCTGCGTTCCCTGTTTCTGTTGGGAAATATTTACTCACCTGAAATTCCAAGAAATGAAAGGCCCCTCAGCTGCTTTAGAGTTCTGTCATTAAACACAAGACTGTTCTATCCTGCCAGTGAAAACTAACAGAGCCAGATTGGGGTCTGAAGTCCTTTTCAGAAATGCTGCCATCGTGTGGCACTTCGGAGACATACCCGACCGGAAGAGTCCCAGGCTGGGTCATATGGTTCATCTCAGGATGGCTGGGCTCCAGCAACATCTATTCCTATAACTCTCTAAGTTCATATTAACTCATTTCCGTGGGCACAGGGTAAACCATTGCGAGTCCTTTGGAAATCTTGTTGTTTTTAGAACTGGTGAACTTCCCCCTACTAAATTGACAATATGACTAACTTATGTGGTCAATGTGTCTAAAGAGAAAAAACAACAATAATTTTTAAAAGCAGAAATAAGAAGTCTGTTTTGCAATTTTATAACCTGCATGTCATATTTTATAGAGATAGCTGCCATCTGAATTATTGAAATGTAGGCTTAGAACCCACAAATCAATAATATCAATTCATTTGGAATGCATCCCATTTAAAAGATACATATTTCCCCAACACCCACAATGTTAGCAGTATAACCTAAGGATTAGTTATACTGCTAACACTGCAAGAAATTATTTAATCCATATTTACATTAAAAGCAATATTCAGTAAAGAGAAGCTGACACCTTAGGTCTAACTAATATTAAAAGGGGTCATTTATCTTTAATCTCACTTCACACACGAATCTTACAATGACGATAGGAGGTAAATGAATAATGCAATTTCCTTTTCACAGCTGAGAAAGCTAAATGGAGAGATTGAGTACATAATTTAAAGACAATATTAAATATTTTGAATGGACTCAGAGCTCTGTTAATTTCTTTTCCAATATTCAGACTCCATTTGTGATTTTTTTCTCTCACTCAAATACCTTTTAAATACCCAGAAAAGTGTTAAATATGTATTTTTTTACATTTTCTTATTAAGTCATCAACTTCATATATCCTGAGAGAAAAACTAGAAAAAGATGATTCAGAAATCTAACCCATTCCTTTAAAGGTGTGTAAATTAAACTAGTGATGTACACAATTTAAAGGTCTTACATCAAGTCTTATTCTAATAACCCATTTCATCTAAAGACACTGCAAATCACGAAGACTTGCTGCTCCTATATTTCAGTCACAGTTTACACACACAGTGTTTAAAATATGCATATAATATGTGCCACGTAATTTTGTTTTCCACAGACTAATTTATTTAATCCTCTAAAACCCCTATGAGCTAGGGAACAGTGTGTGCATGTGACAGATGAGGAGGCAGGTGTAGGTCGGCTGAGGTCACACAGCTATTGAGTGGCAGAGTGGGATTCAAAGCCGCTGTCTGGCTCCCAAAGCAGCACTCTCAAGCAATCACCCTGCTCTCGGAAACCACTTTATTCTGTAGCATCTAAAGCAAATTACCTCTCTTTTATGTAACAAGTTATCAGATTAATCACCTCTAATCAATTCAAACTGTGCAACAAAAATCCACGTCCTTGTAAGGTCATTGTAAGTCCAACTTCATGGGCACGAACATGGACTTTCATGTCTCTAATGCCATTTGTCTAAATAACAAGCTGCTTCATACTTGACATCACAAAACCAAGCCAGACTAAAGGATGGAGGGAGGATATCTGAGACCTTTGTACACCTGAACAACAGCCTTGCAGCTCTTAAATAAATAACAATGGCGGGGCAAATTTAGTTGCACGTATTACCTTAATCTCTTTTTAAAACTGAAATAAACCCCATTCTATTTAATTTTATTTGGGACTGGTTTTATATTAACAGTTTTTCTTCTAATTCAGAAATTATAAAGTCTTTGTAAGAACTAGTCATTTCCCCCCTTTTTTAATGGGACTCCAAGGTGCCCTTTCAGGATGCTGAATGTCATTCCCATAAATGAAAATGCCAGTTAATGATATTGTAGAGAAGTAATGTTTTAACTCTGGAGTGTGTGTGTGTGTGTGTGTGTGTGTGTGTGTGTGTGTGTGTGTGTGTGTGTACCACAAAACCAGAGGGGGAAGTGTGGGAGCAAGTGGGTTGGGCAGTGGCAAAAAACCTCATGACACATCTCTCCGCCTCTCTGTGTTGGGGGCGGGGGGATGTGTCTGGAGCAGCATTTAAATACTGGGAGGTCCTGGCTGTCAGCAGCAAGAGGAGGAGACAAGGAGTGCAGCACCATCTGGACTCTCCTCTCAGACCAGTGGCAGCCTTCTCAGCCAGCAGCGGACCAAGGTAAGCCTGCAGTGTGCTATCCTGCTGCTGCTGTCCTATACGTTCAGTTCCGTTCATGGGGAAGGTCAAGTTGTAAGGAAAAGAGCATCACTGTAATGCTGTTTATCATGTTTAAATTGTTTTAGTCTTTTGAATAAGCCTGCTAGCTACATAGCAGATCTCCTACAGACCAGCTATTTTGAAAGCCAGTCAATATAAAACCTAAAAATCCTTCTACTCAGTCCTCAAAAGAAATGATACTATCTCTTCCAATTAGAAAAAAAAAGAAAAAGGTACAATTCTATGCCCCTGTGGGATGATTATACCCATATCATTTTAAACGGATAGATGGTTGTGGAGGCATTTCAAAGGAAAAGGATCTTCAGTGCTAATGTAAGCTCATGAGAATGCTGTTTTTAATTATTTGACTTATACTATTTTCAAGGGGAAAAAAATTTCTGAATATTTTTTACTTCTCTGTATTTACCTATTAAAATTTTCACCAAAAACTTGTATGACATTATGCAGACTTACTGCAAATAACAAAGCTGTTGATTGTTTTCAATGTTTCCTTTCTTGTTTCAAATTTCTAGAATAACTTATTTTCTAGAATAACTAATTTTAGAAATAGCTTTGTTGCACCGAAGTAGCACCTTTTTAATAATTTAAGTTAAAAATCACACTTGAAATGCATGCTGAAAAAATGGAGAAAGCAAATTTCTTTCATAGTTTTATTTTATTGCTCTTTGTGTTTTTCTTCTCTGAAAAGTAAAAGTCTCACACTAATTATTTTAATTAAATTACTGTTAGTCTGTGTTTAGGTTTAGATAGCTGGCAATGTCAGGAACTAATGGTGTGATCTCTGGAACTCTAAATTTAAAAGTTGAATAAATATAGACTTGTAAACTTCCTCTCTCCCTTGCCCAATAGGGAAAGAGAGAATAGAGGTAGCATTACAAATATTAAATCAAAAGGACCATAATATTAAAAAGAAAAAATTCCTCTAGGAAGTAGAAAATATTCTACAGAAAATGTATTTTATTTGTGATTATTTTGTAATATGGTAGAATAATAAGGTATCACATTTTTAACCTGTGAAGAGGTCAAATATTCATTACAAAATATTTTGCAGGAAAAATCACCACCATGAGAACTGCAGTGATTTTCTTCTGCTTCTTAGCCATCACTTATGCCTTTCCAGTGAGTACTGCTGAATCTTAAGGAAAATTTCTCAAAATCAGTTAAATGGATGCCCCCAGGTGCTGGGCACACATTCACGTTGTAATCTTTCTTCATCTTTTCTGTTTCAAAGGTTAAACATGCTGATTCTGGCAGCTCTGAAGAAAGGCAGGTAAGCATCTTTTAGATTTAGAATAGAATTAAATTATTTATGCAGCTGTTTCAAGAAGCACTACAAACGTATCTGTTGCAATTTTACTTATTATCAGAGCCAAGACTTTTAATTTATAAGTAATTGGCTGCCTGTCAACTTAGGCTAGTGCCAATCCCAGTATAATTTTTAACAAATATGTGTTCCACACACTGAACTAGATTTTTTGTATACTAAAATAGTGTTCTATGCCATTATTACTTGTGTAAAATTAGTTCTCTGAAGTTGCATGACTTTTTTTTCCACATTCAACATACTGTTCTAGAAGTAGAAAATCCCAGCCTTGTTTTTACTTAGTGGAAGGCTTAATTAAAAATGCGCCTCATGTATTAGACAGTTTACATAACTGCAATATTCACAGTATGTTCTAAGATATTTGCCAAGAAGCCCATTATAAAAAGAAAGTCTATTATGCTATTTGTATCTATTAGGCTTGTCAGCTGACTTTAGATCACAGTTCTCTAACCAAACATAAGACCAAATCAAACTCTTTATTATAATTATTTGACCAGCGCCATACAGGTACCTGCCCCTCCACAATAGGTGAAACTGTGCCAGGCAAACAACAAATGGGCATTGTCCCGAGGAGCCTGGACAAAAAGACACAGGGTTCAATTCAGACTAGCAGAATAAAGGCCAATATAGAGTTTCCTGGAGTCACTGTAATTAGATTGCTTAATGAAGATACTAAGAGAGGTATTGTTGCATGTGGTTGAGTGTGCAAGTATGTGTGCGTAGGTGTGTCTGTTTTCCAAGTGATTTAAGAACACAAGTATTGTTTGAATTACAACAATAAGCCAGAAAAATTAACATTTTCAGAGAAGAGAGAGGTCACACTATTTGAAGCACAAAAATAATGTCTTTTTAATAAAAAATATATATGACATATGAAGCCATGGCAGTATAAGTTATTAAATGACATTTAGGAGATGAGTGAAGAGTTCAACCTACTAGAATCCTAGACATGAGACCTAGTCGGACATATGGGAAGTCTATAAGGAGACACCTCTGAAGATGAATACTGGTTATCTGTAAGCGTTATGATCACTGGGTAGATTTTAGTCTATTTTGCTTGGTTTTATTTTCTTCATATTACTTTTATAAATTATAAATTTAACCTATAAATACATTCTCCCTAAACATGTATTACATGTATCATCAGGAAATAGACATATTTGTAAAATATATAGTATAACATATTTCTATATAATACTTACATAAATATATTTTTTTAAGAAAGAGGGAAACTTTGAACTCATCTAGACCAGTAGTTTTTCGTACCTTTTTAAAGCAAAGCTTTCATAGAAGCCCAACCTGAAGCTGCTCTGGCTACAGCCAGCCATGGAGAAGTGCAATGTGATGACTGGTTTCCTCCCTTCTCTTCTCCCCCCCAAACCCCCAACCACCTTGGTGGCTGCAGAAAGAGCTCTATGGAACCCTCAGGGTTCTCGTTCTCATTGACTTCCATGAGCAATACAGCCCATCAGATGACATGCATTCAGAGCAATTTCCCTCCTCTGTACTAGCATATCATCAACATTGTCCAAATAAATAACGGGGCTGAAAAGCAGAGGACATTCCATTCATGTCTTTGGCACCCTAGAGCAATAGAACTTTGGTGAGATGATGTTAATATTTTTTTCCTCACCGTCCACTAAGATAGCCACTAGACTCGTGAGGCTATTAAACATTTAAAATGTAACTAGTGCAACCGAGAAACTGAAATTTTCACTGAATTTTAATTCAATTTAAATAGCCACCTAGTAGAGGAGACCTTGAAGATCTCCTATGCTCATTAAGGGCACCTGTTTTAGTTGTACTTTATCTGAGAGGAAATTTCAGCTAGAAAACATAGGACAGGAGAGCAGAGTGTTAAGATCAGCGTGGAGAGCCAGTGTGATGGATTTGAACCTTGACTCTTAACTTCACTGTGGCTTAGTTTCTCCTGATCTGCAACATGGAAATAGGGATAATACCTATCTCATAGGGGGTTGAGAGGATTAAATGAATGAAAACATGTAAATCACTTTGGAAGGGTACCTGGCCCACAGTAAGTGCTTTGTAAGAGTTTATTAAATGAATCTGCAAGAAAAAATAAGTTAGAAAAGGGGTATCTAAGGCTCTGGTTGAAAATATACATGCATATTACTCTTATCTATCAGTATTGATGAAGTATAGTTGTTTTTTAAGTGTATCACTTAGAGATCTTTATGTTTCTTTTTAAAAATAATGACAAATATGCAACTTTTTTTTTGTAGCTTTACAACAAACACCCAGATGCTGTAGCCACATGGCTAAAGCCTGACCCATCTCAGAAGCAGAATCTCCTAGCACCACAGGTATTTTTAAATTTAATTATTTTAAAAAATTGTATGTCTTGCAATTAAAGAACAGCAACAAAACAGATATAGCCACCAACCAGACCACTGGGCTGGTTAAGTAGGTCCTCATGCCTGTTAGCAAATGCAAGCTTAGGGCACCAACTAATGTGACATGTTGACTTTTTCCCCTTTAAGTCATTCACCAACAAAGCTGAAAAATAACACCTGCTTTGGATGGAAAGGGCTAACTTTTGAATAAAAAGGTTAAGCATGTATGCTATACACTGATATGTCTTTCCTTCTTCAGAATACTGTATCCTCTGAAGAAACTGATGACTTCAAACAAGAGGTGAGTTCCCACTTTGAATCAGAGGCCCACCATGCCTTGGAGAGACAAAGAAGCCACTCTTTATCCTAATGACATTACCTGAGTTTGATTCTAACAAAATTCTGTGAACAAATTTTCCAGTAAAATATGTATTTACTAAATGCCAGAAATACCAGATTTTTTCTGATAAGTTTAGTGTGGCAGGAAATGTTTACTAATGTCTGTTATTTGAAATACTAAGCCTCTTGCAATTGATTTAAGGTATTTTATAGATGTCTTATCTAATGTCTGACACACATCTAATAAATACCTATAAACCCAAGATTTTGCCTCTAGGAATATTTCTGTTCCTAACATAATGGTTTTTTTGGTAACTATTATTAGGGCTGTTAATGAGGACTTTTTATTAGGACTAGTAATATATTTGCTAAGCAAAGAAATGTTTGTTTTCCTTAAGATTCTGTTTGAATATACTAAGATTTCCTAGCAAGCTAAGTTAGATAAATGACCTAGTATATTTGCTAGTTGGAATTTAATAGACATTAACTGGCTAATTCAATTGACAGATCTAAGCTGCACTTTATACACATGCGTAACAGTCACTTTTTGATGATCCATGATAATAAGGAGGTAATTTTAGGTTTTGCTGCATGATGATGTTCTGATATCCTGAGAATTTTCATTTTTAATACAAAAAATAATCTCACAAAAAATTATGTATCTGTATTTATGCATTATTAAATTTGGCCTATTAAATGTCTAATGTGAACCAGAAAAAACATTATCAATATAAATATTATACTCATATATCTTACTTGAAAATATCTAGAAAAATAATTTTTATGGGAAATCAAGAAAAATACTTTAATTATGATTCCATTTATCCTTGTTAAAAAAGAAATTGGAAGGTGCTCACTTTAGCTCTTAAAAGCCATTGAGGGCATGGTTGTGGATGCAGAGATACTGAAACTAAATAAAAGAAAGACAGTAAAAGACTAATGCACTGTAAAGGCTAAGGGAAAATTAAAACACTTACACTAATTTTTCTGGCCATCTTGGTTTTTAGACTCTCCCAAGTAAGTCCAATGAAAGCCAGGACCACACAGATGATGTGGATGATGATGATGACGAAGATCATGTGGATAGCCAAGACTCCATCGACTCAAATGACTCAGATGACGATGATCATACTGATGACCCTGACACTTCTGACGAGTCTCACCATTCTGATGAATCTGACGAACTGGTCACTGATTTTCCCACTGACTTTCCTGGAACCCCTTTTGCCACTCCCGCTGTCCCCACAATAGACACAAATGATGGCCGAGGTGATAGTGTGGCCTATGGACTGAGGTTAAAATCTAAGAAGTTACACAGATCTGGAGTCCAGGTAAGCCCTTTAACAGACATATTGGATGGTTATGATTGGAGCCCAATTCTATGAACCAGAGTCTGCATATTCACTTATTCATTCATGCATTTATTCATTCAGCATTATTACTATTATTATTATTACTTTATGACCATTGAATATGAGACCTTTTCCCGTTAGTGGTTTTTTTTAAATATATTTAAGTCCACATAATTTCTCTCTAATTTTGTCTCTCAATCACAATGCTATTTTTCCCCAAATTCTGGTGGTAAAGCATTTATCCTATTCACTTTTTTTTTTTTTTAGATTAAAAGGAGACTTTGAAAAACAGCAATTACTTGTACAATACAATGGTCACATTTTGAAGTTAAATACCTAAGAGGAATGGTAGAGTTGCAAATTACACTGAACCTATAGTCAAAAGATCTGGATTTGATAACATAGCCACCCCTCACTTTACTTTTTAACTTTCAATTCACGTTTCCTTTACGTAAAACAGAGATAAGGAGACCTACCTCATAGGTTTCATCACATATATCATTGATGTACCTATTACATCAAAGGAGATAACACATGAAAGGGCTTGGTGAAATATAAAGTAACATGCTAGTATTTTATTTTATTTTTTTTTACTTCAGCCAAATTTAGACAATTTTCAGTATAAATTGGCCTAAAAGTTTGAGAGCAGGAAAGAATTACAATGTGCCTTTTCCTGGCTGTCATTTCATTCTTCTTCCATTTGTGCTGTGATTCAGTATCCTGATGCTACAGAGGAAGACCTTACGTCACACATGGAAAGCGATGAGATGGATGATGCACACAGGGCCATCCTTGTTGCCCAGGGCCTGCCCGTGGCTTCTGATTGGGACAGCCGTGGGAAGGACAGCCAGGAAACACGTCATCTGGATGACCACAGTGTGGAAATCCACAGCCAGGAGCTTGCCAAAGAATATAAGCTGAAGGCAATGGATGCGAGCAATGAGCATTCTGATGGGATTGATAGTCAGGAAAATTCCAGAGTCAGCCATGAGTTCCACAGCCGAGAATTGCATAGCCATGAAGACAAACTGGCCTCAGATCCTCAGAGTGAGGAACAAGATAAACATCTCAAATTTCGCATTTCTCATGAATTAGAAAGTGCATCATCTGAGGTCAATTAAAAAAAGAAAAATACAATTTTCTGGTTTTAGTTAAAAGGGAAAAATACCTTATAACGAGGTGGGAGACAGTATGAAATGCTTATTTCTCAGCTTAGGTGGTGAATGTATATGTATGTGAATCTGGAAATAGATAATGTTTTTAATCAATAGTTTAGTGTGTGGCTTCATGTAACAACTTTGTAAACTAAAAGCTTCAGGGTTTAGTCTATGTTCTCTCCATATAAGTAATGCAAATTAACACTGTATTTTAATGTTTGCTATTCTTTTACAAATAGAAATTTATGTAGAAGCAAACAACATGCTTTTTGCAGAAGTAAACAAAATACTTTTACACAATTATAAGAGAATATAAAATTTAGTCACTATAATTGTTTGTTTTTCAAATTAGTGTACATTTTGTTGTGATTATTTTTGTTTACATGAATAAATCTTTTATCTCGAATGTAGTGAGAGTTTGGTGATGTCAATTGCTCTCCCTGTATTTGGTTTCCCACAGTTGCTCAACAACTAACAGATGTAACCATTTTAACGAACGTGCTGGACTTGGTAGGGAGCAATCTAGGAACTGCTGCATCAACTGTACAGGTTCTGGATTGAGCTAAGTTCCTACCCAAGGAAACAGGTGTCAAGTAGGGATGGATATTCAGCCAGAAATCTTCCAACCAGGCAGGGCTCTTTAAGCTGCTTCCACTGAGTGAAAGCAGAATTTTTTAAATTTTTATAAAGCTGATATAAAAGCTAACAAAAGCCTACTGGGGTTGTGGGGGAAGAGAAGGGCTGGAGAGGGTCAATGGGGGAAAAAGAGGGGACATATGTAATACTTTCAACAATAAAGATTTTTTAAAATAAATAAATAAATAAAAATAAATAAATAAAATAAAAGCTAACAAAATTCCTAGATGCAATCACACATGAATTTTATTGTTTCTCATCACTCCATTAATTTGCTCAGTAAATCTATTGTTTTTGTGTCCTTGGTTGGAAACTTGGGTAGGTTCCATAGCTATTCTGATCACTCATAGAAAATAAATAGTGCCTTGCAATGGAAAAACTTTTAATGCAGTTTCAGGTAAAAATCAAATTTATCAATTTCATTCAAAATGAAAAGTTTTGCAAACCTAAAGTGGAGCAAGCATCTTTATGTCCCTGTTTTACCCTCTGCTCTTTCTAAAACTAGAAATTCCATTTGGAACTTTAAAATTTTTCTGTTAAACAACTCTCAGGACAAAAAGGGTGAATTTTAATTGTGTAAATTTCTTAAAAAATAAGAATCATAATGAAACCATAAAATTAATAGAGTGATCACAGAAAATCCATAGCCTTAATTCTTGCAGCAGCAGCAACAACAACAAAAAGAATAAAAATAAAATACATTAAGCTCCATCTTAAAAAGCAGAAAAAGCCAGTGAAGCAAAGCAAACATATAAGAAAAGAAAAATAAAGTTGAAAACAAAAGGGATGAGGTAGAGAACAGAAAAAAAAGTAGAAATTAATAAATCAAAATACTGATTCTTTAAAAAAAAAAAAAGAAGTCAACAAAATAGATAAGCCACTAGCTAATCCAATAAAAGGAGAAAGGCAGAAATCACAAGTATAAAAACAAGGAGATAACCAATGAAACAGGAAATTTTAAAAATTGAGCCCGGCCGGCATGGCTCAGTGGTTGAGTGTCAACCTATGAACCAGGAGGTCACAGTTCAATTCCAGGTCAGGGCATACACTTAGGTTATGGGCTCAATCCCCAATGTGGGGCATGCAGGAGGCAGCCAATCAATAATTCTCTCTCATCATTGATGTTCCTATCTCTCTCTCTCTCTCTCTCCCTTTCCCTTCCTCTCTAAAATCAATAAAAAATATTCTTTCAATACAATAAAAATAAAAATTGAAAGAGACTACTTTGCACAAAACAAATGAAAAATCTAAATGAATTGGATTATTTTCTAGGAAAATACAATTTACCAAAATTGACCTTGCTAGATATATTTCTGTAGAGGAAAGCATAGATATATTTCTGCAGAGGAAAGATAAAATATGATTAAAAAAATAAGTATAAAAACTAGACCCAAATGATTTTACAGGGGAATTCTAGTAAACTTTCAATGACCAGATAATCCCAATACCATTTAAATTGTAGCAGAGAAGGAAAACTGTCAAGTGATCTTCATGAAACTGTGACACCAAAACCTGGTAAATATTGCAAACACACACAAAAAAAACTATGAAGCATTCTCACTCATGACTAGCAATAAATGAGTTTTGAGTAGCCTAGCTGGTTGGCACAGTGGTTGAGCATCAACCCATGAACCAGGTAGGCATGATTCAACTCTCGGTCAGGGAAAATCCCCAGGTTTCTGGCTCAATTCCCAGTAATTGATGTACAGGATGCAGCCCATCCATGTTTCCCTCTCTCCCTCTCCCTTTCTTCTCTCTCTCTCTCAAATCAATAAAAACATATTTTTTTAAAGTCTTGAATAAAATGCCAGCAAACAGAATCTAAAATCAAATGTAAATAATGCATAATAGCCCTAGCTGGTTTGACTCAGTGGATAGAGTATGGTCTGAGGACTGAAGGGTCCTGTGTTCAATTCCAGTCAAGGGCACATTATTCTCTCTCATTATTGATGTTTCTATCTCTCTCTCTCACTCTCCATTCCTCTCTGAAATCAATAAAAATGTATATATTTTTAGAAAATACTTAATAATCAAGGTGGGAGAAGTATTCTTAGACAATGATGCTTTAATATTAGTAAATTTATTCCTGTAATACACCATATAGTTAGATTAAGGAGAAAGATGTCCTTTGATTAGATCTACAGATTATTAAAAAGGACTTTGTGTAAGTCAGCTATTACTGTGAAAATGAGTAACAAACATTCCCAATATCTCAGTGGATTATAACATCAACTATTTTTCTTTTAACCACTCATTAGTCTGTGGGTAGCAGGGGTGGCTAAGCTTTAGACTGCAGGATGGATTCAGGTCTGCTTCATGTGTCTCTCTAACTGGGACTAGCAACTACCCAGGGCATGTCTTCCTGGTAGCAGAGGCACAAACACAACAGAGGTGAGTATTCTTAAGTTCATAAAAATAGAATGAACTTTAAAGGATACTTCCTTAGCATGATGAAATATTTTATATCTCAGCTTGTAAACCAGCATTATATTTAATGGAGAAACTTTAAAGGAATTCCCATTAAACTCCAGGACAAGACAAATCATAACTATTTACATGTATAAGAACTGAGAAAGAATTAAATTATATTATGTAGATTATATAATACTATACCTAGAAAACAAAGAATCAGTACTAAAAATAACAAGTAACAAGGTCTATAGGGTAGTGTAATATGAAAGTTACCTAAAAACATATACACAAAAAATACAAGCAATAACCATTTAAAAGTTATGATGTCATTTAATATAGAAATCAAAAAAGATAAAATACTTAACAGAAAATGTGCCAAAAATTATATTAGAAAATGTGTGAAAAACTCCTGTGCTTTTCTCATATAGAACAATTCAACATCATAAAGATGGCAATTCTCCCCAAGTAATATACACTGAGTGGCCAGATTATTATGATCTCTGAACGCATAATAATCTGGCCACTCAGTGTATATATAGTATATATATTAGAGGCCAGGTGCATGAATTTGTGCATGGGTGGGGTCCAGGCCAGCCTGGCCAAGGGGAGGGGACATGGACGGTTGGCTGGCCTGCCTGCTGGTTGAACTCCTGGTCGACGGGACAATTTGCATATTAGCCCTTTATTATACAGGATATACACTGAGTGGCCAGATTATTATGCATTCAGAGGTCATAATAATCTGGCCACTCAGTGTATAAATGTAATGTGATTCCAATGAAAATAAAAGTTTTACCTAGAGCTATACAAGCTAATTCTAAAGCTCATGTGGGAAAATAAACATACAATAATATAAAGGAAATTTTTGAAAAATACAAGCAATAAGGAAGGACTAGCCTTAAGAAATATTAAATCAGACTATAAAGCATCTCTAATTAAAAAATACTGTGTTACTGGCAAGTGAATAGAGACAGTAACGAGAATATCAGTTCAGAAATAGACCCAAGTGCCTGTGGAAATTGCTGGATGGTATTTAAGATCACGTGGGAGAAGATGGACTTTTAAATAAATGATGCTGAGTGACTGGACATCCACTCAGAAAAAGATAAAATTGGATCCATAGCTCACACCATACATCTAAGTAATCTCCAAAGAAACTATAAAAAATATTTTAAAAAATACATGAGGGAGTTAATCAGGGTGTGGGGAAAGTTTTCTACAAGGAGACTCAACCATATCACCTGCTAAAGACTAAAATTCATATGTTAAAGTCTAACGCCCAATGTGAGGGTATTTGGAGAGTGATTAGGATTAATGTCCTTATAAGAGAGGCCCCTAGAGTTCCCTCGCCCCTTCCACCATGGGAGGACACAGTAAGAAGAGGGCCATCTATGAACCAAAGAGTAGGCCCTCACCAGACGCCTAATCTACTGATGCCTTGAACTATGAGAAGTAAATATTTCTTATTTATAAGGCACCCCGTCTTTTGGTATTTGTGTTATAGTAGCCTGAACAGAGAAGACAACACCATCCTTGTAGCCATCATCAGTCAAGAGCAGTGACCCTTTGGGTTCCCCATGTACTTGCTTCAGTTGGCACCTCATCACAACCACAGGTAACCGCTTTATTAGCTGTCTTTTCCCTGCATGCCAGAAAATACAAGCATCCCGTTTCCCATTGGCAAGTGGCTCAGCACTGTGCTCAAGTCCAAAGGCATGACCGAGTTCATCCAGAAATTGTATGTTTGAGTGGTGGTACCATTCAAGGACCACGCCCTGTACACTCTCAGTCGGGCTTCACTTAGAAGAGGGGACACAAACCAGCAATCTGAATAAGGAAAATTTAACGTAAAGAATTAGTAACAAACAGCACGTTAACCAGAGGAGATAAAAGAGAACCTTAGCCCTAGCTGGTTTGGCTCAATGGATGGAGCATCTGCCTGCGGACTGAAGGGTCTCAGGTTCGATTCCAACCAAGGGCACATTCCTGGGTTGCGGGCTCGATCCCCAGTGCGGGGCGTGCAGGAGGCAGCCGATCACTGATTCTCTCTCTCATTGATGTTTTTATCTCTCTCTCCCTCTCCCTTCCTCTCTAAAATCAATAAAATATATTTTTTTAAAAGAAGAAAGAAAAAAGAGAACCTTAAAAATATTGTTGGACTGAGAGTACCCACATAAGGAACAATTTGGAAAGAGGGGCCCCTCCCCAAAGCTAAGACTTAGACTTCACTAGCGAGGGTGTAGCTGCAGCCCAGAGGATGGCAGAGAAGTTTGCTGTTATCCTGAGTGGGAGCTGGTCCATAGCTGGTGGGTTGAAGTTGGCAAACAGGTCACTTCCCACAGGAGTGCCAGTAGACTGAGGCTGGCAAGCAGGAAACCGTGGGCCTTGCCTGCGGAGCAGGAAACTGCCTGCCAGGTGCCAGCAAAACGAGCCAGAGAGTGAGCACCGCTGAGTGTTCTGCCTACACATCACCTCACCTCACCGGCAGCTGCTCCATAGAAGGAGCTAGAAGAGAGGACGCTCACCAGCCCCAAGCCTGTTTCCCCGCGGTGTCCCTCCAGCGCCCTCTACTGTCAAAGCTTGCCGGGTGCCATCTGGCAAAGGAAGCAAGTTTGCAAAGTCCAACTCCAGTGTTGCAACGCGGGGCAGACACAATGGATTCTGAGCAGGACAGCAGTAAACTGATAGCTGTCACAGTCTCTGGGGAAATGGCTGATTCCTGTCCATGAACAAAATGAGTAAAAAATGAGCCTGGAAAATCTCTTTAATGATAGAATCCAAGGAAGCACTCAAAAACAAAATGGGGTCATATCCAAGGGACCAAAGAGCAGACTTGAAGGCGACGTCCATTGGCCAAAATGAAATAGTTGGAAAACAAAAAGAATAATGGCAGGAATGGATTATTCTTAATTGGATTTTTTAAAATTCATGAGTGTTTAGTGATACTATAAGAGAAGAGAAAGCATCAAAGAAAGATCTTCTTTACAGATGAAGGCCCACTAATAACAAATGTAGACAGAATAATAAAATTAGAAAAATCATTTTGCAATTTACAGTGTAATATTGATTCAGGAAATAATCACTAATGAATGTTAAGATCATTGCACAGAAGGTTATTGGGAATAGGATACTTATCCGGTCTCAGAAGACCACGCCACAAATTACTAATTCCAAAGGAAGAAGATGCTTTTCACTAGAGAGATTGGCTTCATTGATGTGATTGCTAGATATGAGCCTCCTAATGTGATGCCATAAGAAAAGTGCAACATCACCTGTGAAATATATTTGTAAGAAAATGTTTACCAGAATCAAATTGTAAGAAAACAAACAAACCTAGAATTTGAGTTACTCTATGATAACACTGGTCTGAACTTTCCTAAAAGTAAGGTTTCAGATAAAATACAGGACACTCGGTTGAATTTCAAACGAACAACAAATCATCTTTACGTATAAGCATAGGGTATATTATACTGAAAGATGATTCATTGCTTATCTGATGCTCAAATTAATTGAGCATCCATTTTTTTATTTTCTAAATCTGTCAATCCTACAAAAAAAGTCATAACCAAGGATAATTTATAAACTTTGATTGCCCCCTGGATTGAAAAAGAAAACTATAAAACACATTTGGGGGACAATTATGGTCATTTGAAAGTACATAGTATGTTAGATGATATTGTATAATTATTGTTAATTTTTTAGGTGTGATGATTGTGTCATGTTTGTGAAAGTAAATGTCCTTATTCTTAAGGGATGTAAAATAAAGTATTTAGGAGTGCATCTGGAAATATCTGCCAAAGCAATTTTGAGAAAGAAGAACAAATCTGGAGGCATCACACTTCCTGATATCAAACTATATTACAAAGCTATAGTAATCAAAACAGTATGATACAGACACATAAAACAATGAAACATAACTGGGAGCCCAGAAATAAATCCCTGTATATCACGGTCAACTAATCTTTGACAAGGGCACCAAGAATACTCTATTGGGAAAAAATAGTCTCTTCAAAAAATAATATTGGGAAAACCAGATGTTCACATCCAAAAGAAGTAATTGGACCCTTTTATTATACCACACACAAATAGTGTGCATTATACAGTGTTGGTGGAAATGTAAATTGGCACAACCTTTCTAAAAAATGGTATGAAGCTTCCTCAAAAATTAAAAAAAGAACTCTCATATGATGCTGCTTCTGGATATAAATAAATATATATATATATATATATACTGAGTGGCCAGATTTTTATGATCTCTGAACGCATTATATATATATATATATATATATATATATATATATATATATATATATGTTATGGCCATTATACATATAGAGTGGCCTTAATATGTATATATATATACTGAGTGGCCTCAGTGTGTGTGTGTGTGTGTGTGTGTGTGTGTATGTGTATGTATGTGTGTGTGTGTGTATGTGTATATATGTGTGTGTGTGTGTGTGTGTATATATATATATATATATATATATATATATATATATATATATATATTAGAGGCCCGGTGCATGAATTCATGCATGGGTGGGGTCCGGCCAACCTGGCCAGGGGGAGGGGACATGGGCAGTTGGCCAGACTGCCTGCTGGTCCAACTCCTGGTCGAGGGGACAATTTGCATATTACCCTTTTATTATATAGAATATACACTGAGTGGCCAGATTATTATGCGTTCAGAGATCATAATAATCTGACCACTCAGTGTATATATATAAAGGAAATGAATCAGTATCTTGAAGAGACATCTGCACTCCCCTGTTCATTGCAGCACATTCACAATAGCCAAGATATGGAAACAACTTAAGTCCATCGACAGATGAAAGGATAGAGAAAATGTGGGATATATATAATGGAATATAATTCACCCATAAAAAAGAAGCAAATCCTATCATTTGGAACAAATGGATGAAATCGGAGGACATTATGCTAAGTGAAATAAGATAGGTACAAGAAGGCAAATACTGTATTATCTCACTTCTATGTGGAATCTAAGTGACCTTGCACATGGTGATGACTTTTTAGGCATAACATCAGAGAGTAGGACAATGGTTGCCAGGACTAGGGTGTGAGAGAAATGGTGAGATGTTGGTCAAGGGCACAAACATTTGGTTATCTTAATATATAAAGAGGTAATATGCAAATTAGGCTGGGACACTGTAACGGGACGACCGGACAGGAGGAGGTTGTGCACACAGGTGAGGCCTGGAGCTCCAGTGGCCCGGAACGGACAAAGGCAGGGGGCCAGAGGGGGGGGGGGGGGGGGGGAGGCCTGGGGCAGAAGTCAGGCACGGGTCCCGGCCGCCCGCAGCCCTCAGCAGTGGTCCAGCCTGACTCCCACGGCAGCCAGCAGGATGCCTCCTCGCAAGGCAGGAGGTGGGGCGCCTCCTCGCACACGATTTCAATCACGCACTGGGCCTCTAGTAATATTAATAAATCTGGAGGATTTAATGTACAACATGGTGGTTATAGTTAATAATACAGTATTGTATACTTAAAATTTGGTAAGAGAGTAGATCTTAAGTGTTCTCACCACACACACAAAGAAAGATGACTATGTGAGGTGATTGCTTGTGGTAATCATTACACAATGTGTGTGTAATTAAATCATCATACGGTACAACTTTTTAAAAAATCATATCATAGCCCTGACTGGTTTGGGTCAGTGGATAGAGCATTGGCCTATGGACTAAAGGGTCCTGGGTTTGATTCGGGTCAAAGGCACATGCCGGGGTTACGGGCTCGATCCCCAGTGGGGGGCACATGGGAAGCAGCTGATCAATGATTCTCTCTCATCATTGATGTTTCTATCTCTCTCTCCCTCTCCCCTCTCCTCTGAAATCAATAAAAATATATCTTTAAAAAAATCACATCATATGCCTAATTATATACAATCTGTAAATCATGCTGCAATAAAACCTTATAAAAAACCCAAATGTAAATAGATGAAGTCCCTCTGTTCAAAGACAGATTCATATAATTGTAAAAAAAAGAATAATAAATCCTACATCATCTTTTGTTTCTCTTTGCTTTGTGTGCTTTGTTTATATACAGATAAATTTTTAAAAGAATTTGTAATATTACTATAAAAAATAGGATTAAAGCAAATAGCATGCAATAAAACAAGATTTTATTCCATATTGTTAATGATGTAACTATTATGAGCCATTATGCACCAAATAACAGGGCAACAAAATATTATGTACAAATATTATAACAACAATAAGTAACTGATGAAAAGATAATAATAAAAAACCTAGCCCTTGCATATGGTGATAACTTTTTAGCTATATCACCAAAGGTATAATCCATGAAAGAAGGAATTTTTAAGCAGGGCTTAATTAAAGTTAAAAATATCTGCTTTGTGCCCAGACAGTGTGAGCATTGGCCTCTGAACCAGAAAGTCACGGTTCAATTCCTGGTCAGGGCACATGCCTGGGTTGTGGACTCCATCCCCAATAGGGGGCATGCAGGAGGCAGCCAATCAGAGATTCTCTCTCATCATTGATGTTTCTATCTCTCTCTCTCCCTCTCCCTTCCTCTCTGAAATCAATAAAAATATTTATTTAAATAATAATAATAAAATAAAAATGTCTGCTTTGCAAAAGACAATGTCAAGAGAATGAGAAGACAAGCTATATACTGGGAGGAAATATTTTCAACAGACACATCTGATAAAAGACTGGTTTCTAAAATATATAAGGAACTCTTAAAAACTTAATAATAAGAAAATAAAAAATTCAATTAAAAAGTGGGTCAAAGACTTTAACAAACACCTTATCAGAGAAGATATACATATGGCAACTAAGCAAATGAAAGATATTCTACATCATATGTCATCAGGAAAATGCAAATTAAAACAACAGTAAGATACCTTACACAGCTATTAGAATGGCCAAAATCTAGAACACTGATAACATCAAATGCTGGCAAGGATATGAAGAAATGGGACCTATTATTCATTGCTGATGGAAATGCAAAATAGTACAGCCACTTCAGAAGGCAGTTTGGTGGTTTCTTACAAAACTAAATGTCCTCTTACCATATGATCCATTAATAGCACTTCTTGGTATTTACCAAAAGGAGTTGAAAATGTTTTGCATAAGTGAATGAATAAGTAAACTGTGGTATATTCAGACAACAGAATATTATTAAGAACTAAGAAAAAATTATTTATCAGACCATGAAAAGAAATGGAAAAAATTAAATGCATATTTCTAAGTGGAAGAAGCCAATCTCAAAAGGCTACATACTGTATGTTTTCAACTATATAACATTCTGGGAAAGAAAGTTAAAAAAATCATTGATTTCTAGGGGTTAGGGTGAGGGCAAGATAAAGGGGCAGAGCACAGAGGACTTTTAGGAAAGAGAAACTATTATTTTTGTATATACCACTAGAGGCCCCGTGCACGAAATTCGTGCACTCAGGGGGTGAGGGTCCTTCAGCCCGGCCTGTGCCCTTGGGGGATGTCCGATGGATGGCTTAGGCCTGCTCCCCACGTGGGCCTAAGCCATCCATTGGACATCCTTAGTGCTGCTGCAGAGGCGGGAGAGGCTCCCGCCACCGCCACTGCACTCGCCAGCCATGAGCCCGGCTTCTGGCTGAGTGGCACTCCCCCTGTGGGAGCTCAATGACCACCAGGGGGCAGCTCCTGCATTAAGTGTCTACTCCCTGGTGGTCAGTGTGCGTCATAGCGACTGGTCATTCCGCTGTTCGGTCGATTTGCTTATTAGCCTTTTATTATATAGGATAACAATGGATATATGTCATTACATATTTGTCCAAACCCTTAGAATATAGAACCCCAAGAGTAAGTTCTAATGTAAAACATAGATTTTAGGTGATAATGCTGTGTCAATGTAGGTTTATCAATTATAACAAATATACCACTTTGATCGGGATGTTGATAATCAAGGAAGCTATGCATGTATGTGGGAGTTATATGGGAGCTCTCTGTAACTTCTCGTTTTTAAAATATGTTTTTATTGATTCCAGAGAGAGGAAGGGAGAGTGAGAGAGGGATAGAGACATCAATGATGAGAGAGAATAATTGATGGGCTGCCTCCTGCACACCCCCTACTGGGGACTGAGCCTGCAACCCAAACATGTACCCTGACCGGGAATTGAACCATGACCTCCTAGCTCATAGGTGAACACTCAACCACTGAACCATGCTGGCCGGGCTAATTTCTTATTTTTTATTGTAAACCTGAAACTACTTTACAAACAGTCTTTAAATTGGGCTGTGACATAATAGCAGTGAAAATTTTTAACATATCAATTAAAAACACTTGGATTCATTTAGGAAGTAGATGGCATACTGAACAAGCGAATTTGACCAGGAGTTATACAGACCAGACCACCTTTTATACTAGGCTAATTTGGTCTAACTACTAAGGCATTAGCCTTCTGAGTATTCTATCCAATGACCCATATACAACAAGGTTTCTTTACTTTTGATGTTGAGAACTTGAAAAATTCCCCACTCTGAGAGAGCATCGGGAATATTCCCACTTGTTCCTCTGCCTCAGGCAGGTTCCTCAAATGCAGGCTCTGAAGCCTCCAGAACAACTTGGTGGAAATCTCTATGGAGTTCTTTTTCTGTGCAGTTAGCTCTCTCCTCTCTGGTACTCCAAATTCTATCCACCTTAGCCTCCCCAAATTCTCAACCTACTCTGTCTTCTCAACTGAGGGGGACTACACTACCATAGAGGAGCCCAGTTCTAGGGAATTACTGGAGAAGCCATAAGGTTCATCTAGTTTGCTTTTCTTCTTTCAAGAAATGCCTTTTGACCCAGCGATCCCACTTCTGGGAATACATCCTAAAAGAATCCAAACACCAATTCATCCTAAATACATCCTAAACACCAATTCAAAAGAATATGTACATTCCTATGTTCATTCCAGTGTTGTTTACAATAGCCAAGATCTGGAAAGAGCCCAAAGGTCCATCAGTAGATAAAAAGCTGTGGTACATTGACACAATGGAATACTACACAGCCATAAAAAAAGAAGGAACTCTTAATTTTTGTGACAGCATGATGGACCTGGAGAGTGTTATGCTAGTGAAATAAGCCTGTCATAGAAAGACAAATACCATATGATCTCACTTATATGTAGAATCTAATGAACAAAAATAAACTGATGAATAGAAACAGAGGCATGGATACATGGGACAGACTGACAGCTGTTAGAGGGGAGGGGGAGGACTGGATGAAAGAAGGTGAAGGGATTAGCCAAAGAATATATATCCATAACCCATAGACATAGGAAACAGTGTGGTGATGGCCAGAGGGAAGAAGGGCAAAGGGGGGGAGAGGGGGAGGGAGGCGAACATATGAAAACATTTTTCCTATGTTTATGAAAATAAGTTTTTAAAAAGAATTATTATTTGTCACTGCCAATGTTTGAAAACCATCCTATATAATAAAAGCCTAATATGCTAAGTGTCTGGTTGTCCATTCAACCAATCAAAGCACAATATGCTAATGTTATGCTAAGGCCACTCAACTGCTCACTATGACGTGCACTGACCACCAGGGGGCAGTCAGCCGGTTGATCAGTCGCTATGATGTGCACTGACCACCAGGGGCTCCAAGTAGTAGGTTAGCTTGCTGCTGGGGTCCGGCCAATCGGGACTGAGTGAGATGGGCCAGACACGCCTGGAGCCCTCTCATCATCCCTCCCCAACTGGTCAACCTCCCGCGTCCCTCCCAGCCCCGATTGTGCACGGGTGGAGTCCCTCAAACTGGCCTACACCCTCTCACAATCTGGGATCCCTCAGGGGATGTCAGAGAGACAGTTTTGGCCCAATCCCGCAGGCGAGGCTGAGGGACCCCACTGGTGCACGAATTTGTGCACCGGACCTCTAGTTCTTCATAAACGTGGACTGGTTTTTGTATTTGCTTAAAGTAAATGGGTAATTCTGTCCCTGTTGCTCCATCAGGGCCAAGAACAGATATTCTTTAAAAGTAATTTTAACATAAACCCAGTAGTTGAGCATTGAGCTATGAACGGAGGTCACAGTTGGATTCCCCTCAGAGTAGGACTTGCAAGAGACAGCTGATCAATGATTCTCTCTCATCATTGATGCTTCTGTCTCTCTCCCTCTCCCTTCCTCTCTGAAATCAATAAAATTACATTTTTAAAAAAGAATTTAAAAGTAATTTTAACTTATTAGAACATTGAAAAGGATCAACTAAAATACTATATGACCATGGAGAAATGAAAATGGAGCTAGCAGAATTCACAGGAGGAATTAAGGATTTAAAATACATTATTAGAGAAATAAAAAGCCACATTTGAGACTATAAAGACACAAAAGATACAGTAACACAGAGGGCATAATTTAAAAAAGCTCCTATTGAAAACAGAAATAGAAAATGGCAAAAAGAAAAACCATTAAAAAGGAGATAATACAGAAACCAAACACAGTATCTTCAGCATATGCATAATCGGTATTCCTAATTAAGAGACCAAAACAAATAAAACAGAGTATTTCTAAATTATTTCTTAAACACTTTCCTAAAATAAATGAAAAATTGAATTTTCTGGTTAAGCCTGTACAATATTTCCCAGAAAAAGTAAGTATGCTGCAAGTTGTTTCTTGCAGCAGGATAAGCTATATATATAAAAAGCTAGCAACCGGAATTCCGTAAGGACCAGAACGACCAGTTGCTATGACACCTACTGCAACCAGCCTCCCGTTGCCCCTCCCCACAGCTGGCCCTGCCCCTGATCGGCCTCTCCCACCCCAAACAACCCAAAGCCCCTCTGCCCAGCCAGCCCCGCCCCTGGTCGCTCCCCTCCCCAGTAGGGGGCAGAGATGGCCAGCCAACCTCCTGTAGCCCCTCCCCCCACCTGGCCCTACCCCAGATCAGCCTCCCCATCCCAATCAGGCCCCCAATGGACCCTCACCACCCTATTCAGCCCATGGCCCCTCCCCCAGCCAGCTCTGCCCCTGATTGGCACCCCCCTCTCTGATCAGGGGCAGGGCCAGCCGGCCAACCACCTAAGGCCCCTCCCCCAGGCCACTGGCCCCTGATCAGCCCCTCCACCCCATTCGGGGGTGGGGCTGGCCAGCCCACAGCCCACAGTCTCTCCCCATGGCCAGCCATGCCCCCAGTCGCCCCCCCCCCCAATTGTGGGCAGGGCCCACTTGCCAATCGCCCACAGCCCCTCCCACCAGCCAGCCCGGCCCTGATCTGGCCAACCTTGCACCATCTCCTCCTCCTGACAGGCCCAACCCCGATCTTCCGCAATTGGGGCCAGGCCAGCCGGACCCCACCTGTGCACGAATTCATGCACTGGGCCTCTAGTAAAAAATAAAAAACAAAAATCACCCTCCTTGGCCAGGTAATTTGGGGGCAGAAAAATCAAGCCATCTGCCAAGGCAGAGAGAAAAAAGGTGTGTTTAATCTGGCCTCCTATTTCTCCATAGCAACATTTAATGACAGAAGAAGGTGAAGGAACTTTTCCAGAACACTAAAACCAAGAAGAAAAAAAAGAAATATGCCAAAAAAAGATTAAACCAAATGCCTAGCCCACTTGTTTTATGTTTATGGCAAAAGAAGACATTCTCAATTTTGTTCAGATTCTGGGAATCATGAGGCATTAATGAGTCCTTCTTTTAAAAACCCATAAAAATGTTTTAATAAAAATACATATATCTCAAAAGGATTGAATCAAAAGAAAGAACTCAAGGGAGGGGAATACATGCTTTAAAAATGCTGGTAATGAGTACTGAATATATTTAAATATATAACATAAAGTATTATATTTATTATTTAAGAAAAAATGTGTTTACAGACTTTAATAATGTAAAAGTTATTAATTTTAAAAATTGTTTATTTGTAGAGTGTATACATTTGCTAATATTCTTATCTTTCAGAAGAAGAGCCAAAGATGAATCATATGTCATGTTTGCTTCATTTTAGAAAGTGACAGCTGATACTAAAATTTACATTTGTAAATATTTTCTAAGTACCATTCAGACAGAAATCCAGCATACCTTACTATTGCTCTCATAAACTTGTGAGTAGTCCTTTATGGGTCAAACCAAAGTAAGGAAGTGACCAGAAAGAGTCATTAAATGAAATTAAACCATTTTATAAATTTAAAACATCTTATGTGGCCAATGAGAAAGAATGTGAGAAAAGCTACTATAGCCAAAGCAGGGTGGTATTTGGAAAAGATTAAACACATAAATCAAAGAAACACAACAGAGCATTCAGAAGTAAACTCAGACATATATGGTTAAACTAGAGGCCAGGTGCATGAAAATTCAGCCTAGCCTGCCCCCTCTCACAGTCTGGAAGCCCTCAGGGGCAGGGGGCGCCCCATCACACCTCTGCTGCGGCCACTGTCGGCAGCACAAGCCTTGGCCAGCCCTGGTTACCTGAGCCTCCGGTGGCCCTGGGCGGCTGGGCAGCTGCCATCCCAGTGGCTGGGGGGCTGAGGGGACTGGGGGCCGCTGGAGGCAGGCGCACAGAGCGGCTGGGCCCACCTGGGGGCGGTTCCAGCCTTGCCTCACGCCTGCCGCCCTGGCAGGGCTGAGGGGACTGGGCACCGCCATCTTGTGGCTGTGGACGCCACCATCTTTGAGGGCAGAACAGTCGATTAGCCTATTCCCTCCTTATTGGCTGTGGGCGCTGCCATCTTTGAGGGCAGGTCAGTCAATTAGCATATTCCCTCTTTATTAGATAGGATGAGCTTCAACAATGGTGCAAGGATGATTTAATAGGGAAAGAATAGTTTTTTCAACTAATGGTGCTGGAAGAGTTGAATATCCATTGAAGGAAGAAAGAAGGAAGGAAGGAAAGAAAGGAAGGAGGGAGGGAGAAGGAGGGAGGGAGAGGAAGAGAGAGGGAGAGAGAGACAGAGAAGAGAGAGAGAGAGAGAGAGAGGAAGGAAACAAATGAACTTCAATCCATATCTCACACCAAATACTAAATTACCCCAAAATGGATTATATGCCAAATGTAAAACCTGAAATTACAAAACTTCTAGAAGCAAATATAGGAGAAAACGTTCATGGCACTGGGTGAAGCAAAGGTTTTAAAATATGACATCAAAAGTACAATCCACAAAATAAAAAGTTCACAAATTGGACTGTATCAAAATTGTAAACTTCTACTCTTTAATAAGTACTCAAGGAATAAAAAAACATTTTTGTATTTTTTCAATGACAGTTTACAATCAATATTATTTTGTATTGATTTCAGGTGTATAGCATGGTGGTTAGACAATAATATACTTTATGAAGTGTTTTCCCCAATACTTCCAGTACCCAATTGGCATCATACATAGTTATTACAACATTATTGATTATATTTCCTATGCTGTACTTTACATCCCCATGACTATTTTGTAACTACCAAGCTGTACTTCTCAATCTCTTCAACTGAAAAGATATTTTTAAAAAGCCTTTTGGAATATTATTTGCATCAAAGTTTTCAAAATTTAAATTTAATAATATTTTTTTAAAAAGTAGGGTTCAGCATCCTCCAAAGTCTCTAATCTCTAACCCTTTCAGAGTGGGAGGCTAAGCTAGCCACCCTGTATGCCTCAGTTAGTCTCCTTGGCCCAATCATGTGTTCATATACCTTCTAATGCAGTGGTTCTCAACCTTCCTAATGCTGCGACCCTTTAATACAGTTCCTCATGTTGTGGTGACCCCCAACCATAAAATTATTTTTGTTGCTACTTCATAACTGTAATTTTGCTACTGTTATGAATCATAATGTAAATATCTGTGTTTTCCGATGGTCTTAGGTGACCCTGGTAGTGGTTCTCAACCTGTGGATCACGACCCACAGGTTGAGAACCTGCTGCTGTAGAGCCTAAGACCATCGGAAAACACAGATATTTACATTACGATTCATTAACAGTAGCAAAATTACAGTTATGAAGTAGCAACAAAAATAATTTTATGGTTGGGGGTCACCACAACATGAGGAACTGTGCTAAAGGGTCGCGGCATTAGGAAGGTTGAGAACCACTGTCCTAATGCATACCGTACTACTAACACAACTCTTACAGTCTACATGATCCACATTTACTCAAACCTATTTCCATTGCAAGGGACTGAAACCCTAACCTAAAATAAATTCATCAAAAAGTAAATTCTTTGGCTAATGGAGTCCAGGGGTAGCTCTAACTTCACTTAGTGATGTCATCAGAACCGGGTCTTTCTCCATCTAGTCTCCACCTAATACACAATGAATCAGAATCTCCAGACATGACTCTAGACTCTTATTTAAACAACAAAACCTTCCCAGGCCCCCTGGTGCTTACCGCAGGCTGTGTTCTTACACTGACTGCACAGAAATGGGAGGCAGAGTAAACCCACCCCATATACATTTCAGCTCAGGCCCTTTGCCTGTTCTGTATTGTGAATGGGGAGATACTGAGAAAGAAAGAAAAAAAGAAAGAGAGAGAGAGAGAGAGAGAGGGAGGGGGGAGGGAGGGAGGGAGGGAGGGAGGGAGGGAGGGAGAGGAAGGAAGGAAGGAAGGAAGGAAGGAAGGAAGGAAGGAAGGAAGGAAGGAAGGAAGGAAGGAAGGAAGAAAAAAGGGAAGAGGGAGGGAGGGAGGGGGTGGGGGAGGGAGGTAGGAGTGAGGGAGGGAAAGAACCTTCCCTGATGCCATACAGAGCTTATTGGATAATTGCTTTCTCTGCGTGTAGTTTATCTTTGCAAGCTAATTACAAGCTTCTTACAGGCATGGACAAGTTCTTTTGCACCATAATCATATCGAAAATTGGCTAGATGGATATTGAACAGGTATTGTGTAAAGTCTGGTAGATCTGAGGATGCTGTAAGTTTATTCATATTGGCATCAAATGGCATTTAAAAAAATTTATATCCTTTTGGAAAATCTGGGCTAGTCAAAATACAGTTGTAGTCAAAGTTTTTAAACAACTATACCCAAGTAGTATTATTGAATAAATTTGAGTTGGTAGAGAAAAAGCCTCACACAGTATTCCAAAGAGCTCTGTTCTTGGCCCTACATTATTAAAAAAAATTTAAAACTTGGATACAGATATAGATAATAAATATCATATCTGCATCTAACAAAACTAGGATATGACAAATGATAAAAATGTTCTTATATAGCATGGCCACCTAAACATTACCATTAGTTCAGTTTTGGTGTACTTCTAGTCTTCACATTTTCCCTACTTTTTGTATATGTATTGTTGGCTCCACTTTTCCCCTGAGCATCAAAGTTTTGGCTGCCAGCTTGTCTAGACTTACATCCTTACAACTCCAAAGCCAGTGGGAAGAAAGCTTTCCTTTTCCAACAATTCAGAAAAAAAGTACTGTCCTGATTTCCATTGAACAAAACCAGATTTCATGTCTGTTCCTAAGTGCCATTCACAAAGGCCGACCAGACATGATGCTCTGGTTGGCCAACTCTGAGTTCCATGAGCACCTAGTCACGGTGTCAGCCACATCTGAGGCAGACCAGAAAGGAGCCCGAATGGGAGAGGGTGGTTCCCCTGGAAAATGTTGTCTGCCGAGCTGCTAAACAACAAACCGAACAAGCCGTGGTCTCTGCTCTCTAGGAGCTTGCATTCTGCTCAGAAAAACAATGTTAACAGACCATTTCACTGGGAGGTGGTCAATGTTGTGGTCAAGGTTTACAGGATAGAGGGGCTGGTAACTTCAACCTGGAGAGGAGGCTCACGGCTAAGAAAGTTCCCAGAAGAAGATGATGCCCAAATCTAGAAAGATTCATACGACTTTTCAAGGTGTGGAAGAGGGCTTTGGAAAGGTATCAGGATGTTCCCAGGCACCCTGGACTTATAAGCCTTGATTCCCTTGAAGGTAGGAATCATGTCTTATCTTTGCCCCCTCCTCCCCCTAGAATCTAACATGGTGTCTGGCATCTACTGGGCACTTTGTAAGTGCTTGGTGAATGTATTAATATTCCCTCACTATCTCTTCAACAAAAATTATGTGGGGATTTGCGAGGTCAATATTTAACCTCATTGTTTAGAGAAGGAAACAGATAGAGAGGTTAGGTCATCAAAATCACAGTGCCCGCTGACAGTGGCGCCACAGTAACCCTCACAGACGTAGGGACATATCCAAACCAAACTCCAGGCATGAAGAAGAACAGCACAAATCTTAGCCTCGTGTGAGTACAGCCGTAAAGTAAGAAATAAAGTAAAAGCTTTTCTATGATGAGCAGTTCTTATAAAGCCCAAAACATCAAATTTTCTTCTAATAATTTCAGATGTCAAATGGTAACATTTTATTTTACCATGTCCTTGAATAAATAAGAAGTCGGGGGGGAGGTGGGGAGAACATGTTTGTTTGGGTAGGTTACTAAGCAGCACCACACATGCTAGAGACTCCTTTTGAAGGTGGAATCTGCGGGACCAACTGGTTCTTCAGCTTGTGTCTACTTCATTGGTTGACACTGGAAAATAAAAGCAAAACAGGAAACAAACAGGCTATTGCAATAATACAGAAGTCAGCCGTGTGGAGAATACTAAATATTAAAGTAGACTAGACTGTTTTTAAAATAGCTTTTCTGAGTGTCCACAGTGGCACAGAGACTAAAAGGTAGAGTTTGTATAGCATGTCCCCAGAAGAACTTAGTACACAGATAAAATAAAGCCAAATAGCACCCATGCTATTATCTGTCCCACATGGTACTTCAGGTCCTATAGATTATTAAAATCTCTAATAGGGCAATATGATGTGGCAACCAGATGAAGAAAAATATGAGTTTGTACATATCATATCTAATAAGGGAAAACTTTACATGAGAAATAGAGGTTTTTAAAATATATTTTTATTGATTTCAAAGGGGAAGGGAGAGGGAGAGAGATAGAAACATTAATGATAAGAGAGAATCATTGATCAGTGGCCTCCTGCACACCCCTACTGGGGAGGGAGCCCACAACCTGGGAATCAAACCCGGGACCCTTCAGTACACAGGCCAACACTCTATTCACTGAGCCAAACCAGCTAGGGCAGAAATAGAGTTTTAAGATGAATATTAAAGGAATTCTGTGGATACGGAAAGAAATTTACCTCAAGGCTTGCTTCAGCAAAAGCTAGGAGCTCTGAAGGGGGGAAAAAAAACCACACAACGTGTCAAGGTAAAAGCACAAAAGAAAACTAGAGCCAGAAAAATATTGAGAGGTATTTGCACTAGAAACATATTGGATGGCTGGGGAAGGGTTTATAAAGACTAAGATTGAAATTAGTAGTGAAACTCCTGAAATGTAAGGTTTAGAACACAATGGACCAAATTATACTACCCAAGTATTGCTGTGAATTTTTTTAAATCTCATGTCTTGCAATGATTTGTAATTAAACTTGTGGGTAAGCACTCAACTAATTCTGAATTACGTATCTGTGGACACATTTTCAATCAACCTGAATTCTTTTCAGGAGAAGGGTATAGTCTTAGGGAGAATCATTCAGGTTTTGTTTTAAATAATTGACACTGTAAAAAAAGAAAAAAAGCATTATTATTAATTACAAAATAAAGTCTGTGCTTTTTAACATACCTCTGGGCCTACCTTGATCTGACCCTGCCTACCTTCCCCTCCCACACCAGTCTCTCTTCTCAACCCCCTCTTGTGTTGAAAGCCTTCACTACTGACCTGATACTAAGTTATATTCTGCGGTCTACTGTTCCTTAGACTAAGCATGTTCTCTCTCCAATGAGATTATGACTCCCCAAAGGATCTGTCCAAATAGTATTTTGTTTTGTTTAGTATATTCTAACTAAATTAATGATGCTATTTACTATGCACAGTAAAAGTGAAGAATTTGAACCCAAAAATTGATAGTAATAAAATTAATCTGCTTTATTCTATTATTCCTTGATATTATTGTTTTCTCATTCAGTATTCTCTTCTGTAGGTCTCTGGACTGTAGACCTACTAGCAAAAAATAGTAAGAACAAACAAACAATGTACACACTAAGCAGTGATCTGCTGTCTTCTAAACCTTGAACTATAGCAAATCAAAAAGTCATTGGGAACAAATATCACAAACCTGAAAATGGCATTTTGAGCAGTCACTTTGTTGTAGCTTCACGTGGGCCTTTGGGCTCAGAGGTACGGTGCTGGTATGTAAAAGTTAAAAAGAGCTCTGCATGAAGAATTAGGAAGCCCTGTCCTTTGTCAAAGGTTTAGCTGTGTGACTGAAAACGGTGGCACCCGATCAGATTTGTTCATTTCCTTGACAAATCCTCGGGCTTTTCACCCATTTCATTGATAGCGCTCTCTCCTAGTATGCCTGGTGCACAGTAGTTTCTCAAGAAGTATGTGTTATGGCCCGGCTGGTGTGGCTCAGTGGTTGAGCATCAACCTATGAACCAGCAGGTCACGGTTCGATTCCCAGTCAGGGGGTGTGCAGGAGGCAGCTGATCAATGATTCTCTCTCATCATTGATACTTCTATCTCTCTCTCCCTCTCCCTTCCCCTCTTTCTAAAATCAATAAAAACACATTTTTTTAAAAAAAAAAAGAGGAAATATGTGTCATGGAATCTTTTATGCTGGGCATGAAGCCTCTGTCCTCAAGAAGATCATAGTTTGGTTGAGACAAAGACTTCCAAATGCTCAATTTTATCATTATTAAGAGATAAGAACTAGTAATAGTTAACACTTGAGTATTTGCCATGTGCCGGACAGTATTCCACGTGCCTTGCCTGAATTAATTCACTTATTCCTCCCAACAACCCTATGACCTGAACACTCTATTTCCATTTTTATAGACTCAGGAAGAAAAACAATTTGCCCAAGGTCACACAGCAAGGACGTGGCAGGGCAGGCTCTGAATTAGCACTTGTAGGCACAAGTCCAAAAGTACGTCTGACTCAAGGACCACTAATGTTTCAAATGAAACACTAGAAATATGGGGTAGGTATTTCATGAAAGCCCATCCGTTTGGGACATCTCGGTGCTTCTGAAACTCAAGATGCCCCAGAACCCTCAGAGAAGATTCAGAATTTCAGCCTGAAATCCCGGAGATTCTGAATCAATAAGGATAGAGTAGGGACCCAGAATCTATATTTTTAACAGGTTCGGCTGGTGATGCTGATAACCTTGTAATCCCGTCTTTAAAACACTGCACTAGGTCTATTTTCCAGCAGGACCCTTCGGCTCAGATTCTGTGCTCTCTTTTCAGGCCCGGCACTCTGCTGGCCACGTGTCGGCTCAGAACCCATTGACCATGCAGTCTGTAATGCTGTGCAGGGTCTGGGCATCTTTGGAGAGTCCTGAATTACAGGCATCATAACCTTGACCCAGGACAGTTATTCGTGATTTATTTGTCCGTCTCCTCATGAGTGCAGGAGCTGTTTCATATTCTGCTTCATATGCCCAGTGTGTAATTCAGTCTCAGCGTGTAAGACATTTCAGAATGAGCTGATGAACAGCATGAGCCATGCCTATGCTCTAGACCCATCAGCCCTGCCTTAAGCAAAAGACAGGTACCTAGCAGGATCAGGTGGTAGGCAGCTACAATTACCTAAATACAAGCAGCATATTCTGACCACATAGGGAACCAACAGAGGATGTTGCACGTGGTACAGGAGGGGAAACCATGCTAGAAAAGTGGGTGGGAAGTTGTTCTGAGCTGAATCAGCTTGTCTCCATCAATAGTCCATTTGTTGAAGTCCTAACCCCCAGTACCTCAGAATGAGACTGCAGTTGGAGATAGAGGTTTTTTGTTTTTTTTTTAAGTAATTGAGTGCCTGGCGGGTGTGTCTCAGTGGTTGAGCATCCATCCATGAACCAAGAGGTCACTGGTTCGATTCCAGGTCAGGGCACATACCAGGTTGCAGGCTTGATCCCCAGTGGGGGGCGTGCAGGAGGCAGCTGATTGATGTTTCTCTCTCATTGATGTTTCTATCTCTCCCTTTCTCTCTAAAATCAAATAATATATATATTCTTATACACACACACACACACATATTTTTTAAGGTAATTGCGTGAACATGAAGTCATTAGGATAGATGCTAATCCAATAGGACTGGTGTCCTTATATGAAGAGGAGATTAAGACACTACCACAGAGAAAAGCCCATGTGAAGATAGTGGAGGAAAACCGCCCTCTACAAGCCAAGGAAAGAGGCTTCAGAAGAAACTAACCCTGCCGACACCTTGATCTCAGACTTCCAGCTCATACAATTGTGAGAAAATAAATTTCTGTCATTTAAGCCACCCAGTTGGCAGTACTGGCAACCAAATACAGGAGCAGATTATGAAAACTTACTAAACCAAGCTATGGAAATTAACTTTTATCCTTTAAGCTGTCAGAAGCCGTAGAAGTGTCTCAGCATCAATGTGCCATGAGCAGCTCTGGTTCTGTAATATAATTTGGAAACAGTGGAGCCCCTGAAGTAGAGGATGGAGGTGGAATGGGCAGACAGATACATTGCTCAGTGTGGAACAGAACAAGACATGAGATAAGGGCCCTGGATTAAAAAACATTAGCAACCAGAATGAGAAAACAGAGGTCCTACGAGAGACATTTGTGGGGCAGAAGCAACAAGATTTGGGGAAGATGAGGTGTGGGCTGGGAAGAGATACGGATATCCTGAAGTGGGTGAAGCTTGGAAAGTGGGGAGGACAACAATGCCTCCGATCCCTACTGGGGATACAGGAGGTGGAGCAGGCTTAAGAGAGGAGTGCAGCCGAAACGGGTTTGGCTCAGTGGAGTCGGTCTGCGGACTGAAAGGTCCCAGGTTCGATTCCGGTCAAGGGCATGTCCCTTGGGTGCAGGGCACATCCCCAGTAGGGGGTGTGTGCAGGAGGCAGCTGGTCGATGTTTCTGGCTCTCTATCCCTCTCCCTTCCTCTCTGTAAAAAAATCAATAAAATATGTTTTTTAAAAAATAAAGGAGGGCGAAGATAACTAGTTTGGAATAGGTTAAGTTTCAGACAGCTGCAGAGAATAGAGTTGAATGTGCTTCTGGAATGAGAATCAAGTTCTGGACATAGGTAGGGCCTGATGTAAGATTCTGTGACTGAGGCCAGTGCTGGCCCCTGCATGGGGTGTGGGGGATGAGCTTACTCTGGGCGCACCGTAGATCTGAGAGTCCCAAGGCCCAATCCATGAGATCCCACAATGGATGGAGAGAGGAGCCAGCAGAGATTGAAGAAACAATCTAAAAAGAAACAGAAGACGGGAGAGGAGGGTCATCAAAAGCCAAGAAAGTCAACATTAGTAGCTTATTGATAGTTTTCAAAGGAAGCAAAGCTTTCTGTGCCCATGCTGCAGACCGTGATCTCAGGGTCACGCAGGCAGTGACAGCTCCCACAGCCCTTTTCCCACCGGCCGGCCGGCGGGCGAGCGGGCGGGTCGGCGACACGGTCCCCGCCCGAGCCCTTTCACCCGAAAGGAATGTGGGCGCGCGCGCCGGGCTCCGGCTCCGCTTGGAACGCGGGCCCGGGCGCCGCTCGCCCTGCGCGCCGGCCTCGGGGGCGGCTCCCTCGCGCCTCCCCCCGCCGCGCGCCCCGGCCGCTGGGAGAGGCGAGGCGAGGCGAGGGGGAGGCGGCTGGAGGGGGCGGGCGAGGGACGCGGGGCTGCGGGGAGGTCGGGGGCGGGGAGCAGCAGGCGGCGGGCCCCGGGAAGAAAAGAACATGGCTTCTGCGGCGGGCAGCGCCGAGCGCCGCTCGGGGCGAAGGCGCGCCGGGCGCCAGTGACCGCGATGGTGAACTCGAGCCGCGTGCAGCCGCAGCCGCCCGGGGACGCGAAGCAGCCGCCCGCGCCCCGAGCGGCGGGCCCGGGCCGGCTGATGGCGGGCGGCGCGGCCGTGGGAGCCGGCCTGGCGGCCCCCGGCGGCCTCCGCGAGCAGCGGGGCCTGGAGATCGAGATGGAGCGCATCCGGCAGGCGGCCGCGCGGGACCCGCCGGCCGGAGCCTCGGCCTCCCCGTCGCCCCCGCTCTCGTCGTGCTCGCGGCAGGCGTGGAGCCGCGACAACCCGGGCTTCGAGGCCGAGGAAGACGAGGAGGAGGAGGAGGTGGAAGGGGAAGAAGGGGGGATGGTGGTGGAGATGGACGTGGAGTGGCGCCCGGGCAGCCGGAGGTCGGCCGCCTCCTCCTCCGTGAGCTCCGGGGGCGCCCGGGGCCGGGGACTCGGGGGCTACCACGGCGCGGGCCACCCGAGCGGGAGGCGGCGCCGGCGAGAGGACCGCAGCCCCCCGAACCCCAGCCCGGCGGGCGGCGGGGACCCGCTGCATCGCCACCTCCCCGTGGACGGGCAGCCTCCGCGAGTGGCCTGGGCGGAGAGGCTGGTTCGCGGGCTGCGAGGTAAGAGCGCGACGGGCTGCGGCGGAGGCTCCCACCTGGCGGGCGGGCTGCTTTCGGGGCTCCGCCTCGCATCCCCACCTCCCCGGGAAGCACCTTCTCCTCTTCTGCCCGTTCTGCTCTGTTTCCGCTACCCGGCGCCGAATTCCTGCAGTTCCCTTCCCGGTGCAAATGTATTGGAGACCTCCTTCTTCCAGGAGGAAAAAAAAAAAAAAAAAATGTCTGGAAATAAGTGAAAGCCACATTAAAGGGAAAGGATACATCTGAGGATTTTTTTTTTAATTGTGGAGGGAAAAGGAATAGTGGACCTGATGGTGGTTATGCTGTGTGCTTGCTCATTTCACTGAATTCGAACCGAAGTTCTGTATTGGTACCCACAGGTCTGGATCCCTCGTGGCTCTTCATCCCGCTCCCGAAAGGGTAACAGCCCAGTCTTCTCCAAGTTGTGGGAGGAGTGCCGTGGGGTTGTCACTGATGTTGTTTTGATGTGTGTGGTTGTTTCTGGGAGTGGTGCTGTGGAGAACACCGCGAATAGAATAAAATAATATCTTTGAGAAACAGTTATTTGGCCATTTCTAATTCTAGGCATTTTCCTAAAACAGTTGTAAAAAAAAAAAAAGTTACATTGTTTTAAAAAAAAACTTGGAAGTAGGTTTTTAAATATCTAAATTAATGTTCTTTGAAATTCCAACCAAACAGTGAAGTCACCAGATACCAGCTGTTTGTAAATGTGTGGGTTCAGTGCACCCAACTCGCCAAAAGACAGGAAAGGAATTTTCAAACTTGCCAGTGTCTGTTAGGAGGACACGAATTTTCCAAGAGCAGATGGGGATCCTTTTTTTGCAAAGTTTTGTCAGAGGCATCCTTGGAAAAAGAGTTGCATTTGTTCTTACCATCCAAATTATTTTAATCTCCACTTTTAAGAGTTACCATTCTCCCGTCTTTTGAAAATTTCCCTTCCCTTCTCTAATCTTTCTGTCAGTTTTGAAAATCTTGCACAAAACAACACCCAGGTGTTTTCATAACATGAGTAAGATCAAGTCAGACCTGCATATAGACTCCCAGTTCTACCACGCATTGGCTGTGTGACCTTGAGCAAATTGCTAAACCTCTCTGATCCCCAACTTTTGCATTTATTTTTTAAAAGAGATCATCCTAATATTTAGTTCTTGACTTGGTTTGGAGAATTAAATGAGATGAGACGTGTAAAATGTATAACAAGTCTCTCCCATTTTGTGAGTACTTCATAAATTAAATCGAAAATTCTAAAAAGTGTACATTTTTTGCTAATTCTTTTACGTTAGTGCTTTTGCTAGTTAATTTGATTCAGAGCATGGTAGAAAATGAAAGATCCTTTTTTAATAACCTGTGTGATTACTAAAAAACTAATACTTTTTAAGGTTCAAATCTGTATTCAAACAAATTATATACAGTCGACCCTTGAACAAGCAGGAGGTTGGGGGAACTGACCTCTTATAACTACAGTCAGTCCTCCACATGTGCCAGCTCCCAACCGCAGAGTTGACCCTTGAACAACTGGGTTTTGGACCGGATGGGTCAATTGAAAAAAATCCCAGTATAAGTGGACCTGCTCAGTTCAAATCCATGTTGTTCAAGGGTCAACTGTATTATTTTACATTGTTTTAAATGTACTTTTAAAAATATTCACTGACGTGAGAATAAAGTTTCTTATAAGTTAATATGTAATGGTAAATCATGATCCTTTTAACTCAAGTAAGCATTTGATAACACATTTAACCTTCTTTGAATAAACTAATGGAATATAATAAGATGAAATATATATATATATTTATATGAGTGTGTATATGAGTTAACTTCTTTTAAACAAAACTTTCAGAAAATTTACAATGAATAAGCTCATATTTAAATCATATCTTACCAATCAATAGTCTAATTAGTAGGAGAGCAGGCTCAAAAAAATCTTATAGAAAATTTTAGGATAAATGTTATTTTTGAAGAACTATAACTGGCATTCTTGTCACTTGTTAAATAAATGACATTTGTTAAATACTTAGCGCCTACTGTGAAACTAATACTCTGCTAGGTGCTACAAAAAAGAAATAAACTAAAATAGCATATTACCATTTTCCTATACACAAACCCAGAAAAGTAAAATAAATAACCATGAATGAGTTGTGATTCATTTTTCTTTCCCTCTTGGGATACCAATGAAAAAAATCTCATATGCATTATGTAAGTAGTGCCCTAGGATCAGAACAGAAAGTAGCCTTCAATTTCTAAAGGTAGGAGAGATTACCCAGTTTGGAGTGGTCAGGAGCTTCCCTGGAGGTCTTCTGTCTTTGTGACTTTAGACAACTCACTCAGGCTTCCTGGGCCTCAGGTGCTTGATCATAAAATGGAAGAGTTTGCCCGGCCGGCGTGGCTCAGTGGTTGAGCATCAACCTATAAACCAGGAGGTCATGGTTCGATTCCCAGTCAGGGCACATGCCTGGGTTGTGGGCTCCATCCCCAGTGTAGGGCATGCAGGAGGCTGTCGATCAATGATTCTCTGTCATCACTGATGTTTCTATCGCTCTCTCCCTCTCCCTTCCTCTCTGAAGTCAATAAAAATATATTTTAATAAAATGGAAGAGTTCAACCTTTTAGCTTCAACATACCCTTGTGTTGCTGAATGACATGAATCCAAGATGGACAACAAATGGTCATTTTCCCTCCTTGAACAGTAGCTAGATCGGTCTTCTTAGCAGAAGTAATATAGTAAAGAAGATATGTTTGAGGCCTGGCTCTGGGAAACATTGAGTCTAACTAAGGAATTAAGAATTTATCTCTTAATATTCAGAAGTTGTTGAAAGTTTCTGAGCAAGAACAGAACTTGCTGCAAAGGACTGAGTCAGGCAGTGTGCTGTGTAGGAGAGCTTTCAGAGGGAGACAGGAAGACAGGGGACCAGGGAAGATGCAGCCAGTGCTGAAGAGGTGCTGAAGGCCTGGGCCAAAGGAAGTGAAGGATGGCTGAAAAATTTAAAGACTGCCCCAAACTTAAAGGTACCCCAATGATCTTGTTTTCTTTCATCTTAGCAAACTCTTTTTCAGTGCAAAGATACAATTTGATACTCTACACGAACTATCCAGTTTTCTGAATTTCCAACCTTGAATGTGTTTTCTGGGTAAAATTGTGTACCAACTTGTTGAAGTCATTTTCTGCTTATTATTTTAGAGATCTACTGGTATGCTTTTTTTTTTTCTTTTCTTTTTTGAGAAATCATAAAGTACTAGCTGTATTGGTTAGGGCAGGCTATGCTGCTATAACAAGTAATACCTCCTTTCCCATTCACTATGTTGTCGCATCACCATCCATTTCCAGAACTTTTTCATCATCCCAAACAGAAACTCTACCCATCTATACTAATAAAAGGGTAATATGCTAATTAGACCTGATAGACCGGACATCTTCCGGTTGTCCGGTCCTCCTTCTGGACAAAGCCAAGGTGGTGGGGGCCAAGGCAGAGGCGGTTAGGGGTGATCAGGCCAGCAGGGGAGCAGTTAGGGGTGATCAGGCAGGCAGGCAGAGGGGTTAGGAGTGATCAGGCAGGCAGGCAGAGTGGTTAGGGGAGATTAGGCAGGCAGGCAGGTGAGCAGTTAGGAGCCAGCAGTCCCAGATTGCAAGAGGGATGTCCTGGATTGGAGAGGGTGCAGGCCAGGCTGAGGGACACCCTTCCCCCCCCCCCTCCCGTGCATGAATTTCATGCACCGGGCCTCTAGTTAAGCAATAACTCCTCATCTTCCCTCCTCCCTGCCCCTGCTAATCTCTATTCTACTTTTTGTCTCTGAATTTCAGTATTCAGGTTTTGGTGGAATCATACAGTGCTTGTCCTTTCATGTCTGGCTTATTCCCTTTGTATAATGCTTTGAAGGTTTACCCGTGTTGTAGCATGTATCCGAACTTCATTACTTTTGATATCTAAATAATAATCCATTGTATGTACCACATTTTGTTTATCTATTCATCAGTTAATGCACACTTTAGTTGTTTTCATCTTTTGGCTATTGTGATTTTCCCTTTATTTTAGTCCAAACCTCACTTCATCACTTCGTCCTTTTCCCTTTTTTATTTGCATAAATGAGATTTTGTATTTTCATTGCTGTGAGGATTATTTTCACTGGAGGGTTGCTACTCTGTGATAAAGTTATGCTAGTAACAGAATTTATGCAGCCAACAAACATTGGACCAATCGTAATACAAAGTCACTTTTCTTTCTAAAGGTGTCCCCACAATTCCAATGAATATTAGGGAGGATTGTACTTATCTTTCTAAACAAGGCCCACATGAGCACAGAAACAGGATTCTTTTATGATATAAACTAGAGACCCGATGCACGAAAATTCATGCAAGAGTAGGCCTTCCTTCCCCTGACTGCCAACACTGGCTTCCCTCCAGCACCCGGGACCCGGGCTTCTCTCCTCTGGCTGCCGGCAGGCACCTGGGACCTGGGCTGGCTTCCCCTGGGCTGCCCGCAGGCACCTGGGACCCGACTGGCTTCCCTCCAGCCCAAACTTCGTCAGGAAGGACGTCCAGAATGACGTTCGGAAGACGTCCAGTCTAATTAGCATATTATCCTTTTATTATTATAGATGCCATGAGCATTTAGTCAGACTATTCAGAATGAACTCAAAGTCCATACAGATTTGGGTCTTTACACCACTCTGACATCTAGGCATCAGAAGGAGGACATTTTATAGATAGACCTGTTTTGAAGCATAGACAGGCCTCTCCCAACCACTACATGCTTTATATGTATTCCTCTTTCCCAGAGCAACCCCGCAAAGAAGTACTGTCCTCCCATTTTCAGACTAGGAATTGGAGACTCATGACATTAGGGAAGGTCTCAGCTCATAAGTGGCTGAGCCCTCATTTGAACACAACGCTGACTCCAAATCCCTACCTTGTACAGTGTCATGATCAGTGAAGTCATCAGGTTTAGTGTATCTCAGATGGGACAGGGTTAATGTGAGGCAAAAGAGCTACACTGAATCTTCTCACCATGGAACTGAAATATTTACAGATGAAATGATACGAAAGCTGGGGTTAGGTTTAATAGAGAGGAATGGGTGAGGATTTAGAACAGGGGTGGGGATCACCAGCCCGTGGGCCGTACAAAGCCGGCGAAATCATTTGTTCTGGCCCTGCCAAGGCATTAGGGGTGAAATAATTAAATGTTTGACCTAATATAGCAGGCTAATTTTTAAGTTGATCATTTTGTATGACTGGAGAATGATGTTATAAATATCCAAATGGTCCTTGGCAGAAAAAAGATTCCCCACCCCTGTATAGATGAATCAAGGTTGGTGTTGAGTTGATAATAGTTGAAGCTGGGTGAGAGATACATTAGAGTTCATTAGGTCATTCTCGCTGATATTTTTTATATTTTGCAAGATAAAAAGTTTGGAAGTATTTGGATAAAACAAATGCAAAGATGGCATTTCTTTTTCAAAATCAGTTGTTTATGTTTGACACATGTTTTGTGCTTTGCATTATCTATGTCTGAGTTCCTCTATATTCATATCAATGACACTGCACAAGGGAGTAGACACTGTCTGGCTGATGTGCTCCGACTTGGGGTTCTGCCATTAACTCAGCACCCTCTTACCCACAAAGGGAGCTGGATATTGCCCACCCCTCATATCACGCTCTCCCTAACAGCTGCAGACACCTTATGTACTGGCCCTGAGGGCCTGGCGTGCTGGGCAGGCACTCCCTCCACAACGGGGACAGTTGTGGGAAAAGACAACAGTTGAGTTTGAAGAATGCTGCCATTTTGGATGTGAACGCCAAGCTTAACCATTCTTACTCTGTTAGCTCTGTAAACATGGGAAGTAGGTGGCAACAGCACAGCCTTTTTTTTTTTTTTTTTTTTTTTTCTATTTGTGGATGCAGCCGTTTCTCATCTGTCAGAATGTAAAGAGGTCCCTGTATCCTGAGAGAGGCAGACCCAACCTACACATCCAGTGGGGAAATTCAATGAAATTTTTAAACGAATAAGTAAGAGTCATTTATGAAAAGTAAATGCATAAAAGGATATTATATAAAAGCATACTCGGTAAATAAAGGGACTTTTTTTTTTTATTTGAAATGTTTCATCTAAGGGCTAAGCGTGGTCGGCAAACTGCGGCTCGCGAGCCACATGTGGCTCTTTGGCCCCTTGAGTGTGGCTCTTCCACAAAATACCACGGCCTGGGCGAGTCTATTTTGAAGAAGTGGCGTTAGAAGTTTAAAAAATTTGGCTCTCGAAAGAAATTTTAATCGTTGTACTGTTGATATTTGGCTCTGTTGACTAATGAGTTTGCCGACCACTGGGCTGGAGCATTTCATTGCCATAGAACAGGCGTCCTCAAACTACGGCCCGCGGGCCACATGCGGGTGTTTTTGCCGTTTTGTTTTTTTACTTCAAAATAAGATATGTGCAGTGTGCATAGGAATTTGTTCATAGTTTTTTTTAAACTATAGTCCGGCCCTCCAACGGTCTGAGGGACAGTGAACTGGCCCCCTGTTTAAAAAGTTTGAGGACCCCTGCCATAGAGCATTGCAAGTTTCCTTTGAATAAAATTTGAAAGGAGTTTGGTTTTTCTATTTGTAGGTCAAGCAGTACCATCTGTAAATATTAAGAACCATGCTTGTTCCTTAATGTGTAATTGTTTATAAACCATAGGAAAGAGTGAAATCACTGCCCCAGTGAGGCCAGGCAACAATCTTTCCTGATGATAAAGAGACTGACAGTCTCTACTTATGTGTATATCTTAGGCCTGGCCTCCCAAGGAAATATACCCAAAGAAATGGTGTGGTTGTGTCCAGGGCTACTGCGCCTAACATTTGGCTGCCTCTGTGTTATTCTGAGTTGTAATTTTCCATGTCATATAAATTTGTAATAATTCTTTAATATGATAGTTTCAGCGAACAAACATTCTGCTTGCTGCATTTCTTCTGAGTGAGTAATTCCCTGACAACTACCAGATCTTGGCAGGAGCGAACCTGGTCATAAGTTATGCTCCACTTTCAGTGTGGTGAAATCTATGATGCGTAACACAGTGTCTTTGAATTCAGACGCTGATTTTCCTAAAGGAAATTTGGGGGGGAAAATGAAAGGAAATGAAGTACTCAAATTTAGGAGCAGAACTAATGTATTATTACAAGACTTAAGAATACATAAACACTAGTGATGAAGTCATTTCTTCGAAGTGGAAGGCCATGCACCATTTGTCCTCTGCTCTCTGCGTGGCTGGCTTGTGGCTTAAGGAGCTCTGTGAACCCCAGTGACGGGAGGGGTTAAAGTCTGTGGAATAAAAGTGTAAGGCAACCAGGGACCAGGTTGGCTTCCATTAACAGCCAACCTAATCTAACTGGAAGGATTGGGAAGTCTTGTCTTTTTTGGAAAGCATTAAGGCTCTTCCGAGTAACCAGCAATGTGACTTGACCACACTGCTCATTAATGGGGGTTTGGACGGCCACCACGGCTGTCTGCCAGCCCCAAATCGCGGTAACTCTCTCCAGCAAGCTCGCGGAGGTTATGTCATCTTTGCTCAGCCGGCCCAACACTTTTTCCATCTGCGAAAATAGGGAACATGGTTGCTGATCTTACTCTCCAAAGAGAGAAGTCGGCTAAGTTGTTGCTTTTTATTTAAAGCGTATATGTTAATTGGCACTTTAAAAATCTGTTAAACTAAGCGTGTTTAGTGTAATCGGTCGCTACAGTTTCTTAAGAGGACCAAGGGCAGAAGGCGGAGATTTTAGGCCAGTGTGTTAGCAGCTTGATAGATGTTCCAACAGGGAAATGATGCTCCAACCAGGACTTCTTTTCCTCAGGGGTGACTTCAGAGGTATCATTTGCAATGTCGTTTCCTCATGTACTAAGTTTAGTAATAGGGTAATTACCCCATAGGAAGATCCGATGTGTGTGCACAGTGATTTAATCTCTCTTGTAGGCTGCCCTCATTGCCTGTTCTCTTGTCTAAATATTTACCAGGGTACTCCTGCTAAAACAATCCCAGTTACATTCAGAGCATGCTAAAAAATATATGGGAGAATCTCCCTTAAAGGTTACACTATCTATTTTATGTTTTTCCTTTGCCATTCATAAGGTTAAAAAAAAAAAAAAGACATCTTTTATTATTATTTTAAAGGTCTCTGGGGAACAAGACTTATGGAGGAAAGCAACACGAACCGAGAGAAATACCTGAAAAGCGTTTTGCGGGAGCTGGCCACATACCTCCTTTTTCTCATCGTCCTGTGCATCTGTAAGTAGAACATTTCCTTCCAGTAAAGGAAAAGGTTGGAAGTATTTGACCCGTCAAAATCATAATTAAAAGGAATCGTATATGCACCACAAGGGTTAATTTAGAAGGTCTCTGCTCTGTTTTCAAGTCCAATTTAGAACTTGGAAAAACTCTCTTCTCTGGTAAACATTAATTAAAATTCAGCATTATCTGATTGGCCAGTTCATTGCCAGTTGTGACCCATTTTCACTCTTGAGATGCAAGTGGTAACCTGCCACATACCAAGAAACTAAGTAAAAGGGGTTTTTTGCATTAGATTTCTTAACAATAATTAGCAACATGACTTCCCAAATGTAACTTTCAGAAAATACAAATAATGTCACCTAATATTGCTTTTATGAATATATGTAATATAGTCCCTTTCTTTCATATTTAGATGTGTGATGTGAAGGCCTTCATTTTTCAGTAATCACCAGATTTTTCCTCTACAGGAAACTTACTGCAGACCGATCTCTTTATTTTTTTCTCTCTTCTTTCAATATGTCCCTGCATCCTCTGGGAGGGGAGGGGAGGGAAGCCTTAGCCAGAAATGAGTCTTGGAAACCATTTGCCTCAAAGTGCCGATCAATGGATTTATCCTTTGAATTTAAAGGGTGTTGGGTGATAGACTTCTGTAGTGTCCCTTCTAAAGCCCTTTATGAGAACAGATAAGGAAACGGATTTGTGACCACCAGAAGCTCTTGCTATACTCCTCCAGAAAAAGAGTTCATTCTTATAGTGTACACTTGGAAATGCTTTAAAATTCACACCAACCTTAGAAAGAGTCCCCTTCTATGTAAATGGAAAGAGTAAAAATGTTATCAGTACTTTGATAATGCCATTCTTATTACATTAAAATTGACCCCCTTGAATGTAATTGACTGAGTGCTGAAAGCTTCCTTAAAAACAATTTTTATTTACTAGATTAAAAAAATAAAAATAAAAAGATTTGTAAGTTGAACATAAAGGTTAAAGAAACATCAATATTTATAATTTTAAGAAATTAAATATTGATTTATTTCATATCTCCACACTGGTTCTTACTAATACTAGTAAGCTTTTATTGAGCTTTAGCAGGATATGACTTCTTCTTACATTTTCTGAAACTTTGCCTATCCAACTGGGAATTTAAGAAAAAAATAAGTTATTTAAGCTAAAAAGTATGTCTATATGAACAACATCCATCTAATGATTAGATTCTAATCCATCTTCTTGTTTTTTTCTTACTAATTATCAGTTATATGTTAGGAAGGAGTGTCTTATTACTTTTTTTTAAATCTTTATTGTTGAAAATATTACATATGTCCCCTTTTTCCCCATTTACCCCCGAATAGCCCACCCCAGGCCTTCACCACCTTATTGTCTGTGTCCATGGGTTATGCATATATGCATATAAGATCTTTGGTTGATCTCTTCCCACCCACCCACTCACCCACCCCCACCTTCCCTCTGAGATTCCACAGTCTATTCCATGCTTCCATATCTCTAGATCTATTTTGTTCAACCGTTTATTTTGTTCATTAGATTCTACATATGAGTGAGATCATGTGATACTTGTCTTTCTCTGACTTGCTTATTTCACTTAGCACAGTACTCTCCGGGTCCCCCCATGCCGTCTCAAAGGGTAAGAGATTCTTCTTTTTTACTGCTGCATAGTATTCCACAGTATAAATGTACCACAGCTTTTTTATGCATTCATCTACTAATGGGCACTTGGGCTATTTCCAGATCTTAGCTATTGTAAATTGTGCTGCTATGAACACAGGGGTGCATACATTCTTTCTGATTGGTGCTTCAGGTTTCTTAGATGTATTCCTAGAAGTGGGATCACTGGGTCAAATGGCAGTTCCATATTTAATTTTTCGAGGAAACTCCATACTGTTTTCCATAATGGCTGCACCAGTCTGCATTCTCACCAGCACCGTACTAAGGTTCCCTTTTTTCCACACCCTCGCCAGGACTTGTTATTTGTTGATGGTAGCCATTCTGACAAGTGTGAGGTCATACCTCATTGTTTTAATTTGTATCTCTCTGATGATCAATGACTTTGACTATTTTTTCATATGTCTTGTGACCATCTGTATGTGAACTTTGAAGAAGTGTCTATTTAGGTCCTTTGCTCATTTTTTAATTGGATTGTTTGTCTTCCTTTTGATAAGTTGTATGAGTTCCTTATATATTTTGAATATTAACCCTTTATCAGATGTATCACTGTCAAATATGGTCTCCCATACAGTGGGTTCCCTTTTAGTTTTGTTCATGGCATCTTTTGCTGTGGAGAAGCTTTTTATTTTGGTGTAGTTCCATTTGTTTCTCTCTCTCTCTCTCTCTCTCTCTCTCTCTCTCTCTCTCTCTAGTTCTTCTCATACAGCAGTCCCTTTAGCATTTCTTGCAGTGCTGGTTTGGTGGTGACAAACTCCTTTAGCCCCCCCCCCCTTTTTTTTTTCTAGGAAGCTCTTTATTTCACCATCTATTTTGAATGATATCCTTGCTGGATATCGTAATCCTGGTTTCAGATTCTTGCTTTTCATTATCTTGAATGCTTCATGCCATTCCCTTCTGGCCTATAGAGTTTCTGATGAAAAATCAGCTGACAGCCTTATGGGAGCTCCTCTGTAGGTAACAAATTGCTTTCCTCTTGCTGCCTTTAAGAATCTCTCTTTGTCTTTAATTTTTGGCATTTTAATTATGATGTGTATAGGCATGAGCCTGTTTTGGTTCTTCTTGCTTGGGACTCTCTGTACCTCCTGAACTTGCATGACTTTGCATATGCATGAGATCATGTGATATTTGTCTTTCTCTGACTCACTTATTTCGCTTAGCATAATACTCTCCAGGTCCCTCCAGGTTAGGGGAGTTTTCTGCCATTATTTCTTCAAACACGTTCTCTATCTCTTGCTCACTTTCTTCTCCTTCTGGCACACCTGTTATATTTCATGTTGTCCCACAGCTAAGCTGTCCTCCTGTTTTTTAATCGTTTTTTATTTTTGGTTCTCTGATTGAGTGATTTTTTTCTACCCTGTCTTCTAACTCACTGATCCGACCTTCAGCTTCCACCAATCTTATGTGTATTCCTTCCACTGTGTTCTTTATTAGTGCTATGTCATTCTTCATAGTTACTATACCTTTTCTTAAGCTGTTGAGCATCTTTGCCATCATTATTTTGAACACTATGTCTGGTAAATGTCTTATCTTCATTTCATTTATCTCTTCTTCTGGAGAATTCTCTTGTTCTTTCATTTGTGGCTGGTCTTGTCTTTCAATTTTCGCTGTTTGTCTGGGTCTGAGTCTGTGTATTAGGTAAATCTGCTACAACTCCCGGTCTCTAGTGCAGGATAATGTCAAACACTGTTTGTGACTGGCTCTGAGTACTCTGTTTGGAGCTATCAGCAATCCATAGCTTGTGGCTCCCTCTGCTGGGGCTGTATTCCTTTGGAAAGGATCAAGATGTGCACCAGCATCTGCTTTTCCTAGCCCCAGGCCTCGGATTACATCAGGCAAAAACTCAAAGCCTCCAGAAACCCTGCCTGTAGTCCCATTGACACTCAGTTTTTATTAGCCTCAGGCTATTGACCACAAGGTGGGGCAAGAGGTCTTCCAACAGGGTGGGGCAACAGCCTTCCCCCCAGGCAAATATTGCCTGGATAGCAAAGGCTCACTGGAGAAAGATGTCCTCTGCAGAGTGAGAACTTGACTCAGCATAGGAAACTGGGGTGGCTGCCCTCTGAGCTCCAATTCCAGAGCCCCCAAACCTGGCTTCTGCTCACACAGCTCCAGCCCACTCTGCCCTCCCTCTTCCAGAGCCCAAGGTGAGTGGCTGCACACGAAATTTTGTACGTGGTCCTTTAAGAGGGCGCCTGCATTTCCATCCATCTCTCACTGGCAGACAGCAACCCTGCTGCTTTTCACAGTCAGATGTTATGTGGGTACCTTTCTCAGTTCTGATGCTCTGGGCTGGGGAGCCCAGCTTCAGGTTTAGACCCCAGAGTTCTTAGTGGGAATCCCCCACGGCTGAGATATCCCTCCAGAACTTCAGCTGCGGTCTGTGGGAGCCCAGCCAGCCCTTTTGTGCCTCTGCCCTCCCTACCAGTCTCTATGCGGTCTCCTCTTTCCTTCCTTGGTTATCAGGATTCTCTCCAGCTCCTCTTCAGTTGATTTATCAGGGTGGCTTTTCTGTATTTTAGTTGGTTGGTTAGGTTTTTTTTGTGTGTGAAGGTTTTTGTGTTTGGTTTGGGGGTTTCTGTGTGTTTTGTTTTGTGGCTTAAAACAACAGAAATTTGTTCTTTCACAGATCTGGAGGCTAGAGGTCCAAGTCAAAGTGCCTGCACCATCCTCCCTCTGAGACCTGTAAGGGAATCCTTCCTTGCCTCGTCCTGGCTTGTAATAGTTTGTGGACAATCCTTGGTGTCCTTGGCATGTAGCTTCATCACTCCAGTTCTCCATCGTCAGAGGGCCAGCTCCCTGTGTCTCTGTTTCTTCACATGGCCATCTCCTTATAAGGACATCTGCCGGGTGGAGTCTTCATTTTAGGGATTTACTGATGTTCCCTTTGATAACCTAGCATATTACTAATTTTTGTAAATGATCCATGAATATTTAAAAAAGACTATGTGATCTCTTTTGGTGCAGTATAAGGTTTGATGTACATTAAATTACATTTTCAATTAAAATCCCTAATGTCCCAGGATAATTTTTGTCTACTTTCTCTATCAAAGATTGATAGGATATAAATTTAAGTTTCCAACTACAATTGTAGTTTTGGTATTTCCCTTTATAGTACTAGAAGGTATTGCTCTATATATCTTGATGTTGTTATTCAATACATAAAAGGTTATTACAGTTAAATTATTGTATATGGTATTATTTATAAAATAACTTGTTTATTTAACTCAATACTCACTTTATAATCTCCTTTGTCAGATGATTATGCCACTTCAAAATTCTAAAAAGTATTTTATTCCTAATATATGTCTAATACATAGTATCTCATTCCTTTATTTTTCAGTTTATTTTGAGTGTGTCTCATAATAATTCTAGAGATGCAATTTTTAAAAATTTTATAGCAAATATTTAATAAGACTTTGTCATCTAGTGAGTTTAACCTCTTCACATTTCATGCTTTTGTCAGCTTTTTGTCATCTCTTTTTGCCCTCTCTTTTTATGCTTTCCTGTTATTTCCCTTTTGGAAATTTTCTTCTTTGCTTTTTATTCTAATGATTTGGAGATCATTTAGTACAATTGCCTTTATTGGCTTTAGTATTTGAGCTTATATTTTTCACAATATTAAGAATAATATAATATCTACTGCCTATTTGAAATGAGAGCATATTTTTAAGACAGTTTTGGTTCATTTACATGCTGATTAGTTGGTGATGCTATGATGATATTTTTTATTCTGGCTTACTTTATGTCTGGAACTTGGGAGCTAAGACAAGGACTAAGTAGCAGAAGAAATATATGTACATAGGATATACATGTGTCCTTTACATTATGTTTTTTAATATTCTCCTCTCCTTTCTAGTCCTCATTTAAGGTTACCTATTTTATACTGTAATTTTTTTCTTCTTCACAATTTAGTTAATTTAAAGAGTGAATGTTGCCTTCCAAATGGGCTTTCTTCATCAGGGACTGAAAGGAGAAATGATATAACAGTCTTATATTTCTACTGCATTTGATAGTATGCAAAATGTCTTTATATACATTTCTCCAGTTGAACTACGCAAAAACTGTAATGTTATTATTGCCATTTTCTATATAATTAAACTGAAGCTCAGAAAAGTTAAGTGGAGGCAGACATTCAAGATGAAGCAACGTGAAAACTCAAACGCCAATCATTCTGATTTCAAATACAGGGGTCCTTTAGGTGCACCTAGGTGGACTCATGGTGCAGCTGACTCCTAGACTCTGTGGAGATGTCACTCAAAGATATCCCACAGACCAGACCAGGGCCTGGCATAAGGGAGGGACTGGATTAATGTTTGCTGATGAATTGAATAATCATCCCCTCAAAGCTAGATGGCATTGTTTCTCTGAATGTCCAGCAGGAGGCGCTACATAGTCAAGGGATCTGTCACTTTATTTCAGTGAAGCCATTAAATTCCATACAGGTCCTCAGAATTTCAAAAGTAAAACCAAAATTGAAAATATAAGAAAATAAAGGAGATTATATATTTTAAATCACTGACTAAAATCTATGTACATATATAACTATACCATTTTTGTAAATCAAAAAAATTAATTTGTCAAAATTCTTATATTAGCCACAACAAAAAATCCAGAATGATCTATATTAATCAATCAATCCAATGCAAATTCCAATTTCAAGTTAATTTAGAAAAATAAACATTTATTTAGTTGGCCTTGGGGAGCCTTCACTACTACCCTTTAGCATCATATCAGCTTTGTTCCCTGGACTGACTCTGTTCCACAGAAGGCCTTTGTAGAATTCACTGTGCCTTGTCCATCCCTCTGTGGGGCTGGGTAGGCAGTGCTCTGCCCAGGAATCTGAGGGCTCCTCTTCTTTAGGGCAGAGATCACATCCTACTCATCTTCATGCTCAACACCTTACTCCGTAACTGTGAATGGATTGCAAGTCTGCTCCAGTACAGGTTTGGAAGGCAGCAGGTCATGGAACACTTAACGAGGAGTGTTCTTGTCTTAATCAGCAGGTCAGAGGACGATAGGTGAGGAAGCCTAGCTGAGGAACCTGGAAAACGTTCCCCCCCCCCCCCGACTACAGACACACGCCATGTGGATTAGGCGTGTTTCCTGCTCCCATGGCTGCTTGACATGGACTCTCAGACAGACACACTTTTGTTTATATCGCTATTATCCACTCCTCTCTTTCAATAATCTAAATTTTCTATGATGCTCGGGTGGGAAAGGAATTATGTGAGAGAGAGATTTTACTAAATAGCATTTAATCCCAAATCATTTAAAACAAGGTTTTAAATGCATTTTATGAAGCCTGAGATTATTATAGAATCAGCTAAGCATTACTCACCTGCTGGGTGTTGAGAACTGTGGTCAAAAGAAGTACAAAATGTGTTTCCTCTGGAAGCTTTGTGTCTGCTAATTATAGGAATTATAGCATATTACTCCTGCAATCATTAGAGTCCAGAATAAGATAGTACTCGTTAAAGTGCTGACAGTTTTAATAGATATGTTATAACAATCTGATTAAGGAGGATGAACCACCGTTATTGGACATTTAAGCGTCAGCCACTGAATTGGATAATTTTTAGTTATTGTTTTTATTTAAGCACCAAAAAATCCTATGGAATAGCTCATTATCCTCATCTTACAGAGAACTTAAGCTCAGAAAGTTTCAGCAACTTGCACAGGTTACATAGCAAGTAAGAGGCACAACCAAGCTTCAAATCCTGATCTGTGACCTGCTAAGCCTGTAAGTTACCCTCCCACCTCCCTCCAGGACTTTTCAGAATGGGCTGGTAAAATCAGCCAGTCCTTGTGGCCGGGATGGAGCTTGAGTTTAGAGGGTTTCATACAAGATTGGATAGGTGGGAGCTAGATGTGGCTGTACCTGTCAGCATCCTGAAGGGGCAGAGGTGAAAACCTTGAAGTGGTAACTACAGGAAGTTTAATGAAGGGACTGTTTACAGAGGTGTGGCGGTGTGGGGCAGTGGGGCACTCAGGAAAGGTTCCCACCTCCAGGCGTGAGGAAAAGGGGAGGGAATGGCATGGCATGAACCTAGTGTGGGTGTGGGGAAAGAGTTTTCCCCAGGAGCCATGGCCGAGCTTCGAAAGTCGCCTGACAGACTTCATCCAGGTGATGACGGGATGGAGCGTAGGGGTGGAGGGAACAAACTCAACCCTCTCTCTCCTCATGCCCCCAAACCTCCTGTTCAGCCCCATATTGGCAAGGGACCCAGTGTGGTACCGTCTACAGAGGTCAGCCTGAGGGCACTCACAGAGCAGGGCAAGAAGAATGGAGAATTGATCTGGGAAGAGGCAGAGATGGCCTGCCCGTGTTATTGCGGGGAGAGTCCGCGGCACGTGCACAGCCGTGGACTGAGGAGCTCGGCGTGGCCTCTGCTGGGACCTGTGCAGATGAGCCTCCCAGGAGCACGGAGAGATGAAGGCGAAGAGGCAGGTTGGAATCCCCAACGGTCAAGTAAAGGCGCCTGATCTGAATTCAGTGCTCAGTGCTTAGCCAGTTTTATTTCACATATGTCAACGTTCGTTTCTTTCTTTTCTAAACCAGGGAACTAGGGAGTACCCTAGAATGACAAAGGGAAGGGGACGAGGGTGTGTGCCGTCCACCAGGAACGTGGGAGTGAGGGCAGGTGCCCTCAGGAGCTCACCTGGCTCTCTCTGTGTTCCAGTGACCTACGGGATGATGAGCTCCAGTGTGTACTACTACACTCGCGTGATGTCACAGCTCTTCCTAGACACCCCCGTGTCCAAGACGGAGAAAACTAACTTTAAAACGCTTTCTTCAGTGGAAGACTTCTGGAAGGTATTTACCAATGACTTTGAAAGTACCTCTCTGTCACTGAAGATTGTTCATTTAGTTCATAAGTTAAATTTAGCAGCATTTGCAGGGCCTGCCCTGTGGGTGGCTAGAAGTATGTAGCCTCGCACCATGCTGAGTGTTTCATATCTTAACGTATTTAATCGCCATAGTAACCATACAAGGTAAGTACTAACGTTCCCCAGGTTGTAAACGAATCTCCGTTTGGTTCAGATGAATTCCCCATAGCCAGGGAGTAAGAAACGTGGGCTTTATTCTAGCCTGAAGGACACTTCTTTACCAGGTTTATAATTCATGCAGTCATTCATGATTCAGTAACTATCTGTTGAGCATCTCTTAGGATGTAAGGCCCGTGGTGTAAAATTTAGTTGTTTTTTCTTGCTCTGTTGTGTGTGTGTGTGTGTGTGTGTGTGTGTGTGTGTCTTTGTTGATGATGGCAGGTACCCTAGACCAGTGCCTGCAGGCACGTTCTTTCAAAGATCTCTAATGTAAAACTAAACCCAGCCCTTCCCAAATTGTCACAGATTCCAGCATGGTGGAAGAGGATAAGCAAGGAAGGATACCATAGGAGAAACATCCAAGTAATCTGGAAGATATGGGGCTCAGAATCTACAAAAATTGTGTGTGAGGGGGCAGTACGGGATTGGAAAGGAAATGATTATTTCTTCCTGAGGAGATACTTTCTAAAATCCTTATAAAGCCTGGGGATCAGAGCTGCTTATTTTAATAAAGTTAGAGGAAACTGGATCACAGGAACCTGTTCAGTCCAAAGCCTGAAAATACTTGGCATCCAAAACCACACTTGCATAATATGAATATTTTCCTAGGCAAATCAGTTTATCTCTGTTGATCATCTGATAAGACACTGAGAATGGCTAGATGTCTTTCCGATAGGCAAACTAATAAGAAACTTCTCACAGATACACTGAATTCAATGATAATAAATGCCAAGCTCTAAAAGCAGAGGCGGGCAGCGTTGGAGAGTTCACCATTTGGAAAATGATCCAAACAATTAAAAGATCCACCAGATGGCAGACTGGTAATCAAAACTATAGTCTTTTCCTTTCCAAACAAGTTTTGAAGCATGATAATTAATTATTAACTTTTAATCAGGGAAAGTGAAGTTGATCATGGCTGTGGGTTTATGTAAACAGCTCCCTCCACACCCCCACCTTCAGTCCTAAAGCAAAAATGAGAGTTTTCATTTAGTTAGCACCCACTGTGTGCCTGTTGTTCTGTGGAATGATACAGAGAAAATTATCATGGTCCTACACAAGGATGACACTCAAATTTGTGAGTTGTTCTATGTTTTTTAAAAAGAAATGTACTGTTTATTATTCATTTGAAATATCACATGCAATTTTAAAAATTAAAACTTTCAACAATAGCACCCTAGCAATTAGGTGGCAGCAAACAAAACACTGAAAAAGACAAATATGTTGAAAAGCATTTACAGAAACGCATTGCACACAGTTCATCTTTATATTACTACCCCAACTCTCAGATTTAGTTGTATATAGAAAAATTTAATTTATATATTTATCCTATAATATATGAAACATCTATATACACTTTATCCATTTTAGGCATTAATTCCAATTCTAACAAGACTGAAAAAGTATACTACTTAGGAATATTTGTAGCTTTTATGTATTTGAAGACTATTGTGTAATATGCATAAAACGTCAGAAAACCAGTCAACCATTGTTTTATCTCTTTCTGAAAATACATTTATGGTACACAAAAAAAAAGTCTTAACCCAATAAAATTTAAAATTTTAAAACTTAAAAATGTTTTTAAGTTAAAACATCTGTAAAACTGTAAATGCCTTGCAGATATCTCATTTATAAAGCCTGCTAAGTAAAATAGTCTAAATATTAATTATAACCAAAGTGAGTCTTACAGGAATCTAGTGAGAATGGCCAATAGTCATAATAAAAGGCAAATCCCATCTAAAGCCAGTAAAAAGTGCTGCTATAAGAAAAAATATAATCATAAAATATAATGGTTTCATGGATTTACCTCACTGGACACTTTCATTTGATAACCATTTGTGGAATAAAAACATAAACCTCCAAAACCTAGGATAAAACCTAAAAAATATCAAAAGATTGGATTTATTGGTTTCTGTTTATTCTGTGAAGTGAAAACTGCAGGGTAATCCCAATGGGTTGAGCCTCTTTGAGATCTGAACCTTCTATTTGTATGTTTGTTGAGAGCCAGACCATCCCCTTTCAAATCGATGTAGTGACTGCACAAAAGATGGACATTGCCCTAGCTGGTTTGGCTGAATGGATAGAGCATCGGCCTGTGGAACAAAGGGTCCTGGGTTCGATTCTGGTCAAGGGCACATACCTTGGTTGCAGGCTCCTCCCCTGCCCGGGCCCTGTTTCTCTCAAATCGATGTTTCTCTCTGTCTTTCTCTTTTCTACTCTCCCTGAAAATCAATGGAAAAATATCCCTGGGTGAGGATTAACAAAAATAAAATAATAATTTTAAAAGAAAATAAAAAACATAGACATTACCGGTGCAAGAGCCCAGGAACCCAGGCCTCACAACTAGCAAATGATGGAGTAAGATCCAACTTAAATCCCTCTGACAGCAAAACCTACCCTTGTCACTCTGCTGTGTTCACAGAGTACTACACTGTTGGTCATGCACACATTCCGGGAAGGAGCAAGGCAGCCACGGAGCTTGGAGCTTTTCAAAAATGTTCCCTGTGCTTTCAGTTCACAGAAGGTGCCTTATTGGATGGGCTGTACTGGAAGACACAGCCCGGCAACAGAACTGAAGCTGACAACCGAAGCTTCATCTACTACGAGAACCTCCTATTAGGGGTACCACGGATACGGCAACTCAAAGTCAGGAATGGATCCTGTTCTATCCCCCAGGACTTGAGAGATGAGATTAAAGAGTGCTATGATGTCTACTCTGTCAGTAGTGAAGACAGGGCTCCATTTGGTCCAAGGAATGGAACTGCGTAAGTGTCTTTGGCTCGTGGCCATGTGCCCTGGCCTCTCACCGACATTCATTCATTCTTCATTCATTCTTCATTCATTCATTCATTCATTCATTCATTCATTCTCTGACTCCTTCACCTAAGAAGATGCCCTAACTGACTCTTCAATGTGTATATTTAAGGTTGTGGCCAAACTAACCTTTGATTTCTCTACTTTTTACCCCCTTTCGGCTTCTAAATACATATTTTCAAAAGGCTAAATCTCTGACCGTATGGTCTATGAGAAAGAAGCTACTGGGCCTTTGGAGGTTTCTGATGAGATGCCTGGATCTTATTTTTATAGAGCCAGTAGTATCATCTGCTGGGTTATTTCTAGGAAATTTTCTGGTACAGAAGTTTTTTTTATGAGTGCTTACAAATCAATTTTTGTTCAGAATGCAATTATTTAAAATGGATAATAAGCCTGTGGGGCAGTTTTTCTGTCTTCTCAAATGTGTTTATGATTTTGAGTGTGTATTTGTAATGTGTATATTTACGGTGAATTTATTTGGTGTGCTCTTTGGCAAACATACTTAAAACATCTTGTGTATTAAGGGAGGACATTCATTATTTTTAGAATTACTGTAGTTATCATAAAGAAATGAGGCCCAGCCAGTGTGGCTTGGTGGTTGAGTGTCAACCCATGAACCAGGAGGTTGCTGGTTCGATTCTGGTCAGGGCACTTGCCCAGGTTTCAGGCTCAATCCCCAGTGGGGGATGTGCGGGAGGCAGCCAGTCAATGATGTTTCTCTCTCCTAGGTATTTCTGTCTCTCTGTTTCTCTCTCTCTAAAAGTCAATAAAAGTGAAATATATTTAAACCTTAAAGAAAAGAAAAGAAATGAGAACTCTCAGGGTCTCCCATGGTGGGCCTCTGGGGTCACTGCCCTGGGTGAATTACTGTGGTGAGAATTGCCATCTAAGCTTTTCTAAGCTAATTCTGACTGTTCATTTAGACCCCTTTTCTGGGAACTGAGGCTCCCAGAATCCAGATTTGTTCATACACAGTGGGGGAAAAACACCTTTTCTGTGATCATATTCTTTGTCATCTAATGCACACCGTACTTAATACCAGGGTCCACAAGAAATTAGTAAAAATCAGAGATTTAGAGTAAAGGGACTAAATTCAAAAGACTTTTTTATGATAGTGATTTCCCTTTCCAATGCTCCTTTTTCTAGTTCCTGCAAAGCATAAATGTGCCCTTAAACTATGGTACCTTTTCCATTATTTAACTTTATCTCATGTCGTAAATAAGGGAAACGTGTGCAACCATGACTCCATGCCAGATGCTATTTAAGAAATGGTTTTATCCATCATCTCATCGACTCTTCACAAAGCAACTCTGAAACAGGTATCATCTCCATTTTACGGATGAAAAAACAGGCTCGCTTACCCAAAGGGCCACAGCTAGTAAATGGAACCAAGCTGGGGTTTAAGCAGCCTGACCAAAGCCCGTGTTTTCTTCTTTCGTGTCAGCATTGTTGTTAAGGTGGCTTCTTGCCGCCTGCAGCTCCTCATCTGTCTTCATCTTCTTGGGGGCAAGGACTCTGTGTTGTTCACTGCTGTATTTTTAAACCCTTGAATAGTGCCTGGACTGGAAAGATGCTCAGTAAGTGCCTACTGGATGCATGGATGTGGAAGTGATTTCCACGAAGTGTGGACTACTGAAGAGGAACTTTCTTGTTGTACCTAAGCTGCCCCTTGATCCTGCCATAGTCTCAGGTTATTCCCATTTCTCCTTCCCTTCAACTCTAGACTTCCCGAAAGAATAGTATTCACTGCCACCTCCACTTCCTTATTATTGAGTCACCCCTCAAAGCTCAAAACCCTTGCTTTTGAGATCTCTCTTGGAAGCCACCAATGACCTCTAGTTAACAAATCCACTGACCAGTTCTCAGTCTTCATCCTGGTCAACCTCTCTGCAGAGTGTGCCAGTGTTGATAGCTTGTTCTTTTGACTTCTGTGAGTGACACTGAACTTGTAACCCCCTTTTCTCCCCTGTCCTGTCTTACTCCAAGGTTCTATATTCAGATCTGTCTTTTCTTTCTGTATACTCTTTCTTTATACTCTTTCCCTCGAAATTCAGATGGTTTGCACTCTCATCTCTATTTGATGATTCATCATCTCTTCAACAAATATGCTGTCACTGTGTGTCCCGCGTGTTCCAGGTGAGGTCTTCCTTTTCTAGCAATGCCCCGGAGTAGTAGCAATAAACAAAACAGAATCAAATGCCCTATCTTCACAGAGCTTACATTCTAGGGCTAGAAGACAAATCTATATTCTTTTATATGTCCCACCAGCTGCTATAGTTCAATATGCCCCAAACTGAACTCATCCCTTTCTTACTAGATTTGCACTTCCTCCTGTTGCTGGCACCACCATCTTCACATTATCCCCAAAGAGAGTAAAGAGTCATTTTTGAGATATCCCCTGTCCCTTGCCCCAGTTTCCAAATTGTTGTGGAGGGAACGTGAGCGAACGACCACTGGAGTCCAGACCAAATTAAAATTTAGGGAGCCTTTATTAGCCGGCCTTTATTTAATTTGGAGTCCAGACCAAATTAAAATTTAGGGAGCCTTTATTAGCCGGCCAGCCAGCCAGCCAGCTGGCCGGCGACTGCTCTGCCATCTCCACGCAGGGAGTCTAGAGAGCAGCAGTGACCCTTTGTGCAGGACCACTTTTAAACCCATTGACTACATCCTGTTTTTGCAGAACAAGTGACCCAAGACAAAACAGTTTTTCCCAAGCAACGTCAGAGTCATGCCATTGACAACCATGTTATTTACAGGGTCATCCTGTTCTTCAGAAAGCTGACAATGATCTATGAAAGAAGGCCTACGTGCTGGGAAGGGGCCATGAGACCGTATCTCAAGGCCTGGCCTGGTGTCAGCACTGACAACTCTATCTGGGGCATAGTCCACAGCCTCAGTAGTGCTCAAAAATTCCCACTCTCTTAACACAAATCAGTTGGCAGGTTCTGTTGACATTCACTGCAGTGGAGACACTGTCTGTCTTTCCTTCTCCTTTCTACCATCACTGCTCTGGTTCAGGCCTGATCACCTCTTGGTTACTGCAGGGACTGCTGACTGAGCTGGGCAGGGTCCCCAGGACCACCCCCAGGTCCAGTGATTCACTGGAGGGATTCACAGCACTCAGCATATACTCATATGCATGGCTAAGGTTTATTGCAGTGAAAGGCTCATAAAGCAAAAACAGCAGAAGGTGCAGGCAGGCACATGGGGCAAAGTTCAGACGAAACAAAGGGCAAGCTTCCAAAAGTCTCCTCCCAGTAGCCTCACATTGGATGGTTTTCATCCCTCCAGTAACCATGTGTAACAACACGTGTGAAATGTTATCTGTCAGAGAAGCTCTTAGATACCCGAGGTGTTAACTGGGTGCTGGTCACATAGGCACCCTCTGCCTGGCACATACCAAAATCCCAGACTCCCAGGAGGAAAGCAAGTGTTCAGCCTAAGCCACCCTGTATGTACAGACAGCTCGGGCACAGTGAGCCACTCCTGCCCGTCAGGGAGAGTTTGTTATCAGTGCAGGGATCTGTTTATGGGTCCAGTTCCAGATGCCAACCAAGTCCAACCCTGCAAGCTGGCCTTCCTAAGGAAAGGCCATCTTGGACCTGCTACATGAACTCTTTGCTGCGCATGAGCTCTTGTTGCTCACCACACCAGTCTTTCCTGCTGCCACCAGAGTAACCCTGTTCTGCATCTCTTAGAAACCTTCTTTCCGGTGACTCCATGCTTGCCCTTCACAGTCTTGACTTCTGTGAATGGCACTGAACTTGAGTTCTCATCGTATGGGAGCCACACTGAACTGCTAGTTGAGTGCCTTGTACTTCTCTAGCCCTGCCTGGCTCCAGCTTGAAGATGCCTTTCCTGCCAAAACCGGTTTGGCTCAGTGGATAGAGCGTCGGCCTGCGGACTCAAGGGTCCCAGGTTCGATTCCGGTCAAGGGCATGTACCTTGGTTGCGGGCACATCCCCAGTCGGGGGTGTGCAAGAGGCAGCTGATCGATGTTTCTCTCTCATCGATGTTTCTAGCTCTCTATCCCTCTCTCTTCCTCTCTGTAAAAAAAAAAAATCAATAAAATATATTAAAAAAAAAAAAAAAAATGCCTTTCCCACCCACCTGTGTCATCTAGTCCCAGAGTACAGGTACCCAGAGAAGGCAGCCATATGAACTAAGGGCTAATAGCTCAGGGTCTGGAGACAGACAGTCATGATCTAGGTTCCTGACTCTGCCCTCAAAAGCTTTGAGGCTTAAGTTGACCTCATTAAGCCCCAGGGCCCTCATTTCTAAAATGGGAGTAATAACTCCATGAGAATTAAAGAGAACACGTATGAAGCGCCATGTCAAGCACCTTACTCAGCTCGGTAAGACGTATATTTTTTATTGCAAACTCTCTTACCAGGAACCAGCCATCTTCGTAATTGCCACAAGTCTTCCACTGGTTTTACATGTTTGTTTTGTTTTCATTTTGTTTTTTAATTAGTTGGATCTACACGAGCGAAAAAGATTTGAATGGGAGTAGCCACTGGGGAATGATCGCAACTTACAGTGGAGCTGGCTATTACCTGGATTTGTCGAGAACAAGAGAGGAAACGGCCACTCAGATTGCTAGTCTCAAGAAAAATGTCTGGCTAGATCGAGGAACCAGGGCAACTTTTATTGACTTTTCAGTGTACAACGCCAACATTAACCTGTTCTGTGTGATCAGGTATGTACCAAGGCCACTCATCCCTCCCATTTTTGTGTATTTGTAGGTACATCCTAATCTGGAGATGGGTCAGAAAACTGTTGCCTGAAGTTGGCAAAATGATAGTGTTAAGTATCTGAGCTGATAGGGAGGGAGGGGTGAAAACTGAAGGCTTATTGGGATAACGATATTGGAGGGAAAGGAGTTAAGATCCTGAACTATAACTGATTGGGGATAATCTTAAGTCTGGTCCAAGTTCATGCCAACAGCATTGTTTTATTAACATACATTTTTACCCCTTGTGAGGCTGATTAATGCTGGATGCTCCGTGACCAAGGTCCCCAGCCGTCAAATCTTGACTCATTTCCCTGAGTTTCCCATTCTCAGATGATGCCCCTGCTATTAGAACATGAGCACAATGGTAGGAGCTATTTCTGGGCTCAGTAGGATACCCAGGTACCTGCTTCTGCTCGAGACTCACCAAAGGCACATAAAGTTCCTTCTATAGATCCTGTGACATTGCCATCATAACCACTTAGGTGGCAGTGAGGACACTGACAAAGATGCCACTCACTTGTCTGGGGCCTCCTGTTCATTCATTCATTCAGCGGACATTTATTTAGCATTGAATATGGTGCCAGGCACTGTTCTAGGCTTTTGGGACCCTTCAGTGAAGACGATAAAGATGCCTGCCCTTGCAGAGCTTGCATTCAACCCGAAGATAGGTAATAGACAATTAACAATAAACAAAAGAAACAAATAAGTCGAAGCGTATATTAGAAGGTAATATGTACTATAAAAAAGAAAAGTAGAATAGGCAACGGGATTTGGGGTTCACCCACTTTAATCATCCTGGTGAACGGCATGTTGCCAACACCCAAACGCCGCCAACATAATTACTTGCACGTGTATTTACTCACCAAATAAGAAGGATAAATTCTATAATCTCCTTATTTTGTTACCATTTTTTAGGCTAAACTCAACTCTGCTTTACATGGCCAGTTGCATTTTTCCCATTCCTTGTATTTAACAATTTTTTCAGAAAGTAATATCAGAGAAATGAATGAAAATCACAATTTTTATTTAATGTTGTAATGATTCCAGCAAGGATGGGAAGAGGATAGAAATAGGCAGACAGTTCTGATTGACTTTTAAGGAATTATCTATTTATAGAAAGTCTTGCATATGTCTTTCACTTCCCGTATTTTAGGAGTGAATATTACTTCATTTCTCTACACTGTTGTCTACATTTTGGGAAGGGGGTGACAGATGTGGGGTGAGACTTGGCACAGAGCCTACTTCCTGCCCTCGTGAGTTTGTGCTGAGGCTGTCACGAGGCGTTTCATTTCAGTATTGCTCTCTTGAGTTTCAAATAGTCAAGAAAAAAGCAGGAGACTGTGATCAGTTCTAATGTGCTGTGGCCCCTGCCTGTACTTGGTTGTTGCTCCTGTGTGAGTCCTATATGCTCAGGCTCTCCGTGCGGTCACCCATCCTGTAATGGGAGAAATGGTTCTGCCTGATGCTGACTAAAGGTCCTTTAAAAGTCTTACAATTAAGGAGGTAGCGATCCTATTTCTAGTTTGATAGAGAGGCTATGCCATTAAGGGCGTCATTTAATTTTCTCAGTGTGACACCTACAAAATGGCAATTTGGCAAGAAACATCCTCAGTTTAATTATGCTACCACTAAAGAGCAATGCCTTCAGTAGACATGAGGGGTGGGAGGAGTCAGACATTTACTGAGCACCTGTTTACTGTAAAGCAAGCATGTCAAACTCATGGCCCGCAGGCCGCATGCGGCCCACAATGAATATTTTTGCAGCCTAGCCAATATAACAGTGTGAGCCGATACTTACAATTATGAAAGGAAATAAATCTCCTGACAGATCCAGAATTACTGACACTCACCTTGGGTCAGTTTTGAAAGTAATCACTGCGAACAAGATTTCCCCCAAAGTAGGAAAGATATAGCAGAGAAGAGATGCCAAGTGTCAGGAAGAAAACATTAATTTTATCATGGCTCTTGTTCTTTCCTTTTATACTATACTTTTCGAAATAAACCTATGTTTCTATGAAAATTGAAGCTGTTGTTCTTTTGTGGCCCACATAAACTTAAACCTTGTTTATTTGGCCCGTGTTAGCCTTTGAGTTTGACTTGCTTGCTGTAAGGCTTTGGGAAGGGAAGCAAAAAGTACCCCCCAGGAAAAATTATTCAATGCTAGTTAGTGTTACCAAATGAATGAATGGGAAACTCCATCCCTCTCGTTCTATATGTGCAAAACATACAATTCTCAGCCAGATCATACATATTTTGAGTGAATGACTTATATTTCTTATGTTCTTCATTGTCTAATAGAATGACTTGCATTTAATAAAAGGCCTAGAAAGGCTTGTTTGTTATTTAACTTGTACATCACAAAAAAAGTGTATACAGCATTTTCAAAGTATAAAAATCAGAGAGGTAAAAGGGAGAGTGAGGAGGAATAATCTCTTTAAGTCTGAGAGGCCTTGGGAAATCTCTACTTTTTGTTACATAAAATTCTACAAGTCTGGAGTCATTGGCTTTGATAAATAAACATTTTGCCACTAGTTCGGGGTGACATGTGATTGCAATTTGATTACCTTCCAGTGCAGGGACAAAATAGATGGACATACTGTCCCGGACGCATTCGTATGTTGTTATTGCTACTGTCTTAATTGTTCTTATTACAATGCAGGTTATTGGTTGAATTCCCAGCAACAGGCGGTGTGATTCCATCTTGGCAATTTCAGCCTGTAAAGCTGATCCGATATGTCACGACTTTTGATTTCTTCCTGGCAGCCTGTGAGATTATCTTTTGTTTCTTTATCCTCTACTATGTGGTGGAAGAGATATTGGAGATTCGCATTCACAAGCTACACTATTTCAGGAGTTTCTGGAATTGTCTGGATGTTGTGATCATTGTGGTAGGTTCGAGAACAACACCAATATCCACCTCCATGATAAAAACATGTTAATGAGAGTCTGTCTCCTCAGCATTGTGCACCTTGATATTCCTGAAGGAGAATCTGAAACCTCCTGTTTCATCAACTCCAGTGTTACTCATTATGTCCTCATTTTGCATGAGTAACCCCTTTGAATCAGGGAGTAAAGAGGCATTTGCAATAATCTCTCAGCCACACTAATAACAAAAATAGCAATAATTCATATTTGCCTTTGCCATGCCGTGAGATGTGGGGAAGGAAAGTCTTTTGTGTTGTTGATTCTGTTTTTTGCTAATGATATTTTTCTTCAACTAGTAAAAATTAGTACACATTTTTCTGCACACATGCAAGAAGAAACAGCCTGACATAGTTTGGGTCGCAGAGAAAACCTCCCCACAGTTTACATTTCTCTGCAAGTAGCTTACAGTGTGCAAAATATATGGCCAGCAAGTTTTTCTGTATGAGGTGTAAGAAATCATAAGAGTTATGACAGAGTCAAGACTTGCCTGCCCATGACTCTATTATAACTTCTTTTTTTAAATATATTTTTTTATTTCAGAGGAAGGAAGAGAAAGAGAGAGAAATTTTAGGAAAATATCAGTAAATCAAGGATCCACATTTTTCTCTCATTGACACAGTCTTCAGGGAATTTCAAATAAATAAATGAACAGCTGTTCCCTTAGCACGAACACTGTTTCAAGGATCAGAGATTGTCCAGGGTCTTCCAGAGCAGGAGATTCCCAAGAATGTTTGACATGAACCTGCACTTTGCCCCAAATCAAGATTTCCTTTATTTTCTCAGTGAACTCAGACAATTTCCTTTTTTCTAATGGAGGTGAGGTGCTATCATTTCTAGAACAATAATTCTTACATGAACATGTAAGAGAAAAGAGACTAAAGAAGGCAGAATGAGATGGGAAAAGAAAGGAGTTTAGAGATAGGAGAAAGGAAATAAAGCTGACATGGGATCAGATAATATAGCTAATCTCTTTAAGAGAAGGACAGTAGCTTTGATTAAAAGGAGATTTATTTATTTTTATTTATTTATTTATATTTATCTGAGAGGAAGGGAGAAGGAGAGAGAGATATAAACATCAATGATGAGAGAGAATCATTGATCGGCTGCCTCCTGCATGCCCCTACAGGGGATCGAGCCTGCAACCCAAGCTTGTACCCTGACCGGGATTCGAACCATGACCTCCTGGTATGATCAACTGTACCAGGTCAACCACTGGGAAACACCGGCCAGGCTATTATAATTTCTAACACTTTGTCAAGATGGTTTCCCTTCAGCAGCATCTTAACCACTTCCTTCCAGAAGCATCAGCGTAGAAATGTATTTCTGCAAGTTTTTCTCTCTTCATCAATAACACTTAATCTATTGCTAAGCACTGTTACACAGTTAAGCATATAATGGCATGCTTAACTGTCACATGCTTAAAAGTTGGCCAGCAGAGATGCCCTCTGAAATCTCAGTAAGTGATGCATCACCCTCTTAAACATTCTCTCTTCTGGTATTCTACTTTATCAGTACTCTTCCCCCGAAATCAGAAATCAGTTTGGGAAGCCTTTGCATCAAGTCATTATCGAATCATCAGTAGAATTAGAAATACAGAAAATATGTTCTTGAATGTTATTAATATGTTAATCTATTATGTTATTGAATGTAAAAATGATACTCATGTGTGAATAAAAGAATACTTAAGACAAAAAGAACTACATAGACAAATTGCATTGCAATAACAATATTGACAGGAGCAATAGTAATAATTGTTAACACTTGAGAAGCTATCTGTGCTAAGCACAGTTCCAAGTGCTTTTCATATACAGAAGTTCATTTAATTCTCACAATAACCGTCTTCACTGCTCTGCCACTGCCTCATAAGCCACGCACATGTGTACTTCAGAAAGAGCTTTTGCTTAAAATAAAAACGCCTACAGAACACGGTGTGAAACTTAGCCGACCCTGATGCAGTTAGAAGTGCATCCCTCCTTTCACCCAGTTCCTATAGGTAAACTCTTGATCCCCAATGTCTCAATGGATTAATAATGAACACAGTTACAGAAAAATTGCAGTATTCAAGGAGGCTGGAAAGGTGATGATACTAGAAGTAATTTTTCAAAATATTCTGGACTGTGTGATGGCTGACTATAATCCATATACTAGTACATTAAAAATTATTCTAGAAAACAATGATTGGGACTATAAAGATGCAAAACCTACTGATATTGTTTATATGAATATATTTATATTTACGTCATTGTTGATAATGGTAAAAAGGTACATGTAATTTTATCTAATTAATATCAGTCTTCTTTTTTACTAAATTTCTCCAATGTCAACAAAAGGGTAGGCAGTGGCATTCAGCCTTTTGTGATTATGTTCATCTGTCACTGAAAACTTTGATAGCATATCCTAATGTGTTCTAATTATCTATGAAGTGCATGTGTGTGTGTGTGTGTTGATATAAAGGGTATATTTGTAAAAAAAAAATACACAATATCGAATTTAAAGATTGGGATAAATAGAAATAGAATTCTAACAGTTTCTTGTCACCTGCCTTGAAGTTTTAATGTTTTCCTCCCAACTCCAGTGAATTGTCTCATCCCCACTTTAGAGACCACTGGAAAAAACAGCTGATGATATCATGGAAATTAAGGATAGTTTCTTTGGCTCAGCAGTATTTCTTTGAAAACTTGCTTCACTGTGCTGCTGTTCTTATTTTTCTTAACTCTAAGTACTGCCAAGATGACACTTCAAACAGTGTGCTTTAAAAAAAAAAAAAAAAAAAAGGGTAGGGCTAGTGGAATCTCACTTCTTCTTCAAACCTTTCCTGACCCAGTGGAAATAAGGGCAGACTTTCCGTTCTTCCCCCACACACACACGCCCTGTGTTCCATTAGACCTTGAACCCTATGAAAGGAGCCAATGCTTTTTTGTTTGATCTGGCCCAAATTTGCTTGCCACCCGACTTGAAAAAGTCCAACTGAAACTTGAAAAGAAATGATACCCTAATAAAAATATAACATCTTAGAATCATTTTGAAATTATTTCCTCTATTTGTGTGTGTGTGTGTGTTGTGTGTGTGTGTGTTTTCCTAACACTTGTAAGTCTACACGCTTACTTCGCCTAAGCAATAGTCTTTCAAAACTAACAGAATTACTAAAAAAAAAAAAAAAAAAAAAAGGAAAATTATTAAGAAGTCTAAATTCAAATAATTTTGTTGAGTGGTAGGTTTCACATGGTGAAAATAATTTATTCACCAGATATTTTCTGAATACCTACTATGCGCCTGGTACTGTTCTAGGTGTTAGAGACATAGGAATGAATAAGATAACCAGAACCCCTGCCCTTGTGAAACTTATATTATGGTAAAGAGAGAATGTTCTTTTGTAAACAAGGATGAGAATTCCAAAGAAAACTCAGGAAAGACATAACAACCCAAATGTTCACAAAATCTCTTTCTTTCATTCTCTATTTTGAAGGAAAAGTCTCAAGGAAATTTAGTGTGTTGATATGATATTGATATTATATAAATGACTACATGTTCTATATTTTTATAAACATTTGTCCTGTGCAGAGTGAAACACTGGATGAAGAACACACTGTTCTGAGTGTGTTGGGTAAAGGGGTGTTGTTGGATTCAGTCAGTCAGCACTTCCCCCAACTTATTTTTCATCCCTCAGCTAAGTCCCAGGAGAAAAACATTCTCAGTATATCCAGAGAGCTCAAAGAAAATATTCCTACAGTACAGAAATACAAGATTGGCTCTAGAATTCTTTCATAAAGAGGAAAAGGAAGGTGGTGAGGTTGGCTTTGCCAATCTTATTGGCAGCCAGGCAGATCTTTGATATGATAATCCCCTGGGACCATGATCTGGATGGCCTCTCAAGAAGGGCTAATGGCCCAGCCAGTGTTGCTCAGTGGTTGAGCATCAACCCATGAACTTGGAGGTCATGGTTCGATTCCCGGTCAGGGCACATGCCCGGGTCGTGGGCTCGATCCCCATTGGGGAAGGAGAGGGGGTGCGGGAGGCAACCGATCAGTGATTCTCATCATTGATGTTTTTATCCCTCTCGCCCTCTCCCTTCCTCTCTCTGAAATCAATAAAAACCTATTTTTTTTAAAAGAGAAGAACTAATGAAGTGGTCAATGACCATCATCCATGAGAAGAAAGGGAGAATGGGCAGCAAGGGTTACACCACCTGTCACAACCCACCTGTCCTGGACTCAGACTTCACATGAGGGCAAGGGGTTATGGTTACATACTAGCACTTCCCACAGGTACATGCTACTCCAATGGTGATGGATGCAAGTATAGGGTCCAGTGTCCCCTCAGATATGGTTTTATAGCCCAGGACCAAAGCATGTGTGAAAAGTTGTTGGTCATATGTTAAGGGACAGAAACAAGCAGGAGGAAAACCCTTGGCCCATGTATTCCCACTGCAAACTTTCTTGAGCCCTCTCTGACATCATTCCCTCCCTCTTATAAGGCCAAGCTCATTCTTTCCTTAATATGTCTGTCACCCTTCACCTTACGTTGTGTGGTGCCAATTCCTGAGTAGGTTTTTGTGTATTTATTTGGTCTTGAACTAGAGTATGCGTTCCTTGAGGACAGAGTTAGTGCATTTAACTCCTGTTGGTTCATTGGATTTCTGTTCCTAACTAGAGGAGTGCAAGAAGCAATATACTGCTTTACTTGGTTTACGGCAGTGCTCAACACTTTCCAGTTATGTGAGTGACGTTTGTGAGCGCAATTGGGTGAGAAAAATGTTGGTCCCTAGAATTAATACAATGGCAGAGAGAAATAAACTAGTTGCTTTAGGATAAGTTACCTATTTCTAAAACACTGTAATAATAGAGAAGTCTTTTGTTCTGCAGCTATCAGTGATGGCTATAGGAATTAACATACACAGAACGTCGAGCGTGGAGGTGCTGTTACAGTTCCTGGAAGATCAAAATACTTTCCCCAACTTCGAGCATCTGGCATACTGGCAAATACAGTTCAACAATATAGCTGCGGTCATAGTATTTTTTGTCTGGATTAAGGTAATGTACAAATTTCATGTTCTGGATTTTTAATAATATTTTCCCTTCTTTTTATTAACACGAATCACACAAAATGTTGGAGAAACTTGCTTTTGTGGCCAAATTCAAATGGGCAGCCAAAGCTGCTCCGTATTTCAAAGTAAACTAGTGGGACTCTGCTCATTCCTCTTGCGGTGAATGATGCTCCCTGCTACCTGAGCTCTTGCAAGACCTGTCCCTGCAAGTTTTAACAGAAGCAATAGAGGCCTTTTCAGTATGGCAGCTGGGCCCAGAGCCCCAGGCTACTTTAACAGGAACAGGTCACCCGGATATGGATATGACCAGATGAAGGACAAGGAACTAAGAGGAATGGAGAGAGGGGGCAGACATACTGATTGGAAGTGCTCTCTAGAATGATTGCCTCTCTTCCAGGTAGAGGCCATAGGGAAGCTTTACCTAGAATTGAGGTTGGAACAAGCACTTCTTCTGAGCAGTTCCTTAATCACTCATTTCCTTCTTTTCCCAAGACGTAATGTACATTTCCATGTATGTGAAAGGTTAGGGCATTTCATCATATACAGTAAGCCTTAGTTCTGGAGATGCAGGAAATTTCCGTCATTGCAGGGCAGCTGCCAGCCTGTCACCAGTGTCAATTTAAATTTAAATTAATTAAAATCATATACAGGTAAACATTCAGTTCCTCGGTCACTCTAGCCACATTTTAAAAAAATATATTTTTATTGATTTCAGAGAGGAAGGGAGAGGGGGAGAGAGAGAGAAACATCAATGATGAAAGAGAATCACTGATAGGCTGCCTCCTGCACACCCCCCATTGGGGATCGAGCTCGCAACCCGAGCATGTGCTCTGACCTGAATCGAACCCGGGACCCTTCAGTCCATAAGCCGACGCTCTATCCACTGAGCCAAACCAGTCAGGGCGAGCCACATTTTGAAGAGCACGAAGTCTATATGTGGCTAGTAGCTACTGCATTGGACAGTGGAAGTAGAGAACATTTTCATCATCACAGAAAGTTCTATTGAGCAGCACCATTTTAAAATGCACCTACCAACAGTTATTTATTTTGCTGAATTGGTATCCACACCTGGAATGCCTGAGCTTTATCCAAGTGCATAGACCTCATCCTGTATCTCTCATGTTCTTTATTCAGTTCTTTATTCAGTTCAGGAGAAGCTCTCACCAACATACCAAACCTTTATCATTAAAAAGTAGTAATAATATCTCATAGAGATACTAATAAGGATTGTATTAAATAATGTGTTTACAAGACCCTGAAAAACATTTTTATGTGGCCAGAAACAGTTTATAAGAGGTCTTTAAGTAAAATTCTGGGTGGCTTATTTAGTGCTTCAGTTGTAAATATCTTGCCCCCAAAGCTTTAAAGAACCATTACATTCTTTCAGGCAGGGTCATGACTCAGCTTCCTTGTATCTCCCCAGTGTTCTTCCACCAAGGCTTCTAGCTAGAGCTGTGCAGGTGGCCATGCCCTCTGGGCTGTGAACTGCTCAACCCGGGCAGCCATCCTCACTGCCTTGTCTACAGAAATGCTTTGTATGGCTTTGCAGTCAGACAGAGCTAGGTTCAAATCCTGACTCCAAGCCCAGCTGACTCCTGAGATAGACTACCAATGTTTTGGTCACTGTTAAGATTTGAGGCGGTCTACTTAAGCCCTCCCCCACAATGCCTGGTACATAGTCTGATGAACAATAAATGACAGTTAATAACTGAAGTAAGTATTTCCTGGAGGTCTTGCTGTCTTTCTCTCTCTCTCTCTCTCTCTCTCTCTCTCTCTCTCTCTCTCTCTCTCTCTTTTTTTTTTTTTACTAGTTTTTATTTGTGGGAGGTTTTCTCTCTTTTATTTGAAACTTCCTTGAGAGAAAATTACCACTAGTCATTTTAATTACAATTTACTGTATTTTAACCACCAGGTAAGTGTAACTAAAATGAGGGCAGGAGCTTTGTTCTGTTCACTGCTATATTCCCAGCTCCAAGAATAGTGCCTGGCGCATGGTGGGCAACCAAAATACTTTTTGAATGAGAAAATAGAATTTACTCGATTTGGGGAAAAAAAAGCAAGTTACTTTTCTTTTACTTCGAATAATATTTTCAGGGTTCATTCATGTTGCAACATGTATCAACATTTCATTCATTTGTGAGGCTGAATAATGTTCTGTTGGCTGTACATACCCATTCATCTGTTCATACCCTTCCTGTCTTTTGCAGCTCTTCAAATTCATCAACTTCAACAGGACCATGAGTCAGCTCTCCACAACCATGTCTCGGTGTGCCAAAGATCTCTTTGGTTTCGCAATTATGTTCTTCATTATTTTCTTAGCCTATGCTCAGTTGGCATACCTTGTCTTTGGCACTCAGGTTGATGACTTCAGTACTTTCCAAGAGTGTATGTAAGTATATATGAAATTAAGAAGAAAAGTTTAACCAGGGATGTCACTGCCTTCTCAGGGATAAAGGATAAATCTTCATGGTTGCTATTTAACCCAGAGTTTAAAAGTAGTTATTTAAAATTAGAATTAAATCTCTTTCCCAGAAGCATTGACCCACCAATGCAAAGATGACCATACTTTCTGAAATGCTGATGCTTGAGGTAACAGCTCATATAATAGTGAGACATTTTAGTAAGATGAGCTTTAGTAAATTAACACTGTTCCAAGATCAAGGTCTTCTTAGCACCAAATGCAAATGGTAGCTTTTAAGAGTCCATTTGCCTATATTTTTATTCCTAGTCGATATTGTTGCCATATGTTTTAAACATCAAGTTTTGTTTTTTTTTTAAGAAAAAAAATAGTATTTCTAATATTCTAGAAGAAACTCAGTACAAGAATTTTCTGTCTTTTTCCAAAGTTCTCAAATATGATATTAAAAACAAGAAAAGTAGCCAGTATCAGATTTCCATTCCATTTAGAAAGGAGTCAGGAAAAGAGATGATCATGATAATTGAAGTTAATAAGGCTTTGCACATGGGGGTCCCTCATTAATGTTGCTGTTTAATAAAAGTCAGGAATGAAAATGATTTTACTAATTAAGACCCAGTTTTGGTAACACACGGCCACTCTAGACCCCACTTTGAGTGTGTATCAGAATGTTGGATCTTTGAGACATACAATTTCGGCTCTCCTTCAAAAATCTTTTTTTTTTTTTAAAGAGATTTTAAATTCAGACCCAGATGGCCATTGTAAAGGTTTAAGGTTACCATGTTTTACATAAATTATGTATTAAATTCATATAGTCCATTGCTTTATAAGTTATCCAATAATAATTATTATTTTTTTATTAACCAAATTGAAATAATATTTAGCATGAAAGAATTACTTTTATTCCAGAAGGCTTCAATTGCTCATATAAGTAGCAAGAATATTCCAAAGGAATTGACAGTTTTCTGTTATTTGACAATTATCTACTCTGAAAAAAATGCCTGAAATCGTCTTTTAAGAAATGTTGCCTCAATGCTGTACATTCTTTGTTTTTGTTTTGTGGTGTTTGTTTTGTTTTGTTTTGTGTTTATAGCTTCACTCAATTCCGTATCATTTTGGGTGATATCAACTTCGCAGAGATTGAGGAAGCTAATCGAGTTTTGGGACCACTTTATTTCACTACATTTGTATTCTTTATGTTCTTCATTCTTTTGGTACGTATGCTTTTATTTAGAGTGAGGTGATTTAAATTTCATAAATCACCATCTTTTCTTTTCTCTACACTCTATTCCCTATCATTTTTTTTTTAAAAATCCCAGGAAGTAGAAAAATGTGGGTATTATAAATCATATTTTATTTTATTTGTCTTTGCTTTACAGTTTTAAGTCTTCACCAAATACCTTTTCCATGGACTTTCATTTATCTAACTATAGGTAGATAATAATGTCTATTCAAGGAAAAATATAGATCAAATGCAAATTTATAAAGTTCCTTAAAATAGTGCTTTGCCTAAAAAGTAGACTATACTTACTCACATGCTTTGTTAACACAAACATCAGCTTTTCGTGGTCATTTGCTAACATGACTTTGCATTTCTCTCTCTTCTGTTTAAAAAAGAGGAACTGACTAAGCAAGCTAGATCCAGTATGTCAAGAGTAATATTTGAGTGAATTATTGCTTGTCAAGATATTTTACTTTCGCTTACTCATATTTAGCATACCTAGAGACTAAATCTAACAATGTATGAAAACTGCTTGAAAAAAATATATTAAAAAATATTTGTTTATTCTCTTGATTTGGTACAAATTAACATTCTTACCATTTGGTCTTAAGCTAATTAGGATTTTTTTTAAAGACGTTTTGTCCTTCATCTTAACATTTATACATTTATTTGTCTATTCTACTAAGAAAATATTAAGTTAGTTTAACCTAGGCAGTGGGTATTTTTTCATTTAAACACTAACATTTAAGGATCCCTTACATCAACCATCATCTTAAGAAAATGAAACCGTTTTTGTTTTCAATGGATTTTATAAAGATTCTTTGTATAAGATTCAGTAATTTAGTGTAATATCTCCAGAGCTGGTCCAAGTCCTTAGTGGTTAAGTATATAGTATTTACTAAGTGAGAATTAGATGTATTTTAATAAAACTGAAGAATCAGGAATATCATGCAAGTTCATTTGTATCTTGCTGTATGCATGTATTGCGATTACTTTTTAACTGAGCCTCCTAAGTTTCTCCTTATTATATATTAAAGAGTAAAAAAAATAGAGGAAAAAGTAAGCCTTTCTTACTCTCTAACATTGCTAGTACTTTGAATTCTGGAACATCTGAATCTCTGAATGTTTACTCAGAAAACAAAAACCAGGAATTGAGAGTTCTGAATTGAGAAAACTCACCTAAGTTTTCTTCATATGTTGGTCCGCCAAGTGAGGGACATGATTGTGGCAAGTAGAAATGCCCCAATGTGAACTTGTTCGAATGTTGTCCTCCAGTAGACAGCACCTTTTAAATTATTCAGTCACTTTATCAGATCGATTGCTAGAACATGAAAAGAAACTTAGTTTTTTTCTTTATACTAAAATAATTTTTTCTACTACTACACAAAAAGGATTGCTCTCCCTACCCTGCCCCCAGCCCCCAGAAAGAGGGGAGGCTACTGTCAATACAAACCTTGTTTTTTCTTTTCTTTTTTACGGAAATGACAAGCTAAGTGCAGTGTTGGCCACCTTTCTGTGATGATGGCCAGGTGTTGATTTATTGCCCCTATTAACAAGAAGCCACATTGGTGTGAGGTGGCCCAGCTGAGGCAAGGAAGCAAAAGCTCCATCATCAACAGGGAAAGACTCTAACATTGAGTGAACCTTGTGAGACAGGATGGAGAGGAGGGTGAACTTCCTCTCCCACACCTCCAAGAGCCTTTCTCAGCCACTTTCCAATTTTTTAAATCTCTTCATAGGATGCACACTTTAATCCACTTCAGCTAATACATTTGCAGGCATTAGGTAACAGCCATTTGGAAACAAACATAAAACATTAGATGCCTGGATTGAAAAGGAGAGGTGGGAGATGTTATTCCTACTACAACTGCTGCCCTTGGAATTGAGCATTAAGCTAGGAACTTATGTGTATTCTATATCCTATTCTCATTTCTGCTGCAGAATCTTAAACAATATTCCTCCTTAATTCATAGCAATTTAGTAGCCCATTAAAATCCATTCGAATAATAGACCTCTTGTTTGTTCATTCATCAATCGTACAATAAATATTTACTGAGCCACTGTATTCCAGGCAATGTGCTGGGTACTGAGCATGCAGTGGTTAGGAAAATAGAGCCCAACCCTGCCATCATGAAGACCCCATAAACTTGTAGGGAAAACAAACATACTCAAATGCACAATTCTATAGTTACAAATCATAGTTACGTGCTAAAAAGGAAAAACAAAGGAAGGACCTAATCAACTGGGTGCAGTGCTTCCAGAAAATCTGTTGGAAACAGGTGTTGAAAATATAAGCAAACCATTATACTGGGGAAGGGAAAAGTCAGGAAAATGGACTATTACTGAATAATAATAACTATAAATTATGTAGCACCATACATTAGGCCCTGTCTCTGGATACTTCACATAGATTATCTCATTAATCCTTACAACAAATATGTAGAGGAGATACTATTATTTCTCCCATTTTATTAATATAAATACATTTTAAAATGAAGATTAGAAAATTTAAACAGTGTTGGCAGTGCCAAGACCAAAACCCAAGTTTGCTTTACTCCAAAGTCTGTCTTGTCCATTAAGCTTTTCTTGACTATCTTCTTACTACACTTACCATATTCCTATTTGCAGAGATCTTTTTAACTCTTCTATGTTCTGTAAATCTCAAATGATATTATATAGCAATATTTGGCATAAGCATAGAATTCCACTTGTCTGTGTGGACTGTTGAAATTTGAAGAGCTGTTTTAGAGTTCTTCACACCAAATAATTTAGGTCAAATGAAAAAAAATGTAGAGAATATAGATAAGGAAAATAATAAAATAATCCCTCCATTCATAGTTAAATACATTAATATTTTGTTGTATTTCATTCTTGTCTCTTTTTGCAAAATACATCACAATATATGGTTTTGTAAGTAAGAAAATGTCACATTTTCCTTTGGCATGACTTCATTGAAGAATAATTTTCCCAAACAATATGGTAGCAAAACTATTAATTTGTGACTTCTTAAGACATCCAATTGTTTTCTAAAAATGGTGAACAAAATGGCATGTGCCAAAGATTGGATTATTTACAAAATACATTTAGGTAGCTATTTTAACCTCAACTTTCCTTTGATTTACAAACAGAATATGTTCTTGGCCATCATCAATGACACTTACTCTGAAGTGAAATCTGATTTGGCTCAACAGAAAGCTGAAATGGAACTCTCAGATCTTATCAGAAAGGTATGATAAGCCCTAATTCTCAGAATTGTTTTGTTTTCTACAGAAAATAATCATTGTTTCAGCCATATTTCCAAGTCAATATTAATTAGTTGTCATTGTTTAAAGTAAAGAGTAGATAGCTGTATTATAGGAACAATTTAAGTGTTTTTGGAGGTAGAGATGGATACACTCTAGCTTGGGAATACTTTAATGCCTGGAGTTAAGTTCTCAATTAATTCTTTTGACTCCGAGGGGAGCTACTGATTTCGTCCCCTTTATTTTGATACCTCCTCTAGTTGGCTCTCACTTCCAGATTCAGAATTCAGAATAAACTGGAAGATTATAAAGACATTTCCACTTTCTAGATCTTGATTACAGTTTTAAAAAAGAAAAAGTTTCGGAAGGCAAGTACTTTGTAGTTCTTTCTCCCTTTATCCTTGACCTTCCAAAGAAGTTGTGAAATAGTCCAAGGGGAAGATTCTTGGCTCGAGGCCACAGCCTAAGGGCACGAGAACTTTCAGTTATCCGCCCTCTCAGGAAGTGTTTGGTTGTTAAATAGAAGGCAGGACAGGAAAGTTGGGCAGCTTTGTTCTTCTCAATATGACTTCTTTACTTGGTTTAAAGCAACAACAAATAACTACATCCAAAGTTCACAGTTGGTTACCTAACTTCATTTTGCTCAGAGCAGTGGCTCCCTTTCTGTTGGTTCAGGCCATAGGACTATGTTGTCTGTGAATCATGTTGTAACAGAGAACTTCCCCTTTTTAAAATAGAGTCCAATGGATGGGACCTAAGATTTTCATTATCCTGAATTTTGCATGACAGGTGATGGTATTTTAGCAAATCTCTGGGGTGTATACAAGCAGTCCTCATTTTGCACGTTTGTTCTGATATGCATAAACATCAATTACTTCAGTTAAATAATACCAACCTCTTAACACAGTTCAGTTTTCATTTATCACAGCGTATTGACTAAGAGCATAAAGTACAAACTTCACTTGCAGTTATCACAGTATAATAATTGTGAGTAATGGTATAAAGTGCAAACTTCACTACAGATCGTTGCGTAAATAACAGATGTGCAGCCTGGTCAGTGACCAAATATCTCACTTTTTGCAAAGTCTCGATTCGGTCACTGAGGATCTGCTATTCAGTTCACTCACAAAACATGTAGTTGTGTTGCTTCCTTATCTCCCAGTGATAAATCGTGTGACCTTTTACAAAAAGAAAAACTGAAAGAGAGAATGAGCCAGCAAAGATGAAAGTATAGCAGAGAGAGGAAGAATGATAACACTAGACATGAAAATCAAAACAAGTGTAATGGTTTATAGAAGAAACAAGTAGCTGGCCGTGGGATTCTCACTGCTACCATTTGAGAGATGCAGGGGAAAGAACTTAGTGAAGGCAAATTTATCAACGTAAATGAGGAAAGTGATTGCGACATAAAGGATGAAAATGTCTCAGAGGAAGTGGCACTGGCAAAAAAAAACACACAAACTTCCCATTAAAGGAACTCTTGCCAATATTTTACAACATTAAAAGTGCCAAGGATAAAATATTGGTAACTGACCCATATTAAGAAAGGATTATCATAGAAAAGATGCCCACTTCATACCTTCAGTTATACAAGAAGAAGGCAAGCAGTGTTCAAAATACGCTGAATACACTCCCTCTCCCCATCCCCACAAAAGAAAAGAGCTGCACTACTTTCCCTGCCATGGAGATAATGGATCCAGTCATTTCTGAGTTTGCCTCAGAAAGTTTATCCATTAACCACATTCTTGAGCTCAGAATAGAACATCACACATTTCAGGTTTCATATTAAATCATGGGCTTGATCTCAGTGCAAATTTCATCCGTGAGTGTATTGGGACCAGCATCATATGATATCATCTTAGCCTCAAGGCTCACAAACCATTAGACAAACGGATCCCTTCACTATTGAAAATCACTACAGTAACAACAGCAATAATAATAACAACAGCAATAATAATAATACTTTTGCATTCTTATAATAAACACTGTGGTAGAGGAACAAATTTTCCTCTACCCTCAAGGTTCTTCTGGCTAGTCTAATAATCAAATAGACAAGAATAGATAACAAGAGAAAATAACCAAATTTAATATATACATATGTACGGCAACCCCACATACATGAGAGAGTCAGAGACCCCACATGCAGAAGATGTTCAGAGATAGAAAGGTAACTTAGGTCTGATCAAATAATTGAATCGATCCCCCTTCCCCTGGGAACTGACCTTTAGACCACTTCATAACCGACATTCCTTTTTGCTTAGACCATATCCCATTTGCTAAGACCATTATCTTTCCCCTCCGGATTTGCCCAGGATCCGGACTGCCCAGAAAATTCCCACCTAAAAAGCCTGCCTTTAAAACCTCTGACTGTCCAGTACCTGCTGCTGGTGCCATTTTGGGGCTCAGCCCATCTGGTCTCCAGATGACCTAATTTATATATATATATAAAAGGCTAATATGCAAAGTGTCCCCTCAGGAGTTCGATCGCTCGCTATGACGTGCACTGACCACCAGGGGGTGGCACGGAACAAAGGGAGGACCCAGCCAGCAGCCATAAGGCCCCAATTGGCCCTGATCACCAGCCAGGCCTAGGGACCCTACCCGTGCACAAACTTTGTGCACCGGGCCTCTAGTAAATGTATAATCCCCTACCACTTTGGCCTCATGCATTCCTTCTTCGGTGACTCTAACAGTAACATGGGTGCACAGGACATTCTGAGCTGAACCCAAATAGGTATGTTCTAGGCAGCGGGAATGGCACCAGGTGTAAGATCTGTGGGGTCAGACTGGATCTGAGTTCAGCAACCTCAGTACTTCAGTTCTGGCTAGGGAAGAATTCAGAGCCAAGACTCAAACTACAAGACTATATTTATTTATAAAATCAAAGAGATAGAAGAAGTAATTCATAGAAGAAACGGGCTTAGAAAACAAGTTATAGAGGTAAAGGAAGGGCCCTTGGAGCTTGGGAATGGAGAAGGTAAGGGTAAAGAGCCTGAGGTAAGGGAGGGGAAGTGAAAGGTGCAGGCCTGCTCTCAGGAGGGAGAGCCTCTGGGTCCTCAGTCATAAGGGTGGAGATTTTAAGGGAGGTCCCAGGGGAATATCTTAATAGACTATTCAGCAGCTTTCCAGGTGTGTCCTTTTAATCTCCACTGATTGATTAGTCAGTGTCAGGACAGGGGTCATTAGTCAGTACAGCTGGTTCTGAAGTCAGCCACGGGGTCGCTTGTCTGGTTTTGCTGCTATTCTGAGCTTGGAGCTGAAATACAACTGAAGCCTAGATGTTATCTCTGGGGAGGAAAAGTCAGGGGGTCCAAACAAAATGCATGACCAGTGATATGCTAGGGGAGGAAAGGTCACCCTGGGGGCAAGGTCCCACCCTACAATTGTCCTTTGCCAGGCACATGGGGCTTTCCACTCTGGTGACTTTCGGTACCTGGCCCATCGTCCTTGCTCTGCTCATGTCTGTCTGAAGTGCCTTGAGAGCCTCAAAGGGTCATTGCAGGAAGAGCAGATGTTTAGTAAATAGAAGTTTGTGCTGCCCTATCGATTGGTCAAAAGCTATCTCTAATAATTATTAGTTATCTCTAATAATTGCTAATTATGGGCAAGATCCCTAATTCAAGTTCTTCTAGGTAATTAAGGGAGGAGTAGACGTTTCTCTTGTGCCTGTGGTTAAAGTTTCCTTTGCTCAAAACAATCTGCATACCACTGAGGGACATGTTGGGGTGACTCATTCTGAACCCTCACAGTTTTCTTCTCTGAAACTTCCCTGGATAGTTCACACTCCAGAAGTTGGGTTGGTAGATTGTTCTGTGTCTCATTAAACCAGTCTCAGTCTTGAGAAAAGTTCAGTTCAGGTAAACAGTCCGGTCTCATTTCCGGAGGTGGTGATGCAGGTGGGCTCCCAAAGTTAAGCCCATGGCACAAGCAATCAGGTATTTAATAAGAGACATCTCTATAGAAACAAACAAACAAAAAAACACACACCAACAAATGTTCATGATATGAGCAGACTATAATCCCAGTTTCTGAGCTCTGTAGGCAGGCAGCCAAGAATATTTCTAGATCTGTCTCCAATCATCCTCAGATGGAGTGAAGACAGGCAGTTATAATCTGATAGATTCTCCTGGTCTGCAGTTTGAATGTCTCTGGCAATCTTTTTACAATAGGCATAGAGATTGTCCATACATGAGCTGCTGTGGTGATATCTCTGAAGTTTACATCAAGTTGTCCCCCTTTAGCCTGCATGGTGTTGGAAAAGGGCAGTTTTAATTCTCAATAATTACAAGTTAAAGGGTGAGAAAATGAAAATGATAGTTTTGAGGATTGCAGCCAAATATTTAAGAAAACTGATAACATTTTGTAGCCAGTCCTCCAAAAAGAAAACTAGAAAATTCCAGATCCAATCCAGTTTGGGTAGAAAAATTTAAAAACTCAGAAGTCAGTGAGCAGTGGGGTGGTGAGCACACAATACAATATACAGATGATGTATTATAGAATTGTACACCTGAAACCTATATCATTTTAACCATTGCCACCCCAGTAAATTCAATTTTCAAAAAGTCAATGAGCAGTACTAGAATTTAATATCCATAAAGGTATATTATAGTTTCTATTGCAACATAATTTCTTGTCACTCTCATTTATACCAAAGATAGCCAAATTAAGACTAGTTTATTTGAAAAATTAGTCTACTTTCAACAAATGTGGCTTGATTATTTGTATAAGCTCAGCAAGAATAATCATTACCCTCATAGACTTTTTAAAATCTGCTTTGCTGGAATTTTTCATAAAGAATCTTCAGATTGAACTTAAAAAGACCTGTCAAGGCCAAAAAAAACAAGGGAAGCACTTGCCATCAGGTGTTGCCTACAGTACCTACAGGTTTGGGTGAGTTTCTCTCTTTTCAAGTTCCCCAAAATATCCTGAGGTTCCTACACCTGCTGAGAAGTGACATTCTTTACTCACATAGAAATGCTGCCGGGACCATGTAAGCAAAGTACCTGGTCAATATTTCCAAGTGTTTTCATTGGCTTCCATAAGTCAATCTTAATTCTTTATTTTTTTTCAATCTTAATTCTTTAAAGCTGTCTGGTCATATGCATGTCTCTCTTAAATAAGACATCCCAGTCAAAGCCTTGGTAAGAAAACCAGTTTCCATTTGTGTCTTATTATAAAGAGAACAGGTTCTTATTGAATTTATGCAAATAACCATATTGTTCTGAAAATAAAAATACTTATCAAAAGTTTTCAAGTTCTGGAGGGATCAGGTAAGGAGAAATGTATGTGTTCAATATTGCTTACAAAAGTACAATTTACCAAGTGTTAATCATAGGTGGTTTAAGAGAAATAAGTGTCCTTTCATCTGGTAAACAAAAAGTTTAAAAACAAAATTTCAAACAAAAAAGTCATAAAAAGTGTAACCATTTTCATCCGTTTATTCAGTCCTATGCAATTAAACTTGTTCTGGCTGACAACAGCTTTTTCATGAGTTCTCTCAACCTTGCCTGATAATCAAGGGTGATAGGGTCCATAGGGTCCGTCATAATTCAGAGAAGTTTATAGCCATTGTTTACCCATCGCAATGTTTCTGGCTCAGGGTAGACTATTTCCATGTTACGTCATCAGGATGGCAAAGGTCTGGCAATGAGGGGTCATGTTTGCAGAAACAGCATGGATTTCATCCCCATGTGCCACAGTCTGATAGTAATCAAGTTCAGTCATTTTAATGTGTCCCTCAATTTTGATGACAGATATTTTATGACAGGACATCATAGATTTCCAGGAATCTCACATCATTTCTGGAACACTTATAACACGTACAAATACAACATAAAGAATGCTTAATATTATTTCCTATTTGGCAATGCTTCCCATGTAATTTCAACACACCAAAATAAACCTAATTATAGCTCTTTGTAAGGAGCGAGAACAAATATTTTGAGGCATTCCCTTCTGGATTCCCAGGCTGAGAATCTATTTATAATTTAAATTTTGGGAAATTTGGCAAAATGTATCAAAAAGTTTGGATATTTGACTAAATAGGATCATAAAGTCATTATTAAACAATAATTAATTACCCATTTAACCAAAAATGACAATACAAGATTTCAAAGACAAATATAGAAGTTTCCATGATTCTTAGTAAAACTTAGTTCTCATTGTTAAGGAGATACAGTTTTCTTAAATAATCGAGGACCCGGTTAAGACAGCATAAAACAGAAAATTATTTGATAAAACAACAGAATCTTTGCTTGCTAGGCATGAAAGTTTTTCACAGCATCAGTAGCAAACCAATAATCATTTTTAGCAGAGAGAGAAAATCTAATTTTGCATCAGCTTACTTTTGCTATTTAAGTTTACTTTCTTGATTAGATTTATTTCAGTCTTGTTCAGCTTGACCACATAAGAAATATGGTTTCTCAAGATTTCTTTTTACATTATAATTTTTGTTCTCTTTTTCCTCTCTTCCATTCTGAAACAGTGGCCTCACTTTAGGGCAAAATTAATTTTCTTTCCTTCAAAAATATATCTCCATATCTCATACTATTTTTTAAAGCCAGTACATACCAATTTTTCTTGTGTATAGTTTGTTTTCCCTATTTTTAATTTTTTTGTTTAATTGCATATATTAGAATTCTTAACTTTTAAAAACTTTAATTTCTAGTTAAAACTAGGAAGCAATTGCAAACTGCCATACCAGTATTTTTTTTAGACTGATATTTTTTAGCACATTAATTTCTCTCTCTCTCTCAGCACAAAATATTTCAATGTGGCACAAAACAATAAACCCAATTATCTTTAGTTCCTCTATAATAAGAAGCAAAAATTTGATAAAGGCATGTTCACTAATTAATGTTTATTTTTCTAAATATGTTTTATTGATTTTTAGTGATAGAGGAAGGCAGAGGGATAGAGAGATAGAAATATTGATGAGAGAAATATTGATTTTTTTTTAGAATTCTCATGTAAGTGCTTGTTTAAGCCAATTTAAAAGTATATATATTTAAGGACTTAATAAATATTTGATCAGAAATTTAGTCAAATATTATACACACAACACACACACACACACACACACACACACACACTAACAGTGTCATCCAGAAGGAGAAAGGCCACACAACACACATGAACATACAAACAGGCATGGACAAGAACCTCCTAGTCTTCATTGTAAAACTACTGCCATCGGACAGATAAGATCATGTAAAAGAACAGGTGGGTCCATACTCTCTTTCTGGCAGAGTACTAGTAAATTAAAGTTACCCATGTAGAAAGCTAAAGCATTTTCTTACTAATTTTTGTGGAGAAAGCACTTAAGATTCGTATGTTTTTGCAAGGGAGCCTTGGAGCCATAGAAGCAGTTTGTGCTTTCAAAAGCACTCTAGTCTTCCTTTTTTCTCTTCAGCCTCAGGAATTGTGGACGATAAAGATAACTGGGCTTTGAACTTCTTCTAGAGCTGCATTTCTGGTTTCACAAAAATTTGTAAGATAAGAACAATTGCTCTCAAAAATTCGGCTGTAACTTAAGTTGGCCTACCTATCTAATTACATAACCCCTAATTTGCTTCTTTCCCTCTGGGTGTATAGTTTTATTTTACTTTAGGAAAGGGCTCAAAATAATTTTTTTAAAATTCTTATTAGGCTCTGACATTAGTTTCTAATTTGACTAAATTTCTTTTTTTTTAAATATATTTTTACTAATTTCAGAGAGTAAGGGAGATAGAGATAGAAACATCAACAATGGGAGAGAATCATTGATTGGCTGCCTCCTGCACTCACCCACAATGGGGTGTTGAGCCTGCAGGCATGTGTCCTGACCAGGAATTAAACCGTGACCTCTTGGTTCATAGGTCAATGCTCAACCACGGAGCCATGCCAGTCAGGCTAATTTGACTAAATTTCTGATCAAAAATTTATTAAGTCCTTTCAGATATCTTGTTAGGGTTCAGCTGGGACAAAGAGTAAATATATCTGGCAGTACTAAACAATTCTGTGGACCCAAGAGGGCACAAAGGTTACTAACTTCTGGAGTCTTTTTCTCTGAGAGCCAAACGAAAGAACTGACAGCTTCATGTCCCAGCTCCCCGGTGAGACAGTGTCTACTTCCATCGTGCACTCAGATAAAGGAGATGCAATCAATTAAAGTTGACCTAACTTTTTTTAAACATAAAGCTTATTTTAAAATTCCAGTTTCAACCATCTTATCAATTCTTACATTTTCATATTCTTCTGATGTAATTATAGCCCGAGTCAGGGCTTCACCAATAGGTTTTGGTGCCCTAGTTCATGAATTCACAGGAGTCCTGGAAATTTCTCTTTTCTGTCTCCTGACCATTTTACTCACTCTTGAGTAAAAAGGCTTTGGGTCTCCCTCCAGCAGGGGGTCGGAGCTAAGAGACCCTGGTCCTGTTACCAATCTTAATTTAACAAATCTGATTGTCATCCCTAGTGATTGCTGGTCAGGTTTCTTATTGTAATCATTTCTTTACAGTCTTTTACATTTCTCCACACTGTGGTAAATAGAGCAGACTTGTTTGGGGCCCTTTAATTTGGAGGGAACAACAAGGATTCAATCTGACCCGTTATTCATTTGGTAGTGCTTATTAAAACCTTTGTTTTGACCCCATCAGTATCTGCTTTGTTTATTCCAATGTCTTTCACATTCCTCATAACAGCCATTGTAAGTTTAGAACATAATGTCTTTGGGGGCTGGCAGCACTTGGGTGGGACCCTAGCCATAGTTTAGCCCCTGCTTCTATCTGGCCATTGGAACTTCCAACTTGACAGTTACCAAGCAGAGTTTTAAGGATATAACATGTTGGTTGTCATTAAGTAAGGTTTTGCCATTCTTTTTCTTTCACTTTTTTTCTTACCTTCAGGACAGTTGTACTTCCAATGTCCTGATTTATTTTTGTTTTGTTTTTTATAATATCTGCAAATGTCTGAAGGCAAATGGGAAGGGATCTTTTTTTTTAAATAAATATATTTTTATTGATTGCAGAGAGGAAGGGAGAGAAAGATAGAAACATCAATGATGAGAGAGAATCATTGATTGGCTGCCTCCTGCACACCCCCTACTGGGGATTGAGCCCAAAATCCAGGCATGTGCTCCACAGGCTGATGCTCTATCCACTAAGCCAAACCAGCTAGGGCAGAGAAGGGGTCTTAATGGACTTTGATGTTTGTTCTGATTACTGTCCTTCCATCTTATTAAGGGAATCATAATGGTTAGCTATTATAGCAATAGGAGAGCTCTCTAAGAAAAATGTTTCTTTTCCATTGAGAAGTCTTTCCAATAAAAAGGATCTATAGTCTGGCCTTGACAGTGGAATCTACAGTAATTCGAACCAATCCTATGGACATAAAAGGCTTTTCCCAAGGAGAGTGAAAAAAGATGCAACCTCACAAGAGAGTTTATTCCCAAAGCTAGCCTAAGAAATATAAAGGGCAGGGTGGGGAGAAGGGACAGACACTGTCTTTAAGCAGCTGTTCTAAATCACAGGGAATCACGTGCTTTACCTTTTGAACAGAATAAGGTTTTAAGCTTCCCTAAGCTTGTATCCACAGACTGTTGGGCTACTCACCGACGCATTTGCATTCTCCAGCTGGCAGAGATGACAGATGTGTCTAGGAGGAACAGGATAGATACAGCAAATTCCCTGGAGAGCTTGTCTTGGCAGAATAGAGAGCAAGGTGCACCTTGGCAAGCGCACCCTCTGGGTGGAAGGAGCCAGAGAGAAAATCCTTTCACTGGTCATAAGGCCACGTTCTTAGGGCAAATAACAAGACAAATTGAGAGAAATCAGACAGAGACAGAGAAAAACAAAACCTTGGATACTCACCAAATAACCAAGAGTCGCTTCTCTAAGAAACTAGTTTAACAGATATTTTCTTCTGCCAATACAAATTTAAAAGAGAGAAAAAGTTTCTCACCACTCTTGCTTCAACCAGATCCCACAGAAGGAGATCTGGGAGTGTACCAGTATGTAAGAACCCTTACCTGACATAACCCTTAGCCGGGCTGTGTCAGACACCCCAGGACCTCCTCATCTGCAGCAGCCTCGTGGGGAAGTGCGGGGTTCCAGCCACTGAGTTCATCCTGCTCACAGCACCAGCTGTGGGAGAGGAAGGAACTTTCCTCTTACCCTCAGTTCTTCTGGCTGAAACAGATTAGCAAGAGAAAATAACCAAATCTAAAATATACATATGTAGCCCTCACTTATTTGGCTCAGTGGATAGAGCATTGGCCTGTGGACTGAAGGGTCCCAGGTACGATTCCGGTCAAGGGCACATGCCCACTTTGCGGGCTCGATCCCCAGTAGGAGGCGTGCAGGAGGCAGCCGATCAATGATTCTCTGTCATCATTGATATTTCTCTTCCTCTTCCTTCCTCTTTGAAGTCAATAAAAAATCTATATATAAAAAGAAAAATATTTTTAAAACTATTTAAAATATATATATGCATATATATATATACACACACATATATATATATATATATATATATATATATATATATATATAGGAATCTCACGTAAATGAGAGTCAGAAACTTCACATGCACAAGAGGTTCAGAGATAGAAACGTGGAGCATGGAGATAGGAACATGGGTGTACAAGACATTTCTGAGCTACAAATGATGTAAGGTGCCTTGGAGGCATCAGCTGTCATTGCAGAATGATAAGAGCAGATGCTTAATAAATAGAAGTTGATGCTGCCCTATAGACAGGTCAAAGGTGGTTATCTCGGATACTTGCTTTTAATGGGCAAGGCTCCCAATTCAAGTTCTTCTAGGTTGTTAAGGGAAGGTCAGAAGTTTCTCTTGCATCTGTGGCTAAAGTTGCCTTTAGCTCAAAACAATCTGCGTACCACAGAGGTACATTTTGGGGTGACTTGTTCTGAACTCCCACAATACAATGCTAATTACTTTACATATGTTATTATTTATATCTGATGACAACTATGTCAATTGATAGCTAATACCCACTCTCTAGGGATGATGTAACACATGTCCAAGGTCACATAGCTGTTGTGCTGAGTCATAGCGTATGCCCTTAACCCATTCAAAAGACTTTGCATATGGTAAAAGGAGCTTGTTTTATTTGGATAGGAAGAGACAATTCTAGCACATTCTGCTTTCAGTAACTTAATATGAACTGTTCAAAGTGAACAGTTGAGATGCCTCTAAGAATCTGGAACTTAATTAATTCTTTTGTATCCCAGAGTGCTGTTATGGAAATAAGTTGCAGTGTAAATCACACTTTTCTCCTCATATATGCAATAAAAAATAATCAGTTCTGAGATATTCAGGGTGGTTGGCTTCTTCTTTTTTTTTTTTTTTTGCCCTTTGGAAAGAGTAAAATTTTAATTTGTTTTATTCAGAGCATTTCTGACTTTGAAGTGATCAACTTTTATCTTGGTCCCCACTGGCCTGGCTGCCCAAATATTCACTAAAAGCGATTTGGGGAGTACCCACTCATCATATTTGATTTGTGGGAATATTTACCATCATGGTCTATGGAGCTGCCGCACACACCTGAGTCTAATCTTCCCATCAGAAAGGTGGCCCCTGTGGGAGGGGTCGTTAAAATCCCTACATTGAGGTCCACTGGATAAGAGAGGGCTACATGACATTGTGATTTAGAAGGTTTTAGAATAAATTTTTTACAAAGAAATAAAACACTTTAATTTTGAATGTTTCTAATATTTTAAATTTGAATGTAGTAAATATTCATTTTATTATTATTTTTAAATGTTCCTATGACTTTATAGCCAACACTAAAGGAGCTTTTAATGTTTGACAAAAAGATTTAAAGGTCATGGAGCAATCATAATTTTTCCTGTTGATTATTAACGTCACTTTGTATAGTTTGAACTTGCGTGGTCATTTCACAGTTCTGCACTATAGTGCAAAGCAAAGTCTGCCTGTAGTTTATTAATGAAAAATCCACTTCCACATTGTACTGAAATATATACTAATATATATATAAAGAAATTACTATGAGATAACAGAAAATAAACAATTTATGACTCAGGTTCCTCAGCATTCTTTTATTATTATTATTGATTTCAGAGGAGGAGAGAGGGAGAGAAAGAGACATCAATGATGAGAGAGAATCATCATCAATCAGCTGCCTTCCACACACCGCACACTGGGGATTGAGCCTGCAACCTGGGCATGTGCCCTAGGTGGGAATCAAACCGTGACCTCCTGGTTCATAGGCCGACACTCAACCACTGAGCCATGCCGGCTGGGCCCTCAGTATTCTTAAGAACTGTTGCACATTCCTAGTATTCTGAGGCAGACAGCTATGAAACATGTGCTGAGTTTCATTTCTATAACCTAAACTTGCATTCTCATATAAGCAAAAGACTCTTAGTTCTTTTGATTTACTGAAAGACCCTGACTTTTTCCATATAATACTTCCAAAAGAGTTTTATGGAAAACTCAAGATACGTCCCTTATTCATTTATTCAGCACATACTTGTTGAGTGGCCAACTCACATCCAGTGCTGTGCCGGGTTTACAGTAATCACTACTGTAAATTGAAGGTGAAGCAAATGCAAAGCGAGAATGCACTCGACTAAGTCTTTTGTTTTCAACAGGGCTACCATAAAGCCTTGGTCAAACTCAGACTAAGAAGAAATACTGTGGATGACATTTCAGAGAGTCTGCGGCAAGGGGGAGGCAAGTTAAACTTTGATGAACTTCGACAGGATCTCAAAGGGTGAGAATCAGACTTTCTGAGGGCCTGGAGAGTTCCTCATGTAAAGATACATTCTTGAGGATAAGGGTATCCCTGGCCCAAGAACTCATAGAGACACCTTTTTTTCAGAGGTGGGTGTCTTCCTGGAGCATATTATAAGAGGAGGACTGTCCCCAATCCAGCAATTTCTCCTTTCCTCCCTGTATTTGGATGTTTCTGTGTTGGGGTTGGACCATGTATGTGAATGAGTTCATCTGTAACCTCTTGATCATTTCAGGAAGGGCCATACTGATGCAGAGATCGAGGCAATCTTCACAAAGTACGACCAAGATGGAGACCAGGAACTGACTGAACATGAACATCAGCAGATGAGAGATGACTTGGAAAAAGAGAGGGTGAGTTAAGTTTAGGAGAACATGATTTGATTCAGCACCCACGATGTTTCAGACACCATACTAAGTAGTGGGTTACTGAGAGTCATTTTCTCTCTCTCTCTCTCTCTCTCTCTCTCTCTCTCTCTCTCTCTCTTTTATCACTTTATGTATTAGTACCCTGCTTATTCCAATAAGAATATATAACATGATAATATATAAAAATGTAATAAGTTAGCATACATGTAAAAAAACAAAATGAAGAATGAGGCAAAACAAAAGTAAAATATAAAACTGGACTATGAATGAACCTAATAACACATATGCTTATTAAGGTTGGGCTACAGATTTGGCCTTAAACTTCCTAGTACTAAACTCGAAAAGAGAAAACCGAATAGTTTCATATTTCACAATGTTCATGAGAGAGGGGGAGGGGCAATATTTCTTAGGAGATATAAAATTAGTTACTCTTGAAATCAACATTTAAAATAAAAGAGCTGCCTTCTAGTTGAATATTTATTGAACTATTAAAAGTAAACTGACATGGGCTTTTATAATAAAAAATAGGTTAAAACTTTAATGTGAACTTTAAAAATAAATGGTTAAACAATAGATGGTAATTGAGGTACAAAGAATGAAGGTGCATGTTAAACATAAAAGTCATTTTCCTATGAGAAGATAGTATAGAAAAGTGATTTCTAAATGCTGCTCCACAGAACAGGACCATTAGGTGAAAAACCACCAATCGTAGTGAAATGTGAACAAGAAGACAAGGAGTACAATTTTCACAAGACTGTATTTAGCCAAATTTTTATTCTGAGATTATATCTTTCCTACTTTGTAGCTATTAAATGGGTTATCTTTTATTAAAAGGTATATTTCTTCATTTACTTTTTCTATGTTCTTTCTTGTCTAAAAAACAACTTAATAACTCCTCACTGGTAATTAAAATCTGTTGTGAAAATTTGCCAATGCATGAAATTACCAAGTGTGGGAATTCCAGTCTGGTGTGAACCACTGAGAAACCAGAGGTAAATGGCACATGCCCATTTCTCATTGGTCCAAGTCTTGGGTGAAGTTCTGTGGGGTCTAGGTATTCCTGCTCAATTGCCACATTTCTTCAGGAGGACCTGGACTTGGATCACAGCTCTTTACCACGTCCCATGAGCAGCAGAAGTTTCCCACGAAGCCTGGATGACTCCGAGGAGGAGGATGATGAAGACAGTGGGCACAGCTCCAGAAGGAGAGGAAGCATCTCCAGTGGGGTTTCTTATGAAGAGTTTCAAGTGTAAGTATAAAGGCATTGCCATACAACTTTGCTTTGACCCACCTCCTTTGTCCCATTATTATCAAATGCATTAGGACATTTATTTTATGTACATTTGTCTTGTACTGTTGCTTTTTAAATCAGTTAAGAGAAAAAGGAGGAAATTATGAATTCATATTGCCTTGTATCTATCCTAATAAAAGGGTAATATGCTAATTAGTCCGGATATCTTCTAGACATCCTTCTGGACAAAGCCATGGTGGCAGGGGCCAAGGCAGAGGTGATTAGGGGCAATCAGATCAGCAGGGGAGGGCAGTTAGGGGGCGATCAGGCCGGCAGGGGAGGGCAGTTAGGGGGCGATCAGGCCAGCAGGGGAGGGCAGTTAGGGGTGATCAGGCAGGGAGGCAGGCAGGCAGGCAGGCGAGCAGTTAGGAGTCAGCAGTGTCGGATTGCAAGAGGGATGTCCGACTGCCGGTTTAGTCCTGGTCCCACAGGGATCGGACCTAAACCGGCAGTCAGACATCCCCCAAGGGGACCCGGATTGGAGAGGGTGCAGGCTGGGCTGAGGAACACCCCCCCTCCCTTGTGCATGAATTTCATGCACCAGGCCTCTAGTAGTTACATAATTACCTTTACCAGTGCTCTTTGTTTTTTCATGCAAATTATAATTACAGTACTGTCTGGGACCATTTGCTTTCAGCTTGCAGAACTCCTTTAGTATCTCTTCTAAAGCAAGCCTGCTTGCATGGATTCTCTTAGTATTCATTGATCAAGGAATATTTTTTATTTTACTTTTATTTCTTTCTGGCCTCTATTGTTTCAGATGAGAACACAGCTGTTCATCTTACTGAGGTTCCCCTGTACGTGACAAATTATTTTTCTCTTGCTGCTTTCAAGATTTTTCCTTTGTCTTTATCTTTCAGTATTTTTACTATGATATATCTGAGTATGGATCCCTTTGCAGCTATCCTATCTGATGTTTATAAAGCTTCTTGAATGTGTAATATTTCCATCAAATTTAGTAAGTTTTCAACCATTATGTCTTCAGATATTTTACTGCTCCTTTCCTCTCTCCTTCCCTTGTTATGTGTGTGTTGAGGTGCTTAATGGTATTCCACATTTTTCTTAGGCTCTGTTCATTTTCCTTCATTCTTTTTTCTCTCTGTTCTTCAGATTGCATATTTTCTACCCACCTTAAAGTTCACTGACTCTTTCTTCTGCAGTTTGAAATCTACTGTTGAGACCCTCTAATGAATTTTTTCATTTAATGGGTTGTACTTTTCAACTCCACAATTTCTATTTGGCTCTTTTTAATAATCTCTATCGCTTTACTGATATTCTCTGTTTGATAAGACAATGACATCATATTGTCTTTTATTTCTTTAAGCATGATTTCCTTTAGTTTTTTAATATATTTATGATAGCTACTTTGAACTCTTTGTCTACTAAGTCTATCTGGGCCCTCTCAAAGCCATTTCTGTTGCCTGCTTCCCCCCCCCCCCCCCCCGCCCCCCGGTGTATGGTCACATTTTCCTGTTTCTGTGTCTCATAATTTTTTTATTGAAAACTAAAGATATTAAGTAATATTACGGAAATTCTGGATCCTAATTCTCCTTCCTCCAGGATGTGTTTCTGTTGCTGTTTGTTTTTTAGTGAAGTCAGCCTAGCCTGTCTTCTTTACCGTGTGAAGCCTCTGATGCTGCCTCTCAGAGGGCACAGCCAGACGGAGCGCACTGGCATCCTGGGAAGACTGGTTCTAGCAGGGCTCTCCTGGTCTTTCCCTGATTCTCTGTCAAGCCTCTGCCTCTGTTGATATCACTTCCACCTTTTAAGTTCCACTAATTGTTGGCTGATGGGCCTGTTGTTTTTAATAATGCCTCGGGATATAAATTGCTCTACAGACTTATTAAGTTCAGGCCCCTTTGAAAGGTAATTTTTGAGGCCAGTCTTTAGCTGTCTTCTTAGCTGCTGTCTCCTTCCCTGGTTCTCTCTGGTAAACTAGCTAGTAAATAGTTTAATTTGTTGATCTCATGAAGTGACCAGTCTCCTCTTCACTCCTTATCACCACCATCTCCATTATTAGATGTGGGAAAAGAGCCTTATATTTAGCCACTCTGGCCTGGATCAGAGCTTCTAGAACATGGATTTTGGGTGGCAGCATGGGATGAGAAATGCTGGCAACCTGCCTCCTCCCTGGGGGATACTGTAGCTCTCCACTGGGATCTCAGGGGAGAGAGAGCCCTGTGTCCTCTGACCCACCCACCAAGAATGGTGCTTCTGTCCCACGGAGCTGGGGGCAGGTGAGATGGAGCAGTGTGTGCCTCAGGTGTCACAGACTCTCACTCTTCTTACTGAAATTTCATGGATTGCCTTAAATGCTTCTTTATTTGCTCTATGTTCTTAAGGAATTTTCAGAAATTAAAACAAAATTTTAAATAATATTCAATAGTTATGGTTGTTTCACTGGAGAGAGGACCTACAGAGCCCTCGTGCCACCATTCCAGTTGTTTCCTACTTATTTTTTTAAGGATTCATAGCATTTTATTTATTCAAAATAATGGGGTCATAAGTGAATATACTACTTTCTGACTGCTTTGTTTACTTAATATATTGTGAACATCATTCTATTTCATTAAATATTCATTCAGAATATAATTTCTGATGTCTCCTTAGAGTCTACTGTATAGATGAACAACAACTTATTTATTTATTTATTTATTTATTTATTTATTTATTTATTTATTATTTTTAATCCTCACCCGAGGATATTTTTCCATTGATTTTTAGAGTGGAAGAGAGAGGGAAAGAGAGAGAGAAATATCGATGTGAGAGAAGCACATCAATTGGTTGCCTCTTGCACGCGCCCGGAACAGGGCATGAACTGAGGCTGGGGGTGGTGGTGGTCTGCAACTGAGGTACATGCCCTTGACCAGAATTGAACCCAGGACCTTTTAGTCCAGAGGCTGACTCTCCACTGAGCCTAACCGTCTAGGGCTTAAATAATCTGTTATCTAATGTAATAATTTTTTTGATGACCCACTATTAATAAGCAGAACTCTACTGAATATCCTGGTGGCCAAAAATTATACATATAATGAATTATATATATATATTAAGTATGTTTTTTATTGATTTCAAAGAGAAAGGGAGAGGGAGAGAGATAGAAATATCAATAATGAGAGAGAATAATCAATCAGCTGCCTCCTGCACACCCCTACTAGGGATCCAGCCCGTAACCTGGGTATGTGCCCTGACTGGGGATTGAACCATGACCTGGTTCACGGGTCGACACTCAACCACTGAGTCACACCGGCCGGGCTGCTTAATTATTTTCTTTAGAAAATTTTCAAAAATGGAATATCTGAATAAAAGGTAAGCATACATTTTTAGGACTACTAATACAATGCCCCCTTATAGAAAAGTTGTGCCCGTTAGCACTCCCACCAGCAATGTATGAGAGTTCATCTCTAAAGGTTGAGACTACTTGGGAAAAGTTTCAGATTATCATATTGTTGAAGAAGAAAAAATCTTGGCACTTCCATTTGAAGAGCGAACTGGGCTGGAAAGACAGCAGCACAAGGTGGCTTTGTGTGGTTTCCTGCAGCCTAGTGCGACGAGTGGACCGCATGGAGCACTCCATCGGCAGCATTGTGTCCAAGATTGATGCTGTGATAGTGAAGCTGGAGATCATGGAGCGGGCCAAACTGAAGAGAAGGGAAGTGCTGGGAAGGCTGCTGGACGGAGTGGCCGAGGTAAGTCTGATGTGTACAACATTAGGGTAGTTGTAATATGTGACCCTTTTAATCGGAGAGGTTTCTTGGTCTCCAAACTGCAGATCAGTGCATATCAAACGATACTCTAGAGGTGTTACTTTCTTTAATACTTCACACACTGATGGTCCTGCCATCACATCAGTGGATGGTAAAATTAAGCAAAAGAGAATCATTGATCAGCTGCTTCATTGCACACCTCACGCTGGGGATTAAGCCCACAAACCAGGCATGTGCCCTGACGGAATCAAACCTTGACATCCTGATTCATAGGTCGACACTCAACCACTGAGACAAGCCGGCTGCGCTTTAAATACACTTTTGTTTTTAATTTCAGAGAGGAAGGGAGAAGGAGAGAGAGAGAGAGAGAGAGAGAGAGAGAGAGAGAGAGAGAGAGAGAGAGAAACATCAATGATTAGAAGGAAACAACAATCGGCTGCCTCCTGTCCGCACCCCACTGGGGTTCAAGCCCACAACCCAGGCATGTGCCCTGACTGGGAATTGAACCATGACCTCCTGGTTCATAGGTTGACGCTCAACCATTGAGCCACACCAAACCAAAGAATTTATATGCATAGCCCATGGACACAGGCAATAGGGTAGTGAAGACCTGAGGGGGTGGATAGGAGATAGGAGGAGGGATAGGGGGGAAAATGGGAGATATCTGTAATACTATCGACAATAAAAAATAAAAAACAAAACAAAAAACTTTAGAATAAGACAAAGCAATTTGGTGGTTTTCCTCACAGTGTAGATTTGCTTATTACAAAAGCTTTGGAAATTACAGAAAAGCAGAAGGAAGATTGAAAGGATGTTCATTAAAAAAAAAAAAAAAATTAAGCAAAGAAATTACTGTAGTAACTAAGAATTGTTATTATATGTTTTAAATCTTCAGACATACCTAATTATAAACAGATTACTTGATCACCAAATTTCCTAAGGCAATTTCTATGTACAAGAATACCCATCAGTTGCCCTGGCTGGTGTGGCTCATTGGCTGGAGCATCATCCCATGCACCAAAAGGTTGCGGGTCTGATACCTGGTTGGGCACGTAAGGGAGACAACCAATCAGTGTTTCTCTCTCCCTCTCTCTGTCTCTCCCTTCTTCTCTCTCTCCAAAAAGCAATTAAAAAACATATCCTCAGGTAAGGATTAGAAAAAAGAGAGAGACTATGCATCCCTAACTTCCTGGTTTCTTTTTTCCTTATTAGGATGAAAGACTGGGTCGTGAGAGTGAAATCCACAGGGACCAGATGGAACGGCTAGTGCGTGAAGAGTTGGAACGCTGGGAATCCGATGATGCAGCTTCCCAAATAAGTCATGGGTTAGGCACCCCTGTGGGACTCAACGGCCAGCCTCACCCCAGAAGCTCCCGCCCTTCTTCCTCTCAGTCTGCAGAAGGAATGGAAGGCGCGGGTGGAAACGGGAGTTCCAATATGCACGTGTAGGATATGTGTTAGCAAATGTGTTTGTAATGGGTGAGAAGGTGGCTTCCTGAATCGCCATTGCAAGGTTACTACAGTACGTCCTCACTTAACGTCATGGATCGGTTCTTGGAACTGTGGTGAAAACAGAATATAATGAAACCAATTTTACCATAGGCTAATTGACATAAGCAAGAGTTATGTTCCCACAGCATAAACATTAATAATAAAACGACTTTATTCCAGGACCTGCTGTATTTATATGCCCTGACCAGCACATGATGTTGGTCATTGTGATCAATTGTTAATTCTTCTGCACTTTAATTTATTTTAAATCAACTTTGCCCATGGATCAAAGAAGATTTTCTTTTTTTTTTTACTCATTTAAGTAATTAGGTGTAAATATTGAGTACATTAAAAAAAATCTCTGTAAAGTTTAAGAAGTGGTGTACTCACTTGGTACCACAACTGAGTCTTCTCAATTGACAATGAAGTTGCCTTTTAAACTAGAAGAGAACTGTGTAAAGGCTTCTGAGTTTTATTTTCAATCACAAAATCAGTATTGTCATTTTAGCCCAGTGTGTGAAGGGAAAGTAGGGGCATTCCTTCCCACTCAAGCTTGGCTCGTGGGCTTAATATATAGCTTTTTTTTTTTTTTTTTTTTTTTTAAGAAAGGAGCCTTTTATTTCAACTACCTTCCTGGGGTAAACTTTTCTAAAGGACAACCTGGAAAAGAACTCCAAAACATAGAATGGGTATGTAGTCATTATGCTAGAATATGTATGAATGGTTCAGATAAATGTTGAATTCTGTGCTTTTTATTCTTTTATCATATCTAATGTCTGTGGGGATAACTGTTTTACTTAATTTTTACACTATTTTTCTCCCATTTGAAATGAGCTGCATGAAACCCCAAAGATCAACTATGGGTTAAAATGTCTTCTCGGACTTAACATAGGAGAATTGGAAGGAGCCTTATCACTAAGTTCAACTGTTTCTAATAATTAATTTAATATAAAGATTTACTATATATTCTCTTTTCCATACGGCTCAACTTATTTGCAACTGAATGTAATGTTGCAACTAATGTAGGAAGAGCCGCTTATTAAATTGTTTAGTTAGTACTGAAATTTGTAGTAAATATGTTCATTTTAAACAAAATTTTAAGGGAGTGGTGAAATTCATATAAATATATTATAAAACTAAAGTGTACATTGTGTACTATTTTAAGAATACAGAACTCAAATGCTCTTGACCTGTATTTCAAACCTAGGATGTATACTCTACATGGAGCTCAATTTTATGAAATGGAGTTTCTGGTATTGAAAGTTCACCCATTAACAGAAAGTGTCAGCCAAAGTTTGATTTTGCAGCAGTTTGGGGGTTTTTTTGTTTTTTTTGTTTTTGTTTTTAATATATTTATATTGATTTCAGAGAGGAAAGAAGAGGGAGAGAGAGATAGAAACATCAATGATGAGAGAGAATCATTGATCGGCTGCTTCCTGCACACCCCCTCCTGGGGATGGAGCCTGTAACCCTGGGCATGTGCCCTTGACTAGAATCAAACCCAGGACCCTTCATTCCGCAGGCCGATGCTCTATCCACTGAGCCAAACCAGCTAGGGCTTGTTTTTTTCATTAGGAGAGCGTCTTACCAAATTAATGGGGAAGAAATCTATTTCTCAATAAAAAATAAAAATCTTATTTTTGAAAAGTCTTGAGTAAGATGACCTTTTGAGAGCTAATGGGACAAGCAAGAAAGAATACAGTGCTGGTGAAAAACTTACTAGGAGAACAGAAGAGAGGCCTGTTTTTTAATTCAGTATTTTAATTCCCATGCTGTTCAATTAATTGGTAGAATGTGTCAGTCAAATCTTCGATGAAAACATGAGCAACAAACCTTTCTAAGCTGGCTGCCATAGAGGTGATACACACTGGGTTTCTTTAACGGTTATTTCCCATGGCTTCATCTTCACCTTTATTTCCGTATACTACACCAAGTCCTTTATTACTAGGTACTAAAGTTTGTGTTCCAGGGATAGTGAGTGTATGTATTTATGTATGTGTACCATGTTGTTACATGTAAACAAACTTCAATTTGAAGTGCAGCCATTATGTGGTATCCATGTGTATTGACCACGTGCCATATATGAATTATGGTCACTAGAGAGTCTTTTATGATACTTATTGTTATACTGTTTTTCATTCCACCTGTAAAATTCTGCAAAATTCTTTCTTATTACCCCTCAGTTACATATTTTTTTTCTTATTTAGTCATGGAGAATTCCCTCCTCATCCCTCTCCTATCTTCCCTTTATATTAATATTATTAAAAAGATGTTACTTATGCAGGTGTCTCTTAACAATTGAGAATTTCATTGATGTGTAATACCGAGCACTTTACTTCCTAATAAAGACTTGATATAAAAGCAGGTGTAAGAGTTGTCTGTTTCCTAAGTAGAAGCAGTTGGGTAATTTGCCTTTTGTCACGAGGTTAATAATAAAGGCTTAGGCTTTGACAAAGGCATCTTCTCTTTTCATGTCTGACGACATGATCGACAACTACTTCTTCTTCAGTATATACCTCCGATAGGTTATGATGATGGTCGTGTAGTATTTCCTAGTGTGCAGCCACCACAATTTACTTTTGCATTCCTATAATGAAGGGTTGGCTCTACTATTTCTACTTCAGAATCTCTGTACATAATTCTCTTATTGACTTTTCATGACTTCTCAGTGGGTATGTAACAGGATTTGGAGTCCTGGGTCCCAGGTATACAAATATTTAATTTTACCCAGAACAGATGGCTCTCCGGAATGACGGCACCAGTCTACCATTCCACTACATGCACGAGTTCCACTTCTGTCCATACCCTCACCAGCATTGGTGCCACCCAACTTCCTAGTCTTTGTAAATGGAATGGTTTTAAAGTGAGGTCTCATTTTGTTTTGCCTTTATCTGATTCCTAATTAATAAGTTTAAACATCCCCTTATAGTTATTCAACATTTTTGTTTCTCTTTTTGTAAATTTTCTAATAACATTTTAAAACCTTACACTGTGATCTAATGGGAAACAAGTATGTTTTCATTCATTGCCCATTTTTCCACTGGGTCAAGGTCTTTTTTGTTGATTGGCAAAATTTCCTCCTATGGTTTAAGTATTAATCCCTTATCAGTTGTGGATTTCATTAATATCTCTCATCCAACTGATAACTTTGTCAGTGTTTCCTAGTTTTTTTAAATAGTAACATCAATTTGTTCATTTAGTTTTATAGAGTTTTGAGAGTGTTACGGAGACCTTTACCAGATCACAAACTTCTATTTATTAAACTTACAGATCTAATACATTTTACAAGTAACTTTGAATAAGGTTCACCAGTATTTTTCTCCTTATAATGAACCAGTTTTATCAATACTGGTATGTGTCTATTTTTTAATTCTTTAGTCTGTTATACCGATTTCTGAATATTCCTGCATAACAATTTGTATTGTCATTGTATGTGTTGTTTTTCATATGTGGTCTCATGGCCTTTTTTATTTATTTTTATTTTTTTGCAAATTGACTCAGCTATTTTGGGGAACCTTTATTATTCCATATGGATCTGTTAGAATAAATTTGGGGTTCCTGGGAGTGGGGGAGGGTGGAGAAAAAAAGTCCCACTGAAATTTAATTGAAATTGCATTGAATTTATTGATTAGTTTGGGGAGAACTGACATTTTACAATATCACAAACATGACTCTCCATTTATTTAGAACTTCCTTAATATCCTTTAAGTGTTTCTTAAAATTCCATAAAGATCTTATATATTCTTTAATATGGCTTTATTGCTACTATGCACAGAATCTTTTTTCCATTGTATTTTCTAGTTGGTTATTGCTGATCTAAAGGAAAATTACTAATTTTTATCAATTAATTTTATATCACACACTTTGCTAGCTCTAATAGATTCTGTATTGACTCCTTGGGTTTTCTATGTAGAAGGCCAGCTCATTGGTAAATAAGGACGGTATCATGTGGGACAGTAGCAGTGATAGTAGATATGCTGGTCTTGTTTCTGGTCTAATGGAAATGTGTTTCAGTTTGTGTTCCTTTACAAGAAAAACCAAGAACTTGAGTTCAGGTAGTTTGTTTGGGAAATGATACCAGGAACCTGGAATAGGAAACAGCCAGGAAAGGAGGAAATGCCAATACACAGGTGTGTGATTGAAGTTGCCCTGTAGGCGACAAGAGCTCAATTCCACCTCTGACAACACTATGAAATGCCTCCCATAATCCTCTGTCTGGAGAACATAAAGCTAGGGCATTTGTCTGTTGGCCCCAATCCCTAATAGCTGAGGGGTTCCCCTGAGGTATTAACACCTGCATTTTCAGGCTATGCTTGCCCTCAGCCAAGCAGGTTCTTTGAGTTTTGGAGAAGGCCTTACAGCAGAAAAGTGAAGGGATTTCTGTTGCTTGAGGTAGGCTGCTATCAACAGCATCTGAGCTCACATGGAACTTGACCACAGCTGCAATTGAAGTCAGAGGTGCAGAGGGGATATATGACACAGAGCACCAAAAGCATCTGCTTTATCCACCCACTCATGCCCACATTAAGTCTACTCTGGACTTTTTGAGTTGAGGGAAGCCAGCTATAATCTCTAGAAAACAGAACACAGGACAGTTAGTGGAACCAGCTAGTCCCATCGCCACTGCTTGTCACAAGGCCATAATTATGTCACATCTTTCCTCTACTGGCCTTTTCAGAGTTCCCTCACTCTTGGCCAGTGCTTCAGCTGTATACAGCTGCTCGCCTGGTGTGATAATCCACATCTTCTTTGCTGATGGCTCAAAGTCCTTTGTCCTTTTCCAGGCTGTGGTTGTTTGGATTGCCTGTTTACTGTAAACACGGGACATGGAAACCCCAAGGTACCTCTCTGAATTTGTCCTTTCTGTAACAGTCAAATCTAGCCTCTCCTGACAGCAATGACCAACACAATAATTGATTTCTTTGGCTGCTGTCCCACCAGTAAGTATGTGGATCTCCAAGTGACTAAGTGGCAGACAGCATCAGGTTGAGTAGAACCTGTACAGAGAAATCTCAGTAAGTTCTACTAACCTATCAAGGCTTATCAAAGTCTTTTTCTTCATAATGGGTTTTTTTTACCCTATAAATAACACTAGGATTTTCCAACATTGTTTAGATTTCATACTTCCAGTACAGTATCAATACGTTTGTTATTTCTTATTTATTTAAAAATGGCATAGATTCATATCTTATTGAAGCTGGAGGGTAACGGGCACACGTATTCACTTAAAAGATGAGGAGACTACTAACAGATATTAGTGATTTGTAATGGGTTTCTAGAATTCAATTTTTTAAAAATATATTTTTATTCACTTCAGAGCAGAAAGGAGAGGGAGAGGTAGAAACATCAATGATGAGAGAATCATTGGCTGCCTCCTGCACATACCCTACTGCGGCTCGAGCCCACAACTTGGGCAATGTGCCCTGACTAGGAATTGAACTATGACCTCCTGGGTGATTGATCAAAGCTCAACCATGGAATCATACTGGCCAAGCTAGAATTCAATTCTTTTTTAGGTCAATTAATTAAACTAGATTTCTCCCCTGTAGTTGCTGTCTAACTAGATGAACTAATAAACAGTACAGAATACCACTAGATAATGATGGGTTATTTCATGTACAATTCAGTTCATGATTTCTATGATGCTTTCTTGGAAATATTTTTGGCTGAACAATAATATGATGGCAAATGAAAAGACACAAAATTCATTGAATACATAAATCAAGATGTTCTTAATGACAGATACACCACGTACATTCAAAAGAAATTTAAGTAAATTTTTTAAGAAACAACAATTTTAGGTAGGCAATTGTAAGAAAGATAACGATCATGCATGCCATGGCTACGTGATTCTTCCACAGGCCCCAAGGTGAGAGATCGATGCCCTGGTTTACCAAGAATTCTTCTCCAGTACATCTGAAATTCAACAGAAAAGAATCTGATTGCATTCTTACTTCTGTCCAATTTTACTCAACATATTTGCTGTTCCTTAGTTAAAAGAACCCTATATGTTCCTAAGTCTTAAATAAGTATCACTTCACATGTAATAGGTAACAGTCAATGAGTACTTACAACTCTGCTAGCTACCATGGTAAGCAACCTTCATATAACAGTTTAGTTAACCCCTAAAACAACTCAATGGGGTGGATATTATACTCATTTAAAAGATGAAGAGACTAAGGTTTAAGGAACTTGGCCAAGTCCACAGGCTCACACTTTGAACCAAGCTGCTGTCCTCTCCAGATTCATTTGGCTCCCAATCTAGGAAGCTGCTCTCTTCAAAGGCAGAAATGTTTAAGTAAATTTTCACTTGCTCCTGAAAGGGAAATCCTCCGCTTTAACCGATGACATACAGGCCCTTACAAACACGATCAAGGCTCTTTATAGAACTCATTACCCACAAATCAGCCACACAAAGGAACGCAGGCTAAGAATCCCAAAACTAGGGAAAGAGGTGGGGAAGGGCTTCCTGACAATCACACTCCATCAGCTCTGGGACAGAGACGGGGTGAGCCTGGCAGACGCTCAGCTACAGGACATCACCGCAGGCCCAGGTATCAGGTGAGGCCTCAGTGGAAGCTGGAGTAGAGCAGGAAGGAGGAGCCCTGCCAAGGGTTAGATCAGCACCTGGTGCTAAAAATAACTGGCACAGCCACCATTCTTGTCTGGCACCATTGCTGTGTGACTCCTGGAATTGAGCAGTTCTGAAAAATGTCACACCCAGATCCAAAGAGGGGGTGGGCAGGATAAAGAAACCTCTTCCTCCCTATAGGCTTCCGGTCAATACAGCTGACCCCTGAACAATGTGGGGTTAGGGACGCTGACCCCCACCCACAGTCAATGATCCACGTATAACTAGACTCCCCGAAAATTTAACTACCAATAGCCTACTGTTCATAGAAGCCTAATTGATAACATAAACAACACATATTTTATATGTTGCATGTATTATAATTGCATGTTACCATTAGCTTCCTTACTCCCAAACTCCAAAGGTTCTTCCTTTACCTCCAGAAATCATTTCCCACGCCCATTTCTTCCAGGGATTACTTCTTCTACCTCTGTAATTTACCAAATAAATGTTCTCTTACAGTTTGGGTCTTGCTCTGAATTCTTTCCTAGCCAGAACCCAGGTGCCGAGGTTGCTGAACCCAGGTTTGGTCTGGCCCCACGGGTCAGACACCTGGTGCCGTTCCCGAGGCCTACAACATATTGGATACGGTGACTCGGATTGTTTCGTCACCGGTAAGCCAGCTGTCCTCTCCACCTTGGCCTGAAGGACATTACTGTGTCCTCTTTCCTCCTGCATCTTTTCCTCTGGCCATGGAGTTCTCTCTTTCTCTGTGGATGGCTGCACTGTGGGCGCATGGGTCAAGCACTGAAAAGCCATTAGGATGCTCGCTGCTAAGACTCCCGTGAAGGATGAGTTGGTCGTGGACTGAGGAAGTTTGCACTAGGCATCCCGCCGATTGCAAGGCAATGTCCATGCACCCACGAACACTGTGACATCACACCAGGCCCTCCCTGTCAGCTCACTAGTTACAATGGAGAGAGAGAGAGGTCCTTGCCCTTTGGCCGGAAGGATGTTCTTTTCTCCCCTTTCTCTTCCTTCCTTTGTGTCTGAAGTTCAGGCTGACATTCTTTCAGCTTTTTTAAATCCTTGAGGTGAAGCTAAGGGTTAAGGGTTGAGAGACCGTAGGCTACAGATAAGGGTCAAGGTAACTAAGAAAAGGGGTGGGGTGCGGGGGGGGGGGGGGAATGGATGGCTGCTTTTTAACTTTGGCTTTTCAATTGGGATTGCTTTCCTAGGCTCTAAACAGGACCTTTTGCTGGATAAATGAGAGCCTAACCTCATCCGGCTTGGAAAATAAGGGACAGCCGGAACTTATTAGAATATAAGTTTCTAATATTCCTGGAGAAGGCCTACAGGACTTGCCCTCCGGACCTGAGGTGCTCTCCGGCTGGCTGGCCCAGCTAACATATATAGGTCACTAAGAATCTTCTCTGGTCCCTGAAACCAACTTTTATGAGAGCCTCAGGGATAACTTAGGGACTCTCCTTTCACTTTGAGGGGCATCTGCGCTCCTAGGCCAGTGTCCCTGAAAGCACTCATCCCAGCTCAGCCCAGTGGCCTTTCTCCATCACACCACACAGCAACCAAACGCATCACTTACGTTGCAAAGCTACAGGTATCATTTGCTGTGACATTGAGTCCCGGGCAGAAGTCTAGTCCCAAAAATTCATTATGCTGCAAAGCCTATAACACAAGGGGGAGCAGGCAAGGTAAACAGGTTTGAATTTCAAAGTTTCCAAAGAATTATCACAATCCCATCCTCCTAGTTTAATTCTTTATTATTTTCTCCTAGTTTAATTCTTTATTATTCACAGTCTTTGTCACACCAGAGCAGCTAAAATGATTGTTCCTGGTATTCAAGAGGCCTATGGTTAAAATTTTGGCTTCTAATACAAAGGAAATAAAGTATTTGGCAAATAGGGAAGACCTTTGGCTATATTACCCCACAGCACCCTCTTCCTCTCCCCAATGTTATAATCCCAAAACACTATAATTAAAATGATACAATGGTTCTCAGTGACTATTGTTAATTTATGGTAACATCTTTTGTATTGTTCTTATTTGTTTAATCAAAACCAGTCATAATTCTTGGAAGCTGAAACTCAATTATACTATATTAAGACAGACAGTTTTCACTGGAGTTAGATTCTAAAGCCAATAATGGCTATGAATAGTATGTGGTCTTGGTTTTTTTAAAATTTCCCTTGCAATATAAAACATGGAGTCTAGAAAAACAAAATGTAGTCTAGGCTCCCAGCCTCTCATGTATTTCGTTATTGAACTGAAAACCAACATTTTTTACATCAATTGGTCAATCTTCCTGCTTCGGCATGAGTTATCTCCCCACCCTTCACCTCCCTCACACAGGAAAGCCAAGTCTTGGGACATGAGGTGGTCAGGCTTCATTCTGCTGGTCCCCAGCGTGGGAACAATAGACTAGTCACAGGGACAGAAGAGAACTTACCGCATAGCCATACCGAGGAATGCTCAAGTACTGAAGCCATGAGAGCCAAGGCACAACGGTTCTGAGATTGACCAACAGCCCGGAAAAAATCTACAAGAGAAAATCCCAGCAATCAGAACGGGTGGAGTGATGTCCTGAATTCTAAAGCTTACCTCTTTAACCCCCTACAGCCCTGGAGACATTTCTGCTAAGGCCAACGCTTTCTTGAAATTCTTTCCATTACTCTACTTACTATGACCTTCTTGCATGTGTATTTCCTCTCTTAGCTGAGGCTGTTTGTGTTGTGAAGGAATGACAACGTATCTATGTTTCATTGAATTGGAAGATCTTTAATTGTGGAGGCTTTTACTCTCTCTGTAACAGCACATCACGGAAGGCCCACGGTCCTGACTGCTGTAATGATGCAACCACCATGTTCCCACCGATGGACACACCAGAACGTATCCTGAGCACCTGGTGGGCCTCTATACTTCCCTAACACATAAGCTCTCTGATTCCCAGGGTTTGCATTCCATCTCCAAGTGACTTTAGGAATAATTTGGGGTTCAGAATGGGTGTTTAAAATAACCCAAAGCCTAGGTATAAAGTGGCAAGCTGCAGCATAAAATATGGTCAATACCTTCATTTAAAGATACCAAAAATAGCATTGCCATGGAGACCCAGGAAGGACCATTCCAAGAAGAGATGGCTACATAAAAAGAGGTTCATACAGAACTTCTCCTAACTGGCACTCTGGATGTGGGGCATAACAAGGACAATGATGCTGGTGTGACTACATATTTTTAGTTGTTATTCCTCACCCGAGAACATTTTTTCCCGCTAATTTTTTAGAGAGAGTGGCAGGGAGCGGGGAGAGACAGAGGAACGTCAATGTGAGAGAGACACATCGATCGGTTGCCTCCCACACATGCCTCTACTCGGGTCAGGGATGGAGCCTGCAATTAAGGTACGTGCCCTTGACCAGAATCGAACCCCAGACCCTTCAGTCCACAGGCCAACACTTTAACCACTCAGCAAAACTGGTTAGGGCCATATTTTTTAACTTGATCTAACCAAGTGTTCAGTATATAACATCTCCCAGTAAAATAAGATTTTATATGCAGTTTTAAAAGTTCTATATAAGTCAACCAGGGCCAGGGATTGAACCTGCAACCCTTCAATGTGCAGGTCGACACTCTAACCATTTAACCACACCAGCCAGGGCAAAGGATATTTTATTTATTGGATGACATTATAGGAAAATTGTGCAAGGTTTATCACTTTCTCAATAATGTTTAGATTGGTAGTTTTCAATGGCCAGACTGTGCTATTTACAATTTTTTCAAGGCATCGATTCCTAACTCTAGCAGAAAGGATACATGTAGTAAGTAAATAGGCTAAGTGTCCTGTTTACTTGATGTAATATGGGAAAATGTGCTAACTCGACAATTTACTACCTTTTTTTCATTTCATGGCACATATAAACTAGGTTCTAAAATTCTGTGGCACGCCAAAAAATATATTTTTTGCCTATCTGACAAAAAAAAAAAAAACAACAGGTATAATTTTGATTCATTCATACTGGATGGGTATTGTTGTGCTGGCTGTTGTCATTTTTTTATTTGATAGTCTAAGGGAAAAGAGGTCAGTGCCCCTGACTAAATAGTCAGGTATTATATGTTGTAAAAATTCTTGCATCACACCATTGTGCCTTTTGTAGCACACCTGTTGAAAATCGCTGTACTAAGTGGTTCTCTTCACCTATACAAAAGTTAGGGCATGTAAGATTAGGATTAAGTAACCATTAAAAAAATAAGGTACCAGAAATATATTGATATAAGAGAATGTCAAGAACCCAGAAAGGAGGGGACCTAGTATTATGTGGACTTTGGAATATTTCACTATTTTTAAAACACTCCTTTTCAAAATAGAGGCGTGACCAGTGCCACACAAAATGTTCTGTTTTTCATGGAGCTTAGCTTCTCCCTTGGAAAGTATTTGATCCAAACAAACCCTCTCAGCTGCTGGGGAAATGAGCCAGCAGTTCTCTAACACCAGCACAGAAGTCAGGCAATGAACCTGCCATTTCTATGAGGGAATCTTCCAGTCAAAATTTTCCTGGTTTTGCCCTGGCCAGTTTGGCTAGGTGGTTAGAGTGTTGGCCCATGGACCAAAGGAATGCCAGTTCAATTCCCAGTCAAGGACATGTACCTCAGTTGCAGGTTCCATCCCCTGCCCAGGTCAGGGAGAGTGTGGGAGGCAACCAGTTGATATGTCTCTCTCTCATATCTCTCTCTCTCTCTCTCTCTCTCCCCTCCCTACCTCCCTCCCTTTCTCTCTCTCCTCCTTCTTTCCCTCCTCTCTCCCCCTACTTCCCCCCATTCCATTCTCTCTTTAAAGATCAATGGAAAACATATCCTGAGGATTTAAAAAAAAAAAGAAAAATACTTTTCTGGTTTTAAAGTTCTCAGTCATCAAGCTTTCCCTGTATGTCACCAAGAACCATCTTTTAAAATCCTACTTGTAAAAACATGTTAACTAAAGTTATAGTAACTAGATTAGAATAGTAGCAAAAAAAGGCTGGGTAAGGTGGAGAAAAAGCTGGTACATTCTCTAATATAAGTTATATTTTAATATATTGCTTCCTTAAAGCTAAGAGTCCCATTGACATAATCCTCTAAGCAGGTTTTCCATAACAGGTAAACTTTTGGGAAGAAATGAGGGGAAAGAAATAATTACTTCTCAGAGAAGCACAGTTCCTACTCACCATCATAAACACAAAGGAGATGGTCATGAGAAGGGTTGCTATGGATACCACACTCTGACCTGCTGCTATGGCCAGTGCCATAGAACTGGCCGCATAAGCCACCATGATAAGGGAAAACATCATGATGAAGAAGGCCTCCGCCTTCGGTTTCAGTCCTTAGGAAGGAAAGAGGAGGTTAATCCAGCCGCCTAGGTCCCTGTGTGTTTGGGATTGTTTATTGTGAAAACACTATAATATTTGGAGAAATGAATGTTAGCATGAAAAAATTTATCCTCCATCCAATTAACCCGAGTCAACCAATTCCCTTGCCCCCATATAACTATACAGAATGATTCAGTTTTCTTTCTTATACTACTGCATGAGCACATTACAACCTAATACCTGTACTCCCTGTTATGCAATTATTACCAATTTCTGAGTGCCTGAGGTAGAGGGCTGGAGGCTACACACCTGGCCAGAATCCTACTGCCTTCTCCTAAGAAGGAAACTTGTCAGCAGCACATACTTTCCCCCAAGACATCACCACATTCCTCACTGTTTGCTGTAACAGTGACAGTGGAGAAACTGGGAGATCAGGACCCCATGACCTCCCAGGAGTGTCACTCTCTGAGGGAGTGCTGCCAGAACCCAGGTCTCTGAGACAAATACCACAGCGCTTGGGATTGAGGATGGGGTTAAATGAAGTTTCACTAAACTACTGCATAAGCTATAATGAGGCACTATTAGGGGTCCTACACTATATTGTGTATGATATTGGAGCAGCCACAAGAATACTAATCAGGAGCCGAGGATCCAGGTTCTGTGCCTAATTATTTATGGCACACCCTTTATTTGTAAAATGGAGGCTTAAACTCAGTCAGTGGATCTTGTCCTATGGTGCTTTGTCAAAAAATATATATATACATGCTTGCAAAAAGAAATTAGCTTTCTCTCACATCCAAGACTACAGAAATATAATTTTTAACTTATTGCTTACCTAACAAGAAGTATGTTATACAGGTAAATATAACACTTGGTATCATCCTCATTGGTAGTAAATCAGATAGGAGTTTCCCAAAGAAATAAGATGACACTCTGTAGTATCCACTGATATATTCATGCCTAAAAAACAAAAGTGCACACCATGCATCCCACTTTAGTTTAAGAAGGCACAGGCCGACATGGGTCATTTTCAAAGATAGACCATATGTTAGGACATAGGCAAAGTCTCTCCAAATTCAAGAAGATAGAAATCATATCAAGTATCTTCTCAGATCACAGTGGCATAAAACTGGAAATCAATTACAATAAAAACAACCTAAAGAAGTCAAACACATGGAGACTAAACAGCGTGCTATTAAACCATGACTGGGTTACCAAAGACAACAAGGAAGAAATAAAAAACATCATGGCAACAAATGACAATGAAAACACAACAATCCAAAATCTATGGGACACAGCGAAAGCAGTCCTGAGAGGGAAGTTCATAGCTCTACAAGCCTACTGCAAAAACAAGAAACAATGGTAATAAATTACCTAACCCAACAACTCAAAGAGTTAGAGAGAGAGCAACAAGATAAGCCCAGTGTAAGCAGAAGGAAAGAAATAATAAAGATCAGAGCGGAGATAAACGACATAGAGACCAAAGAAACAATACAAAAGATCAACAGAACCAAGAGCTGGTTCTTTGAAAGGATAAACAAGATTGATGGACCTCTAGCCAGACTCACCAAGAAACAAAGGGAGAGGACCCAAATAAACAAAATCAGAAATGAAAGAGGTGAAATAACAACAGACCCCGACGAAATACAAAGGATTGTTACAAAATACTACGAACAACTCTATTCCAACAAACTGGACAACCTGGAGGAAATCGACATATTCCTAGAAAAATACAACCTTCCAAAACTCAATCAGGAAGAATCTAAACAGCTCAACAGGCCAGTAACTATGGAAGAAATTGAAGCAGTCATCAAAAAGCTTCTGGCAAACAAAAGCCCGGAGCCAGACGGCTTCACAGGAGAGTTTTACCAAACTTTCAAGGAAGAACTAAAACCTATCCTCCTCAGACTATTCCAAAAAATTCAAGAGGAAGGAACACTTCCAGGCTCCTTCTATGAAGCCAGCATCACCCTAATACCAAAACCAGATAAAGACAACACAATGAAAGAGAATTACAGACCAATATCCCTCATGAACATAGATGCCAAAATCCTCAACAAAATCCTAGCAAATCGGCTCCAGCAATACATCAGAAAGACCATACATCATGACCAAGTAGGATTTATCCCAGGAATGCAAGGATGGTACAATATCCGCAAATCAATAAACGTGATACATCACATAAACAAATTGAGAGATAAAAATCACACAGTCATATCAATAGATGCAGAAAAAGCATTTGACAAAATCCAACACCCTTTCTTGATAAAAACTCTCAACAAGGTGGGAATAGAAGGAGCATACCTCAACATAATAAAAGCTATATATGATAAACCCACAGCAAACATCATACTCAATGGGCAAAAACTAAAACCATTTCCCCTAAGAACAGGAACAAGACAGGGATGCCCACTCTCACCACTCCTGTTTGACACAGTACTGGAAGTATTAGCTATCGCAATTAGGCAAGAAGAAGAAATAAGAGGCATCCAAATTGGAAAAGAAGAAGTGAAGCTGTCCTTATTTGCAGATGACATGATATTGTACATAAAAAACCCAAAAGATTCCATTAAAAAACTAATAGACTTAATAAATGAATTCGGCAATGTAGCGGGATACAAAATTAACATCAAGAAATCTATGGCATTTCTATACACCAATAATGAACTTACAGAAAGAGAGACTAAAAAAGCAATCCCATTTACCATCGCACCAAAAAAATTAAGATACCTAGGAATAAACTTAACTAAGGAGGTAAAAGACCTATACGCAGAAAACTACAGGACACTGAAAAAAGAGATAGAGGAAGACGTAAACAGATGGAAGAACATACCATGTTCATGGATTGGTAGAATCAACATCATTAAAATGTCCATACTACCCAAAGCAATCTACAGATTCAATGCACTCCCCATCAAAATACCAACAGCATATTTCACAGACCTAGAAAGAACTCTCCAAAAATTCATCTGGAATAAAAAAAGACCCCGAATAGCCACAGCAATCCTGAGAAAGAAGAATAAAGTAGGTGGGATCTCAATACCAGATTTCAAGCTGTATTACAAAGCCACTGTTCTCAAAACAGCCTGGTACTGGCACAAGAACAGACATATTGATCAATGGAACAGAATAGAGAATCCAGATATCGACCCAAACCACTATGCTCAATTAATATTTGACAAAGGAGGCATGAACATACAATGGAGTCAAGACAGTCTCTTCAATAAATGGTGTTGGGAAAATTGGACAGATACATGCAAAAAAATAAAACTAGATCACCAACTTACACCATACACAAAAATAAACTTAAAATGGATACAGGACTTAAACATAAGACGGGAAACCATAAAAATACTAGAGGAATCCACAGGCAACAAAATCTCAGACATATGCCAAAAGAACTTCTTCACTGACACTGCCCCTAGGGCAATGGAAGCTAAAGAGAAAATTAACAAATGGGACTACATCAAAATAAAAAGCTTTTTTACAGCAAAAGAAACCATCAACAAAACAACAAGAAAGCCCACTGCATGGGAGAACATATTTGCAAATGCTATCACTGATAAAGGTTTAATCTCCAACATCTACAGGCAACTTATGCAACTTAATAAAAGGAAAATAAATGATCCAATAAAAAAATGGGCAACAGACCTAAACAGAATATTTTCAAAAGAAGACAGAAGGAAGGCCAAGAGACACATGAAAACATGTTCAAAGTCACTTATTATCCGAAAGATGCAAATCAAAACAACAATGAGGTACCATCTCACACCTGTCAGAATGGCTATCATCAACAAATCAACAAACGACAAGTGTTGGCGAGGATGCGGAGAAAAAGGAACCCTCGTGCACTGCTGGTGGGAATGCAGACTGGTGCAGCCACTGTGGAGAACAGTATGGAGTTTCCTCAAAAAACTGAAAATGGAACTCCCATTTGACCCAGTAATCCCACTCCTGGGAATATATCCGAAGAAACTAGAAACACCAATCAGAAAGGATATATGCACCACTATGTTCATAGCAGCACAATTTACAATAGCTAAGATTTGGAAACAGCCTAGGTGCCCATCAGCAGATGACTGGATCAGAAAACTGTGGTACATCTACACAATGGAATACTATGCTGCCACAAAAAAGAAGGAATTCTCATCATTTGCAGCAACCTGGATGGAATTGGAGAACATTATGCTAAGTGAAATAAGCCAGTCAATGAAAGAAAAATACCACATGATCTCACTCATTTATGGATAGTAAAGAACATTATAAACTGATGAACAAAAAGATAGATACAGAGACAGTAAAGCATCAAACAGACTTCCAAATTACAGGGGGAAAGTTAGGGAGAGGTGGGGGAGATAAGAAATCAAACGAAGGACTTGTATGCATGCATATAAGCATAAACAATGGATGCAAAACTCTGGGGGGTGAGGGCATGTATGGGTGTGGGGTGCGGGGGGGGGGGGGCAATGGTAAGATATGTACACATATAATACCTCAATAAAAAAAAATGTCAAAAAAAAGAAAGAAAAAACAAAAAGAAGGCACAGGCCGGATGATGAAACCATTTGCTGTCCTGATTTCTGCTGCCAGCAGGGGTCTAACAACTACAGCTTCTCACATCCTCCAGGCTAACCCACCACCTTCACCCAGTCAGCATCAGGCACCATCTCAGGGCCACGCCTCCCCTAAGACATGGCTCCCAAGAGCTCTGTGCAAGGACTCCTCTTCTCATTCTAGAATTTCTCCCAATGCCACCCACTTTGCTCTCAGGACCCCACTCCAGGTGAACACATTTTGCATCTCCTCCCTCTCCTATGTCTCTGGGTTTCTGTGAAAAAGAACTTCCGTAGCTGATCTCAGTGGTCACACAGGCTTTGCTTTCTCCCCACTTCTGACTGTGAAGAAGGTGGCGCTGCTATTCTCCACGCCCCCCAAGTAGAGCTTCGGGTCACTAAACCTTCTCTTTCCATTCTCATGATGAAGAAAAACATGGCACTTCTTCCTTCAGTGATCATGCCTCCCAACCATGCATGCCTGTTCAATTATCAAATCCTCCCCAGTGAAGACCTAGGTCCCTCCTCTTCCTGACATCCTCCTCCGTTGAGTCCAAACTCTTCCACAAACTTCCTTCTTTCCCTCTCTAACAATCCCTTTCCTCCAGCTTGTAAATACGGGCAAATCTCTTCCCGCTTCAAAAAACACAAGAAACAAACCAGCTGCCTCTGGCTCTTCCATCCTCCCTTCCATTGAGGGCTAAGCTTGGTCTACAGTCTTTGTCAACTTTACTTCCCCATCTTCAATTTACAATTTAACCCTCTACTTTCTCTCTACCGAGCTCCTCAAACTTTTCGTGTGAAGGTCCTCGTGAATTCTTATTTGTTAAAACAAAAGATCTTTTTCAGCCTCTGTACCATTTGTCTTTGCAGCCATACTCTAATCTTTAAACTCCTTTTCCCTTGGTCTCATGGTTTCTCTCCCAGTCGCGGACTGCCTTTTCTCAATGAACACTGGTAATCCCCAGGGACCAATCCATGGCCAACTTCTGGACGTGACCAGTTTGACCACCAGCCCTGACACTGGACAGCACCCTCCCTGGAACAGACACACTCACATGAAGAGCTTCTTCTCCACCACGAAGAGCTCCACGGCCGTTATGCTGCTGAAACACTGGTTGGTGGTCAGGAAGAAGAGCACCCCAGCTCTGCGGGGAGAGAAGGGGAAGGAGCACTGCGTCAATTACGTGTCCTTAGATCATTCCTGCCTGCTGAACTGTTTCCTCGCATGATAAATGTTAAACAACTGCTCAGGTTAAAACAGTGAGGGAGGGGAAGAGCGAGTCCCCACAAGTCTCTCCCCATCCCACTGTTTCCACAGCGGTGCCCCAAATTCACAGCCCTGGGTTGCCATGGATTGAACTGTCTTCCCCAAATACCTATGTTGAAGCCCTCAAGGTGATGATATTTAAAGGTGGCATCTTTGGAAGGTAATTACATTTAGATGAAGTCATGGGGGAGGTCCCTCATGACAAGATTAGTGCCCTGAGAAGAAAAGGGGGAGACATCAGAGCTCTCTGTGCCATGCCAGGACTTAGCAGGAAGGCAGAAAGCAGGAAGAGGCCCTCAGCAGACACTGACCATCCTGGCACCCAAGTCTCCAGAATTGTAAGAAATACATTTCTGTTGTTTAACCCATCCCATCTGTGGTTCTTTGTTATGGCAGCCAAGGTGATGATGACCTAGGTCACAAAATGCTACTGCCTTTAATGTTAACTAACAAAAACACAAGTACCGTCCTAATGCATGAACAGAGAAATAGTCAAGTAAAGCCTGCAAAAGTTTAAAGCCTCTATTAGCGGCCTTTTAACGCAAAGAAGGAGCTAAGACATGAGGATGCAAAATGGAAGAGTGGAGTGACATCTCTAGCAATACCTCCTTATATACATTCACCACACAGTCATCAAAAGAACCTTCGTATTATCCTGGACAACCCACTGCCAACATGCTTTCCAATGTGCTCAAAATGAAAGCAAATCTCTCTCAGTAAAATAATTAAGGTTTAAAAAGGAAAGTACTCACAATGGAATACTATGCTGCTATAAAAAAAGGAGGAATTCTTACCATTTGCAGCAGCATGGATGGACCTGGAGAGCATTATGTTAAGTGAAATAAGCCAGGCAATGAAAGAAAAATACCACATGATCTCACTCATTTATGGAAAATAAAGAACATTATAACCTGATGAATAAAAAGATAGATACAGAGGCAGTAAAGCACTGAACGGACTGGCAAATTACAACGGGAACGCTGGGGAATGTTGGGGAGGCGGGAAAAGAGATCAACCAAAGGACTTGTATGCATTCATATAAGCACACCAATGGACACAAGACACTGGGGTGGGGTGGGATGAGGGCATGTGACAGGGGGTAGGAGAGGCTGGGAGAAGGTCAATGGGGAAAAAAAAGGAGATATATGTACTAATATATATAATACTTTAAACAATAAAAAAATATTAAAAAATAAAATAAAAAGGAAAGTACTCAGTTTATCTACCCTTTGATAAAAATATAAATGTTATGAAAGCATGCCACCACACATGAAACAGTCTTGGTTGGGCTTCCCTGTTAAGACAAAACAATTTAATTAACATTAAGGATACCAACTGAAACTAAGAGAGGAAGTGGCATATTATGTAAATCCAAGGGTACAACCCCAGAAATAAAGGGTCTATAGATACTCATTGTCTTTACCACCAATAATCTATATATATAAAAGTCTAAGCGACCGAAAGACTGGAACAACCGGTCACTATTAAGCACACTGACCATCAGGGGGCAGAGGCTCAATGCAGGAGCTGCCCCCTGGTAATCACTGCGCTCCCACAGTGGGAGCGCCACTCAGCTGACAGACTCATCCTGGAGGCCCACTGCCCGGCGGCAGCCACTCCCTCAGTAGTCCTGCAGGTCCAGTCTCCAGAGAATGGGCCAGGCACCGATGGACCAGTACTACTGATCCCAATAGCACTGCTGGCCTCCTGGAAGTCGGCCTCGGGCACCGCGGCCACTTCCCCTCCCTAGACTCTCGGCAAGGAAGAAAGGATATAAAAGCGGCTGCCAGGTGACTCCCAACAGCCAGCACAAATATCAGCAGGACGGATCCGGATCCCAGGTCAGCAGGGGCATCCCACCGCCCAACTGGAGAGCCAATAGCATCCTGCTCACCCCCCCTCCCCCAACCCCTCTTGAGATCCCACCCATGTATGAATTTCGTGCACTGGGCCTCTAGTAATGATAATAAAGAACAGAACTTAGGCAACAGTCTAATTTCAAAGTATTTATATAATAATGAATAAATGGGAAATAACCAGGCCCAGTACACAAGCAGCTATGCAACTTTTTCAAATTAAAAAACAAACCAAAAAAACCTAATATCAAAGGAAAAGCTAATATCAGAAACATGGGACATGGCAACATTCTGCTCAATTTGTTAACTGAACAACACAATAATGTCAATAATGAGTCTGCACTAGTAGATAGTGAAATTCCTATTAAATCATAAGATAATTTATTTTATAATAAAAAGAGTTTTTATTTTTAAAGAATTTACTGTATTCTGATTCCTTTTAAGGAGTACAATAACCATTCTGCCTCTAGACTTTTCCAGCCTGCTGTCCCACCCCAGATCCTGAATGAGCGGCAGCCACCAGCCAGATTTCCAGCTTCCAGTCGGCCCTGCAACCCACTATCCAGATTGGCATGTGCCAATAACTGAATCTATCCTGCTGCTCTTTCTCCTGATTAATAAAGGTAGTAGTCAAGGGGAGATTGCTGACAGCAACCAAGACCTCAGTTCAGTCCTGAACGGGTTTTTCCAACAATTGCAACCGAGTTTTCCTTCAGTCCCTAGTTTTGTTGTGCCGCTAAAAATGTAGACAAACCATAATTGCTTAATGGATAACATTACTTCCTAACAACCCCTACATTTTTCAACTTTGGACATTAAGAGGTCAGCATTTAATGGTGATTTCTAAAAAGTACAGTAAGTAAAGTTTAAAGTTTAAAAATACAACATCTTGTCCGTTGTACAGATTAGAGAAAAAACAAAGAGAGCCTTCCCCTGGGATAATTCATTCCCAAAGAAGAAAAGCAAAGCACTGGCCTCCAGAGATATTTCAACTGATGAAAAACTGATAGCAAACTTAAGTCAACCAAAATAAATCCAATGCTCTATTTCTCCAGAAACAGCTAAAGCTCTCCTTTATTTCTCTGGGTTCTTCTCCTAAGATCTCCCATGGCTAGAATTCCAGTGCCTCTTTAAATTCCAGTTAAGGACAGGTGTCCAAATGCTTTTTTTTCCAAATGCTTCCCACTGCACAACACAAAAGGTGCAGAGACCCTAGATCCTGTGATAAGTTAAAATACGGCATCTGTAAAGGCACAAACCATTAACTACATGCAAGTTTGGAAACTGTGCCAATAACAGCACAGCCCTCGTGAAAGGAGAGAGAAAACAATGGCATAAGTCTGAAGAGGAGTTGCCATAATAATCGCATTGTAGAAGGACACTATCTGATTCCATCCAGGAAATATATTTTCTACCTGAGTGAGAAATTTTCATGCTTTTTCTTTCTTGCATGAAAAAAAAAAAATCACCCTTTTCTAGACATCAGCTTACATTCAACTAAAGCCACTGAAACTTTCAGCAATAGTAAAATGGGGATAATACCACCCACCCCTTTGGGCAGGAGAGTTCCCTGAGATCATGGGTAGAAAGCCAGGAGCACAGCGCCTGAGACAAGGCAGCTCTCGATACCCAAAGCACAGGGGAACTCTGCTGTCTGCAACTCGCTGAGCACCTGTACTCACACCTGTCATGAGCCCATTGCAAAGTCTTATCATATTTTTAAGGGCACAATGTGACTGGAACTCAGAAAGGTAAACTGAAAAAGTGCTAAGCATATACCATAACCACACACACACAAAGAACCTAATATGTAAAAATTAATTTAAAAAGTAAAAGCTAATTTCAGGAGCATGGGACCTGGAATAATTCAGATCAATTTGTTAAGTCTTACATCTAATAGTAGTACAATAATGTTCACAATGATTCTGAACTAGTATATAGTGAAAATCCTTCTAAATTACAAGAATTCATTTTATCATAAACTAGAGGCCTGGTGCACGAAATTCGTGCATGGGGGGGGGTGTCACTCAGCCCAGCCTGCAACTCTCCAATCTAGGACCTCTCAGGAGATGTCAGACTGCCTCTCACAATCTGGGACCGCTGGCTCCTACCTGCTCACCTGCCTGCCTGATCACCCCTAACTGCTCCCCTACCAGCCTGATCGCCCCTAACTGCCTCTGCCTTGCCCCGCACCTGGGACCCAGGATTCCCTCCTCCGGCCAGTCGCAGGCACCCAGGACCTAGGCCAGCTTCACCCAGGCTGGCCACAGCCACAGGGGACTGTGGGCGGGTGGCTTCGCCTGGGCCACAGCCGCAGGTGCCCGGGACCACAGGGCGGGTGGCCTGTCCCTCTCTGGGGCCACAGCCTGGCTGGTCCCCATTCCTCTCTCCCCAGTGTTAAGTGTCTGAGCAGTTTTGGCCCGAGGGCACAAGGGCACAAGGGTGTGAGGGCATGATGACTATTTGCATATTAGCTCTTTATTATATAGGATACTTTTTGTTAAATAATTAAATGTATTCTAATTCTTTTCTGGTAGTACTTCATATAATATCAAACAAATTTAAAAAATAGAATGGAAATTAACTCAGCAAAACTAAAAAATAAATAAACTGAACTAAGAGAAAATTTATAACTGTGTGTGTTAAAGGACACTATCAATATACAGTATAACGAACAGAATGGGAGAATATATTTGCAAATTTATATCTGGTAAGGGGTTAATAGCCAGATATATAAAGAAGTCTTACAGCTCAACAATAAAAACATCCAATTAAAAAATGGGCAAATGGCTTGAGTACGCATTTTCCCAAAGAAGAAATATAAAAGGCCAATAACCACATGAAAAGATGCTCAGCATCACTAATCACTAGGGAAATGCAAATCAAAACCACAAAGAGATACCAATTCAACCAATTAGGGTGGCTATTATAATGGGCGAGGAGGGTAAATGACAAAAAATAAATACTAACAATAAAATAAAAACCACACACCCAAAAATAACAAGTGTAGACCTGGTTGGGGAGAAATTGAAACACTTGTGCACTGCTAGTAGAAATTCAAAATAGTGTAGCTGTTACAGTAAAGAGGATGGCGGTTTCTAAAAAAAAAAATTAATAGAATTATGAAATGATCTAGTAACTCCACTTCTGGGTATATATCCAAAAGAATTGAAAGCAGAGACTCAAACAGATATTTACCTATACACCCATGTTCACAGCAACATTATTCACAACAGCCAAAAGGTAGAAACAGTCCATATCTCCATGGACAGATAAATGAATAAACAAAATGTGGCAAATAAAACAAGTAAACAAAATATTGCCAAAGGTGTATTATTCAGCCTTTAAAAGGAAGAAATTGTGACACAGGCTACAGCATAGATGAACCTTGAAGATACTATGCTAAGGGAAATAAGCCAATCACCAAATACTGTATGATACACTTATATGAGATACCTACAATTATCAAATTCAGAGACAGAAAGTAAAATGGTGGTTCCCAGGGGCTGAAAAGGGGGGCGGTACGGAATTGTTCAATGAGGGCAGAGATTCACTTTGGGAATGTGGGGAAAATGTTCTGGTGTTGGATGGTGGTGATTGCACAACAATGTGAATGAAATTAATGTCATTGAATTACATGCCTAAAGCTGGACAAACTTTATGTTCTGTATTTTTTACCACTATATAGAGAGGAAAATTAAGCCTTCCACACAGCTTTCAATTCACTGACTTATCCTACTTGTCAATTCATCTTGTATTTGTCTGAAATTCAAATTCGTAATGGATTTTCATTACCTTGGAATAAGTAATAGCACTTTTGAAAACCAAGATCCAAATGTACTTACCTGTTCTGGATTCCTGTAGGGTCACTTTTTAGATCATAGAAAATGGCACCTATGACCAGTCCCAGGATAACTGTTACGATTACCTTTTCAAAAAGAGAAAAGAGTTTCAATTAAAGGTAAAAAACGTAGCACACCATTTATTATTACAAATATATACGGCTACATAAGCAACTCACTCCATTGAGATAGACACTTTAAATGGCTTGACCAAAATCCTTGGGAAAATATAAAACAGTAGGTGTTATTACACTGCCTTCTAAATTAAAATTAAAATAGTATCTGTTGTTGGGGGAGACTGAAGGAGAAGGAAGTAGGCTATTGGAGAAGCTGGATTCCTCTGGGGGCTCCCAGGCACTGCCAGTTCAGGCTGCTGGGCTCGGGAATGCCACAGAGACCAGAGAACAGTGCAAGCATCTAGCAAATTGTTGGGGAAGGAAAATAAAAGTCAAGTGGCTAAGAGTTCTGGCCTGAACTCTCAACTTTTGTACTAGTGAACACTCACTGTTTTATAATATTTCAAGAGGTTTAAGTGAAAACAGGATATCTTTATTCTTAACATTAAAAACAAATATAACCTCTAAAGCACACATAGCAACATTTCTAACAATGGGATTTTGCTCAATTAGGAAGTAGGGGTAAGCGGGGCACCGCCTTTCCTACCCAGGGGAGTCTCCATCCTGCATGGAAAAATGCACTGTCACTGTCAACAAGGCACTCAGCCAGCTTTCTCTGAGGGCACCAAGCGCTTCCATCACCCATTCTTCTGTCTCGGCTTCTCCAGCAGCCACAGCCCTTAGGGCCCATAGCTCGCAGTGTAGAACTAAGCTGCCGATTCTTTCCCACTCTTACTACCTTCACTTAGTCCATTTGATGAGCCCTAAGAAGACTGGATAAACATCACTGCTGTTCTTAAGACTGAAAAAAATGTCTCATTAGGACACGTCTAGGGTAAAGGGTTTTTTATTATATAATTTACTTGAAGATATTCTACTTATTGTGCTTTAAAATTATATTAAATATAAAAGATAAGAAACAGTCATCAAAAGAAAATATCCCACTAGGTATCTTGAAACCTTCAAAGTTAAAAAGAAAATCTCAGTCCTACATCTGTGCAATGCTACCCGACTTGAAGTAACTTGTCAAGCACACTCTAGGTATGGAGCAAACCAAGTTGGAGAACAGGACCAGGATCTGTGAAGGCTGATTTGTTAAGACCACAGTCTGGAAAGAATTTGGTTAGAGATGGCCTTTAAAAATTCCATTGATAATAAGAAATTTGACCAAAATATTTTATACCCTGGCATATTTTTTTTTATATTTTATTGATTTTTTTACAGAGAGGAAGAGAGAGAGGGATAGAGAGTTAGAAACATCGATGAGAGAGAAACATCGATCAGCTGCCTCCTGCACACCTCCCTACTGGGGATGTGCCCGCAACCAAGGTACATGCCCCTGACCGGAATCAAACCTGGGACCCCTGAGTCCGCAGGCCGACGCTCTGTCCACTGAGCCAAACCGGTTTCGGCTACCCTGGCATATTTGAATAACCTTCAGAAAATACTGTACTTTGTGTCAACAGATCAAGCTTCCAAAACAGGTGATGATGACGTCATCAACACGTATGCATGAGCATGTATACAAGTCTGTAGTTTCACACAGTGCTACTTTAAGAATATTCTGACTTTTAAACTGGCCACTCCACATGCTTTGTTTCTTTTGCATTCAAACTTGATATTTTATACTAATAGGTTATCAATATTATCATTAGGATGTTTTCTATCTTTTATATTTAATATAATCTTAAAGCATCTACATGATTCATTCTTGTGTTAAGAAAAAGAAAACAGACAAAGTAAACATGTTGCACTATGAAACATGCAGAGACCCTGTCTGCATATCTGTGTATCTGGCCTCTATTTTGTATAGAAAAAAAAAATCCCCCACATGTGTGATTCCATCTTTGTTCAAATGTATTTACCAACATTTCTCAAGGTAAGCTCTGAGGGATGTTTACGGCCAAAACTACAAAAAAACAATCCAAAGTCAAATATTTAATATGCTTATAGAAATAATGAATCTCCAAGAGATATGATAATGTTTTTCAAATGGGTTTGATCAGAACAACCTAGGCACATTAAATGAACATTAAATCTTCTTATACAGACAATTTATTCAATCCATGATCTTCCAAATACAACCTCTGGTTAAATGCATTATCAGATGCAAAGTCTGAATAGTTTAAATGACTAGTTCAAAGCTAAGTCCAGCGTAAGACTGCTGTAATATTTATCAGCAGGAAGCCATAAAACATTTTTATAGCTAAATATTCAAACACTTAGAGAATCAAATGACATACATGCAAGTTTAAAACCCAAAACTAGGGGGTCAGAGAGCTAATTTCTGTTCAGTCCATGAGATGACAGCAGTTTTTACCATTTTTAAAAAATATATTTTTCCTAGAGGCCCTATGCACAAAATTCGTGTAAAGGGCTCAGCCCTGGCAGCCACAGTGGCTGCCTCGGCCCTTGCAGCCCGGCTTTGTCAGGAAAGTTGTTCTAATTAGCATATTATGCTTTTATTATTATAGGTTGATTTCAGAGAGGAAGGGAGAGAGGAGAGAGAGATAGAAACATCAAGGATGAGAGAGAATCATTAGGTTCCTCCTGCACACCCCCCACTGGGGATTGAGCCTGCAACCTGGGCATGTGCCCTTGACCAGAATCGAACCCGGGACCCTTTAGTCAGCAGGCAGATGCTCTATGCGTTGAGCCAAACCAGCTATACTTTACCATTTTTTTTTTAATTGTTGAAGAAAGAGAGAAAAATATTTTTGACACATAAAATTTCTAGAAAATTCAAATCTCAATATCTACAAATACTTTAATTGGAGCACAGCCATTCTCATTTGTTTATGAATTATTATGGCTGCTTTCTCCCTAAAATGGCAGTTGACTTCATGACACAAAGACCACAAGGCCTGCAAAGCCTAAAACATTCACTATCTGGTCCTTATAAAAATGGTTTGCCTACTCCTGCCCTAAGCTAATATTCCAGTATTCACAAATCTGAACAAGAGCTGTACCTCCCCCCAGCCCCCTGCCCCCCGTCAGATGCTCAGAGATGCAAGGTTCTATCCTTATTCTATGAGATTGCCAGGGCTCTGAACTTTGTTAGAATTCCTTTTGTAGAAGTAAGTTGACTGAGGAGGCAAATAGGCTGAGCATGCGACCTGGAGGTACTAGGCATGGGGTTTGCAGCTGAAGGGAGTCTAGCACCAGAAGATGCGGAATCGTGGTGTAGTAGAAATAGCTCCACGCTCCAATCACTCCCTGTCCAGAGCTGCCATTTATATGACTTGGACAAGACACCTTAAAAACACTTTTAGAGGCAAGAGAAATTGAAGTTATTTTCCAAGGAAAAAAATACGATGCGTAAATCACACTAAAGAATGAACTCCATTACAGCCTCTCGCTGTTGACCATTGAGTAATCAGGTTGACCTGATTCACCAGACTTGTTCCCAAATGACATCACATTCGCTCTAAAAGAATAGACATTTACTCTTGGTTGATAGTACACAAAAGTGCTCATGTTTTGACAGAAGTGCCAAATAACGAAAATGTCTGGAGCAATTAACAGTACATCTCAAAGAGGGATCGAGGCTCTCGGTATTAATACTTAAAGGGCAACAGTACTGAAATAGAAAAATTATGGTGTATGTGGTAAATAGTCAATACTGGTTCATAACAGGCAGCTATGTGTCATCTGTAGGCAGTGAACAAAAATTCTATAATGAATAATAAAATCAACAAAAATAGTTGTCTAAAATCATTTTCTTAGAGAAAAACTAGAAATACTAGGGTTTTATATGACAGTGGGCTTAAGAATAACAAAAACCATAAAGGAGTAATAACCAACAACTATCAACAGCACCAGCCCAAAGATGAAAAGAACATTATTTCATCTTAATAAAGAGAAATTTAATCTGACAATGAATAGCCTTATTTAGTGGAAGTCAAGTTTGCTTACTACCTTTGTATTCATTGCAAAACAATTTAGGTGTCTAGTGCTCTCCTAGAATAGAATCCTTAAATGCAGGTGAATCAGAAGGAACAGCATTTGGCCTTGGCCAGTGTGGCTCAGTTGGTTGAAGTGTTGTCCTATGAAGTGAAGGGTTGGTGGTTCGATTCCCAGTTAGGGCACATACTCAGGTGGCAGTTTCCATTCCTGGTTGACACATCCATAAGGCAACCTATCAATGTTTCTCTCACACATCTCTCTTTCTCTCTCTCTCTCTCTCTCTCTCTCTCTCTCTCTCTCTCTCTCTCGACCTTAGGTGAGGATTAATATATATATATAAATAAAAATAATGAACAACATTTGCACACAGTCCCTTCCCTCAGACAGTGGCAGCCCCTCCCACACTCAGGTGCACTCACTGACATCCAGGTGAAGGCTTCCCTGATCACCTGATTTAAAATGCAAACCAACCTCTCTCCCCTCTCTCTCCTTCCCCCTCTCCTTTCCTTCTCTCTCTCTTCCTTTCTCCTCTTACCTGCTTAGACTTCCTCCATTGCCCACTCTTCCTCCTGTTATTATGTGATCTCTGAACACATAATAATCTGGCCACTCAGTGTATATCCTATATAATAAAAGGCTAATATGCAAATTGTCCCCTTGACCAGGAGTTCGACCAGCAGGCAGGCCGGCCAACCTCCCATGTCCCCTCCCCCTGGCCAAGCTGGCCAGACCCCACCCATGCATGAATTCATGCACCAGGCCTCTACATACACACTGAGTGGCCAGATTATTATGCATTCAGAGATCATAATAATCTGGCCATTCAGTGTATATTTTATTTCTGTGAGAGTTTAACAGCTGTCTCTCCTCAAAAGAAAGTATGCAGGGATTTTATTTTTACCCATTTTGCTCACTACTGTGTACAAGCTGCCAAATGCTGCACATTATCGATAAGACCTTATTGAATAAATCAGGAAATGAATATGTGCAGCTACCAGGAAACCACAAATGTGGCTAAACGATTCCTTTAATTCACCCTTTTGGGAAGGGGGAGGGGATTTTTTACAAAGATGACCTTTTATAGCTTGTCTAAATCAACAAAATATCTGAATTAGGTAGTAAAAAAAAAAAAAAAAAAAAAAACACTAAAAAAAAAGTTATCCACAGTTAAAAAGTTAACTGTGCTTTATTTATTCTATTGACTATTTCCATATCCCAAATGGAGTGAGGTGGAAGTGTGGGGAAGATAAGTATAATTTACAATAGATTATATCAGAATCTAATGCCCCACGTGAGCATTTCACAGCATAATTCGAAGAATCTGTCAGGTTACCTGAGCTATGGAGGCCTGGGGATTACCCAGTAAGTTTTTGAAGGAACGCTTGGAAACCCATCTGAGTTGATGACAGAAGGAGGTGGCATAGGTGATCTCCTTGAAGGCCGTGCTCTTCTTCTTCTGTTTCTGACCCCCTGAGAGTTGATCTAACTCAACTTTCGTTTCTCTGAAGAAGGCGGAGTTGACATAAAACTCAGCTAGTTTTTCTATGAGTGGCTTATCTCTCTTGGAAGGCTCTTCCGTCTCCTTGGCTTGGAATAAAAATGGACAGAGGGAAAACATTAACAAAATAACTGATTTAGCCCATTTTTTCTGAAATCTGTTTCTTGGATTTTCCCCTAACACCTTAATTATAAGTTTAAATATAAAATTATTAGACCTGTCATTGCTTTACACATTAGAAAAACAGTTAAATTGCCAGACTACTTTCATACACTTATAGATACAGCAAACCCACTGATAACTATAATATTTGTGCTTTGATTCTTTTAAAATAAAAATATTACCACAGAGAGCTATATTTCTTAATATAAAGCCTGGTTCCTGCTTTCTACTATGTGCAAATGTATAAGTAGCTAAGTTTCTTCTTTCAGAACACTAAAAATGAGCTTATTTTTTATGAAAACTCCCCTTAGAACTGACACTATCGTATCACAGCACTCATGGACAACAAAATCTGTGTTGACTGATGCTAAAGACTGAATGCATGTGTTCTCCCAAAATTTATATGCTGAAACTCTATCCCAAATATGATGATCTTTGAAGTGGAGACTTTGAGAAATGATTAGGTCATGAGGGTGGAGCCCTCATGAATGAGATTAGTGCCCTTTTAAAAGAGTCCCCTCCCCACTTCCACCATGTGGGCCACAAGGAGATGGTAGTCCAGCTATTAACCAGGTCCTGGGGCCCCAACAGACAACAATCCCCTAGCACTTGAACTGTGAGAAATAAATGACTGTTGTTTAAGCCACCTGGCCTGTGTTATTCTTGTTACAATAACTCAAGTGGATTAAGTCAACTGGTATCAGAAGGCAGCATTAGTTATTTAAATTCACAAAACTACATTTCAATGAGCTGCCATATGGCTGAACTTCAGGCAGTTCAATTAGGCAATAATCTGTGAGTCTTGACAGATGCACTTACCTTCACCATCTTCGACCTCTCTATTTAATACCACAGCGGAGGAGTCTCCATTAATGACATCCAGGAAGAAGTCTGCAGGGTTATTATAGGGCTCACAGTGGTGACCTACAGAAGAAGGCAATCCAGGCAAACAAGAAAAACAATATATACGTTGAAAAGAAAAAGAAAAAAAAAAAAGCTGCAACTTGGACTAATGCTCCTTAAAACAAGGCAACATGCAAAGGCAACTAAGGCACAGCAGGATTGTGTTTGGGAGAAGCCAAGAGTGTGTTCTGCTCTCTGGGATCAGCTAGTGACTACCGGAATGCCAGTACCCACTGTAGCAATGATTGCTTCTCCACCTACTGAACTCAGGTGCAAATTATTACCCTCTCTGCTGCTATAGTTCCAGCAAAGAGAACAAATCACCAGAGCAGCACTCTCAAGAGGACGTGCCCAGCATGGCACACCTGAACGCTTTACCTTCACTTCTTGTGCCTGTTCCTCTGAACTCCACTTGGTCTATAGTCTTCTCTCAGATTCAGCTCCCCTACAATCCCCGACCCAAGTATCCTTGATTTTAAGTAACAGAGATTATACAAAAACGATTTTTAAAAGATAGCTAGGGAATATTTAAAACTATAGTTAGGGTCATAGAGCATCATCTATAATAATATCAAATATTTCTAAAATGAAGCAGACTGCATGAGCCATAAAAAGAAAATAATTATAGAAAGGCCAGCATTGCTCAGTGGTTGAGCATCGACATATGAACCAGGAGGTCATGGTTTGATTCCTGGTCAGCGTATATGCCTGGGTTGTGGGCCTGACCCCCAGTTGTAGGGCAGCTGATCAATGATTCTCTCTCAGCATTGATGTTTTTATATTCTCCCCCTCTCCATTCCTCTCTGAAATCAATAAAAATATATTTTATAAATAAAATAATAATTATACCTTGTCATCTGAAATAGAAATTGGCAACCCAGAACTGTCAGAAATATTAGTCCATTAAAGTAAGACTCAGAAGTAGTCATTCCATTGATTGGTAAGTCACTCATATCCACTCAAGGACTAAGTCTTCAATCAAATGTTACTACAAAATTAAGCAGCATCTCCATAAATCCTCATAAAAGCAGACCAACATCCCATGCAGGAGGAAAAATGATACAGCTTGATCTATTATATATATGGTTAAGAAGACAAATGATTTAGGGAGAAAGGGCGGTATTAGGCCTTTCCAAAAATGTTCAGTTAGATTAATAACTGATTATGAGGCTAATATATTGAACTGTTAGGAAAGGGGCACTAGAGCTGGGAAGCAGAGCAGTATAGGCTCAGTAGAAGTAGTCCTACACATACACAAAGTATGCATGCATATTCAAACAGGACAAAAAAGAGACCTAAATGACAAGCCAGTAGTGCAACATGAAGACCAATTCTAGCACCAAACTGACCAAAGATGGTCTGGAGTGGTGGAATCCATGTTATCTCTACTCAAAGATCAAGCAGCACTCCGACCACCTCCTCCGCTCTCTTTCAGGATTCTATTCATGAAGGATCTCACTGCATGAAAAGGCAAACATACCAGCTGATGCAAAGTATCCCAAGGCCTCCTGAGCAGGCCCATGGAACATCAGTTTTCCTGAGGCCAATAAGGTGAGGCTGTCAAACAACTTGAAGATGGAATAACGAGGCTGATGAATGGAGAAGATGATGGTTCGGCCCTGTTTAGACATCCTAAGGTAAAAGTGAGAAAATAATAATGAGCCATTCAACATCTGAATCCTGCACATGTTAGCAAAAAAAAGTTTATTCCTACCTTTAGCTAATTTCTTCCTGGTTCAACTTGATTTTCTCATACTAACGACATATCTCATATTATCTCTCTGATAGGTAAGGGATCTATATTCAACCTTGTTATGAAAGACTGAAGTTTCTTTTTTCTTTTTTTTTTGGCTATGTACATAGGGTGCTTTACTCTCCAGAGTGATGCATACTACAGTGGGTTGGGGTTGCACCGATGTCCCCATATGTACAGAACGGAGTAAAGTGGGTCTCTGACAAGTCTGATTTGCCTTGATGTGGAAAGGCAGATGGGGAGGATGGAACCAGGGATGTGTTCAGTCCTGTGCTGGTTCCAGTCTGGACTGCAGGGTCTAGGCAGCGTCCAAGGTGGTCACTTCCAGGAAGGGGACGCTGCTGGGTTTGGAGGGTCTTCTGTTCCATGTCTTCTCCTGGGTGCCTGTATCTCCCCATCCCAGGCAGTTGCTCCTGGTGCAGGCAGGGTTAATCCAGCCAGCCTCCATTCCACCAGCTCTACATGTTCTGGATTCATGGGAATAGAGCTGTGATCGCTCAGTGCTGTAGCTCCCTCATCTCCCTTGCTTTCTAATGATGAATCTGGCAAATAAAGCTTCAGGGCCTGTATCTGATTCTGAATATCGGCAACTACATCTTCTCCATCCCCCGCTGGTGCCAGCTCTACCTCCTCTGGTTCAGGATCTTGGTTTAGGGGCTGGGAGGGGTAGCCAGCTGGGCCTGTCCTGGTCTCTTCTGGCTTCTCCTCAGGCTCCTCACTGCTCCAAACTCCAGTGCCTTCTTTAGGGCCCTGGTGTGGCCCTAGTTCCGCAGTCTGTTTGGGGAAGATAAGCTCAGGGCTCGGGGTCTCCCCCTACAACTACTGCAGCCATCCAGGCAGGGTCCACTCAGCGTCCACAACCGAAGCCCCACCCTCACTCAAGACTGAAGTTTCTTAAAGTGTGTCCCATGAATGGTCTAGAATCCACTAGAACATTAAAACTGCAGATTTCTGGACAGTCTTCCCAGACCTATTGGGTCTAGGGAATCCATATTTTTAACAAGCACTCAGGTAACTTGTAAGTGTGTTCCAGTATGACAACTTATTATGGGCTAAATATTAAAACAATAGTTGTATGCCCCATTCTCATTGATCACTGAAGTCTCCTGTTTCTATGGAAGTTGGTGTTCATTCTTCTGTCCTAATAGTAAAATTAACATTACTGAACACTTACTATACCTTTTTAAATATTTATAGATAACCTCATCTGAACTTCCACAATCTTGATATGAGACAATAAGGCAGTACTGATAGTACCAATAGTCTTATAACCTTCATTTTATAGATAAAGTCTAAAGGGTTAAGCAACTGGCCCCAGGTGTCACAGTTGATAAGGGGCAGGGCTGGGATTTGTTGGCCCATGGCCAAAACATTGCTAAACAACCTTTACACAGGATTTATTACTTATGTGTCAGGGAAACAAAGGCCAGAAGTACTATTCAAAAACTATCATAAGTAAAAGTATTTTATTAATAGAACTAGAGGCCTGGTGCATGAAATTCATGCGTGGGCATAGTCCCTAGGCCTGGCCTGCTATCAGGGCCATCTTCCCTGGCTGCCAGCAGCTGGCCCCACCCCACCCCCAGTTCCCTGTTTGCCATCGGGCAATTGGAGCCTACTGGCAGGGAGGAGGGACCAAGAGGTCAGCCGTTCCTGCCCACTCGCTGGCCCCGCCCCCACCATGGGTCGCCCTCTGTGTGCGGGGCAACCAGCGGGGTGGGGGCCTTAGCCTGGCGCCGCCCAACCCCCGCCACCACTCACCCCCAGTTCCCCATTTGCCATCAGGTGATGGGAGCCTGCCAGCCGGGGGAAGGGACCAAGAGGTGATCAGTGCGCCTCATAGTAACTGGTCGAGTGGTCGTTCTGGTCATTCCACCTTTAGGGTCAATTTGCATATTACCCTTTTATTATATAGGATCACTTCAATTGAAGCATTTTCTAAGTTAAGTACACACTATATGCTAGCAATGTGTACATGTTTGTTCTGTCTCAAAAAGGATCAGGTCAGTACATCAATCATTTCAATACAACATGGAATAAAAGTAGCTAAGTGTTCCTGGGAAGCAAAATGGGAGACTATAACCCAGTCTGAAGATGATGTGAGATACTGTCAAGGGGGCCAACAGGAATAAGCCACAACGAAAGAGAAAGTATAGTCAAGCTGAAGGAACATGGAGAACAAAGTGTGCAATGGCAAGGTCTATTAAGAAAACTTAAAAAAGAAAAAGAAAACTACAAGTGATTCGGTGTCATTACAAAGTTGAACCGAGGAGTGAAGAGAAGCTCACTACAGAGACTGCACCAAAAAATAAGCCTGTGCATGTGCCCTGCTTGAAGCACGCCTATGCCCTCCTTTCTGGCACACACCTTTTTTTTTTAAACTCTGAGGGCCCCCATGGGACTTGCAACCAGAGGAACAGCAGACAGCCGAACCCCTGAACCTGTCTCTAAGGCCCTTTTTCTCTGACTTTTCGGTGAGCCAAGAGCAGCCCCACCTCGGCTCATTTCTTTCCTATAACTTCACCAGGGAGCCAAAGAAGCCCCATTTAGGCTCTCCTATAGCTTCTTCTCTCCTAAGCCCTCCCTTGTTTCACTGTCCCCAGCTTTAATAAACGTACTCTTAAAAAAAAGGGGGTGGGGTGCAGGATGAATCCCCTTAATCAGAAGCCAAAGCTTCAGTCAGGAGGCTATAAGGAGCCAGTAAAGGAAGCAGGGACGTGGACTGTAGTGAGAGCCTTGCTCCTCTAAGTGTGGTCCGAGCACCAATGGTATCGGCATCAGTACCTCCAGTTAGAAATGGAGAATCTTGGGCTCCACCTCTGAGCTGTGGAGACAGAATCTGCATTTTAATGAGACCCCAAGTGATCAGTGTGCACTGTGGAGCTTGAGAAAGACTGGGTTAGAGCTCTCCAACATGGGGAAAGATGCCTGTGTCCTATGAAATGTACTCTATCCTCGAAGACAGGTAAGGGCATGAGAGGCAAGGAAGACTGAGAAAAAGCTTAGGAAAGAGTATTTCTTCAAAGGAACCTAAGACAGAAAGGAAAAAGAGACACTTCCGGGACAGCTGCCGAAGTCTGCCTGCAGTCTAGAGTCTATGGATTGGGTGGTGGGAACAGTATCCATGTGACTTCCTGGCTGGGAGGGATGTGTCTCTGTTGTTTGGAGTTGGGGAATCCGTGTAAGAACATGAGATTTCTTTGCACAGTGTTAGTAACTTTTCTCTAAGATTGAAACTTAATAAAAAAACTAATGTAAAAAAAAGATGTTAACAACTTAACTTTTGAAATGTCTCCTACTAACTGATCTTCCCACGGTCTTTTTTCTTGGTTAAAGGAAATTCCATTCTTTTCACTCCAATCTTCCATTGTTCAGGCCCCAAATCTTGTATCATTCTCAATAATCACACCCCATGTGCACTTCATGAGCCAATCCTGTTGGTTCTATCTTGAAAATAAGTCCAGAATCCACCCACTTCTTACCACTCACCCCTACCATCCTAGTCAAACATCCTAGTCAAGGCTACTGCTCACCCCAGGGCCACTGGCTGTTCCCTCCAACGAGAACTCTCTTCCTCAGATATCCAGATCTCACTCACAGCTCACATGGCACATCAGTGAGGTCTTCCTTGACCCTCCTGCTATATAATACAGCACCTCCCACCACCACTCATCAGCACATCAGCCTTCCCTATATTCTTACCCTGCTTCATTTTTCTTGAAACGCTTATATTTGCTAATTGACTGTTCCCCTCCAACAAAGAAGGGAGAAATGTTTGTGTGTTGTGCTCATTGCTGAATCCCCTGCACCAAGATTAATACCTGGTACATAGTAGGTTATCAGATGTTGGATGAATGTAAGAACAATGTTCCCATAGTGCTTACCTCTTCAGGAGCAACAGGACAGCATTAGCTGTGCTAGAGTCTAGGCCAGTTGTGGGCTCATCCAGGAACAAGATGGATGGATCGGTAATAAGCTCCATTCCAATACTAGTCCTTTTTCTTTCTCCTCCAGACACACCACGAGTAAACTGAGTTCCAACCTAACACACAAATGTTATCATTATTAACAAAAACAATCATAGCCACTATGGTTTATTGAGCTGCTAACATGTGCCAACCCTATAAGAGGCACTTTGTCTCGTGTCCTCATTTATTCTAAACAGCAAGTAAATGAGTATCTTGGAGAAGAGATAGGTTTCTCTTTAATTATACAAGTAAACTGAGGCTCAGTTTAGAGTTGGTATGTGGCTTAGCCTGATAACACTCGCATGCTGTCAACAGTTCTATACGTTCCTTATCAAGTCAAATATTTATTTTAAGGTCAGAAGTTAGAACTTAAAGACATGGCCCTGACATAGTGAAATCACAATCCACAAAGGACAATAAAGATAGGAGAGGAATAGGTGAAAGCATCTATAATATATTAGCCTCCTTATATCCCTCCCTTTCTCCCCCACCAAAGAAAGTCCTCATGTGGACTAAAAAGCTAGGCCTTGGCAGCTGATGTGGATGGTCACTTTCTACTATCCACATTAGCACCTCTAAAATCACCATAAGGCCTCCCAAATTGACCCTGTCTATACTCTTAACACATCACAAAATTCCTGACTCATTCTTTCAGACAAATTCAGAAGGCAGGTGACTGGCTCAGTTTTTTCAACCAGTCAGCGCCACTGTGTGTGGTGGAGGAGCAGGAAGGGTTGGGTGAGGCAGGAGGTGGGAAACAACTCATAGTAAGAGTCTTCAAAGAGGCCAAAGCCGGTTTGGCTCAGTGGATGGAGCGTCGGTCTGCGGACTGGAAGGTCCCAGGTTCGATTCCGGTCAAGGGCATGTACACTGGTTGCGGGCACATCCCCCGGTGGGGGGTGTGCAGGAGGCAGCTGCTCGATGTCTCTCTCTCATTGATGTTTCTAGCTCTCTATCCCTCTTCCTTCCTCTCTGTGAAAAATCAATAAAATATATTTAAAAAAAAAAAAAAAAAAAAAGAGTCTTCAAAGAGATGATAATCACATGCTACTCATGCCCTTTATTATATCCTATTAAAAATGAGCTATAAAGTACATTTAAAGATAATTGGAAAATATGGGCTCTACATAGCTGATATTAAGATTTTAATTGTGTTAGTTGATAATGGTATTGCAGTAATATAGGCAAATGTCCTTTTTAAAAAGATGCCTGGCCAGAGTGGCTCAGTGGGTTGGAGCACAGTCCTATGCACCAAAGCACTGCAGATTTGAATCCAGTCAGGGCATGTACTGAAGGCAACCAATCAATGTTTTCTCTCACATTGATCTCTCTCTCTCTCTCTCTCTCTCTCTCTCTCTCTCTCTCTCTCTCTCTCTCTCTCTCTCTCTGCATGTCCTGGGGTGAGGATTACAAATAAATAAGTAAATAAATAAAGCATAATAAGGATTCAGGGGTGAAATGTGATATTTATAATTGTCTTTAAAATATTTCAGAAATAAAAAGCTAAACACATTCCTGAAAAAAGAGGTTAACAACTGGGAAATCTAGTTATTGGTAATCACACCAGTATATTAATTACACTACAATCATGTCATAACTATAGCAATCAGACTATTCTCTCTACATTTCTGTTGTGTTTACAATTTCATAAAAGTTGTAACATTTTTTATGTATTATTTCAGTCAATTTGATAAATTTATTTTAAGGAAGAGAACAACTGCCTTCAACTTATTTTCTATGGAAATCCAGGCAAAGAACTCAGGTGATGATGGCCTAAAGGTTATGGTAGGAAAGCACCTTAGTGGAAAGACAGAACCACGTAAACAGAGCCCCAAAAAGGTGAACCCAATCACTCATAAAACGAAAATAAGTGGTACATGGTAGCAGCTCATACTTATTCTTCCAAAATTCACTTGACATAGAAGACTGAAAGCATCAGATGAAGCAGCAGCCAGCAGAACACCCCATCTTCCTGACCTCTAAGTAAGGGACAGCGCAGGGGAGATTGAACTAGAGACATGACAGCCTGAAATGCTCATCTTCACCCAAAGCCTCAAATGTCTTCCAGCCAATCTTCCTGTCTACTCATCACCAATAAATCATTCCCTCACTCATCTCATCCCTCTTTCCTGATCCTGCACAACCCACACAGGGAGCTACTTTTGTCTCTTTTTTCCACACCTGTTACCTATGAAACCCAAGGGAGCCCATCACATGACAGTGTGTAAGAAACCCTAGCAGAAGGAAGAGAGAGAGGAAGAGAGGGGAGACAAAGTGTCCTACCAAAGGCTTTAGGAAAACAAGTTGGCTGCTACACCAATTAGAAATAAACACAAATTTGACTGAAAATAATTTTAAAAGCCAAATTACAGCAAAGTGAAACATATAGAGCAAGAACCTTGGGATTTTAGTCATTTAGGAATTCTAGAAATATACCTTCGAAGCAACAGAATAAAGTTCCTGGAGGAAGAGAGGAAGAATAGCTAAAAAGAAAAGTGGGGGTGGGGGGGGAGAGAAAACAAAAAAGTGCAAGTTAGTGAACAGATAATGAATGAGTCAGGACTTACACAAGTAGTGTGGGGGAGGAGCAAGCACTGTCATCAAGGGAAGGGACATGTAGTCTTTGCAAGAACACTTTTACATACCAGCCCACACAGCCATACTTCACCTCCAGGATTCAATCATTTTTACATTGTCTTTTCCTGGTTAATTTCCACCTTCATATTATGTAACTAGTCACGTTTCTTACAGAAAGCAGCCACTTTGGCCACACACATTATAGAAAACTTCGGAATAATAGTAACACTACCCACACAGGGGAACTCCTATTTGCTGGCAGTGACCCCATCAGTTGTTTCCACTTTACCTTGGAATCTGCCACTTTAGCCAGACCTAACTCTTGAATGACCATGTTTATCCGTTCATTCTTTTCATGACTCTTCATAGTTGATGGAAGGCGAAGAGCTGCTGAGAACTGTAAATTTTCTCTCACTGTCAGAGTTCCCATCACAACATCATCCTGAAGGCAAAATGGCATTTTAACAAGACATATCAGGTCTTTTCTAGTACCATCCATCTTCAGTATATACAACTTAATCCGCAAGAACAACATGCCTGAGGGAAAGTTCTGGCCAATGATAAACTTGTAATTACACAAATTATACCAATAACTCCATATTCAGCTAGCTGCAAACCCTGATGGAATAATTCTCATTCCCTCTCTGTACACCCGAAGAGAACACAGGTAATTATGATTACTACTAGCAGACATTTCCAGACTGCTTTATACAAGGCTTTAACAAAACATCTTTCTAAGCTAGGGCAGGGAGAGAGGGGAAGGCAGGGAAAAAAGTACAACAGTAGAGTCTTTTGGGAATATGACAACTAGAACTGATATGATTGAACTTATAGGGGTCATATTCTAGATTCTCCTTGCCTTTTCATTTAACATTATTTTATATCTTATGGGAGATTATAAATAGCTGGAATAAAGAAAGTTGGTTCTATGCTCATATTGTGTAACCAGTGGGAGGCATACTGAGCAGTGGGACCAGGAGACCTGGCCAAGGCACTTGTCCAGACAGAAGAAATCTAAAGTGGAAATCCACAAATACTTACTTGTACCACATAACCTGAGTTGCATTTGAAATTGGCACTTTGAGGTGCTCCATTTATCAGAACATCTCCAGATAATCCCTGTGGATCTTTCCTTGCAGCTAAGATATCTAACAACCTATAAAAGGACATATATGGTGAGTGTTTCTCTTTAACTCAGGCTCTATCTCTCAGCTATTCTGAATGGAAATTCCACTCAAGTTAGAAAATTAACTGATCAAAAAAAGTCTAGGGTTCAACTATAATTATATATTTTTAAATTCTCAACTTCCATTTTTTTTTTTTACTCTATGCTAAAATAAAGCCCCCAAACATGAAAACAATGCACTGTTGGCTGATCCAGCACAGACCTCCTATAGCCCTCCAAGCTGCCTGACGTTTGGGTCCCAACACAGACAATGTGCTCCTTTAGCTGAGATGTAAGTCTTCACTTCTGCCTTTGTCTCTATCTCTTCACTTTCAAGTCATCCCCTTCCTTTCCCTCCCCATTAGCTCACATCATAGATGACAGCTGTATGCCATCACCTATCACATCCTGTTAGTAAAGCTGACCTACCAAGACTTCCTGCTCCTCGGGACAGAACCACAGCTGGCACAACTGCGTGTGAGCCACAGGGCCTAGACCCAGACCAGACATGCAGCAAATATTCAACTAATACCTGCCCTCGTAAAAGGGATCTGTAAAAGCACATTACAAACTGCAAAGGGAAAGCTTCCTGATACTCTGTTATACTCACGAAGACTTGCCTCCACCTGTGGGTCCCAGAATGGCGTTGAGGCCAGGTCTCATGATCCCACTGCAAATGCAGAAACAGACTGATTTACTGGTTCATTTTAAAACTAATTCTAAAAATTTAGAGTCTGCATTAAATATACTCCATGAAAGGTGATGAAATCAAACAGAAAGCAAGCACAAACAAACTTATAAAGGAAAAAGAAACCAAACTGTTAATTAACAGAAGTCTAGTATACAAAGGATGGCATCCCTAGTCAGCATCTGTAGGAAAAATGGCTCAGGTCCCTTTAATTCCTTTACTTATTCTCTAAACTATTTACACTTTTTGGAAAAGGACACGCAAACTTTCAAGTTTCCTTGAAGTAAAAGATTCTGGCAAAACATCTGTTACGCTTACTTCTCTTAACACAATGTAAAGTACATCACGGGTCTTGAGTAGTGTTAGGTGATAATAATTTGCTACCTACTCAACTTCTACATGGATTTCTAGAACCACCAGGATTAATGCTCTCACTGCTCAAATCTAGTCAAATAAAGAAACAATGAAACAGACGAAGAAATTCAATGGCTAGAAAAAGCACATCAGATGTTAAAAAGAAAACCTTACCAGTTCTTAATGCTCACAAAATTCTTAATTCAATTGTAAAAGTTAAACATGTGCCCTCCAAATACATCATTTTCTTTCTTCAAAGTTTCAGAAAAGTAGAATGGAAAATTCTCAGTTTCAAAATGGGAGACACTACTTTCTATTGGTGATGACTTTTAAGGATGTACAGACATAGTGTGGACACTGCATGTTCCAAACAAATTACATAGATGTTTGTGGGTAGAGAATATTCAGAGAGCAGGAAGCTATAAAAAAAAAAAAAAAAAAGAAAAGAAAAAAAGAAGGCAGCCAAGATGGTGGCAGATTAAGTGGAAGCTACACTGACATTCTCCCTGGACCAAGCTGGAATTACAACTAAAATATAGAAAAATCATCTTGAATAACCAACTGAAGACTAGCTGGATAGAAGCTGTATAACCAAGGAGAACGCATAGAGACTGGTAGGAAGTGAAGAGGAGAAAAAGGGCGGGCTGGGCTCTCACAGGCAGCAGCTGAAGTTCTAGAGTGTGATATCTCACTTGTGCGGGGTTTCCTCTGAGAAGTCTGGGGCCTAAACCCCAATCTGGGCTCCCCAGCCCAGAGTAACAAAACTGGGAAAGGTGCCCATGTAACATCTGGCTGTGAAGAGCACTGGGGATTCTGTCTGACAGGGAGAGATGACCAGAAACACAGGCACCACATTAAAGGGCCAATACACTAAATTTTGTTTTCAGCCTCTCACCTCGGGCTCTAGCAGAGGGAAGGCAGAGTGGACTAGAGCTGTGTGAGGAGTCTGGGGTTGGTGGCTCTGAGGAGAGAGCTGAGAGGACAGCTGCCAGGATCTCTGGGCTGAGTCATTCCCCCAAGTCACAGAAACCATCTTTCTCAGGGAGAGCTTTCACATCATTGCAGCTTTTGCCTGGGAGGAAGTGATTGCCCCACCCATTGGAAACCATTTCATCCCACCTCAAGGGAGTTTATGCCCTGCTGGGGTCTACAGCCTGAGGTTCATTTAGAGACTAACAATCAGCCTGCAGGCAGAGGTGAATCTCTGGGTGTTTTTAGTTTTTGCCACATACTTCTGGGCCCTAAGCTAGGAAAAGCAGGCCTTGGTGCACAGCTCAGTCCTTGCCACACACCCCCAACCCCAGCAGAGGGAGCCACAAGCTGTGGATCACTGATAGCTCCAAACAGGGTACTTGGGGCCAGTCACAAATAGAGTCTAACATTGGCCGGCACCAGAGACCTTCCAAAGAGGCCCAAAATCAATAAATCCAGTAGCCAGCTTCACAGAACAACAAAGCAGGATCCAATACGCTCCACAAGCAGTGTATCCACAGGGAGATATTGGCAGGCTCCAAACTCTGCTGAGGTGAATTCCACTTCCCTTTGAGACAGCATGGAGGGGCCTGGAGAGTATTATGCTGAGTGAAATAGCCAGTCAGAGAAAGACAAGTATCACATCTTCTCACTTACATGTGGAATCTAATAAACAAAACAAACTGATGAACAATATAGATTCAGAGACATGGAAGCATGGAACAGACTAAAGAATCACAGAGGGAAGGAGGGTGGGGGGTGGGGGGAACAGGAAGAGATTAACCAAAGAACTTATATGCATAGCCCATGGACACAGACAATAGTGTGGTGAAGGCCTTGGGGGAGAGGGAGGGGGTCAATGGGTGACAAAAATGGAGATATCTGTAATACTTCCAGTAATAAATATAAATTTTTATAAAACTAATGCAGAGTTGACTGTGCTGAGACTCAAGAAGAACACAAATATGTAATTTAACCCTGAAGGTCACCAGTAGAATGGTAAGGAGAATTCACTGGAGTAAGGAGAAGGAAGGAAGGTCCACCACAGTTGCACAGGCCTGATGAAATGGAGGACTGAGGAAGGCCTTTCAAAACCCTGGTGTCGCCCTAGCCGGTTTGGCTTAGTGGATAGAGCATCGGCCTGCGGACTGAAGGGTCCCGGGTTCAATTCCAGTCAAGGGCACATGCCCAGGTTACAGGCTCCATCCCCAGTAGGGGGCATACAGGAGGCAGCCAATCAATGGTTCTCTCTCATCATTGATGTTTCTATCTCTCCCTTCCTCACTGAACTCAATAAAAATGAATTTAAAAAAAACACCCTCATGTCCACGCCCAATGTCTGTGGAATTGGTAGGTAAATCATAAGTTACTCTCCAGAGAATCCAGTATCTATCCCAGTGGTAGGTGCAAAGAGGAAGGCTATTTCATGCCCAGACGGTGACTTTCACAGGGCAAATACTACGATATTCAGCTGTTGTGAGTGATAGAAGGCACAGTGCAGCTGTGCTCAGTGCTCCAGTCCGGGAGGACCTCAGCACGGCCTGCCTATAGTGCGGGGACTGTCACGAGGGTAAAATGCCTGGTGGGTGCTAGGGTGAAATTTACCTCCTACTTTGCTCATTAACTGAGGTGCCTCTCACTGAAACATTGGACAAATGCAATGAGTTAGGTAAAGAAGACACAAGCTCTAAAACAGAAAACATATCTATTATTTCAGTGGCCTTTTCCTCCTGATATAATAAGACATGCTAATGGTTGGGTGAACTTTCAAGATGCATTTATTTATAGCTCTTCATCTACCTTCTGCATTGATAGCTACCTACAAACTGTTTCTAAAGTGACCAGAGATAAACTTGTTACTCACTAAGATTTCATTGCCAGAAAACCTTTCCAGGTTTTAAAAATATCTACTCAAATAAAGACCAAGCAATCCTAAATGATTAATTCAAAAGACAATGTGAGCGTTCTAAGACAAAGAACTTTTGCATAACCGAGTTGGCTTCCTTTGGCACTAAACCCTAGCATTACAAAAAACAATGGACAATCCTAACCTCAAGAGTCCCAGTTTGGAGCAGTGGCTAATTCTCCCTCCATTCACTCAACACAATTATTGGGTGTCTATGTGTGTACAAGACACTCTTCTAGGACATGGGTCAGAGCTCAGAATAAAAGTTCTAGCCAGCCCTGGCTAGTGTGGCCCAGTTGGCTGGGCACATCCCGCGCACCAAAAGGTTACCTGTTTGATTTCCAGTCAGGGCACATGCTGGGATACAGGCTCTAGCCACAGTAGAGGACATGCAGGAGGCAGCTACTTGATGTTTTACTCTCACATCAATATTTCTCTCTCTTCCTCTCCCTTCCTCTCTCTCTAAAAATCAATAAACATTAAAAAAAAATGTTCTAGCCCTCTTGGATTCTACATTCTAGTCCAGGGATCAGCAAACTACAGGTGGTCATGTTTTCTGTTTTCAAAAACAAAGTGTTAGTGGAACAGAGCCGCACTCACCCATTTATGTCTATGGCTGCTTTCCTGCTACAGTGACAGAGTTGAGTAGTTACCACACACGTGTGTGACCCATCACAACGAAAATATTCACTGTCATAAAAAGTTTGCTGACCTGTTCTAGTCCATAGTCTACAATTCCCTTGTTGCCCCACCCCACCCTCCTTCAAAGCCTATTCCCCACCCTTCTTTATGGATTTATATAGCATTTATGTGCCTGAAAGTCTCCCTCACTATATTGTAAAACCTTGCAACAAGAACTGTGTCATCTTCTTTCACCACCACCCCATAGTATGCACAGAATACTGAATACATGAAATAAAACCCAGCTACAGGATTCCTATCATATCTATTGCATCTTAGTGAATAATGGTAAATCTCATTTAATAGGTGAGAAGTCAATGCCATCCCCAGAGCTTGGAGCATCGTCCCTCCCTACCCTGCCCTACACACACACACACACACACACACACACACACACACACACACTCACTCACATACAATCTTTACTTTCTCTCTCCCCATAGCCCTGGCCCTCCAATTTAGGGTGGTGGCTTAATCCCTGTATCACAGTAGAGCAACACAGTAAAGTGCTTTAGTTGCCTAAATCCCCACTGGAGTAGAAAGTTGCAGAGAACAGAGCACATACCTCTGTCACTAGAATCTTGCACAATATCAGACTCCTAACAGATGTTAAAAATCAGTTGAATAAATGAAAAATAAACTTATGAACAAAATAGATCCAGAGACACAGAAGCATAGAACAGAATAGGGAATCTCAAAGAGAAGGCAGGGGTGAGTGGGTGGTGGGAAGTGATCAACCAAAGACCATGTGTGCATGTATGCATAAGCCATGGACACAGACAATAGGGTGGTAAATCTAGAAGGATCAGTAGGGGGGTAGGAAGGGGGACATATGCAATACTTTCAACAATAAAGATTTTAAAAATCAGTTGAGTAAAGGAGTCTTTGCATTTTTAGAAATAATTACTTATAGGAAAACCAAATGTTTAAAAAAACAACAATAAGAAGTATAAAAAAACTTATAGAAAATAGGCATACTGACTGGAAAGAAAACTTAGGTACATTCCCTACCTATTATATTATGTTCACATAATGCATCAATCGTTTCTATTAGATTTTACCTCCCCTCTTAGTGTGAAAGTGATGGAAGTACTGGATGGAGGAGCAGCCATGGCCAGCACCCAAGATCCTGGGCTGCAAAGAGAGGTGGGAGGAAGAGAGGATACAGCTGGAGGGTGGGGAGATTGCTTATATTAAGGAACCAGGAAATTGATTGAGCCCTGGCCAGTATGGTTCAGTTAGCTGGAGCATTGCCCTGGGCACCGAAAGGTTGCCAGTTCGATTCCCAGTCAGCACATATATGGGAGGCAACTGATTGATATCTCTTTCATAGATTGATGTGTCATTGTTGTTTTTCTCTATATATATCTCTAAAAAAAATCAACTGAACAAATCATTTAGGATATTAGAATAGTGAGAGTCAGGTTTTTCATTTTTTGAGAAGATGCTTTACAAACATGGAAATGTGGAAATAACTCTAGGATATTAGATCAGAATTGGAGGTCATGGGTTTTTATCTATATACACAGACATATATAAAAAGGTTTAGATGTGTGTATCCATGTATACATACATATGTTCCCTAGGTGTGTCCACTGAGAAGGTCCAGAAACTATGCCATCCCAATACCAACGAACACTCCAAACACCCAGATCTCAGTTAGTAAATGCGAAACTTCACAAAAAGGAACCAGGTAGGGTAAGTACAGAGAGTCTGGAACTTCTTATTGTGCCAACAAAATACTCCAAGAAGAGGATGTGTCAAAAGAATGAATTAAAAAAAATAAAACACAGAAACTACCTTGAAAGGTCTCCCACTGATCAAATCAGAAACAATAACATTATCCAGATTAATAATGATAACATGTTATTATTGGATAGTACTGAATATAATAATAATCCATGAGTCTATACTAAAATAAACAAATGAATGAAGAGCTGAAGAACAGTGAGTGTCCCTTTTAGTAGAATGCAAACTAATCCATACAGAACAGCAAGATGAAAATAGAAAATCACCCTTTGGTAACTATCACAGTGATAGTTATTGCTCTCTCAGGCCAAAGACATCAAAAGGGCTGAAGCTGGTGAGTTCAGGTTTTATGAAAAATAGGGTTTTGGAATAATGTCAGGGTAACTCCCCTCAAAATAGTTATTACTTACATGGGGGGAAATGGTGACATTGTGGTGAAAGCTGGCAGATACCAACATGACCAGGTGATCAAGATTAACATCAGCCTTGGCCTGGTGGCTCAGGTGGCTGGAGCGCAGTCCCATTCACCAAAAGGTTTCTGGTTCGATTCCTGGTCAGGGTACATACCTAATTGCAGGTTTGAGCCCTGGTCGGGGTGCATACAGGAGGCAATGGTTCAATGTTTCTCTCTTTCTACCTTCCGCTCTGTCTAAAAATCAATATAAACATACCTTCAGGTGAGGATTAATTAAATCACCTAGAGAGAGACAGGAAAATACCAGGTTGGATGAGACTGAGGAGACATGATGTGATGGTCAGTCAACTATGGGAAGAGCATGGTGGCCAACGACCCCTAAGGACCCACCACTGCAGCTATTACGAGGCTTAGCAACCACTCAGACAATGACTGAGAGGTTACATAGAAGAGGGCCCTTACTTCTGAAAAACAGAACTAGAGGAGTTAGGAATAATAGAGCAGGGTACGGACAGCTCTCAAATGCTTCAGAACAATGCTAATGACAACGAATTATCTAATATATAAAATGACTAGCAAATTGTGATGAAATGTTAACAGGTGGGGAATCTGGATAAAAGGGTTATGTTCCCACAATGGTTAAGTTTCAAATTATTTTAAAATAAATTATTAATTTTAAAAATCTCCCAATAGTATAATGAATTTCCTTGAAGATTATATGATATGAACATCTATTGGAATGGGCTTTTTTTCCATAGATCTTCAACATTTGTGAGAAAAAGCCAAATGCTAGGTATGGACACAAACTAAGCATAACAGGATGATTTTTGATGAGGTAGTAAAAATATCATCAGGTTCTGGCTATTTAGTTCTAAAAGTGAAATTATAATATGTCCAAAGGAAAAAACAAAAATCTAGCTTCTCATCAGCTTTTGTAGAATATTATTACTATTGTGAATGGTGATGGTGCTACCAAAAGAAAGTAAAAAATAAGATAAATGAAAACAACCTTTCTCCCATCTCAGTAGCTCTGTTTAGTTGAAACCAGTGGATAAGAGAAAAATTAGAAACACAACATTGAATAAAAGAGATGAGCTTTCTCACGGATGCCTAAACCAGAAATATGAGTAAGCAAGACAATGCTGATGCGCTACGAGACTTACCAGGGCAATCACTTCCTCAGGTATATAAATGTCCAATCACTAGGTTGTACCTCTGAAACTAAGATAATATTGTATGTAAACAGTAATCAAAAAATAAAAAAATTATACTGGTACATATATAAAAGTAGATTTGACTTGAGTTTTTATGAACGCAACAATGCACATAAAGATAACTCATGCATTGCAGATTGCATACCATTGAACCATAAAATCATTATGAAGTCTTAAACATATGACAATTTTAGGGTATTTAGCTCCTAATATACTAGCTCTAAACCATAAACAAGATAAATGTATACTACATTTGAAATGCATTCAACCTGCACATATTCAAATATTTGTTACCTTCCACTTAGCACAAATTCTGAAGTGGCCAACATTTTCTTGACTATTATGTTCTATAAAAAATGTGTCAGCTTTCAAAAAGATCAGTCAGCAATGGGCAGGTGGCTCAGATAATTAAAACATTGTCCTGTATACTAAAAAAGTTGCGGGTTCAATCCCCGGGAGGCAACAGATTCCTCCCTTCCTTCCTTCCTTCCTTCCTTCCTTCCTTCCTTCCTTCCTTCCTTCCTTCCTTCCTTTCCTTCCTTTCTCCCCCCTCCCTCCTTTTTTCTTCCTCTTTCTCTCTCTTTCTTTTTTTCTTCTTCTTTCTCTCTCTCTCTCACTCTCACTCTCACTCTCACTCTGGCTCTCCCTCCTTTCCTCTCTCTCTTCAATCAGTGAACATGTCCTCGGGCACAGGTGAGGATTTAAAAAAAAAAAACCAAGGTCAGTCACCTCTATCTAGGCTTGTAGCAAAAGATAAGACTTTGTGACTACCTACCTCTCCTTATTTTCCTGGTCAGGGTTTTAACCATTACAACAAAGCAACAAGGAAGTAGGCATGACAGTATGTGCTGCTGCGTGAAGAAAGTTCTATCAACTCCACACAGCCCCTACCTCACCACCACCCAACCAACCCCAGGACCCTTTTCTTTCTTCCCCACCCACATGCAAAACTTTTCTCCCCTTCTTGTCATTCCCTAGCCTCCTGGGAGCAGTTGGCTGCTTCTGACAGAAAAGACCACAATCCCATAGAACGCATCAGGAAAACATGAGAAGCATCTGATTCTATACAGGTTGGAGGCCATACCTGGCCAAAGGGCTCTTTTAACCACTCCTCCAGTCTCAGAGAGCTAGAAAAAGTGCTTGTTTTATCCAGGAATAATTATTTCCCCTATCAAACAAACACACTAACTGAACAAAACACATAGGCCATGGTATCCGAGAAACCTAGATGCACTCCCCACTCCACAGAGAGGAAGAATCAGGCTCAATTCTCTAGAAATCAGAAAAACACAAACAATCCTCATAGCTGTCACCTGTGAAAGCATAGAGACATGTGGTCCCAAGTAGGTTCCTTTCTCCTTTCCCTCCTCACTCTGCCACCCACATGATAAATTTGTTCATGGAAGAAGAAAATGAAAATCACAGTTTTATACTGATTTGGACTCTAAATTCTATCATGCTGGATCTCCACTGCATAACTTAAGCTAAACTAGAGTTTTCTTGTATTTAAGTAGTTTCTGTCTTTCTGTATAATGCGGGAAAACATTAGGTAAATTGTTATAGATGATAAATGACTGTATGAACAGGCCACTCATTTAAAACAAGTCTATTTGAAAACCACAGTACTTTCACAATATGTTATCTTTCAAATACCTGACTCTTGCTTCTAGAACATAAAGGACATAAAGGGCATAAGAACCTAAAGTGTTTGGCTCATAAAGTATAGTGACAGATCTTTTATTTCAGAGGTTAAAATATTGAAGACAGAGATTACAATTCTATCCCCGCAGTCAGGAAGTTGCCAAGTCACACAGCCAGGCCTCTTCCCACTAAACCACAAGGCTTACCCAAGAAAAGCTAAATGGCACATTAATTATTCAGTTTCTCAAACAAAAGTTGATACACATGGTACAACCACTTTAAAAACAGTTTGGTTATTCCTTTAAAAATTAAACATATATATATATATATACCTAACATGTGATCCTGTTACAGAAGACCGGAGAAAAACCAAGCAATGCTTAGAGAAATGGAGTTATACTTTATTATTATGCCAGTGGGCTCAGAGAAAAAATGTCTTTCAAATTCTGAGCAACAACATGGAGGAAGCTGTCCCTTTTTATATCTTTCCCAGTCCTTTGTCTCCCAAATATGGGGTTTCCCGGTCCCTTTGCAAGTTCTTAAAGAGCCCCATGTGCTGGGTCCTTGAGACCACAACTAAAGGCCTGGCCTGGCACCAGCACTGATAACTCCGTCTGGGGATGGTTTATGGTCTCTCAAAAATGGGAGTAAACAGGTCTTGCAAGACCAGACAATTAAAGGGGCAGTGGCAGGCTAATAAGAATGTGTATTAGGTTAATGGCACAGATTCAGATTGCTAGCCCCCAAAAATGTTTCATTTTCCCCATCAATCCAACCATTTCATTCCCAGGTGAGGAAAACAAATGAAAGCACGTGTCTGTGTATATGTAGGGACATATATACAAATGTCCACAGCACCTGTACTTGCATTAGGCTAAACCTGTGGAGCTCACTGCTGTCAATAAAGCTATATAAACAAACGTTCATGCACATACTTGATATTTGTCAGTATTTCTTTCTCAACTGTTTTTCGATTAAGTAGAAATCCACTCTTCACTTTTACTCGGTAGCAGATGTTATGGAAACTTAACACGGCTCCCTCAGTAAACGTCTTCAGGTCTTTGGGGGTGGTCCTGGGGAGGCCATCGGTGTCAGTTTGTGACATCGGGATGAAAACTCGGTAAGTTCCGGAAGTCATCTGGAGAGGATCTGCCATTCTGTAGGGAGAAAAGCAACAGTCAGTTTATAGTCTGTCTTGTTACAAACTTCCAGTTATAAAAGAAATAAGTCCTGCAGATGTAATGTGCAGTAGGGTAAGTATAGTTAACAATACTGTATTATATGTTTGAAAGTGGTTAAGAGATCTTTAAAGTTCTCAGCACGAGAAAAGAAAAACTTATAACTATGTGGTGATGGATATTAACTAGACTTATTGTGGTGATCATTTCACAATACATATAATTATTGGCTCAGTATGTTGTATACCTGAAACTAATGTTATCTGATAATTATATCTTAATTAAAAATAATAGAAATATTTCTTATAGTGATGGTATGTACAAGTAAAAATATTTTGGATATACTGAATTCAATAAAAGATATTATTAACATAAATTATTGTTAACATTATTAACAATAGGAGATATTATTAACATTAGTTATAATTAAAGTTATAATTAACAAGTCCATTTTAAACTGCACTGCAATAAATAGATCCATTTCCAATGAGCAACCCATAACACTGTGATAAGAACAATCTTAGAACCCACATTAGGGAGGCAAACACAACTATGAATGCATACACAACAATTAGATTCAATTAAATATCTAATCTATCCTATATAATAAAAGGCTAATATGCAAATCGTCCAAACGGCGGAACAACCAGTCGCTATGACGCTCACTTACCATCAGGGGGCAGATGCTCAACACAGGAGCTGCCCCCTGGTGGTCAATGCGCTCTCACAGGGAGAGTGCTGCTCAGCCAGAAGCCAGGCTCATGGCTGGTGAACGCAGTGGTGGTGGCGGGAACCTCTCCTGCCTCCGTGGCAGCACTAAGGATGTCTGACTGACGGCTTAGGCCCGCCCCCCATGAGGATGTCTTACTGCAAGAGGGCACAGGCCGGCCTGAGGACCACCCCCCCCCCGCCCCCCCTGCCAGCAGTGCACGAATTTCAGGCACTGGGCCTCTAGTATGTGTGTGGGTGTGGGTGTGTGTGTATGTATATATATATAAATAAAAGACTATATATATAAAAGACTAATATGCTGAGTGTCCCTCCCTCTGTCCAACCAGTTGCTATGATGTGCACTGACCACCAGGGGGCAGACGCTCAACGGGGGAGCTGCCAAGCTGCAGTGACTTGGCAGCAGTGGTTCTCGGGTGACACACCCCAAAACCAGAGAGGAGGGAGCCTGATTCCTTAAGGGGCCACATGATTCCACCTTCGACCATGGGTTATGTTGTTGCCGAAGCACTGTTGGCCCTGAATCTGGTTTATTGCACACTTGCGTTTGCATTCCACACCCTGTACGACAGCAGCTTTGCAGATGCCCTCTTGTACTCTGAGACTCCTCAGGGGATGTCGGAGAGCCAGTTTCGGCCTGATCCCTGCAGACCAGGCCGAGGGACCCCACCTGTCAGAGGGACCCGTCTCACTCCACAGATGCCTTTGGAGCCATGGTGCCACCCCAAGTGCGGCCAGCCAGGGAGGGACCGCGAGAGGTTGGCTCCAGGGCATGTTGGGCCCTTCTTGCCCGGTCCCGCCTCGCTGGCCACCTTCTAATTAATTTCCTTTAAATGTGCATGAATCCATGCACCAGGTCACTAGTAAGTAAATAAGAGTATGACAATTACTTAAAAGTCATGAAGCAGGGCCCTAGCTGGTTTGGCTTAGTGGACAAAGTGTCAGCCTGTGGACTGAAGGGTCCCAGGTTCAATTCCAGTCAAGGGCACATGCCCAGGTTGTGGGCTCGATCCCCAGTAGGGGGTGTGCAGAAGGCAGCCAATCAATGATTCTATCCTATTGTTAATGTTTCTATCTCTCTCTCTCTCTCTCCCTCTCTCTTCCTCTCTGAAATCAATAAAAATATATTTTTTAAAAAGTCATGAAGCAGGAGTTAAACTTGTCTAGCTTGAAAAGTATATCACTCAAGATCAGGGACAGATTACATGATCACCTTCATCCCCTGTTTTTTGGTTGTTGATGTTGGTTTGGTTTTGTTGTTGTTGTTGCTTTTTTTAATTTTAGAGTTTATGACGTAGTTGTTACAAAAAGGGCCTTAGCCAGACAGTCAGGGACTAGAAAAGTTTCTCTGAATTTATAGCTGCAGTTCCAGGCTTTATATCACTAGTGGTTATGCTCCTTCAATCAGCTAAGAAGACAAATTCCAAAATTGTTTGTGATGACAAAATATTTCCTTAATGGGTGAATATATTTAAATTTCAGAAAGATGCATAATTAATTATGAAAATAATTAAGAAAAGAAAACCAATAGTCAAATAGTTAAGGAATTGAATAGAGAAACTGCGTGTTAGCCCTGGCTGGTGTGGCTCAGTTTGTTGGGCGCCCTCCCATGCACCAAAGGGCTGCAGGTTAGATTCCTGGTCAGGGCACATGCCTGGGTTGCCGTTTCCATTACCAGTGGGGGTTGTGTGGGAGGAAGCCAATGGACGTTTCACTCTCACATCAAAGTTTCTCTCTCTTTTTCCCTTCCTATCTCTCTAAGAATCAATAAAAAAACAAACAGACAAAAAAACAAAAAACTAAGCATTAAATTTATAAACAAGCTTTTGAAGTGTTTCATTAAAGAAGTTACAAAAAGCCCCTTTAAAAGATATTAGGGTAACCCCGGCCAGTGTGGCTTAGTTGGTTGGAGCGTCATCCAGCAAACCAACAGGTGGCGGGGTTTGATTCCCAGTCAGGGCACATACCCAAGTTTCAGATTTAATCCCTGGTCAGGGCACATGAGGAATATCACATTGATATTTCTCTCTCTCCTTCCCTCCCGCTACCTTCTCTCTCCCTTCCTCTCTCTAAAATGAATTTAAAAATGGCTAATTAAGATAAGAAATTAGAGGAACTTAACAGCTTGTGAACAGGCTTGAAATGTGAAAAACTTCAATAAACATGGTTTTAATTTTTAAAACTCAAAGTAATCACATTACCCAAAGGAATATACAGACTTAATGCAATCCCCATGAAAATCCCAATGGTTTCTTTTTAAATAGGACAAAAATGTCATCACATTTCTATAAAACCACAAAAGACCCCAAATAGCCAAAGCAATCCTTAGTGGGGGAAAAAACAAAACCTTGCTGGAGGTATCACACCACCTGACGTAAAATTGTACTACAAAGCAAGGATAATCAAAACATCATGGTATTGGCAAGCCAGGGGAGGAAAGGTCAGGGAAGGGTCTGAACCACATGACCAGCAATATGCTAGGGAGGAAAGGTTACTGTGGAGTCCAGGTTCTTGTTTTCCCAGTTTTGCCTGTTGCTAGGCACCTAGGGCTTTCCACCCTGATGACCTTCTATACCTGCCTGCAGTCACCGATCTGCTCATGTCTAACTGCCTACACACTCATGCTTGGGTAAAAGAATTATCAACAGAGCCACTTCAAAATGAAGTTGGTGCTGTCATCCCAGAAGAACTGCCTTACAAGTCTTACTCCTCAGACCTTTGGCGTATTAAAACTGGGCAAAATAACTTTTGGATTAGGCCTAAAATATGGTATTCCAAGCAACTATAGGGTGTCCCCAAGAAATGTATACACACACTTTAAAAAAATCATACAGGCAGTGTTTTTTAAAATACATTTCATTTTTAAAATTGAGCTACCAGCTATTAAAGTATGTATACATTTTGGGAAGACACCCTATATTTTAAAAGCTTACAATGAAGCTGACATTATGACCAATTGAAAATTAAAAACATTCTTCAGAATGTTAGCTTGTCTACATCTATAGAAATTCCCTTCTTAGCTTATCATACCCATAGAAATGTCTTTCTTTTGATCATGTAATTACACCCTTTCACTTTCTCATAAATACCTCTTGCCCTCACCTCCACATCAGAACACTACCTGGTTTCTGACTGAAGCAGTGCTGTCAGACAGCTATTCTTTCGGGGCTCAAATAAATGCTTGTTGCTTCTCACTCTGCCCTTTTATTTTTATTTCTTTTATTTTTTAAATTGATTTCAGAGAGGAAGGGAGAGAGAGATAGAAACAGCAATGATGAGAGAGAATCATTGATTGGCTGCCTCCTGCACAGAGCCCACAACCTGGGCATGTGCTCTGACCAGGATTCAAACTGGGACCTCCTGGTACATGGATCCACACTCAACCACTGAGCCAAGCTGGCCGGGCAGTGCTCCGCGTTTTGAGATCATTGCTAAGGCTTATGAAACTTCATATGAGAAACCTCCAAAAACAACAGATGTTTGCTCTTAAAGGGACATGAAGATGAAGCCTTCCTCTGTTCTCGTGCCCATGTTGCTCAAATGTGGCCTAAGGCTCCTAGGAAAACCATTTTCCCTCCTATGTAGAAAATGCAGGGAATGAACATGAGCCTTTCCAGCAATGAGGGATGGATAATCTTCTTATTAACTAACTAGAGACCCAGTGCATGAAATTCATGCACTGGGGGGGTGTCCCTCAACCTAGCCTGCCCCTCTCCAATCTGGGACCCCTCAGGGGATGTCTGACTGCCGGTTTAGGCAGGGATCGGGCCTAAACCAGCAGTCAGATATCCCACTCACAATCCGGGACTGCTGGCTTCTAACCGCTTCTGCCTGCCAGCCTGATCGCCCCCTAACCAACCCCCTGCCGGCCTGATTGATGCCTAACTGCTCCCCTGCTAGCCTGATCATCCTCAATTGCCCTCTCCTGCTGGCCCAATTGCCCCAAACTGCCCTCCACTGCTGGCCTGATTGTCCCCAACTGTCCTCCTCTGCTGGCCTGGGTTGACCCCAACTGCCCTCCCCTGATCTTGTGATGATATGAGGGCAAGATGCCACCTAGGCTTTAATTAGTATAGATTGGTATTGCTTTCTGATGACTATCAGTGGTGCTTGCAAGAAAAGGTTTCTATCAAAAAGGAAAATATAAAAAAATAATATAAACAGAGCCACTTCAAAATGAAGTTGGAGCTGCCATCCCAGAGGAACTGCCTTATATATCTTACTCCTCAAAACTTTACAACATTAAAACTGGAAAAATAACCTTTGGATTGGACCCAAATCAGCCTTGAATCCCAAACAAACATCTGTTTGGAAAGCACACATCATGATTACTGAACTGAAAATGAAAGACATTCTTCCTATTTTATTATCCTTTAGAATTCACTTCACTATGTTAGCTTATCTACACCTATAGAAATTCCTTTTTCTCTTCATATAATTATCTCCCTTTCCTTCCTCATAAATACCCCTTGCCTTCACCACCTAATCAGAATAGTACTCATATTTCTGCCTAAATCAGTGCTACCAGAATAGATCTTCTTTGGGGTCTCAAATAAATGCTTGTTGCCTCTCACTTTGGCTTTTCATTTTGAGGTTAACAGCACATTTCAAATATATGGCCTAGGCATATCTCCCCTTCACATTTATTCAGCCAATAGTCAGAATATAATTTAATTAAGCTAATAGATTTTTTTAAAAGAGGCTACTTTCTCTTAAGAGCCTAATAAATAAAAACGTATGTGTTCATTTTGTTTGTTCTATAAGCACTTATAGGTCATCATTTGAGAAAAATGCTAAACCCTGCCAAATTTATTTCTTTCCCATAAGAAACTGAACCCAACTAATTAGGTCGTCTATAGTGTTTGAAATTTAAGGCATTACTCCTCTTTGTAGACATGCATTTTCTAGGTCACAAATCTATTAAACTTAAAAAGGTCAAAGTTACTCCAGTAGAACACCTGGTGCCCAGATCTTGGTTTCTTATAACAAAGAAAGAAAGAGAGAGAAAGACAGAGAGAAAAAAAGGAAGGAAGGAAGGAAGGAAGGAAGGAAGGAAGGAAGGAAGGAAGGAAGGAAGGAAGGAAGGAAGGAAGGAAGGAAGGAAGGGGAAACAGGATATTAGCATAATCCAAGCTTAAGTTTGAGTAGAAACAGGATATTAGCATACTCCAAGTTTCTCTCCCAAGATATCTACTTTCCATTGGGAACCTGGCAAGGTTAACATCAGTAATGAGATGTCATGTACCCTGGATAAATTCACTGGAATTTTCTGCTATTTTCCCCCAAAATGCAGAACCTCAATCTAATCATGAGAAAACATCACGAGGGACATTCTATAAAATAACTGATCAGTATTCTTCCCGAGTGTCAAGGTCATGAAAAACAACAGAACATTGAGCCATTGTCACAGAGTGCAAGAAACTAAGGATGTATAACAATCAAATGCAACATGACATCCTAGACCACATTGTCAACAGAAAAAGGATGGTATAAACCAGTGAAATTCTAATAAGTCTACAGTTTATTTAACATTGTCAGAGCATTGTACCAAGGTTAATCTATTAGTTTTGACAACTGTAAAATATTTCAGGAATATTTTACAGTTGTCAAATACCATTTTTGCAACTATTAATAAGTCTAAAAATTTTTTTAATAAAACAATGCCAATTTTTTTTAATGTTTACAAGGGAAATGTAATGTGAGACTTAAAATGCCTTCTTTGTTCTTGAAAACTTCTTCATCAAGAGCTATACAACCCAGTCACAACTATATGTATTCTAAAAAAAAGCAGAGTTTTCTAAACTATAAGACAACAAAAACATATTTTTCTTTCTAATCTGGCATATTTATGTTTGGCTGAAATTCAAATGATATGACAGTTGTGAGGTTCTCCTAAAAACCAATACTTGGGGCTCTCTCTACCACATTGAGAGGGAAGGAAGAGCGGGAAGCTTACGTTTTGTAAACTGTTCTCCAGAAGCGATTCACACTCTCTTCCTACTTTAGGTAGAAATTATGGAGGGAGAAGATAGCAACGTGGTTTTTACTGAAAAATTCAAACCACCTGAATTAACCACTGAGTTGGGGTGGCAGTCTATGAGGAAAGATAGATCACATCCCACTGGGGTGAAGGGAAGATATGTATCTATTTATGAAATAAAGACAGGAGTGGTTTGTACTTGCAGAGAACAGCTAGGTATCAAGGCCAGACCTACACAATAGCAACCTGAGTGAGACCTATGCAGTAGCAACTGGAATGGGTCAACTGACACTACATTGCTAGTTACATCTGGGCATAAATCAACATTGCACATGCCAAATGGATTCTACTCCTAGCTTAGATTCAAGATGCAAGTGCGTGAGTGGTTTGGCATGATAACAATAGTACTTTAGATTTAGTGTGACTGAAATGATACCATTCGATTTTTAAACTAAAATTAGCCTACTGTTTAATGGGTTTCTGAAGTATACCTATTTTATTTGAGGTAACTATCATATGCGGTATACTGGAAAGACATGTAACATTCTTCCCATGTTATTAAACAAGGGAAATAAAACAGAAAGGTCTTAAATCAAAGTCACATGGCAGTTTTGCAGAAATAAGACTCAGCTCTGTAGACATTGCCCACCGCAGGTATGTACTAAAATAATAAACAAATATTATTTCCTAGATTCTTGAATTTCCTGAAACTTCATTCTTTTTTTTAAATATATTTTATTGATTTTTTTTACAGAGAGGAAAGGAGAGGGATAGAGAGTTAGAAACATCGATGAGAGAGAAACATCGATTCAGCTGCCTCCTGCACACCCCCCACTGGGGATGCGCCCACAACCAAGGTACATGCCCTTGACTGGAATCGAACCTGGGAGTCTTCAGTCCACAGGCTGACACTCTATCCACTGAGCCAAACCAGTTAGGGCTGAAACTTTATTCTTTCTGCATTGACTAAGAAGAGTTAGGAATTAGAAACAAGTTAGAAGTTATTAACAGCACGAGACACATGTGTAAATAGATTATCTTCAGGATAAAAAAGGCATTGTCCAAACCAACTTCTATCACTGCATCAGGTAATGCCCAGAGACCCATGCTACCCGATTCTGCGGCCATTACCACATGTGCCTGTGAGCACTTGAGATGCGGACAGTCCTAATTAAGATGTGCAGTAACTGTAGGATATATTCCAGATTTTGAAGACTTAGTATGAATAAAAGAAGGCAAAATAGCTCATTAATAATTGTGTATTGATTGCATATTGAAATAACTTATTTAATATATTGTTTATATAGCAAAAGATAGAGGTAGTGTCTTATAGTTTCCAAACAATACTAAGCTGTATGATCTCATTTGATCCTCACATCTTGTGCTGAGTCATTCCATTTTACTGAGCAGACTATGACCTAGTAGGATCAGATCCTAAGTCTTTACACTTTTACTGGGTGATGACTCCACTGGCTGCACACTTACGTAATAAGATCGATTGAGTGGTATTTATTAACAATAGGATAATAATTGAATGCCTTTCCCATTCCCAGTGGCGGGTCAGATATTAATACTAAGTGTTCTCAGCACACTTAACACTCTCTCCTACTAGTCTGGCACAATTACGAATAATTATAGAGAAGACAGGGTCAGGTCAGGTCAGGGTCAGGCTGTGTAGGACAGGAAGCAGAGAGGCATACCTCTGTGAAGTGTCCAAGCTTTGGGTGCCTCTCAGCACTTCCCTCCTTCCTTGTAAGACACTCACCTCAAGTGGCTTCAGAGGGAGATTATAGGGCTTGTGGCCTTCTAGAGATTTCCTCTTTTACTCTTCCAGATGACAAAGAACGTAATGCCAGTGAAATAACAGCTACTTAATGCCAGTGAAATGACAGCTGCCTAAGACCTAGCCCAAAGGGATTGGGCTAATGATCATGTGAAAGTTCAGATCAAGTTACCCCAAGATGTGCCTCTGTGGTACTTGTATTGTTTTGAGCTAAAGGCAACTTTAGTGTCTGGCAGAAGAGAAACTTCCACCCCTCCATTAACTACCTATAAGAATTTGACCTTGGTGTTATCACAATACACCAAGATTGCAGGTTCCATCCCTAGTCAGGGCACACATAAGAATCAACCAATGAATATATAAGTGAGCGGTAACAAAAAAATCAATGTTTCTCTCTCACACACACACACACTTCCTCTCTCTCTCAAATCAATTTTTTTAAAAGTATTTTGAATTAGAGGCCTTGCCCATACTTAATAAGAGATGATCAGAGACAACCTCTTTTGACTTGTCTATAGGGCAGGACAAACTTCAATTCACTAAGCATCTGTTCTTCCTGCAATGACCCTTTAGCCCCCAAAGCACCTTATCTCTAAGGATTTCACTCAGAATGTCTTATACACCCACTAGAGGCCAGGTGCATGAAACCCGTGCACTGAGTGGGGGGTCCCTCAGCCTGCACCCTCTTACAGTCCTGGAGCCCTCGGGGAATGTCTGACTGACGGCTTAGGCCCGCTCCCTTTTAAGCCAGTAGTCAGACATCCTTAGTGCTGCCAAGGAGGCGGGAGAGGGTCCCACCACCTTTGCTGGACTCACCAGCTGTGAGACCAGCTTCTGGCTGAGCAGCACTCTCCCTGTGGCAGTGCACTGACCACCAAGGGTCAGCTCCGGCATTGAGAGTCTGCCCCCTGGTGGTCAGTGTGCATCATAGTGACCGGTCATTCCATGGTTCAGTCAATTTTCATATTAGCCTTTTATTATATAGGATGTTACCTTTTTGTCTCTGAATCTCTCCTGCATGTGGGGTCTCTGGCTCTTTCATGTGTATGAGGTTCCCACGCAGATTTGTTAAATTGGTTATTTTCTCTTGCTAATCTGTCTCATGTTCATTTGGTTATTAGGCCAACTAAAAGAACCTTGAGGGTAAAGGAAAGTTTCTTCCTCTCCCACATCAGAAAAGTGTAAGAAACCTTGTTCAAAGGGGTTTCTACTTTGCTAAGATTTTATTCTACCTTCTCACCAAAACATAACTTCTTCATTGAAATCAAGTAAGTAGCAGCAATTTTGCTTTATACACATGTATCCACCCCTAATTTAAACTACTAACTTTCAGTGTTACAGTTCTCTGAATATTTCATTTATCTCTATAAATAAGCCAACTTTGTGGCTCTAAGATTATATGTACTTTCTAACAGCCTTCCAGTGAAATAGAATACCTTTAAAAAACAATGGGTTTTTAAATGGGGTGGGAGGAACAATGAAGAGAAGGAGTTACTTGCTAATGGATTTTTAAAGGGGAAGATGATAAAATGTGATGGTTTCACAAACTATGTACTTTAAATAGGTGTTTTGTATCATCTGTGAATGATATCTCACAAAACTGTTAGAAATAAAATAAAAAATAAAATAAAATAAAATAAACTAGAAGGCCAAAATCATCCGGACACTTTTATCAATTATCGGGTCACAAACAGGAGTAAACTGAGGATTGATTTCTTAAAGGATACACTTTAATTTCCTGTAGATCCTATAGAGAGGATGGCCATTCAGGTTCATTAATTTTTACTAAACGTTCTCAGGCCTGACCCCAGTAAGAAAACACAGAATATACCTCCCCACTTGATATAGCTTTCAACTGTTGCCAGACGTCTATCAAAAATCCTTGACAGAGAGAAATACAGAGTATTTGAAGCACATGAGATCCACCTATCCCCCTAGAAAATCTAAATTTATCCCCAAGGAAGCCAAACCATTCAACAGCAGCATGTATGAGCCCAGGGTCTTAGCATCCAACAAGTGGTTTTCATTGCACGTCGAGTAAGGAGAATCACAGCTACAGCAAGCAATCCTAGAAAACGCACCATTGCTTGCACCATCAGATGGGCACGCACGATACTCTCCCACCGCCAAGGTTCCGTCTCCTCCACATCCTTCTGTGACACAAGAAGTAAGTGCCAGGAAAAGCTTCCCTAAGGACCTGGTATGTTTCCCCCTTCATCCTCATTGAATTGTGTGACTGATGGCCTTGGGATGCAACTTAATTTGCGCAGGGTCCTTCGACCTGTTCACTTCCATTCTAACGTGCTCTCCCACGGTAACTCCCAGCCGTATTTTTATTTTCTATTTGTAATACTTGTGCTCACCTCAGCTGCTTCATGGATGGTTAATAAATAAAGGCAGAAATAGATTTTGGCTGTAAGTGTGTTTTAATACTATCTTGATTCAAAGACCGTGCTGCCTGAGGGTGGGGCTCTTGCTGAATGCCCAGGTTCAGGAACAAAGATGACCAATAAACATTTGTCACTATGAATCTGAAAATGGAATTATGTATATGGACACTATTAGCGAAGACAATGAAACTTGGCAACATTGGAGGCATTTTAATTGTTTGCTAGATTTGCCACCTAACTTTTTTGGTCTTCTAGTTTTTCTGTTTGGTTTTCCTTTATTCTGTATTATTTTTAATCAGTATTGTAATAAGTTGGTTAACTCTTTGAAGTTAATCATTAAACTATCCACAGAAAAATTACACAAGGGAGCTCAATAACTCTTTAGCAAATCATCCAAAGTACTGAAAAAAACTCTATGTCCTGGATATGAAAAAACAAAGCAATACGTTGGCTAATCCCTCTTAAAGTAGTAATATTAACACACTTCTCTTCCACCTTGCAGTAACTTCCATGCTCAAGTTTTTATCTATCCAATATCAGCTCCACGCAATTGGAGTTTTACTAACCGGCCCTCAACACACATGGCCACACACAGAATCTGTTGCATCAACACATCGTTTTCCAAAAGAGCAGTGTGAATTTTCAGTATGCATTTCCTATTCAAATGAAACTGGGAGGGACTAATTAAAACCTAGTCATCTCAGTTGAACAGTTTTCTATTTTCCACCAAATGTACTCCCAACACCCACCGGCCTTTCCGGCCACTGGCATCCCAAAGGGCTGTCACCACTCACTCAGCAGTTCCAGGGCTGGGATCTCAGGGTCCGTGTGCTCAGAGGCAGAGCACTCACCGTCATTCACAGAACCGCGGAGATGAGTGCCCCAGACCGCCCCTGCACAAGCTAAGGAAGCAGGTCCTACTTCACAAGGACGTCAAGCATTTGCTTTCCCAGCCTGAAGCTGTTCCAAAACCTCCCGGCTCCTTTCCAGGCTGCCTCCTGCCAGGGACCCCCTCTCTCCGGAGGGCGCTCCTGGACTCCCGATCCGCTCCTGCGCGCTCGGGACTCGGACTGCAACCACCGACTCGGGTCAGCCCCGGGCGGGAAAGCCGGGCAGGACGGGCGGATGCCCACAGCCCCACCCGCAGCCCGCCCACCGCGCCCGCGCGCTCCCCGCGCGCCCAGCACTCACGCGCAAGGCGCCGGCCCGGGGTCGCGGCCAGGAGCTACGGGCAGCGGTCGGCGAGCTGGGACGGCGAGGAGAAGAGCGCAGGCCAAGGCGACCCCGCTTCAAAATGCACGTCTCGGGCCTTGGGGCCGGGAGAGCGCTGGGCAGCGGCTCCTCCCTTGCTCCTCAGGCTCCCGGGGTCCGCGCCCGCGGGAGGGCGGAAGGCGTGGCGCCGCCTGCCCCGCTGGATAAGCTTGGGGTGGAGCCCGCGCCCGGAGTAGCGCAGGTACCGAGTTCCGCGCTGGACCCGCCACTCCCCAACCCCACCCCCACCGTGGGCCCGGGTCACGGACACAGCTGTCCCAGAGCATCCAGAGGCAACCCAAAAACTCTGTGTCCAGGCCTCGCAGGAAATGGACAGTTGGCCACGAGCCCGCGTGATCCCCGGACGCCACCCCAGCTCGTCCATACCTCGTCTCCCTGCGTGGATCTGGTCACCAACGGGGCCCACGCCTAAGACCAGGGGACGCGGACGCCTAGGCTTTCTTCACTGTCAAGGGCTGCGCATCCAGAGCAAGTGGTGGCCTCTAGTAAATGAGCTTCTGAGACCTTGGGTTTTGATGCCCCAGGGCCAATGGAATCAGCAGCTAAATCTATGGGCGTGGCGGGGTTGGAGGGAGAGGGGGGACCTAAATGGAAACAAAACTCTTTGAGTGAAAGTATGACTGGGAATAGTTTAAATGCATTCGTCACAGAGCTGTGATAAACACTTCTTTGCAAGACACTGATCACATGGAAAAGCTGGAAAGTGATTTGTAGATTCAGGAAAAGGACTGGTTATCAGGCTTTCTGAGTGTGAATGGCCAGGCCCAAATTCACCTGTTGCAGCTGCTCCCCGCAATTAGTACCTGCATCTAGGTAGTTTCTGGTTTGTATTTACAAACAAAAATTATAATATTCATTAAATTGTTTAAAGCAACACAAGGAATTGCTGTTAATTCTTTACCCCATACAATAAAATTTCAGACAGGCCTCGATAAGAAAGTGGATTACACACAATGTTTTTAGAATGTTAAAAACATCACACTGTATACTTTTAAATGACTTCCAAGTATATATCTATTAAGTCCCCAAACACCTGGATGAAATTGGGTTGGGCTTTGTTTTATTTTGTTTGTTTGTTTTTTAAATTAAATTTCTGAGTCAGTTTAAAGACCCTTACAAACTCACATACAAATATATTTGTCATTTTAAGCCAACGTTGGGAAAATTTCTTCAGAGCTGGCTCTTAATAACTTTGAAAATTTGAAAATCACCCTCTACAGAATAAAACTTTAAAGATGAAAAAAATTCTGAAAGCAGTTCCAGGAGGCAACTTGTAAAACTAGAGAAAATGGCCGAGCCACTGTGGCTCAGCGGTTGAGCATTGACCTGTGATCCAGTAGGTTATTCCACTCCTGGTCAAGGCACATGCCCGGATTGTAGGCTCAGTCCCCAGTGTGGGGAGTGCAGGAGGCAGCTGATTAATGATTCTCTCTCATCAGTGATGTTTTTATCTCTCTCTCCCTCTCTGAAATCAATAAAAAATGTATTAAAACAAAAAAAGTTAGGAGGATAAATGGGTGACAGCCTTTCTTGGACCAGGGCCCACCACCCTCCACCTCGTGACCTCTCCATTATTTTACCTGAAAAGGGTAACTTTTTTTTTTTTATAGAGCAGGGTAATGGGACCCCCCACATTTTCTTTTCCTTTTAACTAATCCTTTTCTCTCTCTTATTACATATCAAACAAGAAGAAAATTAAAATTGCCTATAACTCATCAACTACATACCATAGCTTCATCAGCTTTTAGTCTGTGTCTTTGTATATATATTTTCTTTAAAAACAAAATGAGTTTATATACAAAGCAAAGTGATGAAGGACAATATCTCTGGAGTCAGATAGCCTGTGTCTGAATCCTGGCTCTCCTAAACCCTAGAGATTTGAACTTGAGCTAGTTACTTAGTCTTTAAGTGGTTATTGGTGATCGGGAGAAACATTCTCTTAAGGTAGTAGTTACAAAGATTAAATGAGATCATGTGTGTGTAAAGCACTGAACAGTCATTCTTACTTGTTGGCGCAAGGTAAATGGTAGCTATTATTATTTTGTAAACTGCTCTATTGCAAACATGGTTCTCTGTTGCTCAATATCTTGCTACAACTTTATATTTAAGTTGGACATCCGTCTCACAATCCGGGACTACTGGCTCCCAATCACTTGCCTGCCTGCCAGCCTGATCACCCCCTAACCACTTCCCTGCCGGCCCGATCACCCCCAACTGCCCTCTCTTGCCGGTCCAATCACCCCCAACTGCTCTCCCCTGTGGGCCCAGTCACTCCTAACTGCCCTCCCCTGCAGGCCTGGTCCCCCCACAACTACCTTGTCCTGCCGACCTGGTTGCCCCCAACTGCCCTCCCCTGCCGGCCATCTTGTGGTGGCCATCTTGTGACCACATGGGGCAGCCATCTTCTGACCACATGGGAGCAGCCATCTTCTGACCACATGGGGGTGGCCATCTTGTGCGAGGGTGTGATGGTCAATTTGCAAGTTTCCTCTTTATTATATAGGATGGTTGCATGGTTATTCAATTGTTTATTGTGTACCATAATTAATTTAACCAAGCTTCCTATTGTTCACAAAACATCCTTGTAGCAATGTCATTGCACACACCCAGATAAGTTTCAGAAAGGGAATTGCTAAGAAATAAGGTTATTCCCAGTAAAAAAATTTTAATACACATAGCCAATTTTACTTAAAAAATATAAACTTTGTCCTTAACATTTGGCACCTAATGTGGGGCTAAACTTTGGAGAAGCAGAGAGGAATGCTACTCTTTGGGTCAAGGTCAAAGTATGGCATCTACATACCCTTGAGGCTCATGGGACTCCTAGTGTGCTCCCTTTCTGCACCTCCAAAGTCTTGCATCTTGGGAACACATGCCTTTTGGTGGAAGCCCAGGGCTTTATGGTGTCAGAGAGTATTCTTTCAGGAGAGTATTAGAAGGTGGCAGCCCAGAAGGTGCTGAGGAATTATTCCCTCATTTTGGTACCGTGTCAGTACCAATTCGGTACCGCAAATGTGAAGGAGAGAATTACCTCACTGGTGATTTTTTGAAGGACACCCTCAATTTTAATGTACCTGTATTTTTTTTTTCTTTTTCTGAGATAATTGAACTCATAGTGACATCTGGTGGCCAGTCTATGTAATTAGTTTGGGATTTTGCTCCAGACCAAAGGTTATATGCTTACTAGTAGTTTTGGAAATTATCTATGCGGGTTGGCTTTCCACTCTGAAGATAAGAGAGTAAGTAGCCAGCGACCCAATGGGGATGGGCACCAGGAAGCAGCATTCTATCGACCGGAAACAACTTCCCAGCCTTGATTGGTTGAAAGCAATTTAAATTTGGGGAAGTCCAACTCCAAAATGTCCCCTGCCCCTTCCCAAAACACCAGTTGTTATGAGAGAACAATATGGGGCCGATTCATCCTTTAAAAAAATAAAATAAAATCTGAATTGATCAACATTACTGAAAATGACAAGTTAGAAATTATGAGAATTATTTTCTCTCTTCTAAACTTATATTGGCAAGAGAAAATATTTATGAAGCTAGCTTCTTGGGCCTACTGACTCTTGGGTTTTCTTTATTGAATCTTCCCTCCCAGAGAAAGTCTTTTTTTTTTTTTTCTGTCTGCGTCTCTTGTGCTGTTTGTCATAAGAAGGAAATAGCATAGGGATAGAACACAAGCGCAGACTTGCAGACTTCCTGTAAGCCTGTTGTTCAAGCTGCCACGAATTAGCAGGCTTGAGACTGGGAGTGTCTCATATTTGGTGGAAGACCGGAGACACTGTATGCGCTATATCATCCTGATTACCTATTTTTTCTTTACTATACAGATCTTATAACATAGAAACTCACACCTGAAACCTATATGTTTATGTTGACCAGTGTCACCTCAATCAATTTAATGAATAAAATTTTTTAAAAGACTCCCTTAAAAAGATGAAAGGACAGAAATTAGAAAATCAAAATCCACTCAGACCCGTTCCTGTGTACCTTCAGATAGTTGAAGATATTGTAAAAAATTAGGACAGTGGAAAAAAAATAGAATATTGGAAGTACAGTTGCCCAGCACTAAGAAGAAAAACACACACAACTGGACAAAAATAAATACAAATGTTAAGCCTTTTGAATTTGCTACCTCTGCTACTTGGGTCTTATAGATTCTAACACAAACATTAGGTTAATCAATAAGAGATTAAAAGAACAGAAGGGAAAACCCAGAAATTTCCCAACAAAGTGGAAATTGTTTAAAGATCATTGAGATATAAGATTATAAAAATTGGCATATTTGAACAGAATTTAAAGATTCTAATAATTGACCAGGAATTTTGCCAAATTGGGAGCTGGTTTTTTAAAGGCTGACAAGGCTATTTTGAAAGTCTCAGTAGGTCTTCCTGCCCAGTAATCAGAAATGCAAACCCAGCTCACAACTGCATGAGGCTTGAAAACTGAAGGAAAAAAATTTGAGAAAGGGGTACTTTTATTTTATTTATTCAAATGTTCTACTGCCTTTTTTTAAATTGAATTTCTTGGGGTGACATTGGTTCACAAAACCACACACGTTTAAAATGTACCACTCAATGAAGCATCATCTGCACACTGCATGGTGCGCCCATCATCCCATTTCCCCCCCTTCGCCCATCTCCACCTACCCCACCCCCTTTCCCTGTGACTATCACCACACTGTGGTCTGTGTCTCTGTTATGTATATAATCCCTTCACCTTCTTTCATGCAGTCTCCCAACGCCCCCCCCCCCCCCCGACAGCTGTCAGTCTGATCCTTATATCCATACCTCTGTTTCTATTTTGTTTGACAGTTTATTTTGTTCATTGGATTCCACAAACAAGAGAAATCATATAACATTTGTCTTTCTCTGACTGGCTTACTTTACTTAACATAATAATCTCCACATCTATCCATGCTATTGCAAAGGGTAAGATTTTCTTCTTTTCTTTGGCTGAGTAGCATTCCATTGTGTAAATGTACCACAACTTTTTTTTCCCCCAGAGAGGAAGGGAGAGGGGAAGAGAGAGAGATAGAAACATCACTGATGAGAGAGAATCATTGATTGGCTGCCTCCTGCACACCCCGCACTGGGGATCCAGTCTGAAACCTGGGCATGTGCCCTGACCAGGAATCTAACCGTAACCTCCTAGTTCATACGTTGATGCTCAACCACTGAGGCACTCCGGCCGGGCTGTACCACAACTTTTTTTATCCATTCATCTACTAATGGGCACTTGGGCTGTTTCCAGATCCTGGCTATTTTAAATAGTGCTGCAAGGAACATAGGGGTGCATATATTTGAGAAAGGGGTATTTTAAAACACAAGCAGCTGAAGTATCCCATGCCTGGCCCCCAACCTTCCCCTGCCTCCTTAAAAATTGTGAAGGGCAAATAAAAAATCTTGTGTCTCTCTATAATTACTAGTAATTGTGTCTATGTTTTGATCTCTTTGGGTTCTGTTTTTGTTTGTATGTTTTAAGTGTATAATTTTTTTTACCTCCTAAAGATATTGTTAATTTTAATATTTAATTGGCTTATATAAATTAAGAAATAAACTAAAAAAAAAAAACCACATTATTTTCAGGACCACATTGAAAGGTGAACATGGAAGGTTAGCATGCTGGTGCGCGGGTAGGCTAAATAGCCATCTCAGATGGTGATTAAAGAAAAATTGAATTTATTTAAGGAAGAAGGATGGGGGAGGGGATATCCAAAGGGAAGGGCTGCACTGCACTGAGCCAAAGCTGTGGCTAGATGATGGCAACACCCAGGAGCTGGAGTTTCATCCTTACATGCAGCTGTTGTTGTCAGTGGGCTTGGGGGCTGAGTGATGGGCTCGGAATGCAGGTGTGTCACCAGGTGTCTTCAGGACAGTTTCAGTTCCTTGTAGGGGCTGACCCCTGGTGTCCAGCAAGCTTTCTTCCTGCTCTTTTGTCCTCCTGTGGCAGGAAGCTTACAATTGGCCATTAAGGATTGTATTGCTCTACCCTCCTAACTCACACGTTCCAGGGAAATATTTAGTATTAACGCTAGTTTAAGTTTGGTTTGAACAGACATGTCTTTTAGAGTTAAACTTCTTCCATCCTTTTGTTACCAATTGGGGTTGCCAGCTGGGACCTCGGTTCTTTTTGTCAACGCAGAAAAGATGCTAATGTCAACAAAAATTAAAACAAAATGGGGTTTATTGAAGATTTACTCCAAACGAGGAGGGGGCCAGTCCAGAGACTGAGAGAGAGAAGGCCGGGCTGCTTTAGCTCACCGGAAAGTCAGAGGAAAGGGGGTCTTGGAGACACGTTCAGGGCTTAGCCCAGGATGAGCAGCCGCTGGGGGATATGCTGCTGGGGGATACGTGCCTCTGGGGGTTACAGCTCAATTCCTGGGCAGGGCACATGCCTAGATTTCGGGCTAAATCCCCAATAGGGGGCATGCAGAAGACAGCTGGTCTATGATTCTCTCATCATTGATGTTTTTATCTCTCTCTCCCTTTCCCTTCCTCTCTGAAATCAATAAAAACATATTTTTTTAAAAAGAAAGAAAATATAATCCTTGTAAACATGTATGCACCCAACATAGGAACACCTAAATACATATCAAAAAACACACAAAAACTCTAGGTAGACTTTAAGGGAGAGATTGGTAGCAATACAGTTATAATAGGGGCTGGCCCCACCTCAGTTCTTATCTTGGCCTATGAATGAATTCAAGTGAGTGACTCCAGATTATTGTGTTGTTAAAGTGAATTTACTAAGAAAGTCATTTATTAAGAAAGTAAAAGATGCAAATTTATCAAAGGAGCAAGGCAAGCAAATCTATCATCCAGCACAAAGCACGGATGAGCTCTCAGCTAATCTGAAGAGCCGGCTGGATAGGGGGTTTCTGCCTTATACGCTTTTCTGTCTATAGATTTTTAAATTCCTCTGCCGAATGTCTTGGCACAAGTTAATTTTCAAGGTCCCCCATTTACTTGGTTGTGGCTATCCCAGAACTGGTGACAAGCACCTGACAGTTTTATCTTCCCAAGCCCCAAGACTGCTGGCTCTCCTGTTGAGGGAGTGGGATGAGAAGACTGCATTCTCCTGTCCCTTTCCTCCCTCCTCTCTGCTGTGTTTGGAGAGGTATTCACCACTTGCTTCCAGCCATCCTTGGTTGGGGGACCATCGGGCTTGCTATTTACAAGCTGGCTGCAGGCTGCCAAACTGTTTGGCCTTGTTTAATTTTCTTGTCTCAGTTTCCCTATTTCTCCTGCCTTGGAATTTTTCTAGCTTCTCGCTATCCTATAACGGAATATGAAAAACATTCTGGAGTTGGATGGTGGCAATGGTTTTACAACAATGTGAATGCACTTAATGCCACTGAATTGTACACCTAAACCTGGATAGGAGGGTAGACTTTATGTTCTGTATATTTTACACCATATATGAAAATTAACCTTCCCACACAGCTAGCTCTCAAGTCACTGACTTATTCTACTCTTCAATCCATCCTATACTTGTCTGAAATTCAAACTCTTAATGGATTTCTATAACCTTACAAAAAGTAATAGCTTTTCCTCAAAATCAAGATCCAAATGTGCTTACCTGTTCTGGATTCCCGTGGGGTTACTTTTTAGATCATAGAAAATGGCACCTATAACCAGTCCAGGAGAACTATTATGATTACTTTTTTTAAAAGAAAGAAGAGTTTCAATTAAAGGTAAAAATTTAGCACACCATTTATTATTATAATATACGTATATGACTTGGCCAAAGTTCTTGGGAAAATATAAAACAGTGTATACTATTAGACTGCCTTCTAAATTAAAATATAAATAATTTGCCATAGCCAGTGCTGCTCAGTGGTTAGAATGTTGGCCCACGGCCTGAAGGGCTGAGACTTCAATTCCTGTCAAGGGCCAGTACCTTGGCTACAGGCTCGATCCTGGACCCAGTCATGGTTTGATTACCAGTCAGGGCACAGCCTGAGTTTCGGGCTCCAGGCAGGAGGCAGCCAATCAATAATTCTCTCTCGTCATTAATGTTTCTATCTCTCTCTCCCTCTCCCTTCCTTTCTGAAATCAATGAAAATATTTATTTTTTAAAGAAAAGGGAAACAAAGAGCCAAATTTAACTTTTCACAACTGAGCAAGGAGGCCCTGTCAGTGTATCTGTGTATCTGGTCTGTGGTTATATGTTTGCCAACATTTCTCAAGGTGAGTTCTAAGGGATGATTAGGGCCATCACTAAAAAAAACATTAATCCATACTCAAATGTTTAATATGCTAATAGAAACAACCAATCTCTAAGAGAGGATCAGAAAACCCATAGCATGTTAAATGAGCTTCTTATACACATAATCTATTCAGTCTAAAACCTTCCAAATATAGCCTCTGGTTAAATGCATTATCAGAGGCAAAGTCTGACTCATATAAGTGACTAGTTCAAACCTAAGTATAGCTCTAAGACTATAGATACAAGATTTATCAGCAGGAAGCCATAAAACATTGTTAGAGCTACACATTCAAACATTTAGAGAAGCAATTGACATACAAGAAAGTTTAAAATTCCAAAACCATTGGTCAGAAAGCTATGGCCCACAGGCCAAACAGGGCCCTTCACCTATTTCTTCAGTCCATGAGATAAGAATGATTTCTTTACCATTATGTTAATGATTGAAAAGAGAAATGCATATGATACACAAATACTAACAGATTATTTGAAATGCACATGAAATTCTAATTTCAGTGTCCATGAATAGTTTAATTGGAGCACAGCCATGCTTGTTTGTTTATTATTATTATGGCTGCTTTCTCCCCGAAATGACAGCTCCATTATAGTATCTCTGTTGACCAATGTTGACTTGTTTCCAAAAGACATCAAATCCACTCTAAAAGAATAGAAATTTACCCTTGGTTTATAGTACACAAAAGTGTTCATTTCAGACAAAAGTGCCGAATAACAAAAATGTCTGGAGCAATTAGCAGTACATCTCAAGGAGGGATCGAGGCTCTCAGTATTAACATCAGAGGGCAACAGTACTAAGTAGGAAATTACGGTGCACATGGAAAGAAGTCAGTAATGACTCATCCGAGCCAACTCTGAGTCACCTTTTAGCAGTCAGCAGTAATCCAATGATCGATCATAAAATTAACAACCTCAAATATAACTGACTAATACCCTTAGAAATGGTGGACCAATGGAAAGGAAAAACTAGAGTTTTTATGATAGTGGGCTTGAGAATAACAGGAAAACCATAAAAGAGCAATAATCAACCACTATCAACAGTGTCAGCCCCCAAAATGAAAAGAACATTATTTCATCTTTTTGTTGTTGTTGTTAATCCTCACCCAAGAATATCTTTCCATTGATTTTTTTAGAGAGAGTGGAAGAGAGAGGGAAAGACAGAGAGAAACATATAGATTGGTTGCCTCCTGGCCATGCCTGACCAAGGGTCGGAGAGGAGGAGCCTGCAACCAAGATACGTGCCCTTGACTGGAATGGAACCTGGGACCCTTTAGTCTGCAGGCCGATGCTCTATTCACTGAAGCAAACTGGCTATGGCAACATTATTTCATCTTTTTTTTTTTTTAAATAAAACCGTTATTGTTGAAAGAATTGCATAGGTCCTCCTTTTCTCCCCATTAACTTCTTCCAGCCCGTTCCCATCCTCTCCCTGCCCAGTTCCTCACCACTCCATTGTCTGTGTCCACAGGTTATGCATATATGCATACAAGTTTGAAGATAAAATTAGTCTGACAGTGAATAGCCTTATTTAATGGAAGTCAAGTTTGCTTACTGCCTTTGTGTTCTTGGTAAACTGATTCCGAGGGCTAGTGTTCTCCTAGACTAGAATCCCTAAATGCAGAAGGTCAATGATAATGAACAGCGTTTGCACACAGTCCCTTCCCTCAGTCAGCGGCAGCCCCTCCCACACTCAGGTGCACTCACTGACATCCAGGTGAAGGCTTCCCTGATCACGTGATTTAAAATGCAAACCAACCCCTCTCCCCTCTATCTCCTTCCCCCTCTCCTTTCCTTCTCTCTCTCTTCTTTTCTCCTCTTACCTGCTTAGACTTCCTCCATGGCCCACTCTTCCTTCTGCCACGCTATATATTTTATTTCTGTATGAGTTTAACAGCTGTCTCTCCTCAAAAGAAAGTATGCTCCAGAAGAGCAGGTATTTTATTTTTACCCATTTTGCTCACTATTGTGTACAAGCTCCTAAATGCTGCACATGATCGATAAGGCCTTATTGAATAAATCAGGAAATGAATATGTGCAGCTACCAGGAAACCACAAATGTGGTTAAATGATTCCTTTACTTCACCATTTTTTTGGGGGGGGAGAGGGAGAATCCATACAAAGATGATCTATTACAGATTGTCTAAATCAGCAAAAAAATTGAATTAGGTAATCCAGAAAACTACTTTAAATTTTTTTCTCTAAATGGAAACTTAATTGTGTTTAATTTGTGCCACTGTCTATTTCCATATCCTAAATAGAGTGAGGTGGAAGTGTGGGCAGAGGATAAGTATAATCTACAGTAAATTGTATCAAAATCTAATGTCCCCAGATGAACATTTCACAGCATAATTAGAATATCTGTGAGGTTACCTGAGCTATGGAGGCCTGGGGATTACCCAGTAAGTTTTTGAAGGAACGCTTGGAAACCCATCTGAGTTGATGACAGAAGGAGGTGGCATAGGTGATCTCCTTGAAGGCTGTGCTCTTCTTCTTCTGTTTCTGACCCCCTGAGAGTTGATCTAACTCAACTTTCGTTTCTCTGAAGAAGGCGGAGTTGACATAAAACTCAGCTAGTTATTCTATGCGTGGCTTATCTCTCTTGGAAGGCTCTTCCGTCTCCTTGGCTTGAAATAGAAGTGGACAGAGGGAAAACATGAACAAAATAACTGAGTTAGCCCGTTTTTCTGGAATCCGTTTCTTGGATTCTTCCCTAACACCTTAATTCTAAGTTTGACCATAAAGAATTATTGGACCTGCCATTGCTTTACCATTAGAAATATAAGTTATGGCCTGACTTGCTGTATCCATACACACAGAGAAGCAGGGAGGGCCTGGGTGGCACTCGCGCCCTCGCTCACCGTCTCCCAGCTATAATATTTGTGCCCTGATTCTCCTAAAACAAACTTCTTACCAGAGGCAGTTGTGGTTCTTAATAGAAAACCCGCTGCCGTTCTTTTCACTGTGTGCAAATGCATAAATTATGAAGTTTCTTATTTCAAGACACTATATAAAAATGAGCACTTTCAAAATGAAAAACATTCAGAACTGACACTATCACATAAATGTGCACTTATACATTACAAGTACAGCACTCATAGACAACAAAATGTGTGTTGAGTGATGTTATAAATGAAATATTTATGCCCGCCCCCCCCCCCACCCCATTCATATACTGAAACCCAATCCCCAATGTGATAGTGTTTGAAGGTGGGGCTTTTGAGGAGTGCTTGGGTCATGAAGGTGGAGCCCACATGAATGGGATTAGTGTCCTTATAAAAGAGGCTCCAAGAGGTCCTCCCTGCTTCTCTATGTGAAGAGGCAATGAGAAGATGGTGGCCCACCTATGAACAAGGGAGGGGGACCGCAACAAACACCAAATTGCTGGTGCCCTGATCTTGGACTTCCTGATCTCTAGAACCATCTATACTAATAAAAGCCTAGGTGACACTTCTGGCCTCCCGTGATGCCCTCACATCATCAAAAGATGGCTGCCACAAGATGGCTGCCCTTACGTCATCACAAGATGGCCACCACAAGATGGCCACCCAAGATGGCCAGCAGGGCAGGGCAGTTAGGGGCAAACAGGCCGGCAGGGGAGGGCAGTTGGGGGTGACCGGACCTGCAGGGGAGGGCAGTTGGGGGCAACCAGGCCTGCAGGGGAGGGCAGTTGAGGGAGACCAGGCCTGCAGGGGAAGGCAGTTAGAGGCAACCAGGCTGGCAGGGGATGGCAGTTAGGGGCGACCAGGCCACAGGGGAGCAGTTAGGTGTCAATCAGGCTGGTAGGGGAGCAGTTATGGGGCGATCAGGCTGGCAGGCAGATGAGCTATTAGGAGCCAGCAGTCCCGGATTGTGAGAGGGATGTCTGACTGCCGGTTTAGGCTTGATCCCCTGAGGGGTCCCAGATTGGAGAGGGTGCAGGCCAGACTGAGGAACACCCCCCATGCACGAATTTCATGCACTCGGCCTCTAGTGAGAAATAAATGTCTATTGTTTAAGTCACCTGGACTATGGTAGTCTTGTTAAAGCAGCCTAGACTAACTATGGCAACTTGTATCAGATGGCAGCATCAGTAATATGAATTCACAAAGCCACATTTTAATAACATACCACACTGCTCAACTTCAGTCAATTCAATTGGATGATAATACGTGACTCTAGACAGATGCACATACATTCACCATCTTCGATCTCTCTGTTTAATGTCACAGCGGAGGAGTCTCCATTAATGACATCCAGGAAGAAGTCGGCAGGGTTCATATAGGGCTCACAGTGGTGACCTCAGAAGAAGGGAACCCAGGTACACAAGCATGATGGTCTTAGGAAACAAAGACTCACTTTCAGGGGGTGAGGGAGGTGAGGTTGGGAGAGACAGAATATAATTACTTCTCCCTCTCTTCTGCCTTCACTAATTTACTCTTTCTTTTTATATATTCAGTCACACAAAATGTCAACAATTCTGTCTTCTGGCACAAAGCCTGCTTTAAATCAACCTTGGTCTCCCAGATAGCTTTACTTATTGTAACTCTTGACCCCTGAAACATCCACCATGTAAAACTATGCTCTGGTTCTTTTCAGTGCTTATTCAAGCAAAGCCAAGTAAGGCATAGCAGGACTGTTTGGGAGAATTCCGGGGTTCACCAGGTGTCTGCCAGAATGTGAATACCCAGTTTAGCAATGGTTCCTTCTCCATCTGCTAAATTCAGGTGTAAATCATCATCTATTATGCTGCTGTAAATCCAACACAGAGAAGAAGTCCAGCATTCTCAAGAAGATGTTACCAGCACAGCACACCTGAACTCTTACCTTGACTTTTTGCATAGTCAAGAAGACAAATGATTTGAGGGGAAGGGCAGTATTAGACCTTTCCAAAAATGTTCAGCTAACAAGATAACTGGCTATGAGGTCAATATATTTATTAAACTACTAGGAAAAAGCCCAGCTGGTGTGGGTCAGTGGTTGAGCATGAACCTATGAACCAGGAGGTCACTGTTCTATTCCCAGTCAGGGCACATGCCCAGGTTGCAAGCTCAATCCTGTTGGGGGGCGTGCAGGAGGCAGCCCATCAAAGGTTCTCTCTCATCATTTTTTCTATGCCTCTCTCCATCTCCCATCCTCTCTAAGAAATCAATAAAAATATACTAAAAAAAATAAGTTCCTACCCATTACTAGAGCTTCAAGGTACTGCCAAACAATAATAAACTATTAGGAAAAGGGAACTAGGGCAGTATAGGACCAGTAGAAATAATCCTACACATACACAGAGGAGATGCTGGAAGCTACCCATTGTCTACACTATCATGAAAGTGCAGCAGGGAACACAATGAAAGCAGTCTTGAGAGTGAAGTTCATAGTTCTACAAGGCTACCACAAAAAACAAGAAACAATGGTAATAAATTACCTAACCCTACAACTAAAAGAGTTAGAAAGAGAGCAACAAGAAAAGCCCAGTGTAAGCAGAAGGAAGGAAATAATAAAGATCAGAGCAGAGATAAATGAAACAGAGACCAAGAAAACAATACAAAAGATCAACAAAAACAAAAGCTGGTTCTTTGAAAGGATAAACAAGATTGATGAACCTCTAGCCAGGCTCACCAAGAAGCAAAGAGAGAGGACCCAAATAAACAAAATCAGAAATGAAAGAGGTGAAATAACAACTGATCCCACAGAAATACAAACGATTATGAAAAAATACTATGAACAACTCTATTCCAACAAAAAGGACAACCTAGATGAAATAGACATATTCCTAGAAAAATACAAGCTCCCAAAACTCAACCAAGATAAAAAACAAACAAACAAAAACAAAAAAAAAAAAAAACCTGAATAGGCTGATAACTACCGAAGAAATTGAAACAGCGATCAAAAATCTTCCAGCAAACAAAAGCCCTGGTCCGGACGGCTTTACAAGGGAGTTCTACCAAGCATTCAAAGAAGAACTAAAACCTATCCTCCTCAGACTATTCCAAAAAATTCAAGAGAAAGGCACACTTCCAAGCTCTTTCTATGAAGCCAGCATCACCCTAATCCCAAAACCAGATAAAGACACCACAAAAAAAGAGACCTACAAGCCAATATCCCTGATGAACATAGATGCTAAAATCCTCAACAAAATTCTAGCAAATCAGATTCAGGAATATATTAGAAAGATCATACACCATGACCAAGTGGTATTTATTCCAGGGATGCAAGGATGGTACAATATCCGCAAATCAATAAATGTGATACATCACATAAACAAAGTGAGAGATAAAAATCACATAATCATATCAATTGATGCAGAAAAAGCATTTGACAAAATCCAACACCCTTTCTTGATAAAAACTCTCAGCAAAGTGGGAATAGAGGGATCATATCTCAACATAATAAAAGCCCTATATGACAAACCTACAACCAACATCATACTCAATGGGCAAAAACTAAAGCCATTTTTCCCTAAGAACAGGAACAAGACAAGGATGCCCATTCTCACCACTCCTGTTCGACATAGTGCTAGAAGTACTAGCCATAGCGATCAGACAAGAAGAAATAAAAGGCATCCAATTTGGAAAAGAAGAAGTAAAACTCCTTATTTGCAGATGACATGATACTATACATAGAAAACCCCAAAGACTCCATCAAAAAACTACTAGACCTAATAAATGAATTTGGCAATGTAGCAGGATACAAAATTAACACCCAGAAATCTATGACCTTTTTATACACCAATAATGAACTCACAGAAAGAGAAATGAAAAGAACAATCCCATTTACCATTGCACCAAAAAAATTAAGATATCTAGGAATAAACTTAACCAAGGATGTAAAAGACCTGTACTCGAAAAACTACAGGACGTTGAAAAAAGAGATAGAGGAAGACATAAACAAATGGAAGAACATACCATGTTCACGGATTGGTAGAATCGACATCATTAAAATGTCCATACTACCTAAAGCAATCTATAGATTCAATGCAATACCTAAAGAATTAGGTATATACCAATGGCATATTTCAAAGATCTAGAACAAACTCTCCAAAAATTCATCTGGAATAATAAAATAAAAAAACCTCCTAATAGCTACAGCTGTTCTGAAAAAGAAGAACAAAGTTGGAAGGATCACAATACCAGACATCAAACTATATTACCCAGCCACGGTTCTCAAAACTGCCAGGTACTGGCATAAGAACAGACATGTAGACCAATAGAACAGATTAGAGGACCCAGAAATTGACCCAAGCCATTATACTCAATATTTGACAAAGGAGTCAAGAGCATACAATAGAGTCAAAACAGCCTCTTTAAAAAATGGTGCTGGGAAACTTGGTCAGATACATGCAAAAAAAATGAAACTAGATCACCAACTTACACCATATACAAAAACAAACTCAAAATGGCTAAAGGACTTGAATGTAAGACAGGAAAACATAAAAAGCTTACAAGACTCCACAGGCAGCAAAATTGCAGACATATGTCATAGTAATATCTTTACAGACACAGATCCTAGGGCAAGAGAGACTAAGGAGAAAATAAACAAATGGGACTACATCAAAATAAAAAGCTTCTGCACAGAAAGAAGACAAAACAACAAGAAAGCCCACTACATGGGAGAACATATTTGCCAATGTTATCTCCAATAAGGGTTTAATCTCCAACATTTACAGGGAACTTATACAACTTAACAAAAGGAAGATAAACAACCCAATCAAAAATGGGCAAAGGACCTAAATAGACACTTTTTGAAAGAGGACATTCAGAAAGCCAAGAGACACATGAAAACATGCTCAAAGTCACTAATCATCCGAGAGATGCAAATCAAAACAACAATGAGGTACCACCTCACAGCTGTCAGAATGGCTATCATCAACAAATCAACAAACGACAAGTACTGGAGAGGATGTGGATAAAAAGGAACCCTCCTACACTGCTGATGGGAATGCAGACTGGTGCAGCCACTGTGGAAAACAGTATGGAGTTTCCTCAAAAATTTAAAAATGGAACTCCCATTTGACACAGTAATACCACTTCTAGGAATATATCCCAAGAAAACAGAAACACCAATCAGAAAGGATATATGCAACCCCTATGTTCATAGCAGCACAATTTACAATAGCTAAGATTTGGAAACAGCCTAAACGCCCAGCAGCAGATGAGTGGATTAGAAAACTATGGTACATCTACACAATGGAATACTATGCTACTATAAAAAAGAAGGAATTCTTACCATTTGCAGCAGCATGGATGGAATTGGAGACCATTATGCTAAGTGAAATAATCCAGGCAGTGAAAGAAAAATACCACATGATCTCACTCATTTATGGATAATAAAGAACATTATAACCTGATGAACAAAAAGATAGATACAGAGGCAGAGAAGCATAAAACAGACTATCAAATTACAGTGGGAAGGCTGGGAAGGGTTGTGGGGGGAGGTAAGAGATCAACTGAAGGACTTGTATGCATGCATATAAGCACAACCAATGGACACAAGACACTGGGGGGTGGGGAGGTGAGGGCATGTACCGGGGAATAGGGGAGGCCGGGGGAAGGTCAATGGGGGAAAAAAGGAGACATATGTACTACTACTTGTAATACTTTAAACAATAAAATAAAATTAAAAAAAGAAAGAAAGAAAGCCAGTGTAAAGCATTTTATTGTAATAATAAAACCTGAAACTCATATGTAGTGCAAAGGAGGCAGGTGCAGGGGGGTGGGGGTTGGCAGCAATAATTTTTCTCACTAAATCACTACATAAGACAGCAAAGAAGTGAGAGGGGGAAGGAAAAGCCAGGAAACTTTGAGATTGGCAGGAGGAGTTGAGCATCAAAAAACAAGAAATGCTGAAGGTGTGATCAATGACCAAGCATCATTTTCTTAAGGTAACATTCAAGGATTTGTCATGATGGCTGGGCTTTTACTGGACTTAAAGTGTCTATAAATAATAACTTCAATTTAAACTTTTGATTAAAGTTCTTAAAATTTAGGAAGTGGGGCCTGGATAATTATCCTATACTAGAGGCCCAGTGCATGAAATTCATGCACGGGGGTGGGGCTGTCCCTCAGCCCAGCCTGCACCCTCTCCAATATGGGACCCCTAGAGGGATGTCCGACTGCCCGTTTAGGCCCGATCCCAGTCAGACATCCCTCTCACAATCCAGGACTGCTGGCTCCCAACTGCTCGCCTGCCTGCCTTCCTGATTGCCCCTAACCACTTCTGCCTGCCAGCCTGATCACCCCCTAACCACTCCCCTGCCAGCCTGATTGATGCCTAACTGCTCCCCTGCCAGCCTGTTTGCCCCTAACTGCCCTCCCCTGCAGGCCTGGTCATCCCTAACTGCCCTCCCTTGCAGGCCTGGTCCCCCTCCAACTGCTCTCCCCTGCAGGCCTGGGTCCCTCCCAACTGCCCTTCTCTGCAGGCTTGGTCGCCCCCAACTTCCCTCCTCTGCCTGCTTGGTCATCCCTAACTGTCTTCCCCTGCAGGCCTGGTCCCTCCCAACCGCCCTTCCCTGCTGGCCTTATCGCCCACAACTGCCCTCCCTTGCAGCCCTGGTCCCTCCCAACTGTCCTCCCTTGCTGGCCATCTTGTGGTGTCCATCTTGTGTCCACATGGGGTCAGGATCTTTGACCACATGGGGGCAGCCATCTTGTGTGTTGGAGTGATGGTCAATCTGCATATTACTCTTTCATTAGATAGGATAGAGGCCTGGTGAATGGGTGGGGGCCAGCTGGTTAGCCCTGAAGGGTGTCCCGGATCAGGGTGGGGGTTCCCTTGGGGTGTGGGCGGCCTGGGCGAGGGGCCTGTGGTGGTTTGCAGGCTGGCCACGCCCCCTGGCGACCCAAGCAGAGGCCCTGGTATCTGGGGTTTAGCTATCTTCTACAATTGAAACTTTGTAGCCTGGAGCGGAGCCAAGCCTTCTGCTTGCTCTGTGGCGAAAGCCATTTCTGTTAAAATTTATGTATCTTCTATAATTGAAACTTTGTAGCCTTAAGCAGAGCCCAAGGCAGGCCAGGGCAGGCGGAAAGCTTGGCTTCCTCCATTGCCGGGGAAACCCAAGCCTCCTGCTCTTTCCAGCTCTGTGGCTGCTGCCATTTCTGTTTGGATTTATGTATTTTCTATCATTGAAACTTTGTAGCCTTGAGTGGAGGCCTAGGCCGGCAAGGGCAGGCAGAAAGCTTGGCTCCCTCCATTGCTGGGGAAACCCAAGCCTCCCTCCTGCTCTCTGTGGCCATAGCCATCTTGGTTGGGTTTATTTGCATATTTGTTCCTGATTGGCTGGTGGATGTGGCTGGTGGGCGTGGCTTGTGGGTGTAGTGGAGTGATGGTTAATTTGCATATTACTCTTTTATTAGATAGGATAATAAAACCCTAATATGCAAATTGACCGAATGGCGGAACAACTGGTTGCTATGATATGCACGGACCACCAGGGGGTATACACTCAATGCAGGAGCTGGGCTCACAGCTCAGCCAGAAGCCGGGCTCTCAGCTGGCGAGAGCAAAGGTGGTGGCAGGAGCCTCTCCCAACTTCGTGGCAGCACTAAGGACCCCTTGGAGGTCCCGGACTGCGAGAGGGCACAGGCCAGGGTGAGGGACCCCCACACACACCTCGTGCACGAATGTCATGCACCGTGCCTCTAGTGACATTATAAAAGTCATGAATATCTATTAGAAAACACACACACACACACACACACACACACACACACACACAGGATGGGGAGTAGGGGAAGCCCAGCCACGAAGAAGGCTTCAGAGGTCAGTGCTGGCCAGGGGACAGATACCTGTAGTGTCCAACATCACAGTGAAAACGACGTGCTTTTAAAGGCAGAGGGTTTAAGGGGAGAGGGGTTTGGGGCAGTGGAAGCAAGGGCTCTCCCCCTCCCCACTTCAGTTTTGGGTAGGGCTCTTCATTCAATCCAAAGACGTCTCAACTTGGAGATCACTGTCCCTCAACAGCGCCTCAAATCTGCTATGGCTTTGCAGCTCAGCAGTCAGAATGTTTACTAGATAATAGATAAATGAACATTTCATCCAAAAAATAAATAAATTAAATATTCTTGCATTCCACCTCCCCCCCCCCCACACACACACACCAATTCCTAGTCTAAAGTTAACCCATTACTTGGTGCTGTTAATACTTGATTAATATTTAATTGCAAACCTAGATCCAAAAGACAAACTGAATCTTCAGACCCAACGGAAAACAAAATGAAAAGAGTAGTAACCTGAGGTTTATGGCATGTCGTTTAGGTCAGCACACATACCAGGAGAAAGGGGCGAGCAAAGCTGGGTGACAGAACACAGTCTGGGCAGATGCTCATACCAAGTGGACCATTAGGAAAAGCTCCCTTCCGATTGCCTGGTGTACGTAGGGGGCGCCAGATCCCTCAGCACATCCAAGCGCAGGGAGCTCAGGGAGTAGGCCATTCCTGTCATTCCAGTTTTAGAAGCTCCATGTCAGAGGGAGAGTGACATTTGGTGGGATTATTCCTGGGTGCCCAGTGGCAGGTGGCACCGTAGGCAGAGCCCGGGGAGACAGTCAGTTTGGTTCTCTGACCCTCACGCATCTGGGCAACCCCTTCTTCCCAGCTTCGGCTCACCTCCTGCTTGCCTAGCATAAACGCCAAGGGCTTGTTTCTGTTCCGGAGGGATCAAGTTGCTGTCCATCTCCAAGCATCCCCGTGTAGTGCACCACGCAGTCTGGCGATGCTCTCCACATGCACTCCGTGGGGGTGGCAGCATTGCCAGCTGGGCAGGCAGGGTTGGGAGGTGGAGGGGAGGGAGCAAGGGGAGCAGAGGGTTGGGGGTGGGGGAGGGGGCGGGGCAGGCGATGGGCCAGACTGGAGGCGCCTGCCGCTTTAGTCAGTTTCAAAAGTCCAAGGAGCCGTCATGGCAAGCCGCCTGGGAATGCAAACTGCGAAATGTTGGGCCACAGAGGATGATATTAAAGTGTGTATATGTCCTCAGGATAGAAAAGAGGAATTTCCAGGACTTCTTGATCGGGGCATTCATGAACTGTGGTGCGGAAACCCATGGGTGAAGCCCAGAATCATGCTACATTAGGTTAAACATGGAAATGTAAGGGTTGATGCGATTATAAAAATGGGAATGTTTAGATAGGGTTTGCTTTTTGAATGTTGTGTCTGCACATGTACTTGGCTGAGAGGGAGGGATCCAGGCAGCCACCGTGGCTGTGAAGGCCTACTCTTGCATGAATTTCGTGCATTGGGCCTCTAGTTTAGATATAAATGTGCAGGACTCAGCCTCATATTTCTTATTTATAGCACCAGCTGGTGTTTTGTGGAGAAGGACGGGAAGAGTTTCTAAGTTTTTATTTCTTATAACTCAGATGGCTCTCAACCCATCAAGGGTAGGAAGTTGTTTCTCTCAGCGGAGTGCTGCTCCCTGAGGGCCCCTCCCCAGTGGTGGGTAACTACTCTCTCAACAGGTCTCAGAAGGGCCTAAGTACCTGGCGGGTATTTCGGACACTGGGGTGGCCAAGCCCTTCTGTGTACCTTCCCCACAAGCCAGAGATGGCCCTTCTGATCCAGGAACTGGGGGTGTATTCTGTTGGGAGTCCTGGGAGACAGGCTGTACTTCGTAGACTATGAGTCCAGACAATATGGCAAAGGTTTCTAGTCGCCTAGAAATGCCCCAGAGAAGGCTGGAAGCAGCCATTGTCTCATTTTCCCAGTGAAAAACCACACTCAAAGGTAAAGCAAATAGCTTTCTTCGATCCAGAGCAAGAAGCCCAGACTGTAGTTATACACAATGGCCACGAGGTGGTACTATGAGCTCAATTATCTCAGACAAAGACAAACAAAACAAAAACCAAATACAAGTAAATTCAAATTCAGGGCATCCCTGCAAAATACACCAGTCAGATGGACATAGGCAGTACCAACACTGAGGAAACAAACCCTTTCCTATGCTGTGCCACCACTTAAGAACACTTTACTGAGAGAATACTCCTTCATAGCCCAATAAAAACCCCGTGCTCTGCTACAGGTAGGGTTCCCGAGATCCAAGGCTTCTCCCAGCCAGTGTGGCTCAGTGGTTGAGCATCGACCTATGAACCAGGAGGTCACAGTTCCTTTCCATTCTCTGTCAAGTCACATGCCTGAGTTTTGGGCTCAATCTCTGGGGGAGGGGCGGCGTGCAGGAGGCAGCCGATCAATGATTATCTCTCATTGATGTTTCTATCTCCCTCTCCCTCTTCCTTACTCTCTGAAATCAATAAAAATGTATTAAAAAAAAAAATCCAAGGCTTCAAGTTCTTTCGCTATATTCAGACACTTTTTACAGGAACACAGACCACAGATATTTTCACACAGACACTAACACACCAGCTTCCAGGACCATCCACTCTTCTCAGCGGGAAGGCCAGGAAATAAGGGGGAAGAAGTGAGGGGGCACAGTTGGCATCAGTAAGCATGGATTTGCAGGAAGCTTTTTGGGGTGATAGAAAGGTTCTAAAATTGGATTGGTAATGGTCACACAACTCTATGAATTTATTACAATTCACTAAATGGTACACTTAACATTTATGGTAAATGAATTTCAATAAAGCAGCTTTTTTAAAAGCCAATAAACATGTTCAATCTAAATATAGAGAAGCATTATTTATTTATTTATTTATTTATTTACTAGAGGCCCAGGGCACGAATTCGTGCATGGATCGGGTCTGGCCAGCCCAGCCCCAATCGGGGTGGATTGGGGCTGGGCCTGTAGGGAGGAGGAGATGGCGGGAGGTTGGCCAGCGGGCCCACCCCTATTGGGGCCCGATCAGGGCTGGGCAGGCTGGGAGAAGGGGCGTGGGCAATTGGTTGGCCAGCCCCACCCCAAAATGAGGTGGGGGGTGCTGATCGGGGGCCAGCAGCCTGGGGGAGGGGCCATGGGTGATTGACTATCCCGCCCTGCCCCTGATGGGGTGGGGGGGCCAATCTGGTGTGGGGCTGGGTGGGGGGAGGGGCTGCAGGAGGTTGACAGGCCAGCCCTGCCCCCATTGGGGTGGGGGGTTCGATCAGGGGTGAGGCAGCCAGGGGGAGTGCTGCAGGAGGTTGGCCAGCTGGCCCCACCCACTATTGGGATGAGGGGGGTGATCAGGGATGGGGCCAGCCAGGGAGAGGGGCTGCGGGCTGATCAGGGTGGTGGGGAAGGAGGCATTTGGTAGGCTGGCCTGCTCTTGATCAGGGTGGGAGAGTCTGATCAGGCGTGGGCCGGCAGGGGGGAGGGGCCACGAGGTTGGCCGGCCAGCCCCACCCCCTGATCAGCTGGTTCACTGGCCACAGTGGGCGTTATAGCGACTGGTCATTATGGTGGTTATGGCTGTTACAGTCACTGGCTTTTTATATATGTAGATAACATTTTAAAAAATATATTTTATTGATTTTTTTTACAGAGAGGAAGGGAGAGGGATAGAGAGTTAGAAACATCGATGAGAGAGAAACATCGATCAGCCGCCTCCTGCACACCTCCCACTGGAGATGTGCCCGAAACCAAGGTACATGCCCTTGACCGGAATCAAACCTGGGACCTTTCAGTCCACAAGCTGACGCTCTATCCACTGAGCCAAACCGGTTAGGGCTATATATAGATAACATTTAAGAAATTGTACAAAAACATATTCTGCCCTTTCATGTGCTATCTACCAAAGTTTGACATATTGGAAGCTTAAGTGTTCACTTGTGCTATTTTCATATGTATCTCAGAATGCATCATCTCTTGACATCTCTGTTTAATCAGGAAATTATAAAATTACCAGCTATACAAAACAGTACACAAACCTGAAACTATTTTCAACTACTTGTTTATGAATAAGATTTTTCTTGATACTCTACAACTAAAACAGATGTAGAGATAAATTTATTTCAGAGGCTTTTCACAACATTTTGTGCTCATTAAAAATACTCTATTTCTTATTGACTATGTTCCTAATAAGTAAATGCTGTAGCATATACATATGAATAAATATATTTTTGTGTATTGGAATTGTGCGTTTATTTTTAATTTTTAAAAAGGTCTCTGTTGCTAAAACAAAAGAAATTTAAACTCTCCTGGACCATAGGTACGTGGGGGGAAAGGTTCTATAGAAAAGTAACGTCACAGGCTGATCTGATCACAAATCCAAACTGGAGAAGGCATGGTGGGTAGTCACTGCCTTGGGGTATATAACTATTTTATTTGCCTTGCAAGCCCTGACCATTGTTTTTGTGCATCTAGGTTAACACACTTTTGAAAATAAGGATAAGCACCCTCAAGAGAGCACATAATCTTGTTAACTATCCTGTTACCTAACTCCCACATTGCTTTCCCCCACCTTCCTGTAATATTCCTATTTTTCTCCCTCCTTCATGTATTCCCTCCTTGATTTAAAATGCATAAAAAACTGCAAAACTGTCATTCTCTGAAGCATTTGAGATCCTGCTTCCTGACAATGGTTGAAAGGTTTGGCCCAGATAAACTCTTATTAAAATTCTCTACAGCTTTGAACATTTTTTAAAATTAAAAACCTAACATTGATTATCATCGTGATATTATAAACGAAGGAACATTTTAATAGCCCCCACCCCAAAGAGTGTAGGAAGAATATTATCTGAGAATAATGAACTCACAACGGTGTCCTTGTGTCTCTTATTTCACTCATTTCCAGCATTAGGAAAGGGGCACTCAGTCTAAACCTCGCTTTTCTTATCTGTAAAACGGAGTAATGCTACAGAAACACGGCACGTAGGCACTGATCTAGCTGATGTGCTTGGAGCAGAGTAGGGGCTGAGGGGCTGTTAGCCACCTCCCCTAGTCTTCCTGGTGAGCTGGTGTTCCCCTCACTCAATTCCTTGCTCTCCTCTGACTCTTCTGGGAGCTGAGAGAAAGCGGGAACAGAAAGAGCCAGGGCATCTAATCTCAAAGGATTTTAGGGGGAGTCGGGGCAGGGGGGTGGGGGCGGGGAATGTGCACAGGTTGTGGCCTAGGTCGGAATGACCAAAAGAGACAAAAATTCACTCCTTCTGGGGAAATGCCAGGACCCTGGGAAAGGAGCCGGTCTCCATCCTGGTCTTTGACAGCTTTGGGCCTTCCTACACGGACAGGTGGTACCAAAAGATCAAGCTCGACTACCTTTTACTAGAAGGGTCATTTGAAGCAAGCGCCCTTTAAAAGAACACCTTATTATTGTTCTCAAAGGCCTCCATGAAGACAAACGGGATTTTTATCCAGACAGCAAAGGTTTAGCTTCAAAAAACATTTAAAAAAAACCGAGGCTTCCGTTTCCTCCTTTGCCCAGCACTTCATAGAAACGGAGCGCTCTTTCCTGTTGGCTGCAATCCAAACGCGACGACCGGGGTTCCCGCCGCTGCGTGGACTGCGAGGGGCCTCATTGGAGAATGGAAGCCTCACAGGGCAAAGCAACAAGATGGAAGGACTGTGGGCTCTTGAAACCTTGGGCCTACCTTTGGATTTCTTGAATGTGAGAGATAATTGTTTACAGTGTAGATGCCACTGCCCTTCAGTGAAATTAAATCCTAATGAATATACCGAGGTCAGGGTGCTGCAGCTGGAGGGAGGGGTTGGCACAAAGGCTCTGAGACAGGAAGCTCTTAGCATCTTACCTGTGTCTGGGGTATGGTAATTGTTGTGGAGCGAAGGCGAGTGAAGGACCACTGGAGCCCAGACCAAATTAAAATTCAGGGAGCCTTTATTAGCCGGCCGGCCAGGCCGAGCGACTAGCCGGGCGACTGCTCTGCCATTCTCCGCGCAGGGAGACCAGAGAGCAGCAGCGACCCTTTGTGTAGGACCGCTTTTAAGCACATTAACCACATCCGGTTTTTGCAGAACAAGTAACCCAAGACAAAACAGTTTTTCCCAAGCAACGTCAGAGTCATCCCAATGACGACCATGCTATTCACAGGGTCATCCTGTTCTTCAGAAGGCTGACAGTGTTCTGTGAAAGAAGGCCTGCGTGCTGGGAAGGGGCCACGAGACCCTATCTCAAGGCCTGGCCTGGTGTCAGCACTGACAACTCTATCTGGGGCATAGTCCACGGCCTCAGTAGTGCTCAAAAATTCCCACTCTCCAACAGTAATGGGAGGGAGAATGGTAGTTGATGGGGTTGCTGGGATGAGGGCTAACAAGGAATGAGATGGTGTAGACAGCTGAGTGGCTCATTAGTACTTTGAGTTGTTATTTGTTTAATTAATTTATTTATTTTGGGATTAAATGAAAGTTCTTAGCACTGTGACTACCAAGGGACGTACACTCACCACTCGGTAACTATTGTTATTATCTAACTGGTAACACAATCTGTACCTTTCCCCCACCTTAATGGTACTTTTGATAGGGGCAGAAATAGAATACTGGGGACCAACTAATGGTAAGAAATATTAATCATGCTCTGTTAATCGTGCTTGTTTTATTCTGATTAAAGAAGGCACATTCTAACCTGGCTGGCAGCACAGCTGCACTCGGGACCTGGAAATGCAGCCCATCCTCCCCATCAGGGAGCCCTATTAGCATGGGAAGATTAACAACCTAGTTCCAGAAACCAGAGCCACCAGCCCTTTGAAGACCCCTAGCCCTTGCATACTCACAGGCTTTTGCAAACCTCCAAACCTGTGAACTGCCCATTTGGCATACCTTTTTGTCTACTTCCCCATGTAATCTTTGTTCTTCTACCCAATATAAGCAGCTGGTTTATGGTGAGGTGCAGAGCAGATTTTTGTAGACAACCTGCTGCTCTCATATAGTGCCGGCAGTACTGGGAATAAACACTCATATATGATTCAACCCTGTCTCTGCTTAATTGGCTCAAGTAGTGAGAGGCAGCACAGACCCACTGATTGTCCAGTTACACTTTGAACTTTTATTTAGATATAAGAAGCCATAGGAGGGTTTTGAGGAGGAAGTGACCTGATTTATATTTTATTTTTTCCAAATTATAAGAGAAAGTTTATTTAGATTGTTGCAGAGGTAGTAGAAGTGAGCCAGCTGGGCTGCGATGGCTCAGGAAACAAGTTGCAGAAGCCGAAGCTGGTGCATATTATATATATATATATATATATATATATATATATATATATATATATATATATATATATATTAGAGGCCCAATGCACAACATTCATGCACAGGCGGGGAGGTCGCTCAGCCAGGCCCAGGACCCCTCAGGAGATGTCTGCCTACCGGCTTAGGCCCACTCCCTGGCAGGCAGACAACCCCTGAAGGGTCCTTAGCGCTGCTGTGGAGGCAGGAGGCTCCTGCCACCACCGCTGCCCTCGCCAGCCATGAGTTCGGCTTCTGGCTGAGCAGCACTCCCCCTGTGGGAGTGCACTAACCATCAGGAGGCAGCTCCTGCATTGAGCGTCTGCCCCTTGGTGGTCAGTGCACATAATAGCAACCAGTCGTTCCACTGCTTGGTCAATTTGCATATTAGGGTTTTATTATATAGGATATATATATTTTTTAATTAGTATATTTTTATTGATTTCAGAGAGGAAACAAGAGTGGGAGAGGGAGATAGAAACATCAATAATGAGAGAGAAGCATTGATCACCTGCCTCCTGCATGCTTCCACTGAGTATTGAGCTCGAAACCCAGGCATGTACCCTGACTGGGAATCAAACCATGACCTCCTGGTTCATAGGTTGGCACTCAACCACTAAGCCACACCAGCAGGGCCCAGTTAAGAATTTATGATCAGATTCCAGAAGTGGCTTTCTGAGGAAGCCTGTGGCTTAGTGTGCTCTTTTTCAGCTTCCACCATGATATTCTGTGGCCAGGGCTGAAAGGTGCAGAAGGTGATGGTCCAGCTCATCAACCTCATCTTCAGATACTTGCAAATTAGACCTCAGGTTCAGGTGTGGCTTTATGAGCAAGTGAATATGTGGATAGAGAGCTGTATCATTAGTTTTGATGAGTATATGAACCTTATATTAGATGATACAGAAGAGACTCATTCTAAAACAAAGTCAAGAAAACAACTAGGTCCAATCATGCTAAAAGGAGATAATATGACTCTGTCTCCATCTAGAAATGACTTAATGAAATGAGAAATTATTGAGAATTTCTAATACAGCTTGTATTTTTTAGGTGTCCTTTGTTGGGAGAATAACTCTTAAACATCCTATATAATAAAAGCCTAATATGCTAAGTGTCTGGTCATCTGGTGGTCTGTTCAACCAATCAAAGCATAATATGCTAATGATATGCTAAGGCTGCTCAACCGCTCACTCCACTCACTCCACTCACTATGATGTGCACTGACCACCAGGGGGCAAATGCTCCAACCAGTAGGTTAGCTTGCTGCTGGGATCCGGCCAATCAGGACTGAGCGAGACAGGCTGGACATGCTCTGGAGTCCTCCTGCGGTCCCTCCCTGGCTGGCCAACTTCCTGCATCCTTCCCTGGCCCCAATCGTGCATCAGTGGGGGCCCTGGGCCTGGCCTGAATCCTCTCACAATCCAGAACCCCTTGGGGGATGTTGGAGATCTGGTTTCAGCCCGATCCCACAGGCCAGGCAGTGGGAACCCACTGGTGCATGAATTTGTGCACCAAGCCTCTAGTTAATTCATATTGGCTTACAATACCCTTATGTTACTACCAGATGACAATAAATGATGTTAAATTGTTTTTTGGTTGTTTTTTTTTTTTAATTTATGATCAGATAACCCCATGAGGTTACTTTTCTTAAACCCCCTTTTCATCCATAGTCACCTCTCTATCAAAACAACAAATGAGCAGTTGAACAAACTGAAAAAAACAAAAAATAATAGCTTCCCTTATAGCTGTCAAAAAAGTAAGGATTTGAGGCAACTGGCTTCCCCTAAAATTGGAGAGACAGTCAGACAGATACAGAATCACAACTTAATGTACCAATTCTATGGTAGAAAAACCTGAATTGTAATTGACAACTTGATAGAGACTCAGAGTGGACAAATCTGTGAGTTAAAAACTTCAAAGAGGTCCCCTCTCTTTGAGTTTTACCTCCTAGAGTTCTACCAGGAAAGATCAGAGAAAAATCCCTTTGGTCTTCCTTCAGGGAAAGTAACCATTTTGAAACAAACCAGAGCACTTTGTTCTTAACAAAGCCTGCCCTAGAAAAATTATTTACTAGATCCTAACCTAATTGAGGTTTTATCAGAGACCAAATGACCTAGGAAAAAGGAAATATCCAACTTCAGATAGCCATCTTGTCTTATCTAAGACTGGGGCGGGGGGAGGGGGGGCGGCAGGAGGGGGGAAGAGCTTGGCAGGGGATGAGAAGCACTTGTGAAGTTTTAACCTAGGAGCACAGGCTCACTAAAGAACTAATCATAGGAATACAGAATGTAGGAATACAAAATGCCACCCCTCTCCCCACACCACCATATAACTAATGACCTATTTACCAGAGTTCCTTTTATCAAGTACATGTCTGGCTTTCAACAAAAAATTAAAAGGTATACAAAAAGGCAAAAACACAGTTTAAAGAGACAGAACAAGCATTAGACAGAACAAGCATTAGAACTAGACACAGATATGGCAGGATTGTTGCAATTATCAACCATGAATTTAAAACAACTATGATTAATGTGCTCAGTGTTCTGGTAGAAAAAGGTGACAAGATGATGGGTAATGTAAATAAAGATGGAAATTCTAATAATCAAAAAGAAATGTTAGAGAATATAATGTTAGAGAAATAAAGAATGTTTTTCATGGGCTTATTAGTAGACTGAACACAAGTGAGAGAAAAAAATCTCTGAGCTTGTGAATAGGTCAATAGAAACTGAAAGAAGAAGAACAACAAACAACTGAAAAAAAGGGAATAATAGCCAAGAAAGATGGTGCAACTACAAAAAGGTATAGTAGATGCATAATGGGAATAGCAAAAGGAGAAGAAAGAAAGGTACAAGAGCAATATTTGAAGTAATAATAACTGAGAATTTCCTCCAAATCAAGGTCAGACACCAAACCACATGTCTTAGCCAGTTTAGACTGCTATAACAAACTACTATAGACTACGTGGCTTAAGAAACAAACATTTATATCTCACAGTTCTGGAGACAGAAAAGTACAAGATCAAGGTGCCAGCAAATTCAGTTCTGGTGAGGGCTTGTGTCCTGGTTTGTAGATGGCTGTCTTCTTGCTGTATCCTCACATGGCAGGGAGTATCCTCATATGGCAAGCTCTCATATCTATATAATAAAAGCCTAAGCAACTGTTACAGTGGAATGACCAGAATAACCAGTCGCTATGATGTGCACTGACCACCAGGGGGCAGATGCTCAATGCAGGATATGCTCCCTGGTGGTCAGTGTGCTCCCACAGGGGAGCGCTGCTCAGCCAGAAGTGGGCTCATGGCTGCTAAGGAGCAGCCAGCCGAGCGGTAAGGAGCAGCCAGCTGAGCGGTAAAGAGCGGCGAGCAGGCGGGCAGTAAGGAGCGAGGAGTCCTGGACTGCAAGAGGGCATAGGCTGGGCTGAGGGACCCCACCACTTCCAGTGCACAAATTTCGTGCACCAGGCCTCTAGTCTTTTTATAACCTAATTGCCTACCAATCTGTTAATACCTGTTAATACCATCACATATTCATTAGCATTTCAACATATAAATTTTGGGGGCACAATTATTCAGTCTATAAAACCATGGGAAACTCAAAAAACACCAAGCCGAGTAATTACCAAATAAACTATACCTAGGCATATATTCAAACTGTATAAAATCTAAAATAAAGAAGCCAGCACTCGTCTGTTTGGCTCAGTGGATAGAGTATAAACCCTCAGACTGAAGGATCCTGGATTTGATTCCAGTCAAGGGCACATATCTCAGTTGCAGGCTTGATCCCCCAACCCCATCAGGGCACATGTGGGAGGCAATCAATTGATGTGTCTCTCTCACATCAATGTTTCTCTCTCTGTCTCTCCTCCTATCTTCCATCCTCTCTAAAAATCAATGGAAAAAATATCCCAGGGTGAGGATTAACAACAACAACAACAAAAAATCATAAATAAATAAATAAATAAATAAATATCACATACACTAAAAAAAATAAAATAAAGAAGCCAAAGGAAAAATAGGATCTAATCTATAGAGGAACAAAGATAAGAATTATATCGAAGTTCCCTGCAGATAACATGCAAGCTGGAAGATACTGTAGTGAAACATTTTAAGTATTAAGAGAAAAAAACCACTAACCTTTAATTCTGTACTGTTCAAAATCACACTTCAAAAGTAAAGAAAAAATAAAGACTTTCTCAGATAAACATACATTAAGAAAATTTCTTGCCACCTTGCCTGCCTTGCAAGAAATGTCAAAGTAGTTTTCCAGAATGAAGGAAATTTTTATAGGTCAGAAATTTCAGTGTTGTGGCAGAATGCACGGGAGAACAATCAGCCAGCACTCTGAGGGAGGAAAGTTTAACCTTTATTTCCCAGATCTGCTAGTCCAGGGGAATTCTGGATCCAAAGCCTGAACTGAACTCCTGGGGAGGCTCTGACCTATATAGCTCCTCCTGTGGCCCCTGAGAGTCCCTGCAGCTCCGCCCAAGTCAGTCTTGGCAGGGCCTTGGGGGCATGCTCCACAGCTCCGCCCAAGTCAGCTGTGGTGGGGCCCTGGGGTTAGGCTCTGCAGCTCTGCCCAAGTCAGTCAGAGTGGGGAAGTGAGACTACAGTTTAACCAGATACTGAACTAGGTTGCAAGCCCCCCACTCCACGCCCGCCATTTTCCTTTTCATCAGGACAACCACTGAGAAAAGTTTTGTTTTTTTTAAAGATATCTTCTTGCTCAGCTGGTGTTGCTCAGTGGTGGAACATCAACCTATGAACCAGGAAGTCAAGGCATTTTCCTGGGTTGCAGGTTCAATCCCTGTAGGGGGCGTGCAGGAGACAGTCAATCAATGATTCTCTCATCATTGATGTTTCTTTCTCTCCCTCTCCCTTCCTCTCTGAAATCAATTAAAAAATGTATTTTTAAAAGAGGTCTTCTTTTTAAAATATAAATAATTTACATGATAGAAGAGAAAATGGGATCATATAAAATGCTCAATTAATCCATCAATGGCAAAAAAAAAAGAATGTAATACAAAAATAAGAACAAAAAATTAGCACAATCAATAGAAAACAATAACAAATATGGTAGATATTAGTTCAAACATATCAATAATCAGTTAAAACATCAATGGTCAGCCCTAACTGGTTTGGCTCAATGGATAGAGCGTCAGCCTGCAGACTGAAAGGTCCCAGGTTCGATTCTGGTCAAGGGCATGTACCTTGATTGTGGGCACATCCCCAGTAGGAGGTGTGCAGGAGGCAGCTGATGTTTCTCTTTCATCGATGTTTCTAACTTTCTATCCCTCTCCCTTCCTCTCTGTAAAAATCAATAAAATATTTTTTTTAAAAAGAAAGCTTTAAAAAAATAAATAAAACATCAATGTTCTAAAAACAATAATTAAAAATAATAGTCAAAGTGAATCAAAACACAAGACCCACTACATGTTCTCTAAAAATAATACCCACTTTAATTATAAAGACACATAGAAATAAAAATAAATAGATAAAGAAAGATATGTCATATAAACACTAATCAACAGAAAGATTGAGTACCTATATTAATTTCAGACAGAGAAGACATCAAAATAAAGAAAATTATCAGGGATAAAGAGGGACATTGCATAATTATTAAAAGGTCAATTATTTATTTATTTATTTATTTATTTATTTATTTATTTATTTATTTATTTATTTTGATTTCGGAGAGGAAGGGAGAGGGAGAGAGAGATAGAAACATCAATGATGAGAGCAAATCATTGATCCACTGCCTCCTGCATGCCCCCTACTGGAGATCGATCCCACAACCCAGGCATGTGCCCTTGACCAGAATCAAACCTGGGACCTTTCAAGTCCACAGGCCAATGCTCTATCCACTGAGCCAAACCGGCTAGGGCTAAGTTAATATTCCACGAAGACACAACAATCTTTAATGTGTATGTACCTAACAAGAGTGCATCAAGACCTAACCAGTTTGGCTCAGTGGCTACAGTGTCAGCCCACAGACTGAAGAGTCCCAAGTTCGATTCCAGTCAAGGGCATGTACCTTGGTTGCGGGCTCGATCCCAGTAAGGTGCATACAGGAGGCAGCTGATCAATGTTTCCCTCTCTCTCGTCGATGTTTCTAACTCTCGATGCCTTTCCCTTCCTCTCTGCAAAATCAATAAAAAAAATATTTTTAAAAAAGAGTGCATCAAAATACATATGACAAAATTTATAGAACTGTGAAAAGAAATAGATGAACCAACAAATAGAATTGAAAACTTTAACTCTCCTTTATCAGCAGTGGAAACATCCTCCAGGTAGAAAATATGTAAGAACATAGTTGAATGTAATAGCACCATCAATCAACTGCATATAATTGGTGTCTATAAACGATTTCTTCCAAAAACAGCAGATTGCACATTCTTCTCAAGCTCACATGGAACCTGCACCAAGATAGACCACATTCTGGGTCATAGAACACATTTAACAAATTTATTTATGCATTTATTTATTTGGGGGGGTTGTGAAGGAGAGCAGAAAAGCAGTCCCACACAACACACAAATTATGCAGTTGCGTTTCCCACACTTGAGAAACTGCAGGGGTCAGCACACCCAGAGTGCAATGGGTGAGCCTCGCCCTGGGAAAACCGCCTTTGTGATCATGGTATCTCCCCTGCCAGGTAAGTACTTTATTATTTTATTTTTCATCCTAACAAATTTAAAAGAATAGAAATCATACAATGTAAGCTCTCACACGATAGTGAATTTAAACTAGAAGTCAATAAAAGAAAGATAACAGGAAAATCCCAACATATTTGGAGACTAAACAACACACTTTTAAAATTTAATTTTTCAAACAGCACACTTTTAAAAAACTGATTTTTTAATTGATTTTAGACAGAGAGGAAGGGGGAGAGAAACATCGATTGACTGCCTCCCACATGCACCCCAACTGGGGATCAAGCCTGCAACCTGGGCAGTTCCCTGACTGGGAATCGAACCAGTGACATTTTAGTGCATGAGCTGACACTCAACCAACTGAACCACACTGGTCAGGGCTCAAACAGCATACTTTAATTTTATTTTTTAACATTCCAAAGTTTCTTTATTCTTCATAGTTTTCTAACAAACAAATGATTAGTTTTCCTGACTAAGATTATTAAAAAAGTTAATCCTTCAATAGTATAAAGACAAATAAAATGTAGCCTCCCAATACCTATTTTTTCACATAGCATTACAAATGCAGAAATATTGACTACTGCTCTTCACAATGATTGCCCAACCCCTTAGAAAGACTGCAGCAGAGGATTCCATTGTCTAAAATACTATGCAGTACAGTAATTAAATGCTTCAGCCCATAAACATACTCCTCATCTATTGTGTTGCTAAGGAAAATGAGCAAAATCTACCATTTGCACTTCTGCTTCAGCAATCTCTTGGCAACCAGTGGGAAGATAGAAAAATTTTTCTAGTTGGGAAAGTACATTTCCGTTTAAATGTTCCTGTGACAAACATTTCCCACCTACTGTCTTGCTCTACATTTTCACCTTTCAATGAAGTCTGACTGTGATGCTTTTTAAGAAATTTTCATTGATTGATTTCAGAGACATAGAGGAAAGGAGGGAGAGAGCGAAACATCAATTTGTTGTCCCACTTATTCATGCATTCATTTGTTGATTCTTTTATGTGCCCTGACCAGGTATGGAACCCACAATCTTAGCCTATTGGGATGACGCTTTAACCAACATAGCTACCTGATCAGGGCTAGAAGCCATTTTTTTTTATGGCATGATTAATTGTTTAAATCAGAAGTGGGGAACCTTTTTTCTGCCAAGCGCCATTTGGATATTTATAACATCACTAGAGGCCCGGTGCACAGATTTGTGCACCAGTGGGGTCCCTCACCCTGGCCTGCAAGGATCGGGCCAAAACCAGCAGTCCAACACCTCCTTCCAATTCTGCCTGCTGCTCCCGCTCATCCCTGCCATGCTGCACCTGCTGAGGGCTCATGCCCAGTCAGTCCTGATTGGGAGAGATTCGAGCCACTGCAGCGGCGCTCGCCAGCCATAAGCCCTGCATCTGGTGCCTGTTGGTCAGCTGAGCGGCGCTTCCACTGTGGGAGCACACTGACCACCAGGGGGCAGCTCCTGCATTGAGCGTCTGCCCCCTGGTGGTCAGTGTGCATCATAGCGACCAGTCGACAGGTCATTCTGTTGTTTGGTCGTTCAGTCGCTTAGGCTTTTATATATATAGATTCTCAGGCCATACAAATTTATCAGTTTAAAAATTAGCATGGTATATTTGGTCAACTCACCCCTAATGCCTTGGCAGGCCAGACTAAATGAATTCATGGGACTTGTGTAGCCCGAGGCCCGGACATTCCCCACCCCTGGTTTAAATAAAGGTTAGTAAGCTCTAATGCCTGTTTATAATTTTATATATTTTATAAAGTGGGTAGAAGTTTATACAGCTCTCTTTCCAGTGTCACAGGTTGACATATCAAAACAAAAATGATCAAGAGTTTGAGTGACAACAGAAAGAGTAAATGCTGTACTTTTCAAAGTATAATCCCTTATTCAACTGTGCAAACCAATACAGTTTCAATATCTACTAAAAATGAGTGTTCTGGACAGGTATAACTCATGAACACCAAAATCAAAGTAAAAGCTGAGAACAGTAACAGCACAATAAGAATATCTCTTCAGCTTGGCTGATGTGGCTCAGTTGTTGAGCATCGACCTATGAACCAGGAGGTTATGGTTTGATTTCCAGTGCCCTGGTTGTGGGCTCGATGCCCAGTATGGGGCAGCCAATCAATGATTCTCTCTCACCATGGATGTTTCTATCTCTCAGTCCCTCCCCCTGCCTCTCTGAAATTAATAAAAATATTTCTTCTTCTTCTTTTTTTATTTAAAGAGTATCTCTTCAGTGCCATCCTTATTTTATTTTTCTCTTTGGCTACCCTAGCATAAGAAGGGTACTCAAAAGCATTGCCTTTCTAACACCGGCTGTGTTGCAGTTAAATTCTTCCATAAAGAGATCACATAGTATGAAGAGCATGGAAGTTTCCGATGAGACTCACAATGCTGTCACCATCTCCAACTCTGAACGTCAGAGCAAGTCTTCCCGTTTTTATCCATTTGTCTCTTGAGAAGTTTTGTTGCTTTCAAACCTTAAGCAATCTAGAAACACTCTGAGGAGTTCATAGGATATACAGAATTGCAACCTAAGTTTTCTACCATCTGGTTTAAGTGGCAGTTTCATAAGCAATAGACTAATGGAATCATTTGAATTTGCTGGCTGGTTTCATTAATTGTAAAGCGACGTACCTGGAGAGGACTTATAAGAACTTTAATATTATAACTTGTGGCCCATTGTTTGGATTTTTTTCAGCTTGAATTCTGAAGCTGCTTATTGAGCTTAACTTTGCCCTTTGGGGATTCAAAACTGCCTGCAGCTTGAGTAGTCCCCCACCCCCACCCCATGCTGATTGTACTACTTGATAAATTGTACTTCTTGCATTGTTTTTTAATAATACTCCCTGCACTATAATTGTGTGATCAAAGACAGCCTTTTTGTTCTACAGGCAGAAACTAACACTAGGACTTGATGAATGCTTAATCATATATAACCCATTGTTCTCATCTCACAACTTCATTTGCTTACCACTGGGTCAGCTAACCCTGGAAAGTCCAGTTACCCCCACCAATCAGAAATGAATGATGTAAATTTATGATTATGTTTATCCTAGCAACCTGTGTCTTATCATCTCCTTGCTACATTTGCCTTAATAAACCCTGCTCTCCTGGCCACAAGGCACAGTGGTTGAGCATTGACCTTATGAACCAGGAGGTCATGGTTCGATTCCCAGTCAGGGCACATCCCCAGGTTGCGGACTCAATCCCCAGTGTGGGTTGTGCAGGAGGCAGTTGGTCAATGATTCTCTCTCATCATTGATGTTTCTATCTCTCTCTCCCTCTCCCTTCCTCTCTGAAATTGATAAATATATATTTTAAAAAATAAATAAACCCTGTTCTATCCCTTTCATTTGGAACATGTTTTCATTTCATAAAGAGGGCTTTTCCCTGATTTACAAATCATATATGAATATATCTCCCTTTTAATTTCCTTTGGAATTTTTGTTAACACTGGTATAAATTTCTAGAAGGGATGCTGCCCAATTCATGAATGACAATAAAAACACACACACATATATATATACATATATCGATTTCAGAGAGGAAGGGAGAGGAAAAGAGAGATAGAAATATCAATGATGAGAGAGAATCATCAATCAACTGCCTCCTACATGCCCCACCCAGGGGACCAAGCCCGCAGCCCAGGCATGTGCCCTGACCAGGAATCAAACACTCACCTTCTGGTCCATAGGTGGACGCTCAACCACTGAGCCACATGGCAGGCCAAACACTTTTTAAAAATGTGTGTAAAGAGTGATGCGAGGGCAACTCTCTTTGTGGAGCATGCCCATGCTTCCCCCACCCCTTCCCCCAGGTGTGTTTCCTTTGCCTCTCTCTTTCTCCTAAGCTCCAAAGGCCCTTCTTTTGCCTCGGTGACTTGCTTCCTGAGTCCACACCCAGCTTTTTCCACTTTCCTACCTCTGTGACTTTCTAAATAAACTTCCTCTTATAGTTTGGGGGAGAAAAAAGTGATGGAAGGTGTGAACGGAAGGAGCCACATGCTAACCTGACAAGCTCAGGGGAGGCCTGTGTGGCCGTCTTGCAAACTCAGAGACCTGAAATAACCACAAAGGATGGTTTGAAAATTAAATATTTAACTACAAACAGGTTATAGTGGGTAGTCATGTCCTAGTCCGATATCTTCCCTGACAAAGATCAACTTAGATCTTCTTTCCTGAGCCCATTTGCCTTTTTGCCTCTAAGATAACATATCTGTGAGATGTCTGTGAGATGTCTGGGTAACTTGTAACTTCCTTTTTACCCCGGACCCCTCAGGGCACAACAAATGGCACCGGGACATTCCTTCATTGTTATTGTTATCAAGTTAATTGTCAACTGTTAATTACGTTAAAGTATCCTGTATCTATCTCTGTAAGAGAAGCTCATGTCCATCATTTTACTTTTCACCCAATCCCAGAGGTTTCCCCGCTTTGCTTTGTCCCACCTCCCTAATCTGTCACCAATGGATTTCATGTAACTCACCTACGTCCCTTTTCTTTGATTTCAATGTATAAATATAGATGTAACCCTGCATTCTCCGGAGCATTATCTCAATTCATTGAGGTTCTGCTTCCCGGCATATGTCGACAATTTGGCTCAAATAAACTCACAAAATTCTTTACAGGTTTCAATGGTTTTTTTTGTTAACAAAGGCCAGGAGGTTCACCAGGATGGTAGCTGTGTTGGTAGGGTTCCGGGTTTTCTTTCTTTGGGGTCTTTATCCCGCTGAGAATATACGCAAACCTTTGAGGGTGAGGTGGGGACACTGATGATCTCCTGCAGTGTCTTGGGGAAGATGAGCTGTTGCAACTACTCAGGTTAGCTTGGCACACATTCCTATGGATTTAGATCTTGAATTAGTCTTAAATCCGAATTCTGTCTTTACCAAGAAATCCTCTCATCTCAATTTCATACTTTAGACTTCAGAGTCTAATATCACCAGTAAATGTCTGCATAACATTTTACTGTTTAAATGAGCAAATTGGTGCTCTAGTTTAATGATCTTTTTGTGAGGATGGTTAGTATGAATTAATTCCTCAGAGCCTAACAAAGCCTCTTGGATGCATTGCAAACAGAGTTTCAATATATCTTGACAATGAAATATCTTAATTAAATTACCAGCAAATTTTATAGAAATCTGGTTTATGGTTTTACATGAAGCCAGAGCAACAAATGTTCTACAGCATTTGTTATAGAACAACAAATGTAGCCTGCTGGACAAATCTGGCTCACAATCCTGTCTTGTATATCTACGAATCCTTTTTACATTTATCAAGCATGGTGGGGGGTTGTTTTGTTTTTTAAAAGGCAGACTGCGAAGTATTATTGAGTCCCATCACAGAAGTTTATTGACCACTGGTCTATAGGAACAAAACATTTCCCTCTGTCCTGCCTGCGCCCACCAAAACAAAATGTAAAAAAAAAAAAAAAATTACACAAAGCCAACAGAGAAGTGAAAGGCTGACCTTCCAACAAAAGGAAGAAGGTCCTCCTTGACTTTAGCAACTCTGAGACCAAATCTGCATAACAGGAAATTCAAAATATTTTGGTAATAATTCAAAATAAAAAAAACTTTAGGACCACACCAAGGCATGTAGTAGAAGTTGAAAAAAATATACTTGGACAGCAACTCTTCTTGAAATTAGTGGAAAATGAACAATTCAATATAAACAACCATGTAATCATAAAATCTTAAAGCTAAAAGAAAATCCTTGGTTTACACATGTAAGATAAAATTCAGAGAATGAAAGGATGTATGGAAACAAAACATAAAATGCAAATTAAGCCCTAGCTGGTTTGGCTCAGTGGATAGAGTGTCAGCCTGTGGATTGAAGGGTCCTGGGTTCGATTCTTGTCAAGGGCACATGCTGGGATTGCAGGCTCGATCCCCAGTAGGGGGCATGCAGGAGGCAGCCGGTCAATGATTCTTTCTTAACACTGACGTTTCTATTCCTCTCACCCTCTCCCTTTCTCTCTGAAACCAATACAAAGTTTTTTAAATGCAAACTAAATATTAATTACTTAAATCTTTATAATTTCTGAGGTAGGTAAAGCAATATTACCAGCATGATCTATAATTTATCACACCAGGACACTAAAAATAAGTTAGGGGCATACAAAATTCTACAACTTTTGAAAATATGTATTGATTACATATCCACTTTATTGTATTGGTGGGCCTATAAAATAGTTTTACTTGAAGCCTATTTCAAAAATAACTTTCCGAATGCAGTGCATGAAACCTGTTTGGATTATTTGTCTATGTGCACATAAAAATAGGTTTCAATGTGAATATAATATTTATTACCATGGATACCAGCCAAACATTTTAATACTACAACGACTTGGAAGAGCTCTCAAGCCAATGACCTTCTATAATCCCACTGCTGTATCGAAAATAAAAGTTCTTTTGACACAATACAGAAAGAGGCATTATAAAACAAACTAGTGGCCCAGTGCACGAAATTCATGCATGGGAGGGGGTGTCCCTCAGCCTGGCCTGCACCCTCTCTAATCTGGGATCCCTCGAAGGATGTCCTACTGCCAATTTACAGGGATTGGGCCTAAACTGGCAGTTGGACATCCTTCTTGCAATCCGGGACTGCTGGCTCCTAACCGCTCACCTGCCTGCCTGCCTGATTGCCCCTAACCACTCTGCATGCTGGCCTGTTCGCCCCCAACTGCCCCCCCACCAGCCTGATCACCCCCAACTGCCCCCCGTGCCAGCGTGCTTGCCCCCCAACTGGCCCCCTGCTGGCCTGCTCACCCAAACTGCCCCCCCCCACTGTCCGCTGTCCTGATCACCCCCAACTAATCCTCACTGATGGCCTGCTCACCCGCAACTGGCCCCCCTGATGGTCTGTTCACCCCCAACTGTCCCCCCACCCCCGCTGGCCTGATCACTCCCAATGGCCCCCCCCCACCACCAGCCTAATCACCCACAACTGCCATCCTATCCTGGCTTAATCACCCACAACTGCCCTCCGATCTTGGCCTCTAACTGCATCTACCTCAGCCCCGCCACCATGCCTTTGTCCAGAAGAATGTCCGGAAGGTCTCCTGGGAGGTCTCCCAGTATAATTAGCATATTACCCTTTTATTAGTATAGACTAGAGGCCCAGTGCGTGATTGAATCATGCACGTGTAGGGTCCCCTACACACTTTCGCTTTTGATCACGGGGGAGCTGGGTGCCTGTCCGCTGGTGCACCAGGCCTTTCAGAAGCCTCCGGCATGGCAGAGGCTTCTGAAAGGCCTGGTGCCTGAGTGGACAGGCACCCAGCTCCCCCACTTTTGCTTTCAACCGCAGGGGAGCTGGGTGCCTGTCCGCTGGTGCACCAGGCCTTTCAGAAGCCTCCAGCGCAGCAGAAGCTTCTGAAAGGCCTGGTGCCTGAGCGGACAGGCACCCAGCTCCCCCACTTTTGATGGTCCGCGGTGGGACATGAGCTCACTGCCCCAGAGGCCCCTTCTGTGCCGCAGCACAGCCATGGCACAGACGCTGAGCTCGAGCCACCGCTGGCGACACGAGCTCAGCGTCCAGCTGGCCCAATCGGCCACCCCGAGGCCCGTCCCCCCACGCCTCCTGGCCAGTCGCGGGCATAGCAAAGGTACGGTCAATTTGCATATTTGTCTATTATTAGGTAGGATAGAGGCCTGGTTCACGGGTGCAAGCCGGCTGGTTTGCCCTGAAGGGTGTCCCAGATCAGGGTGGGGGTTCCCTTGGGGCATGGGGCAGGCTGAGTGAGGGGCCTGTGGTGGTTTGCAGGCTGGCCATGCCCCCATGGGGAGAGGGTCCCCGCTGGGGGGGGGGGGGGGGGGCGTGGCCAGCCTGGGTGAGGGGCTGAGGGCTGTTTTCAAGCTGGCCACAACCCCCAGCAGGGACTCTTACTCCATTGGGGCATGGCCAGCCTGGGTAAGGGGCTGAGGGATGTTTCCAGGCTGGACACACACCCCAGTGGGGACGATCACCCTATAGGGGTGTGGCCAGCCTGGGTAAGGGGCTGAGGGATGTTTTCAGGCTGGCCACGCCCCCCAGTGACCCAGACCCCCAGCCCCTCCTTGAGCAGAGGCCAGGGGGGGTGGGAAGCTTGGCTTCCTCCATCGCCAGGGCAACCCAAGCCTCCCGCTTGCTCCAGCTCCATGGTCGCTGCCATCTTTGTTGGGTTAATTTTCATACTCACTCCTGATTGGCTGGCGGAGGGTTGGTCAATTTGCATGCTTCTCTTTTATTAGTGTAGATAGACAGTTCTGTCACAAAGGAATGCAAAATAAAACAGAAAGTATAGAACTTTTATAAAGTTAATGCCTCAGGTAGGACCCATAGCCCAAGACAGTGATTCTCACAGACTTCAGGGACAGCCATAAAGTTATCACATGTTACCAACTTGTCACCAAGTGGCTGGCTGGTCTCCTGAAGAATAGGGCCAAATAGAGAGCTCAGCACCAGCTCCTGCTGCTGACAGCTCAGACAGTGCCTGCCAGTGACCAGCAGCTGTGAGAGTCCATTTGTTGGATGATGAATACCCTCTATGAGAGGATATATTTAAATTCCTATTAATTTAAAAAGTAGCTACTATTAATATTATTGGCTACTTTGTTTCTTAAGTATATTTTGTATATGAAGTATAGATACCTATTGCTCTCTCTATAGATCATATGTATAATACATTCCTCCTGCATGAGGAACAGTACATACAAAAACATGTGCATAAGCCTGGCTGGCATGGCTCAGTGGTTGAGTGCTGACCTCTGAACCAGGAGGTCAAGGTTCAATTCCCAGTCAGGGAACATGCCCTCGTTTGATCCCCAGTAGGGGGCATGCAGGAGGCAGCCAATCAATGATTCTCTCTCTCATCATTGATGTTTCTGTTTCTCTCTTTCCCTCTCCCTTCCTCTCTGAAATCAACAAACAAACAAAAATAAAATATCAAAAAACTTGTGCGTAACAATGGTACTATGTGACCCTCCTGGCTTCAGAAAGGAAATTGTATGGAAAATGACTCTCAGCAGATTGACTGATGACTTACTAATGGTGGCATTGTAACCTGTTCTAATGGGAGATTTGTCAGCAGCATTTCAGATGGCTGACAACGTGGTGTTGTGGTATAGTTACAGCTCCTGGTTGGGTTGGTTGACAAATGCTTGCTATTTTTAAATAGATTATTTTGGAAGTACGTGAAAGATGGCTTTAAATTCCTTGAAAGAGTTTTCTCACTGCTTTTAGATATGATTTGAAACTGTCTTTTATTTATTGAGAGTTATGGACAAATAAATAAAAACCTGAGTGCTAAACTAAAAAAACAAACAAACAAACAAACAAACAAAACAACCTGTGGGTAAGCCTGGGTTGTGTAAAAAGAAAGAACTGTACCAAGAACAGAAAAAACTGATTAACCCTAATAGTTATATAATAATCGGGTAAAGAGAGAGTATGATAATATGTTACAACATAATGCATTAATCAAATGTCATTTAAAAAAGAAGAAAAATGTTCCTTAAAGTTCAAAGATGAAAATACAATGCTATGTCCCCAGGCAAATATTGCAACAACATGGCAGGGCTCCTGCTTGATGCTAAATGACACTCTAAAATGATTTCCTCTCTGAAATCAATAAAAAGACACTAAAATAATAATAATAATAACCCAGAGAGAAGTGGGAAAGTAGTGATTGGGACAGGGGCACGAGCGAGCGAGGCTTCCGGATGCTGATATGTCTACTCCTTGACCTGGATTGGTGGTTGCATGGCATGTTCCTTTTATGATAATTCACTAAAATGTACTTTTCCCTATATTACCCTTCAATAAAAAAGAAGTTAAAGAACCCTTCCCTGTTATTGGTAGAAGTTAGCATGAAGAGAGGATGTGTAAATAAGTGAGATGTACGTGAGGGAAGATGAAAGCCTGTATAGGGCCAGTTATAACAGTTAGTATATCATAAGTCTAAAATATTCAGGATCTTAGAAGTTACCAACTCCTGGTATGAACAGTTCTTTATGGAGGTGCCCTGGAGAGACTGACATGTCAGGGCTCACAGGGCCCAGGCACCCGTATTTGAGCAAAGTTCCCGGGTGATCTCATGCATGTAAGCACTGAACTGGCCTAGGAAGGCTCGGTCACCGGGGCCTGGCTCTCAGCACCTACAGCCTAAGGCCCAGCCACGATCCCTGAGATAATCTAATTCCACCTCAGAGAAACCTCAGTAAGTTCTACTAACCTTTCAAGGATTATCAAAGCTTTTCTCTTTATAATGGCTTTTTTATCCTATAAATAACACTGGGTTTTTCCAACATAGTTTAGATTTCATATTTCCACTACAGCATCAATACATTTGTTATTTCTTATTTGTTAAATAATGGCAGATCATAGACTCGTATTATATTGAAGCTGGAGGGCAATCAGCATACCCCTTCAGTTCAAAGATGAGGAAACTGCTAACAGATATTAGTGACTTGTCACGAGTCTCTACAGTTCAATTATTTTAGGTCAATTCATTAAACCAGATTTCTCCCACGTGGTTATTGTCTCACCAGATGAACTAATAAACAATATATAATATCATTAGTTTATGACCTGGGTTCTTTCATAATTCAGTTTATTATGATTTCTATGAAGGTTTTTATTGAAAAAAATTCTGGCTGAACAATAATATGATGGCAAATGAAAAGAAGACAACAAAATACGCCATTGAATACTTAAGTCAAGAGGCTCCCTTTTTGTTTTATTTTTTTATTGATTGGTTTGAGAAAGCATCAGTTTGTTGTCCCACATATTTATGCATGCATTGATTGCTTCTTGTATGTGCCCTGACCTTAGACTGAACCCACAGCCTTGGTATATCGGACCACATTCTAAACAACCGAGATACCCAGCCAGCGCTAGGGTGCTCCCTTTGTAGTATGTAGATAAATCATGTAAACTAAAGAGGAATTTAAGTATATTTTTTAAGAAAGAGCAATTTTAGGTAGGCAATTGTCAGGAAGATAACGATCATGCATGCCAAGGCTACGTGATTCTTCCACAGGCCCCAAGGTGAGAGATCGATGCCCTGGTTTACCAAGAATTCTTCTCCAGTACATCTGAAATTCAACAGAAAAGAATATGACTGCATTCTTATCTGTCCAATTTTACTCAACATATTTGCTGTTCCTTAGTTAAAAGAACCCTATATGTTCCTAAGTCTTAAATAAGTATCACTTCATATGTAATAGGTAACAGTCAATGAGTACTTACAACTCTGCTAGCTACCATGGTAAGCAACCTTCATATAACAGTTTAGTTAACCCCTAAAACAACTCAATGGGGTGGGTATTATACTCATTTAAAAGATGAAGAGACTAAGGTTTAAGGAACTTGGCCAAGTCCACAGGCTCACACTTTGAACCAAGCTGCTGTCCTCTCCAGATTCATTTGGCTCCCAATCTAGGAAGCTGCTCTCTTCAAAGGCAGAAATGTTTAAGTAAATTTTCACTTGCTCCTGAAAGGGAAATCCTCCGCTTTAACAGATGACATACAGGCCCTTACAAACACGATCAAGGCTCTTTATAGAACTCATTACCCACAAATCAGCCACACAAAGGAACGCAGGCTAAGAATCCCAAAACTAGGGAAAGAGGTGGGGAAGGGCTCCCTGGAGTAGATCACACTCCATCAGCTCTGGGACAGAGACGGGGGTGAGCCTGGCAGACGCTCAGCTACAGGACATCACCGCAGGCCCAGGTATCAGGTGAGGCCTCAGTGGAAGCTGGAGTAGAGCAGGAAGGAGGAGCCCTGCCAAGGGTTAGATCAGCACCTGGTACTAAAAATAACTGGCACAGCCACCATTCTTGTCTGGCACCATTGCTGTGTGACTCCTGGAATTGAGCAGTTCCGAAAAATGTCACACCCAGATCCAAAGAGGAGGTGGGCAGGATAAAGAAACTTTCTCTTCCTCCCTACAGGTTTCCTGGCAATAGAGTTGACCCCTGAACAACCCGGGGGTTAGGGGTCCTGACTCCCATTCACAGTCAAATATCTACATATAACTCTTGACTCCCCCCAAATTTAACTACCAATAGCCTACTGTTGACCAGAGAAAGCCTTACTGATGACATAACAGTCGATTAACACGTTTTGTATGCTATATGTATTAGATACTATAATCTTATCATACCATAAGCTAGAAAAGAGAAAATGTTAACAAAGAAATAGTACGAGAAAACACATTCACGGGTATTTACTTAAAAATAAAGTCCCCCTATAACTGGACCCACAGAGTTCTAACCTGTGTTATTCAAGAGCCAACTGTTCAAAATAGCAATTTGTGCTGTTATTCAGAATTATTTCTGATCTACTTTTTTTATTGATTGATTCATGATCATATTGAATGATCATGAAACTTAGAATACCAGTATCCTCTTCTTCTCCCATTAATTAATCGAAATCAAGTCCTTAGCAACAATCGAAGAGGAAAGTGTCACTTTCAAAAACATCCTCTAACTTTATTAAAATCTGTATTTCTGCTTTATTGACATTATCAAAAAAATGGTATTTTCTTCTCAGCTTAATGAAAGATGTACAGTCCTTCCATCAGCTGTATGCCAAGTCAGTTTAAAAAACAAACACAAAAACTGTGCAGACTGGGTTTATGATGTCTCCTAGATGCAGGAGGAGAAGACAAGGACCAGAGCGTGGCAGGAAAATGTCCACTCCTTTTCCAGGTCTGCTGCCCTTTCAGCTCTTACTCCTAGCCATGGGCTGGACTCACTAGAAGCCTTAACGTTATGGACCCATATAGGTTACATAATCCAGACAGGGCCGACCCTGTAAGGCCTTGCTAAAATATCAACACAGCTCATCTCAAAAGCAAATGTTCTGAAAATCAAATCTCACACCCACAAGCAAAACAGCAACAGGATCTTTTAAAAGACCCATAAGAAACATTTCTCCAACTTAAACACAATTTTGACCATAGTCGATTCTAGGAGCCGTACCATACTTTCTCATGCAATTGTGGACAGCAACTCACTTTACAGATAAGAAAGCTTAGTCCCAGAGAAGCCAGTGTCCCTGAAAGGACCCATACCAGCTCAGCCCAGTGGCCTTTCTCCATCACACCACACAGCAACAAATGCATCACTTACATTGCAAAGTTACAGGTATTGTTTGATGTTACATTGAGTCCCGGGCAGAAGTTTAGTCCCAAAAATTCATTATGCTGCAAAGCCTATAACACAAGAGGGAGTGGGCGAGGTAAATAGTTTTAAATTCAAAGTTTCCAAAGAATTATCACAAGATCATCCTCCTAGTTTAATATTTATTGTTATTTCTGAAAACAAATTAAGCCTCACATTCACAGTCTTTGTCACACCAGAGTAACTAAAATGATTGCTCCTGGTATTCAGGAGGAATGGGGTGGGATTTTTGGCTTCTAATAAAGAAAAGAAAGTATTCTGCCAGAGACGTCTGGCTGGCTATATTAGTGCATATTCCTTCTTTCCCCCCGCAATGTTGTAAGCCCATAAACACTGTAACAAAAATGATGTCTTGAGCCCTGACTGGTTTGGCTCAGTGGATAGAGCATCGGCCTGCGGACTGAAGGGTCCCAGGTTCGATTCCGGTCAAGGGCATGTATCTTAGTTGTGGGCACATCCCCAGTAGGAGGTATGCAGGAGGCAGCTGATCAATGTTTCTCTCTCATTGATATTTCTAACTTTCTATCCCTCTCCCTTCCTCTCTGTAAAAAATCAATAAAAAATATATTTAAAAAATGATGACTTGATACTCAATGACTGTTGTTAATTTATGGTAACATATTTTATATGGTTCTTGGTGTGTTTTTTTAATCAAAATCAGGTATAATTCTTGGTAATAACAAATTCAATTATATTAAGATACAGATAGTTTTCTTTAGAGTTAATTAGGTTTTAAAGCCAATAGTGGCTGTGAATATTATGTGGTTTTTTGTTTGTTTTTTTTTTCTAATTTCCCTCGTAATACAAAACATGATTCTAGACTCCCATCCTCTCATGTATTTCCTTATTGAACTGAAAACAAGCAACATTCCTTACATCATTTAGTCAGTCTTCCTGCTTCACTATGAGTTAGACCCCACCCTCCCCCTCCCTCACACCCCAGGGTGACTGAGGAAAGCCAGGTGATCATCAAGGTGGCCCAAGGCTTAACAGAAAAGGCTCCATCACTGCGTCTAAAAAGAAAATCCTCGGGAGACCTCCACAGCTCATGTCTGGGACATGAGGTGGTCAGGCTTCATTCTGCTTGTCCCCAGCGTGGGAACAATAGACTAGTCACAGGGACAGAAGAGAACTTACCGCATAGCCATACCGAGGAATGCTCAAGTACTGAAGCCATGAGAGCCAAGGCACAACGGTTCTGAGATTGACCAACAGCCCGGAAAACATCTACAAGAGAAAATCCCAGCAATCAGAACGGGTGGAGTGATGTCCTGAATTCTAAAGCTTACCTCTTTAACCCCCTACAGCCCTGGAGACATTTCTGCTAAGGCCAACGCTTTCTTGAAATTCTTTCCATTCCTCTAAAGACTTACCATGTCCCTCTTGCATGTGTATTTCCTCTCTTAGCTGAGGCTGTTTGTGGTTGTGAAGGAATGACAACGTATCTATGTTTCATTGAACTGGAAGATCCTTAATTGTCGAGGCTTTTACTCTCTCTGTAACAGCACACCACGGAAGGCCCATGGTCCTGACTGCTGTAATGATGCAACCACCATGTTCCCACCGATGGACACACCAGAACGTATCCTGAGCACCTGGCGGGCCTCTATACTTCCCTAACACATAAGCTCTCTGATTCCCAGGATTTGCATTCGATCTCCAAGTGACTTTAGGAATAATTTGGAGTTCAGAATGGATGCTTAAAATTACCCAAAGCCTAGGACTAGTACTGGGTAATGTGAAATGCAGCATAAAACAGAATCAATACCTTCACTTCAAGCTACCAAAACGCAGTATTGCCACGGAGACCCCAGGAAGGACTGCTCCAGCAAGAGATGGCTACATAAGAAGAGTTTTTCATAAGTTCATGAAAAACTTCTAATTGGCACTTCCCATGGGGGGATGGGCATAACGAGAACCATGATGCTGTTGGAAATACATATTCTTCAACTTGATCCAACAAAGTGCTTAATACATAACATTTCTCAGTAAAATACAGTTTTATATGAGGCTTTAAAACTCTATATATAAACCATTAAATACTAATAAACCATAGCATCTAATACTTAAAACAAAACATTTTTATATATTGAAAGATATTTTATTTATTGGATGACATTATAGAAAATTGACCCAAGGTTTATAACTTTCTCAATAATGTTTAGGTTGGTAGTTTTCAATGGCAAGAGTGTGCTGTTTATAAACTTTTAAAGACATCTACTCCTATGCTAGCAGAAAAGACGTGTAGTAAGTAAATAGGCTAAGCATTCCTGTTTACTTCACATATTATGGGTAAATGTGCTAACTGGTTCCCTTCACCTGTTCATTCATCTATGTGCATGCAAAATTAAGGGGCATGTAAGATTAGGATTAAGTCACCGTTTTAAAAAGGTAATCAGAAATATATTGATACAAACAAATGTCAGGAACCCAGAACGGCAGGAATGTAGGGCTGTGTGGACTTCGGAATATTTCATTTTTTTTTAATTCAGAAAATTGTATTTTTGTTAAGACAGGCTTACTCGGGATATTTTGCTATTTTTAAAATGTTCCTTTTCAAAATATAGAAGAAATCAAGATAGACTATCCATGCCACACACTGTTCTATTTCTCACGGAGCTTAGCTTTTCCCTTGGAAAGTATTTGATCCAAATAAACCCTTTCAGTTGCTGGGAAAATAAGCCAGCAGTTCTCTAACACCAGCACAGAAGTCAGGCAATGAACCTGCCATTTCTATGAGGGAATCTTCCAATCAAAATTTTTCTGTTTTGAAGTTCCCAGTCATTAAGGTTTCACTATATGTCACCAAGAAGCATTTTTTAAAAATCTCATTTGTATCAACATGCTAACTAAAGTTATAATAATTATCTTAGAACAGGAGCACACAAAAAAAGATTGTGGAAAAGCTGGTACATTCTCTAATATAAGTTATATTTTAATATATGGCTTCCTTAAAGCTAAGAGTCCCATTGACATAATCCTCTAAGCAGGTTTTCCATAACAGGTAAACTTTTGGGAAGAAATGAGGGGAAAGAAATAATTGCTTCTCAGAGAAGCACAGTTCCTACTCACCATCATAAACACAAAGGAGATGGTCATGAGGAGGGTTGCTATGGATACCACACTCTGACCTGCTGCTATGGCCAGTGCCATAGAACTGGCCGCATAAGCCACCATGATAAGGGAAAACATCATGATGAAGAAGGCCTCCGCCTTCGGTTTCAGTCCTTAGGAAGGAAAGAGGAGGTTAATCCAGCCGCCTAGGTCCCTGTGTGTTTGGGATTGTTTATTGTGTAAATATTTAGAGAAACGAATATCAGATTTTAAAAAATTCATCCTCTATCGAACCATCAATTTCATTGCCCCTCTCAAATATAACTGTATAAAAACATCATACGGTTTTCTTTTTTAATACTACTGCATAAGCACATTTTCATGTAACTCCTAATCTCCCTGTTGTGCAATTATTACCAATTTCTGAGTGCCTGAGGTGGGGGGCTGGAGGCTACACACCTGGCCAGAATCCTACTGCCTTCTCCTAAGAAGGAAACTTGTCAGGAGCACATGCTTTCCCCCCAGACATCACCACATTCCTCACTGTTTGCTGTAACAGTGACAGTGGAGAAACTGGGAGATCAGGACCCCATGACCTCCCAGGAGTGTCACTCTCTGAGGGAGTGCTGCCAGAACCCAGGTCTCTGAGACAAATACCACAGCGCTTGGGATTGAGGATGGGGTTAAATGAAGTTTCACAAAACTACTGCATAAGCTGTAATGGGACACTATTACGGGTCATACAGTCTGACGGTATTGGAGCAGCCATAAGAACACTAGTCAGGAGCTGAGGATCCAGGTTCTCTGCCTAACTGTTTAAGACACACCCCTATTTGTAAAATGAAAGTTTAAACTCTTTCAGTGGATCTTTTCCTTTAGTGTTTTGTAAAAAATACATACATTTCTGTTGTGCGTGTGTGTATACAGTGAAATATATGAAAATTCCAAGCCTGGGAGAAGCCTAAACACAATGCACAAGTGAATCTGTCTATATCTATTAAAAAAGTATTTTTGTTAAAGCAATACACCCCCAAGTCTCATTCTTTCACCATATAGATATAGATATAGATATAGATATAGATATAGATATAGATATAGATATAGATATATAGAGATAGATATATAGATATACTAGAGGCCTGGTGCATGAAATCGTGCAGGGGGGTGGGGGAGGGTAGTGTCCCTCAGCCCAGCCTGCACCCTCTCCAATCTGGAACCTCTCGAGGGATGTTCGACTGCCCGTTTACAGAGATTGGGCCATGGAGGTATGGCCAGCCTGGGTGAGGGGTTGAGGGCTGTTTTCAGGCTGGCCACACCCCCTGGTGCCCCAAGCTCCCAGCCACCATTTTTTTTTCCCAGCACCTCCTTGAGCAGAGGCTAGGGCCAGCTGGAAGCATGTATCTGGGATTTATTTATCTTCTATAACTAAAACTTTGTAGCCTTGAGTGGAGGCCAGGTCCAGCCAGGACAGGCGGGAAGCTTGGCTTACTCTATCACCAGGGGCAACCCAAGCCTCCTGCTTGCTCCAGCTCTGTGGCCACCGCCATCTTCATTGGGTTAATTTGCATATTTGCTCCTGATTGGCTGGTGGGTGTAGAGGAGTGATGGTCAATTTACATGTTTCTCTTTTATTAGTGTGTGTACACACACACACACACACACACACACACACACACACACATATATATATTACCCCAGCTCCAGCTCCTCCAGCACAGTCTCAAATCTTTTATGAATTGTTTCCATGTCTGTATATGACACATACCATCACTGAGTAAAATATAGTTTTATAAATAGGTGTACAAGTCAGTTTAGGAAAAGTCTTGACATATCCTCAGAAAAAAGTTACTTCAGAGGGTACAAAATAGATAGGTGCTTCCTTATATAATGGCGTGGTTTATAGTTTTGGGGAACAAAAACATGCTTGCAAAAAAAAAAAAAGTTAACTTCCTCTCACATCCAAGACTATAGATTCATACTTTCTGTCTTATTGCTTACCTAACAAGAAGTATATTGTACAAGTAAATATGATACTTGGTATCATCCTCATCGGCAGTAAATCAGATAGGAGTTTCCCAAAGAAATAAGATGACACTCTGTAGTATCCACTGATATATTCATGTCTAAAAACAAAAAAGCACACCATGCATCCCACTTTAGTTTAAGAAGGCACAGGCCGGATGATGAAACCATTTGCTGTCCTGATTTCTGCTGCCAGCAGGGGTCTAACAACTACAGCTTCTCACATCCTCCAGGCTAACCCACCACCTTCACCCAGTCAGCATCAGGCACCATCTCAGGGGCACGCCTCCCCCTGAGACATGGTTTCTAAGAGCTCTGTGCAGGGACCCCTCTTCAATTTACAATTCATCCCAGTACTTTCTCTCTACCAAGCCCCTCAGACTTATTGTGTGAAGGTCCTTGTGACTTCTTATTTGCTAAAACAAATGATCCTTTCAGCCTCCATTGCTTGCATTCTCTATACCGTTGTCTTTGTGGCTCTGCCCTAATCTTTAAACTCCCTTTTCCCTTGGTCTCAGGCCCCACATGCTCATGATTTCTCTCCCAGCCCCAGGCTTCTTTTTCTCAATGATCACTGGTAATCCCCAGGGACCAATCTGTGGCCAACTTCTGGACGTGACCAGTTTGACCAACAGCCCTGACAATGGACAGCGCCCTTCCCGGAACAGACACACTCACATGAAGATCTTTTTCTCCACCACGAAGAGCTCCACGGACGATATGCTGCTGAAACACTGGTTGGTGGTCAGGAAGAAGAAAACCCCAGCTCTGCAGGGAGAGAAGGGGAAGGAGCACTGCGTCAATTATGCGTCCTTAGATCATTCCTGCCTGCTGAACTGTTTCCTCGCATGATAAATGTTAAACAACTGCTCAGGTTAAAACACTGAGGGAGGGGAAGAGCGAGTCCCCTCAGGTCTCTCTCCATCCCAGTGTCTCCACAGTGGTGCCCCTGGGACCACATAGAGCACAGTTTGAAATGCATAGCCCTGGGTTGGCATGGACTGAATTGTGCCCTCCTTGTGTTGAACCCTACCCCTCAATGTGATATTTAGAGTTGGCATCTTTGGAAGGTAAGTACGTTTAGATGAGGTCATGAGGGTATGTCCCTCATGACAACATTAGTGCCCTTAGAAAAAAGGGAGATTTTTAGAGCTCTCTCTGTGCCATGCAAGGACGCAGCAGGAAGGCAGCAAGCCAGAAGAGCGTCTTCATCAGAACCCAAACATATTGGCATCCTACTCTCCAGAATTGTAAGAAATACATTTCTGTTGTTTAACCCATCCTGTCTGTGGTTTTTTGTTATGGCAGCCAAGGTGATGATGACCTAGGTCATAAAAATGCTACCACCACTCATTTTAACTAACAAAAATACAAGTATGAACAGAGAAATAGCCAAATAAAGAAAGCCTACAAAGGTTAAAACCTCCATTAACTACTTTGTCAAAGTTGAGTAAAGAAGAAACTAAGAATGAGGAGTCAAAATGAAAGAGTGGAGGGAAACCTCTAGCAATACCTCATTATACACCACACGATCATCAGGAAAATTTTCATATTATTCTGGATAACCCACTATCAACATGGTTTTCAATGTGCTCAAAATGAAAGCAAATCTTGCTTCTAAAGGAAAAATTAATTTGTACATGTATGAAAAATGAAGACTATCAATGCTTCTCTCTGAGTAAAATAATTAAGGTTCAAAAAGGAAAGTATTCATTTCATCTGCACTTTGATAGAACTATAAATTTTATGAAAATATGCCAGCATCTTCAAAACAGTGTTGCACTTCCTAGCACAATCAAATAATTTATTAATATTGAGAATGTGAATGGATACTAAAAGAGATGAAGTGTTGCATTATTGAAATGACACAAAATTAAGAGAGCATTTTTAAAAAATTTAAACCCAAGTGTGCAACCCTAAACACAAAGAGTCCATATACAAAGGAATTGTTTCTTTTTTAAAGGAATTTTTTAACACAAATAAGAATAAGAATCCTATATAATAAAAGCCTAATATGCAAATTGACTGAACAGTGAAATGACCGGTCACTATAATGCACACTGACCACCAGGGGGCAGACGCTCAATGCAGGAGCTGCCCCCAGCCCACAGGCCCCAGGCCAGCCAAGGTGGGTGCCAGTGGGGGCCCCCCGATCGTACTACCAGTCACCCCACAGATCAGCCCTGATCACTGGCCAGGCCTAGGGACCCTACCCTGCATGAATTTCATGCACCAGGCCTCTAGTAACAATAATAATAAACATCGTAGGCAACAAGCTATATTAAAAGTAAATGTTTAAAAAAAGAAAAGTTTTTAAAGAAAAATAAAGTAAATATTGATAAGAAATAAAAATAGTCAGTACATAAGCAGATATGCAACTTTCTAGACAGAAAAAGGCCTAATATCAAAGTATTAGCTAATATCCAAACACAGGATATGGCAACATTCAGCTCAATTTGTTGTCTTACATCTAACAGAACAGTAATGTTCATAAGAAATTGAAACTTGTAGATTAGATATTGAAATTTCTTTTAACTTATAAGGATTTATTTTATAATACTACCTGGTAAGTACTTCTTGTTAAAGAATTTAATGTATTCTAATTCTTTACAAGCTAGTACTCCATATTACAGTTAGAAAAAAACCTCTCTACACCAAACAAATAAAAAAAAACACACACACACACAGAAAGGTAATTAACTCACAGGCAACAAAAGAAAAAAAGATAGATAACTCAACTATGTATATCAAAGAAGACTTTTAACAGAGTGAAAAGACAACCCACAGAATGACAAAATAATATCTGTAAATTTGTATCTGGTAAGGGGTTAATATCCAGAATATATAAAGAACTCTTACTGCCCTAGCCAGTTTGGCTTAATGAATAGAACTTTGACCTGTCGACTGAAGGGTTCTGGGTTTGATTCCAGTCAAGGGCACGTGCCTTGTTTTGGGGCTTGATCCCCAATAGGGGGTGTGTAGAAGGCAGCCGATCAACGATTCTCTCTCATCATTGATGTTTCTATCTCGCTCTCCCTGTCCCTTCCTCTCTGAAATAAATAAAAATACTTTCTTTTTTTTTTTAAAGAACTCTTACAGCTCAACAATTTAAAAAATACAATTTAAAAAATTGGCAAAGAACTTGAGTAGACATTTCTCCAAAGAAAACATACAAAAGGCCAATAACTACATGAAGAGATGCTCAGCATCATTAATCACTAGGGAAATACAAATCCAAACCACAAAGAGATACCAACTCACACCCATTAGGGTGGCTATTATAAAGACAAACAGTAAGTGCTGCCCGTGTTGGGGAGAAACTGCACAGCATTGTGCGGTGCTGGTAGAAATGCAAAATGGTGCAGCTGCTGTAGGAAAACAGGAAGTTTCTAAAAAAAATTAATAGAATTACCAAATGATCCAGTAACTCCATTTCTGAGTTTATATCCAAAAGAACTTAAAGTGAGACTCAAACACATTTATGTGTACACCCATGTGCATAGCAGTATTACTCATAAGAGCTGAAACATGGAAGCAACCCAAGTGTCCATGAACAAATAAATGGGTAAACAAAACATGGGGCTTCCATACAATGGAATATTACTCAGCCTTTAAAAGGAAGAAATGCTACAATATGGATAGCCTTGAAGATATTATGCTTAGGAAAATAAGCCAGTCACAAAGGACAAATACTGTATGATACACTTATATGAGGTACCTACAGTAGTCAAATTCAGAGGCAGAAAGTATAATGGTGGTTTCCAGGGGCTGGGAAAAAGGGCGAGTATGGAGTTATTGTTCAATGAGTACAGAGATTCAGTTTGGAAATATGAAAAACATTCTGGAGTTTATGTTGGTGGTGACTGCACAACAATGTGATTGTAATTAATGCCACTGAACCGCACAGTTAAAACTGAATAGGAGGGTAAATTTTATGTTCTATATTTTTTACAGTATATATCTTACCTAATAATAGACAAACATGTAAATTGACTGTACCTCTGCTATGCCCACAGCCAATCAGGAATGAGTATGCAAATTAACCCAACAAAGATGGCAGGTTAATTTGCATGTGCAGGCATGGAGCAGCCGGGAGGGGCGGGACGCCTGCTATGAGGGGGAATGGGGCAGAGGGAGCTACAGGAGCAGTGCTCTGGCTGGGAGTGAGGACTTGCAGGCTCCTGGGCAGCTGGGAGCGAAGCCAGGGGAAGGAAGGCATATTCTTGCACAAATATTGTGCAACAGGCCTCTAGTATATATATATGAAAATTAATTCTTCCATTCTGCCTGCACTTCACTGACTTATCCTACTCCTCAGTTTGTTCCTATACTTGTCTGAAATTCAAATTTTTAATAAATTTTCATAATCTTAAATAAAGAAACAATGCTTCCTCAAAGTCAAGATCCAAAATTACTTACCTGTTCTGGATTCCAGCAGGGTTATGTTTCAGATCATAGAAAATGGCACCTATAACCAGTCCCAGGAAGATTGTTACAATTATCTTTTCAAAAAGAAAAAAGAGTTTTAATTAATGGTAAAAACTTAGCATACTGTTTATTATTATAATATATAGGATGTCCCAAAAAATGTATATATACACTGAATAATTATAAAGACAATGTTTATTAAAATACATTTCAATTTCAAAATTGAGCTACCAGCTGTTAAAGTGTGTATATATTTCTTTGGGATAGCTGGTATCCTATCTAATAAAGAGGGAATATGCAAATTGACCATCACACCATAACAAGATGGTTGTGCCCACAGCAGAGGCAGGGATTCTGTAACACAAGATGGCTGCACCCACAGCAGAGGCCAAGTTCTCTTAACAAGCTTTAACAAGCAATCAGCAGGGACCTGAGGCTGTGTGGCGCTGGGCCGGGGAAGGGGATCTGAGGCTGCACCCCCTGCCTGGTGGGGCTTGATAGGGGACCTCAGGCCACACTCCCTGCCCCAGCAGGGCTTGACAGGGGTGTGGCCGGCCGGGTCTGGATCTCGTGCGATTTTGAAGCACATATGGGTGGGCAGGAACTTGACTCTGGTTCCCGTGACACACCCCAGACAGGAGGAAGATTTTTCATATACATTTTACTAATTTTGTTTCATCTCTGACACTTCTATTATAAAGGGCAAATAGCAATATTGAAATATTTCCTCTAATTAATTCCCTTTTAATGTGCACGAATTTTGTGCACCGGGTCACTAGTATGGCTATAATCAAATCTCTTCATTTAAGTATTCAAAAACATCATTTAAGTGTTTGCCCAAAGTCCTTGGGAAAATATAAAACAGTGTATGCTATTAGACTGCCTTCTAAATTAAAATTGAAAACAATATATCTATTGTTGGAGAGACTGAAGGAGAAGGAAGGAGACTACTGGAGAAGCTAGATTCCTCTGGGGGCTCCCAGGCACTGCCAGTTCAGGCTGCTGGGCCCAGGAATGCCACAGAGAACAGAGAACAGTGCAAGCATCTAGCAAATTGTTGGGAAAGGAAAAGAAAATTCAAATGGCTCAGAGTTCTGGCCTGAACACTTAACCTTTGTGCTAATGAACATGCATTGTTTTAAGAGGTTTAAGTGAAAACAGAATATTAAGATTTTAATGTTACTTTTAATATTAAAAACAAATTTTAAAGCACACATAACATTTATAACACTGGAATTTTGCATGATAAGGAAATAGGGGGGACCTCACTTTGTTTGTAAGAATACTAAAATGTCTCTTAAAGCCACATCTATATGTGAAAGGTTAAGGATTGTATTATGATATAATTTATTTAAGGTTTAAAAAAATTCTACTTATTGTACTTTTAAATTGTATTAAATATAAAAGTGTAAGAAACGCTAATAGAAGAAAAATAGAATATCCCACCATGTACCTTGGAACCTTCAAAGTTAAAAAAAATATATCTCAGTCCGACAACCTTGCAATGGTATCAGACTTGAAGTAACTTGTCAAGCACACTCTAGACATGGAACAAACCAACTTGGAGAACAGGACCAGGATCTGTGAGGGCTTGTTTGTGAAGACCACAGTCTGGAAAGAATATGATTTGAGATGGCCTTTTAAAATTCCATTGTTGCCCAGCTGGTATGGCTCAGTGGTTGAGGGTCAACCTATGAACTAGAAGGTCATGGCTCCATTCCCAGTCAGGCCACATGCCCGGGTTGTGGGCTCGATCCCTGGTAGGATGTGTGCAGAAGGCAGCCAATCAATGATTCTCTATCGTCATTGATATTTCTACCTCCCTCTCCCTCTCCCTTCCTCTCTGAAATCAATAAAAACATGTGAAAAATTCCATTGTTAATAGGCAATAAGAAATTTGCAAAAAATATATATATTACCCTGGCATATTTTAATTGCCCTCAGAAAACCCTCTACTTCCTATCAACAGATCAACCTCCCAAATGAGTGATGACAACTCTACCAACATGTATGCATGAGCATGTACACAAGTCTATAGTTTCACACAGTACTACTTTAAGAATACGCTGACTTTTCAATTGGACACTCCACATGGTTTGTTTCTTTTACATTGAAACTTGGTATGCTATACTAACAGATTAACAGTATTTTCATTAGGATGTTTTCTAAAGACTTAAAAGTTCTGAAAGTATTTTCAAAGTCAGCTTTCAAACATGTTGACAAAATGATTAATCCTGTAATGCTGTTATGTTTTTACAAGGTGCATCTATGTTATTCTTTCTTGTATTTTAAAAAAACCCAGACAAACACTGTACAACAGAGTAGACAAAGAGACTCTGTCCGTGTATTTGTGTATCTGGCCTCTGGTCTGAACAGAAAAGAAAGCAAAGAATTCCCTAAATATGTGATTGTAGCTTTGTTCAAATGTTACCCATTTCTCAAGGTGAGTTCTAAGGGATGTTTATGGCCATCACTACAAAAATGGATGCATATTCAAATGTTTAATATGCTAACAGAAAAATGGATCTCCAAGGGATATGATAATGTTTTCCTAATTGATTTGATTGGGAAACCTGTAGCACATTCAATGAACATGAAATCTTATTCAGATAATCTATTCAATCAAAGACCTTCCAAATACAGCCTCTGGTTAATGCATTATCAGAGGCAAAGTCTGACTTATGTAAGTGACTACTTCAAACCTAAGTTCAGCTCTAAGACTATAGATACAAGATTTATCAGCAGGAAGCCATAAAACATTCAAACATTTAGAGAAGCAAATGACATACAGGCAAGTTTAAAAACCCAAACCAGCCCTGGCCAGTTTGGCTCAGTGGACAGAGCGTCAGCCTGCGGACTCAGGGGTCCCGGGTTCGAGTCCAGACAAGGGCATGTACCTTGGTTGTGGGCACATCCCCGGTGCGGGGTGTGCAGGAGGCAGCTGATTGATGTTTCTCTCTCATCAATGTTTCTGGATCTCTATCCCTCTCCCTTCCTCTCTGTAAAAATCTAATAAAATATATTTAAAAATAAAAAATAAAATAAAAATAAAAACCCACACCAGTGGTCAGAAAGCTATGGCCCACAGGACAAACAGGGCCCTTCACCTATTTCTTCAGTCCATGAGATAACAATGATTTTTACCTTTTACTTTTAATGGGGGAGAGGAAAGAGAAAGAAAGAGAGAGAGAGAGAAGAGAGAGAGAGAGAGAGAGAGAGAGAGAGAAATTTGTGATATTCAAATACTAATAGATTGTTTGAAATTTATATGAAATTCTTATTTCAGTGTCCATGAATAGTTTAATTGAAGTACAGCCATGATAATTTTCTTTTAAACTTTAAGTCAAATAGGTTTTTAAAAATGGATTTCAGAGAAAGGGAGGGAGAGGAATAGAGGGATAGAAACATCAATGATGAGAATCATTGATTGGCTGCCTCCTGCACACCCCACACTGGGGAACAAACCCAAAACCCGGACATGTACACTGACCAGGAATCAAACCATGACTCCTGGTTCATGGGTCGATGCTCAACCATTGAGTCACACCAGCCAGGCCATGCTCATATTTTTATGTATGATTATGGCTGCTTTCTCCCTAAAATGGTAGTTGACTGCATGACTCAAAGACCACATGGCCTGCAAAGCCTAAAACATTCACTATCTGGTCCTTATAAAAAAGGTTTGCCTACTCCTGCTCTAAGTTAATATTCCAGTATTCACAAATCTGAACAAGAGCTGTACCTCCCCCCCACCAGTCAGATGCTCAGAAATGCAAGGTTCTATGCTTATTTTATGAGATTGCCAGGGCTCTGAACATTGTTAGAATTTCTTTGGTGGAACTGAGTTCACTGAGGAGGCAAATAGGATGAGCATGTGACCTGGAGATAGTAGGCCTGGGGTTTGCAGCCGAAGGGAACCTAGCACCAGAAGATGTGGAATCGTGGTGTAGTAGAAATAGCTCCACACTCCAATCATGCCCTGCCCAGAGCTACCATATACTGGTACTAGAGGCCCAGTGCATGAAATTTGTGCCCGGAGGGGGGTGTCCCCTCAGCCCAGTCTGCACCCTCTCCAATTCGGGACATTCCTCTCACAATCCAGGACCACTGACTCCTAACTGCTCACCTGCCTGCCTACCTAATTGCCCCTAACTGCCCCCCTCTGCCAGCCTGATCACCCCTAACCACCTCTACCTGCCAGCCTGATCGCCCCTCACTGCCCCCCTCTGCTGGCCTGATCACCCCCAACTGCCCCCCCATTGGCCTGGTCGCCCCCAACTACCCCCCTGTTGACCCGGTTGCCCCCAACTGTCCCCCCCACTGTTGGCCTGGTTGCCCCACGCAGTCTGCTTGTTCAGTCATCTGGTTGTCCCTCACTAACCCCCCTGCTGGCCTGGTCACCCCACGTAGCCTGCTGTTCAGTCATTTGGTCGTCCCTCACTAACCCCCCTGCCGGCCTGGTCGCCCCCATGCAGCCTGCTGTTTGGTCGTCCATTCAGTTGTTTCAGTCATGACGGCCCCTGGCTTTTTATATGTTAGGATACTAGTATGACTTGAACAAGACACCTAAAAACCATTTTTAGAGGCAAGAGAAATTGAAATTATTTTCCAAGTTTAAAAAAAAAGTGATTTCTAAATCACAGTAAAGAGTGAACTCCAGGCTCCTGGCACCATCAGGAAGCATCCACCAGAGGTCATGCCCTGCCCCCAGCCCTGAGGGCACCACAAGCAGTAATTGCCTTTGAAATAGGTATGGAGTGAAGGCCAGCCACATGCTCGGTACCACTGGTCTGGTTGCAACCTGGGCCACCTGGGCCTGGCTTCCTCCCCGCAACTGCTGCCCACCCAGAGGCCACGCAGGCCGGCAGGGAAAGCTGCCTGGAAGTGCAGCATTGGAGACTCTGCTCCTGCAGAGCAGGCTGAGCAGCAGGCCTGGGTGGGCAAGCAGGGGCTTTGCCATGAACCCCTGGGGCCTGTTCCAGGACTCCAGAAAGTTCCTTGTCTACTGCTCCTCCACCTGGAGAGTCTCATCCAGTGGAGCTACGGAGCAGTCCTCACCCCTTTATGGCCATGGAACCTCCCTGTCATCACAGGCGCCTTCGTGGGTGCGGGAAGGCATTAGGGCCCAGAGCCATGTTGATCACAGTGGGCATCCACCTGCTGCTGCTCATGTTTGACATCCTGATCTTCATGTTCTGGCTGCGGGTCTTCATGCCACTCTTCTTCCTCTCCCCGGGGCCCTAGCTGCCAGCGAATGGGGCTTTCCACAGACAGGCCACTGGAGCTGAAGGTTCTGTGCTCTACCAACACCCCGCAGTTCATCTCCACCACCCTAAGGCTGGACAATGGGTGGTAGTGTTCATGCCCCTCTGGGTCCTCACGTGGTTCCTCTGCCTGGTCGTCCTCTATTACATCATCCAGTCCCTCTTGTTCCTTCGGTTCCTGGATGTGGTTGTCCTAAAGCAAAAAACCACGTGACCATGGCTATCCGGTGGATCACCATTGTGGTTCCCCTGCTCACTTTTGAGGTTCTGCTGGTTGGTAGATGTGATGGCCACAATGCATTCTCTTATATCGCAATATCCATCCCCTTTGGCTTTCTTTAATAGCTTTCATGGCACTCCATTTAGGCAAAAGGGAGGTAACCATTAGTGATTTGGTGTTCACAGAGATTTGCCAGTTTCTGCTTGAAGTTTTCCCGTTTTTAAGAGAATATGATCTACATCACGAAGATAGTGAAGATGCTGAAGAAATATCAGTTCCAGATGCTCCTAAAATTGCTCCATTGTTTGGGAAGAAGTCCAGGATAGTTATAACTCAAAGTCCTAGAAAATAAGTTCCCCTGCCTCCCAAGTTAAATAGATATGCCAGAGTAGACTCATCTTTGGGAGTGTCCATACGTAGAAGTCATACAGACATGCCCAAAATCCACCTTTCTTTTGCCTCTTTTTCATTCATCCCAATCCTAGAACTGAAAACAAACTCCAAACACGGTCATCTCATGCCTTGGAGATTGATGCCTCTCAGTGATTCATCAGTATGTGCCATAGATTAGGGGGTTATTTAAGTATATGGCAATGTGTGGTGTATGACATGTGAGAAGACTTGCTTTCCAGATTGGTGCTTAGGGAGCTATCTGGGAGCAGTAAGCTAAATTGTATTAGTAGGTCCTCAAATGGAATAATTATACAGCCAGGATTGTTGTTTTTGTTTGTTTGTTTGTTTTTAAGTGGTACTATACCTATCAAAAGTATTGTTACAAAAAATCCTATATAATAAAAGCTTACTATGCAAATTGTCCCCTCAACCAGAGTTTTTCCGGGAGTTCACCAGTCTTATTTCCCTTTTTGATAAAGAATTTTCTCTACAAAGATGACCTCTTATAGCTTGTCTAACTCAATAAAAATTCTGAATTAGGTAGTCCAAAAAAAGCACTTAAAAAATTTCCCTGTATGTAAAAACTTAATTGTGTTTTATTTGTTCTATTGACTGTTTCTATATCCCAAATAGAGAGGGGATAAATAAAAAGAAGGATGAGTAGAAAATAACCATAATCCTAAAAAAGACTGTATCAGAATCTAATGTCCCCAGATGAACATTTCACAACATAATTAGAATATCTGTGAGATTACCTGAGCTATGGAGGCCTGGGGATTACCCAGTAAGTTTTTGAAGGAACGCTTGGAAACCCATTTGACTTGATGACAGAAGGAAGTGGCATAGATTATCTTTGTGAAGGCCGTGCTCTTCTTCTTCTGTTTCTGATCCCCCATGAGTTGATCTAACTCAACTTTCGTTCCTCTGAAGAAGGCGGAATTGACATAAAACTCAGCTAGTTTTTCTATCAGTGGCTTATCTCTCTTGGAAGGCTCTTCAGTCTCTTGGGCTTTGGAATAAAAATGGACAGAGGGAAACATTAACAAAATAACCGAGTTAGCCCATTTTTATGAAACCCCTTTCTTAGATTCTTCCCTAACACCTTAATTCTAAAGCTTTAGCATGAGAATGATTAGACCTGTCGTTGCTTTACACACTAGAAAAATAAGTTAATGGCCTGACTACTTCCATATCCTTATGGATAGAGCAAACCCATGGACCTTCCCATAACTATAATATTTGTAGCCTGATTCTTTTAAAATAAACTTACCATAGGATTCCAGCCGGGTTGCTCAGCTGGTTGGAGCATCACCCCATGCACCAAAAAGGTCAGGGCACATACCTAGGTTTCAGGTTTGATCCCTAGTGGGAGGCAAGAGATTGGTGTTTCTCTCTCTCTCTCTCTCTCTCTCTCTCTCTCTCTCTCTCTCTCTGTCTTTCTCTCTCCTTTCCTCTCTCTGTGAAAATCAATAAACATATCCTCAGGTGAAAATCTAAAAATAAAATAAACATACCATAGGAACTTGTAATTTTTTAAAATTTTAATTAATTTATTTATTTTTATTATTTTTTAATCCTCCTGTACAACAAAATCTGTGCTGACTGGTACTACAGACTGGATGTTTATTTCCCCCCAAAAAATTCATATGCTGAAATCCATTCCCAATGGATGATATTTGAAGCAGGGGGAGCTTTGAGGAGTGATTAGGTCATGAGGGTAGAGCCCTTGTCAATGAGGTTAGTACCTTTATAAAAGGCCCCAAGAGCTCCCTCCCCACTTCCACCATGTGAGGGGGCAATGAGAAGATGATGGCCCACCAGGAAGTGGGGCCTCAACAGATACAACTGGTATCAGAGGGCAGCATTACTTATATAAATTCACAAAGCTACATTTTAATGAGCTACCACAGTGCTGAACTTCAGGCAATTCAATTAGGTAATAATCTGTGACTCTAGACAGATTCACATACCTTCATCATTTTCGACCTCTCTGTTTAATACCACAGCAGTGGAGTCTCCATTAATGACATCCAGGAAGAAGTCGGCAGGATTATTATAGGACTCACACTGGTAACCTACAGAAGAAGGGAACCCAGGTACACAAGCATGATGGTCTTAGGAAACAAAGACTCACTTTCAGGGGGTGAGGGAGGTGAGGCTGGGAGAGACAGAATGTAATGACTTCTCCCTCTCTTCTTTCTCTCTCCTGCCCTCGCTAATTTACTCTTTCTTTTTACATATTCAGTTATACAATATGTCAACAATTCTGTCTCCTGACAAAAATCATACCCCAAACCAACCTTGAAGAACTCTCAAAAAGCCTTACATAATTCATGAGATCTGAAACAGCTATCAATATGCTCTGGTGCTTATCAGTACATATTCAAAAAAATAAATATCAGTCCAAGAAAAATAAAAGTTGAAAAAGAAAAAAAGTTGTAGGTAGCACTAACGCTCCTCAAAGCAAGGTAACGAGCAAAGTCAGGCCAAGATTCTGATCTCTGGCTTCACCTAGGGACTGCCAAAATGCCAGTACCCACTTTAGCAATGGTTGCTTCTCCACCTACTAAATTCAGGTCCAAATTATCATCTCTTATGCTGCTGTAATTCCAGCATAGAGAACAAACCACTCTCAAGAGGATGTGAGCAGCATGGCACACCTGAATGCTTTATCTTCACTTCTTTACCTGATCATCTGAACTCAACTTGGCTTGTAGTCCTCTCTTAGATTCATCTGCCCTACACTCCTCTGATCCAGGTATGTTAAATGAGAGAGATTAAACAAAAAATAAAATTTCAAAGATAGCTACAAAATATTTAAAACTATATTTTGGGTCAAGGAGCATCATCTATAATAATAAAAGCATAATCTATAATAATAAAAGCATAATATGCTAATTAGACTGGACGTCCTTCCGGACAACTTTTTGGACGAAACCAGGGCTGAAAGGAAAGCCCAGGTCCCGGGTGCCTGCCGGGTCCTTGGGTGCCAAAGGGAAGCCAGTGCCAGCAGCTGGGGGAAGGAAGGCCTACTCTTGCACAGATTTCATGCATCGGGCCTCTAGACTATAATAGTACCCAAGTATCTCTAAAATGAAGCAGATGTATGAGTCATAAAAACTTACACATTTTCATCTGAAATAGATAGGGGCAGCCCAGAACTGTCAGAAATGCTGGCCCATTGAAGTCAGACACAGGAGTAGCCATTCCATTAACTGGTAAGTCACTCATATCCACTCAAGGACTAAATCTTGAATCTAAGGTTACTAGAAAATTAAGCAGCATCTCCATGAACCCTCATCAATATCCCAACCAAGGGAGAAAATTGATACAGGTTGATCTGTTATATGGTCAAGAAAACAAATGATTTCAGGGAAAGGAAAGTATTAGGCCTTTCAAAAAATATTCAATTAGACTAATAACTGATTATGAGATCAATATATTTCTTAAACTGTTAGGAAAAGGGCACTAGAACTTGGAAGCAGAGCAGTATAGGCCCAGTATAAATATCCTACACATATACAGGGTATGCGTGCCACTCAACCAGGTCAAGAAAGCAACCTAAATAGCAAGCCAGGGATGCAAAATGAAGACCAATTCTAGCACCAAACTGACCAAAGATGGTCTGGAGTGGTGGAATCCATGTTATCCCTACTCAAAGATCAAGCAGCACTCCGACCACCTCCTCCGCTCTCTTTCAGGATTCTATAATGAAGGGTCTCACTGCATGAAAAGGCAAACATACCAGCTGATGCAAAGTATCCCAAGGCCTCCTGAGCAGGCCCATGGAACATCAGTTTTCCTGAGGCCAATAAGGTGAGGCTGTCAAACAACTTGAAGATGCAATAACGAGGCTGATGAATGGAGAAGATGATGGTTCGGCCCTGTTTAGACATCCTAAGGTAAAAGTGAGAAAATAATAATGAGCCATTCAACATCTGAATCTCGGAGGGAAGGCTGGGGAGGGTGAGTGGGTGGGAGGTAATCAACCTAGGACCTTGTATGCATATATGTTTGGCCCATGGACAAAGACAATGGGGCAGTGAGGGCCTGGGGCAGTGGCGGGGGGGGGGGGGGGGGCGCGGGGGGGGGGGGGGGACTGACTGGGGAGAGGCCAATGTGGGAAAAGGGGGACAAATATAATACATTCAACAATAAAGAATTATTTTTAAAAAACTAAACATCTGAATCTTGTACTTCTTAGCAAAAAAAAAAAAAAAAAAAAAAAAACTTTATTCCTGCCTTTAGTTCATTTGTTCCTGATTCAACTTAATTTTTTCATACTAATTTTTCATCCTGTCTTATCTCTCAGAGACTAAGGGGACCTAGGTTCAATGCTCTTAGGAAAGACTAAGGTTTTTAAAATTGTGTCCCATGAACAATACACAGTGAATTCCAAGATTAATTAGAAATGCAGATTCCTGGACAGTCTTCCTAGACCTATTGGATCTACGGTATCCATATTCTAAAAAGGCACCAACTGCCTGGCTGGTGTAACTCAGTGGTTCACCGTCGACCCATGAACCAGGAGGTCATAGTTTGATTCCCCATCAGGGCACATGCTCAGGTTGTGGGCTTGATACCTAGTAGGGGGCATGCAGAAGGCAGCAGACCCATGATTCTCTCTCATTATTGATGTTTTTATCTCTCCCTTTTCCTCCCTCTCTGAAACCAATAAAGATATTTTTTTAAAATTTAAAGGCACCCAGGTAACTTGTAAGTACACTCAACTTTGAAAACTTATTATGGATTAAATATTAAAATAATGGTTGTAGTCCCATTCTCATTGACCACTGTAGTCTTCAAGTCTTTAGGAATTGGTGTTCATTTTTCTCTCCCAATAACACCATTAACATTACTGCATACTTACTATATCTTTGTTAAATATAAATACTTGTATCTGAATTTTCACAATATTTATACAAGGCAGTCATCAGGCAGTACTGATAGTACCAACAGTATTGTTACCTTCATTTTACAAATAAGGTCTCTAAAGGGTTAAACAACTGGCCCCAGGTGTCACAGTTGATAAGGGGCAGGGCTAGGGTTTGTTGGCCATTGCTAAACTATCTTTACACAGGATTTAATAGAAACAAAGGCTAAAATCACTGTTCTAAAACTGTTATTAGTAAATATATTTTATGAGAAGGATCACTTCAACTGAAGCACTTTATAAGCACCTACTCTATGCTAGCAATGTTGTGCAAGTTCTGCCTCAAGAGGACCAGGCCAGTAAATCGATCATTTGAATACAATGTGGAATAGAAGTAGCTGAGGATCCCTTGTGAGCAAAATAAGAGGCTATAACCCAGCCTGAAGATGACACAAGATAGTGTCAAGGGGGCCAACAGGAATAAACCATGAAGAAAGAAAGTATAGTTAAGGTGAAGGAACATGGAGAACAAGTGTGTGATGAAATGTCTATTTGGGAACCTGCAAGTAGTCTAGTGTCATTGCAGAGTTGAGTCGAGGGGTGAAGAGAAGCTAACAAAAGAGACTGCATTAAAATAAGCTTGTGATGAATCCCTTTACTCAGAAGCTGGAACTTCAATCAGTAGGCATTAAGGAGCCAGTAAAGGACCGGGGGCTCCTCCAAGTGTGGTCTGAGCACCAATGGCATCGGGATCAGTACCTCCCATTAGAAATGGAGACTCTTGGGCTGCACCTCAGAACTGCAGAAGAAGAACATGCATTTTAACAAGACCCCAGGTGGTCAGTGTGCACAGTGGAGCTTGAAAACGTTTGGGTTAGAGCTCCAGCATGGGGAACGATGCTTGTGTGCTCACTAGTCCAAAACATAGTGAAAATATTTACAGTATTATCAATTCTGCATTCCTCTAATGAACACTGTTAACATAGTTACAAATGATAAAAATACCATGGATTTATTCTCTAACTAAACTTGACCCCCAGATCCATTACTTGGCATCTTTACTTATATGTGCAATTGATATCTCACACTTAAGATGTCTAAAATCTCAGACATCTTCCCATCTTCATGTTTCTTCTCATGCTGGCATAGAGCCTTGATTACATGGGCATCAGAGAAAGCAAAGTAATAATAGGAAGGGAATGCCAACCGGTGTGGCTCAGTGGTTGAGCGTTGACCCAGGAACCAAGAGGTTGCTGGTTCAGTTCCAGGTCAAGGCATATGCCTGGGTTCTGGGCTCGATCCCCAGTAGCGGGGAGAGTGCAGGAGGCAGCCGATGGATGACGTTCCTCTCTCATCGATGTTTCTATCTCTCTATCCCTCTCTCTTTACCTCTCTCTTAAAAACATTTTTTTAATGGGCCAGGGAGAGGGAAGGTTTTGGGGGATGGTGGGCACAGTATACTGTGTCCTGAAGAGTTTATTATTTTTCATTTCAAAGAATTCACTGGTATGGAACAGGTAACGTGACATAAGGGAGTGTCTGACATATTCAGACTTGGTGCCTATGTCAGAACACAGCGATGGGTCATCACCACTGCTCATGACAGCGGGAGTGCGGGCACGTGTGTGAAGTGATGCTATGCTGGCATGTGATCTTTGAACCTTTACCAAATCAGTTTTTCTTTTTTAAAAAATAAATCTTTATTGTTCAGATTATTACATTTGTCCCTCTTTTTCCCCCTACAGCTCCCCTCCACCCAATTCCCACCACACCCTATGACCTTACCCCCACCCCCACCCCCGCAATGTCCTCATCCATAGGTGTAAGATTTTTGTCCAATCTCTTCCCGCACCCCCCACACTCCCTTACCCCTGAGAATTGTCAGTCCACTCCCTTTATATGCTCCTGATTCTATTATATTCACCAGTTTATTCTGTTCATCATAATTTTTGTTCACTTGATTTTTAGATTCACTTGTTGATAGATATGTATTGTTGTCACTTTGTTGTTCATAATTTTTATCTTTACCTTTTTCTTCTTCCTCTTCTTAAAGAATACCCTTCAGCATTTCATATAATACTCGTTTGGTGGTGATGAACTCTTTTAGCTTTTTCTTATCTGTGAAGCTCTTTATCTGACCTTCAATTCTAAATGATAGCTTTGCTGGGTAAGAACAATGTTCCCATAGCGCTTACCTCTTCAGGAGCAACAGGACAGCTTTTGCTGTGCTTGAGTCTAGGCCAGTTGTGGGCTCATCCAGAAACAAGATGGATGGATTGGTAATAAGCTCCATTCCAATACTAGTCCTTTTTCTTTCTCCTCCAGACACACCACGAATAAACTGAGTTCCAACCTAACACACAAAAGTTATCATTATTAACAAAAACAACCACAGGCACTGTTTCTCTCATCTCTATCCCTCCCCATATCGTAGGTTGAGCTTCCCACATGTGCCAACCCTATAAGAGGCACTTTGTCTCATATCCTCATTTATTCTGAACTGCAAGTAAGTGAGTATCTGAGAGAAGAGAACTGTTTCTCTTTAAACAAGTAAACTGAGGCTCAGGTCAGAGCTGGTATGTGGCTATGCCAGATATGAAACCCACGCTTTCAATAGTTCTATATATTCCTTTTCAAGGCAAATATTTAGTTTTAAGATCAAAAGTTAGAACTTAAAGACATGGCCCTGACATAGTAAAATCACAATCCAAAAAGGAAGATAAAAATAGGAGAGGAACAGGTGAAAGCATCTATAATTTA